>NC_136410.1:189165733-190365733 GCF_051521515.1 Lactuca serriola
TCAAATTGAGTTTGTAAGATTTTTTGCCATTCATTTGAATTAAATAACAGCCCTTTGATTTGAAAGAGTGGTAAAGATCATCTCCAACCCACTTCCATTTTTCCCTAAAAAATGGAGTAAAAATGGGGTAAATAATGCTTTATCTCTAACCCTACTTCAACTTTTACCCCAATTTTACCCCGAAAAAGTATATTTCATTCTTTTAACTTATATAAATTATCAAATACACCCCTTCTATTAATTTGATTTTAACAAATATATATTCTATATTTTGTTCATTACAATAATATTAAATAAATAAGATTATATTTATAATACGTAATTATAAGCTTTTGTAAAATACGTTATTGTGTTTTAAAATTTCAATACGTATTTAAATTTTAATATGAATTTAATAAAAAATATATATATATTTATAATTAATTAATATAATTTAATATATAACACAATATTATAAGTATTAAATATTACATTTAAATAGTAATTAGTAGATAAAAAAACATAAATATATAAATATATAAAACGAATGACTAAAACCGACAAATCAAAGTTCATCTCCATTTTGGGGGAAATAAATAGTATAACACCATATTTGGTGTTATACTATTCATTTCCCACAAATTAGGGGAATAAATATGGTAGGGTTGGAGAGGAATGAGAGAAAATGGGGGAAATAATGAAAAATGTGAGTGAGTTGGAGATGCTATTTCTTGAACTTCCTTTACTTTTTTGTCCTAATTTCTATTTTGAATTTCATTTGTTTTTTTTTTCTCCCTTAAGTTTCATTTGCTTTTATATTTCTTACTCTAAACTAAGTTTGATCTAACATTTTTTCTCCTTATAAAGATTTTGACTTAGTAAAAGAAGATTTGTATGTTTATATTTTTTCCCTTGAAATAATTTTGATCTAACAATTTTCAATCTTCATAATTTTAAAGTTAAATTATTAGTATATTATAAGTTACGATTTGATCACTTACGATACTTTAAAGTTATGGTTTTGGTCTATTATATGATTTTTTATAAGTTACGATTTGATCACTTACGATATTGTATCTCTCGTACATACATAATTGTTTGGTTCAATATCTTTTAAAAATAAAGTTACAATTTGAACTCGTTTGAAGGTCTAAACTATGTTGATGAAATTTCTCCTACCAAACCTTATCCATATCCCGCTGCGTTTTTCAACATATCAGATTTTCGCAGCATTGCACGGAGAGTGCAAACCCTAGTTTTAGATAAATTTTCAATATAAGATCATGTGTTAAATTCTTGCATCCTTACTGCAATTTATTTTTCGTTTCCATATATAATCGTTTGACTACTATTTAAGATCATGTGTTAAATTCTTGCATCCTTACCGCAAACCGCACAACTGGATATCTAAATTGTATTTTACTGTACGGTATGTTGCGGTGTGGATGATTTATGCGTTTTAGAATATGAAGGTGGGTAAAAGTGACATTATACAAAAAGTAAAAGACCTACGTGTCAAAATGACATTTTAGAATGTCTAAAACCGAAGAGATCAAAGTAACATTTTACAAAATTAAGGGGTGCTAGTTGTCGGTGGATGAGGATTAATATGAAAGTTTACAAAGACGACGGGGTGAAGACACGTTTTACAAAGTTTAAAGCTAAGAGGGTCAAAGTGACATTTTATAAAGTGAAAAGATGGTAATTGTAGGAAAATTATATTATATATATATATATATATATATATATATATATATATATATTATGTCTGATAAACAAAAAAAAGTTTAGAAAATGGAAAATGACTTAAAAAGATAATAAAGTTTTAAAAATGTAAAAATGACCATTATCTTTTTTTAGTACACAAAATACCATTAAGTATACTTTTGTACACATAATACCAACGAAGTACATATGTATTCAAATAAAACCTTGTAGTAACCGATTATTACAGGTAAACGAAAAAATGACTTAAAATGTAACAAAGTTTCCAAAATATATAAAAAAAAGTGCAACATTTTTTGAATATTTTGGAAACTTCATTACGCTTTTAAGTAATTTTTCCATTTACCTGAAGTACCTGGTAACCACAAGGTTTTATTTGAACACATTTGTACTTTGTTGGTATTATGTGTACAAATAGTAAATTTAATGATATTTTTTGTACTAAAAAACAACAATGGTACTTTTTTTAAACATTTTGGAAACCGGGTAACCTGATGGTTACCTACAATAGCCGGTTCAATGGTATATTCTAAGCTAAAAAAAGACAATGTTTTTTTTTTGAAACTTTTTTACATTTTTAAGTCATTTTCCCTTTAGAAAATGAAGGGGGTAAAAGTGACAGTCTACACGAAGTTCAAAATCTACATGTCAAAATGACATTTTAAAAAGTAGAAGGATGAAAATGTCATTTTATAAAATAAATAGTTAATGACAATAGAAATATTACGAAACCAAAGTTGGAGGTGAAAATGTGCATTTTATAAAATAAAGATTTAATAACATCTAGGAAAAGGCACGTGCGTTGTATGGGTAAAGTTTAGTGGCAAAAATATAAATAAGTAAAAATAAAGTGCCAAAATTATAAAGATGAAAAGTTTGTTGAAACTTTAGTGACAAAATTAGTAAAAATAAAGTACCAAAACTATAAAGAGGAAACGTTTGTTGAAATTTTAGTGACAAAATTATAAAAAAGTAAAAATAAAGTGGTAAAATTATAAAAAAATAAAGAAAAAGGGTTTTAAAGAAGTAAAAGAGAAGGTTTAGTAGCAAAAATATGAAGAAGTAAAAAAAAAAGTGGCAAAATTATAAAAATGAAAAGTTTGTTGAAACTTTAGTGACAAAACAAAGAAAAAGTAAAAATATAGTGTTAAAATTATAAACATGGAAAGTTTCCTGTTGAAACATCCAATGTGCTTTAATATATATATATATATATATATATATATATATATATATATATATATATATATATATATATATATATATATATATATATATGGAAAAGTTCAATAGAGAACCATAATTATGAGTTCTTCAGGGAACCAAATCTTTTTTTCAATTTCTAGAGCTTATTATTTATCGGAAAAAAAAATCTAAAAATATCCAAATTCATATATTAACATTGTGAATGTGAAAAATATTTTTCGGATTCACCGTGTGAATTTTCGAAGATTCACATTGTGAATTTGACGTAAAAAAAAAGAATTTTGTATCATTGGAAAAATGATAAAAAGTTATGAATTTCTGTATTTTTAGTTTTTTTTGATAAAAAATAAGTTTTAAAAGTTGAAAAAAAGATTGGTTCCTTGGTTCATTGGTTAATTATGGTTCTATATTGAACCTCACCCAATATATATATATATATATATATATATATATATATATATATATATATATAAGGTTAGGTTAATTTGTTTTCACTATCTATTGTGTGCATGTATGACTGATTCTGGACCAATCATTTTAGTTATTTTAAAAAAGTAATTAATGCATATTACATGTTGAAGATATAATAGGTATTAATTACATCTTCAGCATTTAATATGCATTAATTACTTTCTTAAAATAACTAAAATGATTGATCCATAATCAATTATACATGCACACAATAGATAGTGAAAACATTTGAACCTAATTCTCTCTCTCTCTCTCTCTATATATATATATATATATATATATATATATATATATATATATATATATATAATAGATACGTTAAAAAAGAAAGACTAATGTTGCAAAAACTAAAGTCGGACCATCGAGATATAATATTTCATGTACCAATTATTACTTCATGAACATATTCAGCCAACCCTCATTTGTGACTAAATTTAAAAGAAAAACAATAAGAAAATTTTAAAATATTATATATATATATATATATATATATATATATATATATATATATATATATATATATATAGAGAGAGAGAGAGAGAGAGAGAGAAATGATCATTTGAGAGCTCAAAGTTTCCCGAGAACCCGAAAACTAATGGTGGAACGTTGGATCAAAAAAAGGAAGGGTCGAGATGCAAGGTGGCGTTTGTGTAAATAATTAGACAAAAAAAGGAGGGATATCTTAATTAATTCAGTCAGGGGTATTATAAGAATAAAAGTATAATTAAATGATTTCTTAAATCTAATATCAGATAAAATAAATTTTCATCTCTCTCCCTCTCTCCTCCCCGTTTTCCTCTCTCGCTCAAATGTACGATCCATCCTCCGACGACTCACCTCCGTCGAATAGCCTCCAACCTCCTCCATCATTTGGCGTTGATCACCTCCCTCCTCCCTTCACTGGCCACCTCTACCTCTGTCGACCGCCACACTCCTTGATCTCATGTTCTTCATAGAAAAAACTCCACTGCAAATGCTTTGATTTTGAATCGGTTTGTCCGCCATTATTGCACATCCGTTCTCCCTTGTTTCTCTATCATCATCGGACTACTCCATTATGATCGAGATCTCTCTTCTTCCTCTGTCGTTGCGCCTTCATCACCAGATATGTTTCTCCTACACATCGATCTGATTTGGTAAACACCTTCATATCTATATCGATTTCTGATATTTTGATACAATTATGTTGGCTTTGATCTGATCTACTACCTTTACTTTATGCGTATTGTAAGTCCACTAGATGAAACCAACACCTGTGTAAAAGGAGAAATAAGATGATCGGTAGAATACCAGATTGTTCTTCCTCTTAAGAACTCTATTCTTTGCAACTACTGATTAGATAACAAAAGGAAAAAAGGATAAGTGTTCTTCATTTATTCTCATATTTGTAACTACCATTGCTTGTTTCCTATTTTCTTTCTCTAATCTTGAATATTGTGTTAGTTTCCTTCACTGTCACACCCCCGAGACCAGACGGCGGAAACGTCCGAGGGTTCGCGTGACTTAAATTGAATATCATCACAATGAATATACATGAATCATAACATAAACATCACCATGCATCAATACATTACAACTGATATAGTTCACATCCAGTACATTGTTTTAAATATTACACATCCATAACATAAATTATTTGAGAGTTTTCAAAAACATAATATCCTAACATTACTTGATATTACCCTTCCGCTTACCTGTTACCTGAGAATACAAGTTATTTTGGAAAACGTCAACATATGAAATGTTGGTGAGTTCATAAGCAGGGTTGTGATAAAAATGATTTGTGTAATTTGTAAAACCCAGAAAATCCGATATTTCTGAAAAGACAATAGTTTATCAAAGTGTGAAGATCCATAAGTTGATGCATGAATGATTTCAAAACGTGTATAAAAGGAGGTTTTGTATTATAGTTATAGAAAATTACAAGCGAGTGATGTTGATTTCCTCGAAAAACCCGATGTTTTCCGATGACGCAAAATATACTTGTTTACGAATTTCTATACCGCCACAACGAATGATTTTTGATTACTCTTCCTTGATTACTCTGATGGTATTGGATTAATCAATTTTTGTGAGTCGTTATAACCCAGCATGATAATGACGAGTTATAACTACAAACTACAAATCATCCTTAGAGGCGTCGCCCGCTATTACTCACTTAATCCACACTACCTTGATTACTATTGATTAACAACCTGAATCTGTTTACTTTGATTACACATAAGCCTATTTGTTTACTTTGATTACGCATAAGCCTAACAAAGGAGGAGAAGAGGGATACAAAGCCCTGCTACTTTCGTGAGTTAATTTAGGCTGTTGGGTATACGAAAGACACATTGGCCAATTTCGCATTTGATTACTTGGACCTTACTAGCAATACTAATGACCACTGAGGCCCAATAGCACTTAAAAGCCATTGAGGGTCCATTTAATATGAAATTGGGTCATAGAAGGCCCAATAACATTTATTATTATCCATTGGGCCCAAAAATCATGTTGATGGATCACAAAGGCCCAACAAGCATGATTGGAACTTTCAAGCCCAAAGTTTTGAATGTTTACTTGTTTTAGACATTGCATAATTATTGGAAGGTTTGATTAAACGATTGTTATTTTTAGATCGACACGAGTCCGTTCGGTCGTTTATATTGATGTTTGAGAATATATGTATACTCTTCATTCTGTTTTTGTAAGTTGTAAGTTGGTATTCTTTTGACTCAAATATCTTAAAATAAAATAATTGGTTCAAAATATTGGCTTGACTTTTTCAGCCCGTCTTTAATAAAAATAACAATTTTTGCCCTTTATACAAAAGAAAATACATTTTAAGCCCTTAAACCATTTTCTTGACACTTTTGAATCATAGACATGTTCAAATGATATTTTAGCTCAAAAATTATTCTTTGGCAGTTTCAGCCCTTCCAGAAAAGTGTTTTTCAGTTAAAATCCAAACTTTTTGCAATTTTTACAATTTTAGCCCAAAATCCAAAAACTTTACATTTTTTATCCTTTTTGGAAAAGAAAAGCATTTTTAACCCTTGAAATAGTTTTGTTTAATTTTTTATCCCCTGTTTTGAAGAATTTACCATTTCAGCCCTTTGAAAGTCATATTTTCGCAACTTTGGGCTTAGTGGGCCGAAAAGCCCAAAAATTGGCCCATTAAGCTAATATTTACATTTCAAGTCCTTTGAAAAGCATAATATTCATAAAAACATTTATTTTAACTGTTTTGACTCTTTGACCCTTGAGAAAACCGTGAATGGCAACTTTTGTTTATTTGACAATTTAAGCCCAAAATTCCAAAAACTTTACATTTTTATCCTTTTTGCAAAAGAAAAGAATTTTTTAACCCTTGAAATAGTTTTGTTTAACTTTTTATCCCCTGTTTTGAAGAATTTACCATTTCAGCCCTTTGAAAGTCATATTTTCGCAACTTTGGGCTTATTGGGCCGAAAAGCCCAAAAATTGGCCCATTTAGCTAATATTTACATGTCAAGTCCTTTGAAGAGCATAATATTCATAAAAACATTTATTGTAACTGTTTTGACACTTTTGACCTTTAAGAAAACCGTGAATGGCAATTTGTAACCCAACTTTTGTTTATTTGGCAATTTAAGTCTAAAAATGGGTTTTATGTTGCAATATGTTTATCATAAACTTAGAGGTTAATATTCTTGACTTTTTTAGTGTAATATAACTTATATCATGTTTGTATTCCTTCTTATGACATAGATCTCGAGATTTCTTCCCTTTTTGGTTACATATTCACCACAAAAACACATAAAATCACACATACATGCATAAAATCATACATAGCATACACATACACATAGATCTACACATTTTACTTGTATTATCCCCCATAAAACTTATGAAAACCGAAAAAGAGAGGGGTATGAACTCACCTTTGCTTGTTGTTTTTGATTTAGAAGGAAGAAATGAAGAAAATATGGTCCTAGCAAGCCTTCTTGGAAGATCTCGAACTTAGAGGTTTCTAAGATGGTGATCATGAGTTTAAATGAGTTAAGAAGAGATTTTTGATAAAACAAAGAATCTAGATCATGGATCCAAGCATGAACTTACCTTAGATGATGATTTTTGTGGAATAACCTCCTTAGAATGCTTATAACTCTCGAAAATTTGATGAAGAAGAAGGAGGGTTTCTTTGAGAGTGTTTGAGTGAAATGTGTGTGTGTGTGTGTCTTTCCCTTTGTGGTTCTCGGTTGAAGAAGAAAAAGATAAAGGAGAAGAGAGAGATAAGTGAAGTGATGGTGTGCATGGAAGACCAAAATATAATAAGGAGGTAGCAAGTGGAAAGTCAACTTCCCCCCCTCATTTGTGTAGTTGGGCCGAGAAGAGGAGAAGAAGAAAAGAAATTGGGCCTTTTGTACTTAAGTCCATTTTATGGCCCAATTAGGTGATTTTTGGCCCAATTGGTCTTGGGAGAGGGTTCACGGCCCAAAATAAATCAAGGAATGATTTTTATGGCCCATTAGGGCTAATTAGATTTGTTATGGCCTAGAAAGGCCCATTAAAGATAACCTAGTCCATTTCAGGCTTATAAGGCCCAAAATATTAAGTTTCATGCATATGGGTCCAATTAGGGCCCATTTAAGAGTTCTAAGTCCAAGATAGTCAAATTGGAAGCTTATTGGCCCATTAGGCCCAATAAGGAAATCCTAGTCCAAAATGGACTTAAACCGGGATTTTCTAGGGTTTCTAATTCTTTGTTGATTAGTTGTAGTGCTTGTATAAAGTGTTTGATGGAAGTTTTGTTGTTATTGAATAAGCATCATACATGCTTTCACATTGTTGGTTCACAATTGGTATAATTGTTGTTGTTACAAAGCATCAAAATTCCTAGTTGTGACATTCACCTTGATGAATTTTCAACCGTTAAGAGTTGGAAAATATCTTTTGTTTGTTTTTAGCACACAACGTGTTTGTTGGAAGGCTTCAAAGAATGTTTTCACCCTTTACCTTTGTTAATTGTGCTTCTGTATTAGTAATTTCATCCCATTGACTTGGTTCTTGTGACCTGCCACCTGAGGATATTTCTAAACCAAATGATTGGCAAGATTTTGCTGACCAGCTAATCACTAAAGATGATGCTACAATGCCAATTTAGTGAAATATTTGTTAACTATTAGAAGTTAACTTTGAAATCCACATTTACTTTCTCTATTAAGTCGTGCTTTATGTCATAAGTAAAGAAGAAGTGGTTTGTAAGATAGTTTAGGAAGATTAAATATATATCTTAATGTTTGATTTTGGAATCTGATTCTTTTGGCAAAAAAATTAAACGTAAAAAAAACATTAACTGCTTTTGTATAACTTTAGCTCAGTGTTTGAGTTGTTCATGTGTTCTTAACATGTACTATGGTTATAAATGAAAGTATTTTGATGGATTATAAGGTGTGTATTCTGATATAGCTCGAGATTTTGATTGTGCATTTGATTTTTGTTACCAGGTAGCTTTTGGGATTCATACGTTTCACTATTTTGTTCTGAGTATGGATTGTGCACATAACTTGTTTGATGAATGGCCACTCAATCAAAATCTTGGCTAGTTCATTGATATGGGAAATTCAGAGAAGAAATTTTGTTTATATTCAATTTTGGGTATGTTCTGTTGCTGTTATTTTGAATTTGAATTTTCTCATTGTGATTGTAAGATACAATTGAGTGATACTAAATTCTTTCTGTATGTATTAGTTGTCCCCCAACTGAACTCTTTCCAAGATGATTTCTAATCATCCACCAAAAAATCCTCCCTCTCAAGGTAGACTGCAACTTCCCATTCTCTGTCATCTTCCCCATCATCTGAGTGATGAACTACTCACTAAAGAACACAGTCTGAGCCATAATTCTCAGGAATGCTCATCTATGCTCTCATATAATTTGCTATGAACAAAGAACAAAAAAATTTGTATTTTTCTTTTCACTCCATTTCCCCGATGTTCCTTTGGTTGAAGATATGAATATGCTTTTATTTTTCTGTTTTCATTCCAACTGTCAACTAGATAATTAAAAATTGTTTGCTAAAAAACTTATTATTTAATTTTGCAGGGTTTTTTTGCCACCTTCAGGTTCCAAGTGCTTTATAAGCAAACCTTCATCAACTACTAGTGCTGCATTGGATGAGTACCCGATTCTTGCAAAGAAGGTCGGATATTGTATTTGATTTTCTTAAGTTCTTATGTATCTGGAATTTTTTAATAGAAACAATGCATTTTATATTTTTTTTATAATTATAATAATGTGTTGTAGAGCTTAGAGAAACTTATTTTCCTTATCATTTCTTTCAGCTTGACTTTTTGATTGCTAAAGAAGCTGAAATTCAAGTATTATATGATATCTTCATTTTCATTAATAAATTAGTTTAACCTTTCATTACTAGTGTATATCTTTTAAACTGTAAGTATCCAAAATCATTTGCTTCTTTCCTTCTTGTTCAGTGGTCGTTTTAATATTTTTATATAGAAATGAAATATGAATAACAAAACAAGAGTATAAAATATTTTTATGGTTGTTTTTACATAATCTTTTATCTCCCTTGCTGAAACACTGAAGATCAGTGATGCAAGCGTATTGTCAGTTGTTCACAATGTCATTCACACTTTATTCAAGGTCTGACCTTGCTCCTAATTGCTAGAATCCACCTGAGTCATTTATTTATTTATTTATTTTTACATATGTTCTAGAAAAAAACATTCCAATAAGGTAGGTCCGGTTTAACTGGTAAGTTTTTGGTGACATGGGGTCTAGTTGGTATGCATTTGACAATTCTATGACCTTTATTATATTACATTTGATGACGTGTCAAATACATGCCATGTCACCTCACCAAAACTTACTGGTTAAAATGGGAATAAAGCATTTTCCAGTGGAACCAATTTTCAAACAAGATGAAGAAAGAAAAGCTAATAATATATTGATTCTTTTTGTTAATGATATCTAGTTTGATGTTTGGATGATTGTACAGGTGAGTGACACATCATCCTGTTTTGTGGCCAACACAGTAAGGATGATGATGGTGCATTTTTATATCTTCTGAGCTTGTTTCCTAGTAATTATTCTAATCCTTATTTTATTCTATGCTTTTTCTTGGGTTTGACCTATTTTCTTATTAGATCAATAATTCTGTTATGGAATATAATTCTAGGTTGTTTGTGCCTTTTTAATTCTCATGAACACAAACTAATATTTACTCTTTTTACAGGATGTTGCCATGACGTTTAAAAAATTACATCAATAGAAAGCTTTTTTGATAAGACTTGTTAGTTTTATATGCAAGAAAAAAGATTGCACTGTTCCATAGCGTTTTCAGTTTTTCCCTTATTAAAGTTATGCTTCCAAAACTCTTATTTATTAAAACATTTTTTAAATTAAAAAAGCTTACCCATAACCCATTACATTGATTATGTATGACTTATGACTTGTGTTTTGTGGTATGTGTTTTTAGGACTTATCACATGTTATGGGAAAGACAAAGAGGAAATTTTCTGCCACCAATTATATTTATATTCAGTGAGTGCTAGGAAGGTTCCTATCAAACTATAGTTGTGAGAGCCTTCTACAATTGCGGATTTCTTGGATTTCAGGTAATTCTCATATAATATCAAAAATTTTATATAGAAAAATGATGATGAATAAAGAGATTTACATGTGAATCACTTGTGATTCGCATGTGAATCACTTATGACACATGTGAATCATTTATGATTTACATGTGAATCACATGTAAATCATGTTAATTATTTATTTTTTCTAACCATATAGTTTACTTTAATTGCTTCTATGTTGAGCTTTATGAATCACTTGTGATTTACATGTGAATCACAAGTGATTTATATGTGAATCACATGTAAATCATCTTAATTATTTATTTTTTTCTAACCATATAGTTTATTTTAATTTGTTTCATTTTAGCAATATATCACAAGTGAATCACATATGAATTACATGTGATTCACATGTAAATCACAAATGAATCACATGTAATTCACAAGTAAATCACAAGTGATTCACATATGAATTACATGTGATTCACATGTAAATCACAAGTGGATCACATTTGAGTTACATATGATACATATGTAACTTACATATAAATCACAAGTGATTCAAATATGAATTACATGTAATTCACATGTAAATCACAAGTGAATCACATATTAATTACATGTGATTCACATGTAAATCGCATGTTAACCACATGTAACGCACAAGTAAATTTCATATGAATTACATGTGATTTGCATATAAATCATAAGTGAACCACATATAAATTATGTCTATATGCACACATGTATTTTTGTGAGTTTTCTTGCATTAATTATTTTTTCTTGTAGATTTGGAAACATTTATGGAAAACATTGAAGAGATGAAAAATGATAAATTAAAGAAAATATGGAACACGAAGAGATAAAAACGCTTTGAAATTTTGTAGTATTTTTTTGGTTTTTTTTTATATTTTATTTTGTATCTAATAAAATACTTGTATTATTGTGTTTATTGATTATTACATAAAAATTAATTTTTTTATATGATTACTTACGAATATTATAGTATACGAAAAGATATATATATATATATATATATACACACACTTGAAAAATATACATATATGCAAATAAAACGTTGATTTTTTTGTTAAAAAAATTAGAGTTTGTTTTTTTAATATTCCAGTTTTTTTTTGAACTTATTGATTTTTAAAAATTTACTTTTTTAAAAAAATTGAGGTTGTTTTGAAAAAAATACAGTTTTTTTTTTTTTAAATATAGTTTTTTTTAAGAAAATTACAATTTTTTTTTTGAAAAAAATGCAGTTTTTTTGAAAAAACTATAGTTTTTTTTTGAAAGAAATGTAGTTTTTTTTTTAAAAAAATGCAGTTTTTTTTTAAATTGCAGTTTTTTAAAAAAAATATTTTTTTTCAATTAAAAAATGAAACAATCTCCATTTTTTAAAAAAACCGAAAATTATTTAAAAAACAAAATCCAAAATTTGGTTTATTATGTTAATTTTTAGAACTTTTTGTTAATATTTCCAATAATAAAAAGAAATTAAACATTAAATGAGATCGGTAAGATGACGATCACGCCCTTAATGAATTAGTTTTGATCTAACGCTCCACATTTAGTTCTCAGGTTCTCGGGAAACTATGAGTTCTCAACGAATCTCAACCCTATATATATATATATATTACAACTTATAATTGTTTGCACATTTGTTAGTATTTTTTGAAATGGATAGTTTATGATTTGAAAATCCATCATTTGATCCTTTAGACGACCATGGTTAGAATTTTCTCTTAAGATTAATGAGAAAGTTTTTTTTTTTTTTTTTTATTTCTTTGGACCAAAATTGAAGAAAACTATAAACTGGAGGGACCATTTCTAAAACCATTATATCATTTAAAATAAAACACAAAATTGTAAAAATATTCTTTATAGTTGTTAAAATTACGTGGTTTTAGTGTATCATTGGTCAAATTTAGGATTTTGGTCCGTATCTTGTTTAATTTTAACTTTATTGTTAACTTTTTTTAAAAGGACAATTTTATCATTTTGGACCATTTTAAAATTATGTATTTTTACCAAATTATAAAGACTATTTCTTCGTTTTTTCATTTTAAGGATGATGGGTGTGACGTCATATTTGTCACGGTCAACGTAGACGTCATGTCAGATTTACCGCACTTCTTGCAATTTTTGTCACTTTTATGTCATGAGTTGCCATACTTCCCATGATATTTTTTTTAACATTAATTAATTTAAAAAATAATTAGAGGCTAAGAGGTTTAAATTAATAATAATAATAATAATAATAATAATAATAATAATAATAAATAGGTTTATGTTATATAAATAGGTTTTATAAGTACATTGGGATATTGCGCAATTCTTGAAGATGGTTTTGAAGATATATTTCAACTTTGAGAAAGAACTATGATTATACGAAACTGAAGAGATCGAATCTGCCCAAGTTGCAAATTCGGTTGTCTTCTTTCTATAGAAGCTAAACAACGAAATCATGGAAGAAACCCATATCCCTCTACTCTCTTTCTTTCTCTCTCATGGGCGAGTTTTCATCGAGTTGCCGAGTCGAGCTCGGCATGCCGAGTCCTCGGCCCGGTGTTCGCCTAGATAACCGAACCGACTGCCGAAGCCACTCCGTCTAGCCTAATATTATTGGGTTATTATATATTTATTCTTTTTAATTTGATTATTATATATTAATAAATATTTTTATAATATATAATATTTATATACTAATAAATATTATTTTATTATATTATTAATTTCTTTTAATTAACGTTTTTAATATTCTTTGTTGGTTTAATTTTTTGTTATTGGGGTATTATATATTAATAAATATTATTTTTAATATGAAATGTTTATATATTAACAAATATCATTTTTTTGGATTATTAACTTCTTTTAGTTATTTTTTTTAATTTCATTTTTATTGGATTAATTTTTTTTATTAGATTATTTTATATTAGTAAATATAATTTTAAAAATATAGTATTTATATATTAATAAATATTAGTGTTTTGGTAAAAAATTAATCAAGTATAAATCTACTAAATTGTATGAGATGTTATGATGTTGTAATCGAAGCAAATGAGCAAATCAAAAGTAGGTGACACAAGTGGTTTACAAAGAAAGCCCGTGATCATTGATAGGATCTCATGCACAAAACCTTGAGAGATGATAATGATTACCTATTTTGTTAGTTTTTATGAATTGAAAAGATGAGTTACAGATTGAAACGATGAATATACAAGTACAATAGTTGCAGTAAGTCTAGGTGTATGTTGTATGCAAAATACATGTGTATTTATAGTCTAGTCTAAGTAATAACAAGTCTGAAATTCTCGGGATCCTATCGAATAAAAATGAACACGATGGTTTTACTTGGTAATCCCAAGTCTTTTGCCTGACTGAAGTACTTCTTTGGTGAGAATGAGTCTTATGTTGACTAATTATGTACATGTGAGAAAAAGACTAGAAATATACCCGTTAGAAATGTTAGGAAATAATAATCACAATGTTCAGGATCCTTAGAGAAATGTTCGGGATCTTGAAAGATCTTGAAGATCCGAGATCCTGAATAGGGTTGAGGATCTTGGCCATACCAAGTGCCCCCAAATTATGCCTGCGAAATATCATGGTTAATTTCAAATATTTTAAAGGTATAATTTTATGTAAATGGAGATAAGGTTTAAAGTTTTAAATCGTAACGAATATAATTTATCCGTTTAATACTCAAGATGATGCAGTCAAATCATCATTCTCTATCTTATCTAACATCGAGATAAATAGGGGTAGACGGAGTAATTTTTTCTTTACTTTTTCTCGCTTCCCTTTGATCATCTCCAGCTAACTTTAAAGGTAAATTCTTATTCCTTTCTCTTTTTTCTTCTCTTATCTCGATCATAGGTAAAAAGATGGTTCACTCTCGAGCTAGCATTCTTGCCCCTTCCGAGGATGAATTTACCGATCAAGACCTCCTCACTTACAACAAGACTTTCTCGTTCGATGATGAGGATATTGGGTTCCTGGAATCCAATGAGGTTTTTCGTGTAGACACGATCTTTAGGCCCTTCGATCCTTTGATTCAACTAGATTTTTTT
Organism: Lactuca serriola; assembly: GCF_051521515.1. Lineage (NCBI taxonomy): Eukaryota > Viridiplantae > Streptophyta > Magnoliopsida > Asterales > Asteraceae > Lactuca > Lactuca serriola. The sequence goes on from NC_136410.1 coordinate 189,180,756, forward strand.
CTTTGTCATGGGTTTGCTTTCCTGAATACCCATTCTCGTTGGGTTTAAAGTACTCATTTCCTGGAATCATTTCCGAGTTTTTCAAAATCACACATATCTCTGATATCCAAGCCATGTCGGTCATATGGAGGATCTTATTCCAGATCAATCAGTTGAATCAATCAAATGACCTAGGCATAGGCGTCGCTGAACTGGCTCATGTTTACGATCTCTCTACCTTCGGGAACTCCCATTTCTTGCTAAGGAGGCTGGTTTCTTTTTCTCAATCTATAAGTGTTCATGAACTCTAGTTATTATTTCTCCAATTTACTAATTTCGTTCTTGTTCCAAGTCTCTGATAACGTTTCTCGATCCACTGCCGACTTGAAGGCCAGATGTCACACCCCGCTAAAGCGGAAACACGAGGCGTGGCAGTACAAATGGTTTCATAGCAAAAGTTAAAAGACAACACCAACCATAGTATTAAAAAATCATTACAAATTCACAATGGGTTTGAACAACTTTTAAAAGAAATTACAATGAAAATTGGAATACAACACATGCGAATGCTCCTAATAGTGAAGTGTCCCTAAGTCCCACTTACTCGATGATTCCTGAAAAAGCATGTAAAACGAGCGTCAACTATAAAAATATTTGGTGACTACTCACAAATAAACAAAATAATATTGGTTCCATGAATTGAAATCAAAGTTTTGATAAAAGTTTCCAATAATAAAAGTATATTGTTAAAATGAGTAAATAAGTTTGTAAAAAAAAACAAAGTTCTTTGTCATCATGAGAGATAAAGTATGTTGCCCAAATAAGATGCAACATTCGTATTCTCATGGAAGATAAAGTTCGTTACTCAATCGAGTAAACAAGTTTCATTGCTAAAATGAGTAATCAATTTCGTTGCTACAATGAGCAAATAATTTCATTGCTAAAATATGTATATAAGTTTTCAGTAATAAAAGTTCGTTGTTGTAATGAGAAACAAAGTTCATTGCTATAATTAATAAACAAGTTTATTGCTATAATGAGTAACGAGTTTGTATGTGTATGAGCAAACAATGAGTTTTCAACAAAACCTATGACTGAAGCCCTATCAAGATCTATGCTTATCGTTCCATAGATTAATATGGTATCATGCACTCCAATAATCGGGCGAGTGAGGAGTTGTCAATTCCTAATAGCACTATCCATAATGACCATTGGCTCAAAGAGTTAATGGTTAGAGATAAGGGAAGGGCCTTAATACGACAAGTTCTCATGTTCCGTGTTGCATAGACATACTGTGACAACCCGATATTTCGAATCTATGTAATGACCTGAAAGAGCAAGTATTGTAACCTCTTTTGATGTAATGAAATTAACTTTGAAAATAAAATGTTCAAAAGTCTGTATTTGGTTACCTACTATGTTAAATATCATTAAATCGTGATCGTACATAAAAAGAACGTCCAAATCTAACTTCGTATAAGGAAGTTATGATTTTTCCAAGTTCGGCATAGCGATAGACAGCTAAAAACTCGAAGCAGAGATCGAGCGACTTTTGGCCGGAATAACCTAAATGAGAATCGAAGGTCTCGACAATTGTTTTCCAACGGTAAAAAGTCTAGCAAAAACAGACGTCGGATAATGAAGTTATGGATTTCTAACGAACTTTTTCTTACTCCGACCTTTTAAAAATAAATAATAAAAATAATTTCAAAATTTGCCAACGGAGTCTAAACAAAAGTTATAGAGCGTAGTCTCACCTACGCGTGGATATAAAGAACGTCGAAAACAAAGTTCGTATGAAGAAGATATGAATTTTTGAAGTTTACTAAATCATAAAAATATAAATTAAAATCAAATTTCAGTATTATCCGAAGGAGGAGACACCGGGCCAGTCCGAGTTACGCCTAGTGTACTCGAGGACTAGGCCTCAGATCGTCCACGTCGCCCCCTATGCGAGGCTAGGCCCCCGTCCCATCCGAAATCCGAGGCAGTCGAGGATGTGGTCACGCATGACGCACGCGTACGCCCAGCGTACCAAGGCAGTTCCCACCCCTATAAAAGGGATGCGAGGGTTTCGGGGAAAATGCTCAATTCCTCTCATCTTTCTTGCGTTTTTGCCTCGTTTTCCATGCAATAAATATCCCGTAGCCCCGGTTCCCATACCCAAGTCCCGAAGGAAGTTTACGCTCCCGAGATTTCCGAGAAGCCCGAGAAAATCCGCTTTCGCTAGTCAAAGTTCTGCTCGGTTTTCGTCTCACCTTATTCAATCTATCAAGTGAGTTCATACCCCTATAATCTACACTTTTAAATGTTTTATAAATGCGTTTATACGCTTTTAAGGGGGGGGGGGGGAATACAAGTAAACACACGTTTATTATCGTGTGTTACATAAAGTTTCATTATACACTTTTTATCAAGTGAATCATATGCGATTTATAACTACTATATGGAAACTTTCGTATATAAAATATATCACGATAACATCTCGTCTTTTGAAATGAAATATGTTGTTATATATATATATATATATATATATATATATATATATATATATATATATATATATATATACAAATCAAACACTTTGTTATATTTTATGTATATGTGTCCAACTTTGACACTACAAAAGTTATACTTTTCATAACAAGTGAGCATTACACTATGGTTTACTATACGAACGAAACACACTTTTGGAAAATTATAATAGGTATAGTTTTACGAGAACATCATGAGCTTTTACATACTAAAAACACTATTTCAAGGAGATACTTCCATATACAAGAATCAAATGAGCATTTTCATACGCAAATCTGTTTTATACTAAGTTTTGTGAGACATTAAACTTCACGTACGTTCGAGTACATATTTCAATTCCTATATTATATACCAGAATCCCTTGGAGGGGGAGCATGGTGTTTGTGTATAGATCTATACGGGATTAACAACCCCGCGCCCTGACTGTTAGCTACAGTACACCATTTGGGGTGACAATGGTCAGAACATTCCAACGCTTGAAGAACGTTGTGTATAGGCCGTCCCAGTCAATAACATGGTTATAAAACTCACATGGGGTATTAAAAACACATTGATTTACGGGGTTTTCAGACGTCTTGGCAATTTTATACGTACATAAATTGACTACTCTAGGCATGAAAAACATTATTGTGTTACATTTTTGGAAATTTTAAACTGCCACCCACATACGGAAAAACATAAATTTTCTAGAAACAAACATTGGTCTTGGTAGAAGGCTACATCTATACCAGTAGAAAATATGAGATTTTCTAGGAACAAACAAACAAAAACAAACCATTTCATTTTAGTTCATATAACCATTGTCATTAAATACTTATGAAACTCACCAGCTCAAATGCTGATCTACTCTTTCAAAACTACTTGTATGTCGCAGGGATTCAGTAATTACAGGTAACAAACAGCTTTTGAAGAAGGGACGCTGAGGCGCTAGTTTAAATTCATATTTTGACATCATATTGTAATTGGTTTTGAACATGTACCTTTCAACAATATAAACTTTCAATTATATATATGATGGTTATATTGCTTTCTTTACTATGTATTCAATTGTTACGGTACTACATGAAGTCATCCGCCCTCGAACGTTTCCGCCGTTCCGGTTTGGGGGTGTGACAGATTGGTATCAGAGCATTGTTTATAGTGAACTAAGTATATCGAACCACATAAGATATACAAACTATAAATGCTTAAGGGACTAATACTCTCTAACAAAACATTTTTACGCCTAAGCCGCGTTTCGTTTAACTTAATTTGTTAGTTCATTTAAGTACAAATACATGCATACAACAACTTATTTTCATGATTATAACTATACAAGAAGTATTTAGACAAGTTGGACACTACGATTAAGCCTCGATGTATGTAATCCGATTTGGGACGAATATAGCCTGATCAACTATATTCATCCGAGATCGGACTAATATATGTCGAGGAATGGTCGTAGTGAGCAACAAGTCGAAACTTACCAAAACATCACAAATGATCAAACGCACGAATTTAAATACTATAGGAGTATTTGGTACATAAAATAGTTTAACTTACATGTTTGGTCTTACATGTTCCAAATTTTGTTCAATTCTTATAACCCTATTCTCGTATAGTCAAATGGCTGGATTTCATCCATTCGGAGACCCCTACTATCCCAACCAAGGCAACAGAGGATGGGTCGAAGAGGATCCCGAGGAAGATGAAGAACCCATAGAATTGGATGAAGGAAAAGACTCTGGTACTGACTCAGAGCCGGAAATAATCAACCCACCACCCGCACAACCTCCCGTCTTTGTGAGAAACTTTCAACGACCAACTCCTGTGTGGGGGATCCATCTTCACCATTGGAGCCAACAACAAGGTCTGCGCCCTCCCTACGGCATGTGTAGAGACTTCTACGATGTCAGAGGCGGAAGTTCAGCCGATCGGGCACTCCCAGTTATGATTGGCAAGCTAGCCAACCAGAGTTATCAATCCGGAGTACAAGCGGCCCGGATCCGCGAGGTCAATGTGGAAGTTCAGGTACACACTTCCGACATCCCCCGTCTAGAAAAATTGCAAGGGGATGACCAAGACCGCATCAACACCCTCCAAACACAACTAAATACAGCCATCACGGAAATGCTAGAAATGAGGGAACAACAGGCCGCTTTTGATAGGCGCCTTATGGGGTTGAAACAGCCAGACATGAAGTCAAGCTCCAAACGCAACTTACGCCGCAAGTAGTACTTGCCCGGCTCCCAAATTTTGTTATAAGTTAGGACCTGGGCTAAAAGTTTTATTTTTCTTAAACTTTGTAACCGGAGACCCTTAGAGGGGTCAAATTTTCTTGATCGTTGTATAAACTATTATATTAAAATAATTGGCACGCTATTATTAGTTCATTGAGTATTTCGTTCAATCATTAAAATGTTAAGGAGAAACCGTATGCTTGTTTCATATATTCAGTTTTGCGAATAACTTTCGTTCTTCTATCATTAAGACTCATACTATCATCTATTGTTGAACTATGGCGATTTAGTTCATGAGACACATTCATTTTCTATGCTATGGAATTCTTATCTTTATCTTTTCAACCTATAGTTGAAGGATGCCTCCGCGTAGAAACCTGAGAGGAAACAACGGTGGGGAAGCACCGGTACCACCACCGCCTCCACCTCCTCAGTTTGATGTTGTTATGTTTCAAGCAGCAGTCACAGCAGTTGTGGCGGCTACCATGTCACAGATCAATACTCCTATTACCGATGGTTCCGGAACTGGCACAATTCCGTCCAACCATGGCGAGAGTCATGGGCACTCCCGAGAGTGCACCTATAAAGACTTTACAAATGCCAAACCCCGAATGTTTAATGGATCTGGTGGTGTGATGATTCTGAGACAGTGGATTGAAAGGATCGAATCAGTCTTTGAAATCTGCTCCTGTCCCGAGCACAACAAAGTCAAGTTTGCCACTTACACACTGACAGGGCTTTAACTTGGTGGAATGGCCACGTTAAGTCACTTACCCTAATAGTGGCGAATTCAATAAGCTGGGAGAATATAAAAATCATGCTAATGAGAGAGTACTATCCACGAGGAGAGGTTCAAAAGCTCGAGCACGAACTCTGGACTCTTAGGATGATTGGTACTGATATATCAACTTATACCAACAGATTCTGCGATCTGACAATCCTTTGCCCAGATATGATTGCTCCTGAGAGCAAGAAAATAGAGAGATAAATTTGGGGACTGTCACCCCAAATTCAGTCAAATGTGTTAGCTTCAAAACCTGATACTTTTGAAAGTGCCAAGGAACTGGCACAATTTATTATTGATCACGGAAGTCATCAGAGCTCAACGATTTCTGCACTAGAACCACAAAGGGGAAACAACCACAATAATAACAAGAAGAGAGGATGGAATAAGGCGAAGGGTGGGTCTTCCCAAGAGTCCTCGAAGAAACAACTGGTTATAGTGAATGCTGCTACCGTACCTACTACCGTTTCTACAAATCTCTACCCAACAAAGCCTTATGTGGGTAACCTTACAAAGTGCACCAAATTCACTTACCACCACAATGGACCTTGTTGGGAAATGTGGTGCTCCAACTACAATAGAAAGGGACACACTGTCCGTTTCTGCAAAGCCCCCGTAAAGCCGATCACTCAAGTTCCCAATGCTGGTGTGGGCCAAGCTTGCTACGGTTGTGGCGAGGTGGGCCACTACAAAAGAAACTGCCCAAAGGCAGCGAATACCGGCGGAGTGGGACGAGTTTTGGCTATAGGCCACGAGGAAGCCGTAGCTGATCCTACAGTGGTTGCTGGTATGTTTCTTCTCGATAATTCATATGCATGCATATTATTCAATAGTGGAGCAGAGAGAAGCTTTGTAAGTCAAAATTTTATTCACTTACTTAAACATAAACCTCGCACGTTAGAAAAATCATTCACTGTAGAAATGGCAAACGGAAAAACAGAAAACACTAACTGCATATACATGGGTTGTACATTAACTTTAGATGGTCATTCCTTCCCAATCAACCTCATGCCGGTCCAAATTAAAAGTTTCGACGTCATAGTCGGCATGGACTGGTTAAGTCTTCTTCGCGCCGACATCATGTGATTTGAGAAAGCAGTTCGTTTTAATCTCCCTAACGATGAAACAATAGTGATTTACGGCGACAAATCAGATCATTTCATGCATCAAAGCTCGAAAGTGTTTGCGGAAGGATTGTCATGCATTTCTTGCACACATCGTCGATACGAGTCAGGAAGTGAAAGACATTAAGAGCATTCCAGAAGTACGCGACTTTCCCGATATCTTTCCAGAAGAACTACCGGGATTACCACCGCAGCTGCAAGTCGAGTTTAGAATTGACTTAGTTTCAGACTTTTTCGTATAAGTTGGAGTAATTCAGGGTTTACACTTCAGTAAATATCAGGAGAGTGGATGCACTATGGTCTTGTGCAACACTGTCATTCCAACACTCTGTTATATTAGAAATCATTTCAGGAATAAAAATATTTTCTGTCAAAAATATCTCAGGACTATAAATAGAATTCTGAACCAAATTCATTCATTATTTGCATTTCCAACTAGAGAAAATCCATTTTCTTTCTCACGGATCTTTGGGTTTTCGTCCCAAATCGTGAGTACACTTCTCTAGTTGTCTTATAATGCTTATTATGTGCTTAATAACATAGATTACATAACAAATCTGTAAGATTCGGGAGTTTACTGCCCAAGAACGTTCTTGGAGAGTAAACTCCAAAATGAGGCTTAAATGCTACCTAGTCCCATTTCCTTGTTAAGTGACTAGCTTAGGCTTGTATGTATGTATATTTGAGACTAGAAAACAATCAAAAGCACTAAGCTTTGGGTGTTCACGGCCCAATAACTTCTTGGACCGTGAACTCCAAATTCAAGAGCCAAAAGGTGCCCTAATTACTCCTAAAACCTTGGACATTAACCCCCATTTAATCCTAGCTAATTTGTGGACTTTAAAACATCAAAGACACCTTCAAAAGGGAGTTTACGGCCCTATTATTGTGCTTGGGCCGTGAACATAAATCAAGGGCACAAAAGTGTGCCTAGGACCTTCATTAGCATAAAACAATTACCTAGAACATATCCTATGTGAGTAAGACTTGAAAGCAAAAAATACCCATCTCATGAGAGTTTACGGTTGTAAACTCCAAAATAAATGGTCTTTGGGCCGAAAACTCCTAAAAGGAGTGTATTAATGCCCTAAACTACCCAAAGGATTAAACCACCAAGTAAGACTTATTCTAGAAATCAAATAAACACTTCAAAACACCAAGTATCACCCAGTTGGGAGTTCACAGACGTAAACTCAAGGGTTTACGACCGTAAACTCCTTGTGTGGAGTTTATTGAGTGGTAAACACATATATAAGGCCCTTTGGAACTTTAAATCCCTTTAGCCTTGTCCCACAACAACTTAGATGCAACCATTAGGACTTATAACACTTATACAAAGTGTTTACATGTTCTAGAGTGTCCCAACTAAATTTATTAGTTATTATTTGGCTAATTAGTTATATATATTCTTATTATATGATAACTAGGCTCGTGCGTGTGAACAAGTCTCCGTTTGCCACCTAGCACAGTATCCGACACTTCAATCCAATCCACTCACCGCAAGTGAGTTCATACCCCTTTAATTAACCTTTGAAATACTTTTAAATGTTTTAAATGCTTTTATGGGGGGGGGGATACAAGTTAAATACTTATAGTTATTACATCAATCACATGTGATTAATAACTATAAAACCAATGATTTTATTACTGTTCAAACTGTTTTACTTCAAACTGCTTTACAACTCTTTTACTTATCAAATACTTTTATTTAAACTTTGTTATACTTCATATAAATTGCATGCCCATATATGTATAGATATATAAGAAATGTTTAAAGGGCTTAAGAAGGCCATCCGCCCTATTTCCTTTTTCTCGATTTGGATGTGGTCTGGTGGGATTTCGGGTAGCCGTCCGAAGGCCGTTTCAATATTAATTATATATCAAGCGTACATATATAGACATAAAAGTACTCCCATATTCATGCGTATTAGTTACATCATTAGTAAGTTACCATCGGGGTAACACAGGATCATACTACTACAATTGCTAGATCAATGAGTCAGTTCATTCATGAGTCAATACTTATTACTATGAGAACATATACATTACATTACTAAGAGTACATATACAACTATACTAGAAAGAGAACATATACAACTATACTAGAAAGAGAACATATACAACTATACTAGGAAGAGAACATATACAACGATACTAGAACAAGTAACATTACATTACATATACATGAATACGTTAACAATTGTGATCCATTGTATCGGAGCATGCCTTAAATGTCATGGCCCGAGTTGTAGCCAGAATTCTCTTGGAGGGAGAGCGTGAGTTTGCGTATAGATCTATACTGGATTGACTATCCTACACCTTGCTGCTAGCTACAGCCGGACCTGCAGGTCTGCGGGTGCCAAACGTCATTCCGTTTTACGACCATTCGTATGTCGTTGTTACCAGTCAATAGTATGGTACAATTAATCACATGATACCCGTAATATAAATCCAGTTTAAGGTAGTACAACAGTAGTTCCTATAATACAACACTACAGTACTACAATAATTTACCCATTTCATATATTTAGTGATTATTTCACTTAAGCATTAAGGTACAAACTAAATTTTGTTAATGATAGTTACACTTGGGAAATTACACAATTTTTCAACAAACGAACATACAAAACAGTTAAGCCTTGGTAGAAGGCTACTTTAATAGAAAATATAGGTTTTTCTGAGAGATTCAAACTTTTACAAACACTTACAAACATTTACATACATTTTACAAACTTACACTTGCGACATGTTCAAACGTTTTGATAACAAACATTGACACTAAAATACTTATGAACTCACCAGCTTAATGCTGATAAACTCTTTCAAAATAACTTGTATTCTCAGGTCATCAGTAGACAGGTACCGAGGCCAGCTTTTGAGAAGATGGAGCGCATCCAAGACTCATCTTATTATTTTGATTTACATTATCTTTGGTGTCTATAACTGTTCGGAACACGCTTGTATTAAAATTATATATTTAATGCAATGGATGATGTTGTATGCTTGTTTACTTTTACTGTGTTGTGATACTTTACATGACGTCCTCCGCCCCAGAACGTTTCCGCCGTTCTTGGTTTTGGGGTGTGACCGCTTGGTATCAGAGCATTGTTTATAGTGAATTAAGTATATCAACCCATAAAAGATATACTAACTATAATCCCATTTGGGATTAAAACACTTTGACTAAGAGTCTATACTTAAAATACTAAAATATTTAATTTAGTATACTAGTCTGCATTCATACTAAAATCAATGTCACAATGGCAAGAACAAAAGTATTGCGATTGTTAAATATCATAGGTGAGCTCGGGGATGTGTGGTCAGTCCTGGGAATGGCATAGCCTGATCAACTATGCTGGTCCGAGGAGTGATTAGCGTATGCCCTAGAATGGTTGTGATATGTTAACAAGTCTATAAACTTACCAACAATACCACAAGAAGATCAGTAGAACCTAAACTTAAAATACTATAGGTGTATTTTGTACTACTAGCTACATATATACTATATTCTTATACCTCTCTTCTCACGTAGATTTAAATGGCTGGATTCCATCATGTCGACCCGTACTTTCCAAATGAAGGCAATGCAGGGTGGATCGAAGAAGAGCCCGAAGATGAGCATCCAATCCCTTTGGATGATCACCTCGCAGAAGGCTTTTCTGATGGATCCGACTCCGAGCCTGAAGTCAACAACCTACCGCTAGTAGGTCAAGCCCCGAACAACAACCCCCGACTAGCTTTTCTAGGTCCTACACCTTTGTGGGCAACCAACTTGAATCGCTGGAGTGACGAACAGGCTCAACCCTTACCATACTTTGGGGACCGAAGCTTTTACAACGTCAGCGAAGGTGGTTCTACTGACCAAGCTCTGCCCGTCATTATCCGCAGAATAGCTCGTAATGTTGAGCAAGGTCGAGCAACCATCGACCGGGTCATGGAGATTAATGCCAAATCTGGTGTCAACATAGTCCGCATCCGCCGTCTTGAAGAAGACATGGAACGGACCTGGAGAACCAATGAAACCCTACAACAACAACTAGCTGCCTCCCGAGCTGAGGTCATGGAACTGCGAGCCCGCCAGAGGGCTCATGAGCGATACCTTCAAGAAGTGATTCGTCAAGTGACAGACCTCAGGGTTCGCCCGAGGAATTCCCATCGCCATTAAAAGATGTCTAGTACATCTTTGTCTTTTGGTTAAGGAATAGCCTTTAACATCTGTGCTCTAAGTAGCACTTGTCTGTAAAATATTCCTAACTTTCAGTACTCTAATTAGGAATCGAAGAACTGTCAAACTTTTCCGTATGGTATGATGTAAGACCTACTGTTAAGTCGATTTTCCCTGAACTTATTACATCGGTAATACCAGTATTATTGACGTCTATCTAATCTGTGGGAAAAATCTATACACTTGTGTTTTCCTACTAATATTCTTTGTTGTGAACTCAAACACTCATTCAACTGTTGGGCTATGGTTAGTTAGTCCATGTGTCACTCTCACCCCACTTACAAACTGATTCTTACCACTTTGTTTATCTTTATAAACTTATAGCTGAAAGATGCCTCCTCGCAAATCTCCCCGAAATAACCCTGTACCTCCACCGCCTCCTCCGCCTCTGGTCATTGATACTGCAGCCCTGAATGCTGCCATAGCTGCAGCAGTGGCAATTGCCATGGCTCAATATCACTCTTCTGATGCCAGCAGAGGTGGAACCCCTGTTGAATCAATTCCGGTTGAAACCCCTGTGCGCTCGAGAGAGTGCTCCTACAAGGATTTCACCAACTGCAAGCCGAAGTCTTTCCATGGCACCGGCGGAGTCATTGCCCTCTCGCAATGGTTCAAGAACACTGAATCAGTCTTCGAAATCTGTTCATGCCCTGCTGCGAGCAAAGTCAAATATGCCGCATGCACCTTTGAAGGAAAGGCTCTGACGTGGTGGAACGGCCACGTTAAATTTCTAACCCTCGTCGTAGCTAACGACATGGGATGGAAAACGATGAAAGACCTCATGATTGAGGAATACTGCCCAAGGGGCGAAATCCAGAAATTGGAGTAGGAGCTTTGGAGCCTGACTGTGACAACCGTCAAATTCTGGTCAATCCAAAGTCAAATAAAGTCAACAAGTCAAACCGGTCAACCCAAATAACCCTTGTGTACTATGGCTTACGTTATGTAATTACTAAACAACTCGCTATTCTAATGAGAGATCATAAATCGAAAAGTATGTACGTCTAGATCTCCTTAACCTAAAACAGTGGTAAGTGACGAGCCAAACCGATAAAACAATGTTACATACTCATCGGGAGTGTGTAAGATCTTTAAACAAGGCTTAACAGGGTTTACGGACCTTGCATTGCGAAGCCGGACACCCAAAAAGGTCACAAACGAAACCACTCTCAATCGTTTTCACTCTATCTCTTCTTATCGAGAATCTCTCCCAAATCTCTCCAAGAATGTCAAATTTCTCCCAAATCTCTCTAAGTATGTGAAATCTCTCCAAGAATGTCAAATCTCTCCCAAATCTCTCTAAGTATGAGAAATCTCTCCCAAATATCTCCTTGTAGGAGAAATCTCTCCAAGAATGTCAAATCTCTCCCAAATCTCTCTAAGTATGAGAAATCTCTCCCAAATATCTCCTTGTAGGAGAAATCTCTCCAAGAATGTCAAATCTCTCCCAAATCTCTCTAAGTATGTGAAATCTCTCCAAGAATGTCAAATCTCTCCTAAATCTCTCTAAGTATGAGAAATCTCTCCCAAATATCTCCTTGTAGGAGAAATCTCTCCAAGAATGTCAAATCTCTCCCAAATCTCTCTCAAAATCTCTCTCAACTTTCTATAATCACTCGGGGCATCCCGACCCTCGAATTTGGCGAAAACAGCCCAAAAACGGAAGTCTACGCGAAAAACGGACTTAAGGAGCCGAAACCCCTCTTAGGACCTGAAAGTCCTCTTAGGAACCGAAACCAAGAAGACCCGAACCCGAAGGTCCTCTCAGGGCCGAACCTCGCTCAGAGGAACCGAACCCGAAGGGTCCTCTCGGGCCCGAACCTCGCATGCCATACCCGAACCCGAACCCTCGATCCCTTTCGCTTCATGGTAGTGCGCTTCTGACTGCTTCGGACCGAGCCCCTCGCCTTCGCTTCTCGCTTCTGGTTCGCCCCATCTCGCTTCCGGCTCGGCATCAGCAAGGACCGAACCTCGGCCAAGACCGAGAGGTCTCGCTGGGAAGCCTCTTTTCTCCCGGTTTTCGTCAAAATTTGCGTTTTAGACCCGTTTTTAATTGTTTTAACACGAGATTTTCACCCAAAACTTTATTTTAACATATAACGACCCATAATTATTAATTTATCACGTTTTTAAGGATAAAACCTTATCCAAAAGAGTGGGTGAAGTACAAAGGTGGAGTGTTGACTTTCCTTTATGTTATGACACAAGCAACCTCCATTACCCACTCCATGTCACTATTCCCCATCAGCCCTTACCTAGTCACTTCATTGTACTTTTTCCACCTTTTTCCAACCCCACAATTGGTCAAAGGCTAGAAAAGCCTCCTCTCTCCTCACTTCTCTCATTTTCTCTCCTTTCACCAAAAAGATCAAACTCTTTTCTCTCTCACTTCCTCTCTCTAGAATTCGTGATTCAAGGGCTGATCTTGGGTTTTTCCTCCACATTTGGTAAGCATAATCCCTTCTCCTCATGATTATTTCACTTCTTTCTACTCAAATCATGGATATCTTACACAAACTCCATCATAATTGTGTTAGATCTTCGAATCTTCAAGTGATTCTTCAAGTGTTCTTGGGTTGAACACTCCTCTTCTTCAACACTTATCTTCTAAAATCACTCAAGGTGAGTTCATACCCCCTACATTTTCATGTTTTCTCAAGTTTTTAGGGGGGGAATACAAGTTAAAACACCAATAACATAACTAAACTTTTCTAACAGCCTTCATCAGAAAAGTTCAACTCCATTCACGGACTGTTTTGGACAACTTAAACATTTTAGTTTTCAAAACTGTTTTAGGTGCAAGTAGCTCCACGTTTTAGCTTTAAAATGACTACTTGCACATCTCCACACGAGTTTTCTACAATTTATGGTGATTTTTACAAAACAGCCTGTCTTTTCAAACACAAATCCGGACCAATCTGTGAATATGAGCATTTTAATACAAGTTAAAGGCTTCCAAAAATCACGATAATAATTATGAGTAAACTAGTCACAGTTTAGGAACTCTCAGAATTTACGGATATAGTTTTTGACTCCGTATGATTTTTCTATGAATTTTCTAAAACAGAATAGAAATGGAAATACTAGAAAAATGTTTTCAATTTCATATACACCTTGTAACTTGTTGAGCAAAGGTGTGTACCTTCATGTGATGATGTGTTATTACCATATATGTCATCTTGTCTTATTATATAGACATAAATCAGAAAACAAATGGATTCTTACCTCCATAAGTATGGTAAATATATAAATGATATTACAAGGCTATATCCATTAAAATACAAACATTGGTAAACTATGACAAGTAAGGCTTATGCTCACTACCCACACAAATACTTAATAAACTATAATAGGTATAGTTTAGGGTTATTTTACATAACAAACACATTATTAAAGGTGTCACACATACAAAAGAGTATTACCACTATGAATAATTATGATAAACTATATAAGTATAGTTAAGCCATTATACCCCCACAAACGAACATGCAAGTTATAATCGGTATAGTTATGGCATATATATATTACAAACAAAGTGATAACCTATAATAGGTATAGTTTATGTTTCATCCACACGACGAACTTAATTACAAGAAAGGAATTCACCATCACCACCACTTTTGATAAGCTATAATATGCATAGTTCATGTTCACTACCACTATCACTAGTTGATGAACTATGATATGTATAGTTTATGTTCACAGTCACTATTACTATTTCGTACACTACACTAGGATTGGTTCCGGTTTTTGGGTTTAAGTCCACATTCACTTTCGCATTGTTAGTTTTCAGCTATAATTTCTAAGTGTATATGCTAGAGTTATATAGAATCTAGTCGTGATTGGCTTAGAATTGGTGGTTCCGCCTTATTTCCTGTTCCTCGTTTGGTTGTGGGCCTAGGGCAGACCCATTACATTCGACGTTTTATCTAACTTTAATTTTATATAACTTATATACACAAGGAAATTATAGAAGGAATCTATAGGGAATTTCTAGGATGCACTATTTCATAACATAGAAACTTACATTTCACATTTTGAGGAAAAGTATCGGGTTTTCATATGAATGGGTACATTCCAAAGTACCGGGTTCACATAGAATAGTTATTTTGGTATTAAAACTATATTTCATCTAGAATTGTTAGACTTCAACCATGATCGCTGAGCGTATATGCTTGAGTCATATAAGAATTTAGTCTCGATTGGCTTACAATTGGTGGGGCCCGCCTCATCTCCTGTTCCTCGTTGGGTTGAGGACCTAGGGCAGACCCACTATATTCAACGTTTTATCTAACTTAAATCTTATATAACTTATATACGCTGGACGATTATAGGGGAAATCTATTGGTCATTCTAGGGTTCATTAATGCATCATATAGAAATATTCTGTTCATACTTAATAAAGAAAATATTGGATTTTCTAGAAATAAAACTCTATCGATTTTACAAGGAAAACGGTTTCTATTTCAAACAAAACTCTTATGAACTCACCAACTTAATTGTTGACACTTTTTCAAAACTACTTGTATTCTCAGGAGATCAGTGAAACAGGAAAACTTCAGCGCTTTGAGGATGGGACGTTAAACCGTCAACAATTTATTTTTGTCATCATAATGTAATTGATTTTGAAACATGTAGACATATACTTTGGTGTAACTTTTTCAATTATATTTATGATGATTGTATTTACTTTGAGCACTATTATACACGTTGTTGTGATACTGTACATGAAGTCCTCCACCCCCGGACGTTTCCGCCATCCTTGGTTTGGGGGTGTGACAGATTGGTATCAGAGCATTTTTTATAGTGAACTCAGTATATCGAACCACATAAGATATACAAACTATAAATGCATTGGGACTAAGGTCTCTGATTTAAAGTTTTCAAAGCAACTATACTTTTAGAGATAAATAATTTTTCGGTAAAGATAGGAGCATGTGCACACACTAGGGTCAGTATCATGGTGGGATGGGACAAAGGTGGTGATTGTTGAACAGTACGAGTAGGCTTGGGGATGTATAGTTAGGTCTGGGAATGGCATGGCCTGATCAACTATGTCTCACCCAGAAGTGATTAGCATATGCCCAGGAATGGTCGTAGGTGTTGCAACAAGTCTAAAAACTTACCAACACTACCACAATGAAATACCATAGGGGTATTTGGTGTTATTATAATTACTTATCTGAGAACTAAATAGATTTTTATCAATAGGTCAATAATTGCCTAATGGATACATTAAAATTATATGTATCCAGGACGTCATAGACTTAGAATCTGTGGATCTTTGCTTTACTTCCTGTTCTCGTTGGATTGGGGATTTAGAGTTAGGATTGCTTATTCGAAGGTCTATCCTGTCCCAAATACATATGACTAGTATGTACTAAACAAGGTATTGAAGTACCTGATAAAGATCATCTTAAAAATTGTCTAATTAGTACGTCTACTTAATTATTCCTTATATTCCCATTTCTCGCAAAGATATCATGGCTGGATTCCATCCCCACGACGACCCGTACTACCCCAACCACGACAAAGCTGGATGGTCCGGAGAGGAGCCAGTGAATGATTACCCAATCCCTGTGGATGGTCACCAAGCTGAAGGCTTTGCTGACGGTTCTGACTCCGAACCTAAAATGGAGAACCTACCCCCGATGACCCTTGTTCCGAATCCTAACCCTCGTCCAGTTTTTCAAGGCCCGACGCCTCCTTAGGTAGAGTGCTTGGAAACCTGGAGCGAAGAGCAAGACCAACCTAGGCTGTTTAATGGAGACATTCGAATCCTCCAGAATCTGGAGACTAGACTATTCAAGGGAACCGTAGCATTGTCCAAAAACTTTCCTTACGTTAATGAGATGTAGACCTATTTTCCTCGAACCCTATACACTAAATTATGTTAAGTAAATTGAATCGCATTAAAATTCATTGGGATCTTTCCACGTATTATAAAGCCCTATATTACAAACAATTTACATATGGTAACTCCAAGAAATTCTTAATGTTTACCAAGTGATTTTAAGAGGGGATCAGGCACGAAACAAAACACAAGTTGCATTTGAGTCACTGCCACTAAATTCATTCATAGGGGCCTTGTTATGAATTACATACAAAAAAAAATATACTTTTAAGTCAGAACATAATACAGACAAGTCTGGCTTGATAACTTCTGACTTGTCACTACTATTAGAAACTTATCGTCTGTTCGTCTCTACCAACTTATGACAGGACTATGCCGCCAAAGAAAAAGTCCAGACCTTCCAACAGCACGACACCAACACCACCTCTACCACTACCTCCGCAGTTTGATCCCATAATGTTTCAAGCTGCAGTAACAGCAGCCGTGGCAGCTGCAATGTCACAAATTGGTGCAAATGGTACTGGTGGTGCGGGATCTGGAGCCACAAACTCTAACCACGGGGACAGTACATGATGCACAAAGGAATGCACTTACAAGGACTTCACAAATGGCAAACCCGATTCTTTCGATGGAAGTGGGGGCGTTATCGCACTAATTCAATGGTTCGAGAGAACCGAAGCAATCTTCGAAATCTGTGCTTGCCCCGAAGCGAGCAAGGTCAAGTACGCGGCATTCACCTTCATCGGAAGAGCTCTCACTTGGTGGAATGGCAGGGTTAAGTCGCTTACGCTTATAGTGGCTAACTTGTTAAGTTGGGAGGACCTAAAGAAGATGATGCTGAAAGAATATTGCTCAAGAGGCGAAGTGCAAAAGTTGGAGCAAGAATTGTGGAATCTCAGAATGGCAGGCTCTGACCTTACAACTTACACCAACCGATTCTATGATCTAGCACTCCTCTGCCCCACTATGGTCACCCCGGAAGACAAAAAGCCGGAACCCTCCAAACCCGCTGACACTAAGCGGAAGTTCTGGGAAGATAAGAAGAAACAGCGAGCTGCTAAAAAGCAGCAAGTTGTGGCTGTGCATGCCGCGTTAACCCCTGCTGCTGATACTGCTCCGGTGAGGCAGTATGCTGGAAGTTTGCCTAAGTGCAACAAATGCAACTTCCACCACAACGGCCCTTGCCGTGAAATGCAGTGCTCTAACTGCAACAGGAAAGGACACACCGTCCGTTTCTGTAAATCCCTGGCGAGGCCGGTCACCCAAGTCCCCGGCTCTGGCGCGAGCCCGACTTGCTATGGATGTGGCGAAGCAAGCCACTATAAGAGGGACTGCCCCAAAGCGAAGAATGCTGGAGGAGCAGGGAGGGTACTAGCAATAGGCCATGGGGAAGCAGTTGCTGACCCGAAAGTGGTGACTGGTACGTTCCTCCTAGATAACTCCTATGCATGCATTCTATTCGATAGTGGAGCGGAGCGAAGCTTCATGAACCATAAATTTGCTCGCATGCTTAAGCAACAACCGCACACACTTAAGGAACAATTCACAGTAGAAATGGCAAATGGAAAAACTGAAATTACGAATAACATATACTTAGGTTGTATCCTAACTCTAGATAACCATTCATTCCCAATCGACCTTATGCCGGTCTCAATAAAAAGCTTCGACGTTATCATTGGCATGGATTGGTTAAGTCTTCATCGCGCCGACATCATGTGCTACGAGAAAGCAGTCCCTCTAAACCTTCCGTCTAACGAAACTCTTATCGTCTACGGTGACAAACCCGGTGCGAGTCTTCATATTATATCAAGTATTCAAGCACATAAATATCTGCGTAAAGAATACCATGCATTCCTTGCTCACGTCATCGATACGAGCCTCGAAACGAAGGAACAAAAGAGCATTCCAGTGGTGAGCGACTTTCCCGACATTTTCCCAGAAGAGCTACCAGGATTACCTCCGCAGCGACAGGTCAAGTTCAGAATCGACTTAGTCCCAGGAGCTACCCCAGTAGCCAAGTCGCCCTACCGATTAGCACCAACAGAGATGCAGGAACTATCTGGTCAACTTAACGAACTACTCAGCAAGGGCTTTATAAGACCAAGTTTCTCACCTTGGGGAGCTCCGGTCTTGTTCGTTAAGAAGAAAGACGGATCATTCCGTATGTGTATTGACTAAAGAGAGCTCAACAAACTAACGGTCAAGAATCGTTACCCTCTGCCTCGCATAGACATTCTATTTGAACAACTGCAAGGGGCGAACTACTTTTCCAAAATTGATCTGAGATCCGGATATCACCAGTTACGAGTGCTAGAGGAGGATGTGCCGAAGACAGCCTTCTGAATTCGTTACGGACACTACGAGTTCATAGTGATGCCATTCGGATTGACCAATGCGCCCGCAGTCTTCATGGATATGATGAATAGAGTATGCCGACCTTACTTGGATCAGTTCATCATTGTATTCATTGATGACATTCTGATCTACTCCCGAAGTAAGGAAGAGCATGGTGATCATCTGCAACAAGTTCTAGGAACTTTACGAGCGGAGAAGCTCTATGCGAAGTTCTCTAAATGTGAATTTTGGATCCGAAGAGTCGAATTCTTAGGACACGTGGTAAGCGAAGAGGGAATCCACGTGGACCCATCCAAAATTTAAGCATTTGAGAACTGGTCAGCACCAAAGACGCCTACATAAATTCGTCAATTTCTAGGTCTCGCTGGCTACTACCGCAGATTCATACAGAACTTCTCCCGAATAGCGAAACCTCTGACAACCCTGACCCAGAAAGGCGTGGCCTTTGACTGGGAAGAGAAACAGGAAAGAGCGTTCCAAACACTCAAGCGAGCCTTGTGCACCGCACCAATACTATCCCTTCCCGAAAGGATAGAAGACTTCGTAGTCTATTGCGATGCATCGAATCAAGGGCTCGGATGTGTTCTGATGCAGTGAGGTAAGGTCATCGCCTACGCCTCGAGACAGCTGAAAACGCATGAAGTTAACTACACGACCCACGATCTTGAACTAGGAGAAGTTGTGTTTGCCCTAAAGATCTGGAGACATTACTTGTACGGAACGAAAAGCACTATCTTTATCGACCACAAGAGTTTACAACACATATTCGACCGGAAAGAGCTGAACATGAGACAACGACGGTGGGTCGAGCTACTCAGTGACTACGAATGCGAAATTCGTTATCATCCGGGTAAAGCCAACGTAGTAGCAGACGCCCTAAGTCGGAAGGAATATTATGGTCGAAGAGTCAAGTCGTTGACAATGACTATCCATTCCCACTTGTTTACGCAAATTCAGGCGGCCCAGCTTGAAGCTATGAAACCTGAAAACGTGGCGAGTGAATCCCTAAGAGGAATGGATAAGAATTTAGAAGCCAAGGGTGGCGGAGCTCTATACTTCATGGACCGGATCTGGACCCCGAAACACGATGGTTTCCGAGAATTGGTCATGACCGAGGCGCACAACACTCGGTATTCCGTCCACCCAGGTTCGGATAAGATGTATCTGGATCTTAAAAAGTTGTACTGGTGGCCTAATATGAAAGCAGAGATTGCTACCTTTGTAAGCAAATGCCTTACTTGCGCAAAGGTTAAGGTCGAATACCAGAAGCCCTCCTGTCTACTGCAACAACCAGATATTCCAGAATGGAAGTGGGAGCGGATCACTATGGATTTCATAACCAAGTTGCCCAAGACAACGGGTGGACTTGATACCATATGGGTCATCGTCGATAGATTGACCAAGTCTGCACACTTCCTACCTATCAAAGAAACTGACAAGATGGAAAAGCTTACGAGAACATACATTAGGGAGATTGTACGACTACATGGTGTACTTATATCCATTATCTCCGATAGAGATAGTAGGTTCACCTCCAGATTCTGGCAATCACTGCAACACTCCCTGGGAACAAGGTTGGACATGAGCACAGCCTACCATCCACAGACCGACGGACAAAGTGAGAGAACAATCCAGACCTTAGAAGATATGTTGCGTGCTTGTGTAATCGACTTTGGAAAAGCTTGGGATACCCATTTACCCCTCGTCGAATTTTCCTACAACAACAGTTATCACACGAGCATAAAGGCAGCACCATTCGTGGCCCTCTATGGCCGAAAGTGCAGATCCCCTCTGTGCTGGGCTGAGGTGGGTGATACCCAGTTAGCTAAGGGACGAGTTCCCGAAAGCACTCTCACAGGTCCGGAGATCATTCGGGAAACGATAGAGAAGAGCGTTCAAATTTGTGAACGATTGAAAGCCTCTAGAGACCGACAGAAGAGCTACGCTGATAAGCGAAGGAAACCTTTGGAATTCTAGGTGGGAGACCGAGTCCTTATCAAAGTCTCACCCTGGAAGGGCATGATACGCTTCGGTAAGCGTGGGAAGCTTAATCCGAGATATATAGGACCCTTCGAGATCCTCTCAAGGATCGGCCCCGTGGCTTACAAACTCAACCTACCCGACGAACTTCGTAACGTACATTCTACATTCCACGTGTCTAACTTGAAAAAGTGTCTGTCCGAAGAGACTCTTGTAATCCCACTCGACGAAATCGAGATCAACGAGAGCCTCAACTTCGTGGAAGAACCAGTAGAGATCATGGACCGTGAGGTCAAGCAGACGAAGCAAAGCCGTATCCCGATCGTGAAGGTTCGCTGGAATGCCAAGCGAGGACCGGAATTCACTTGGGAACGCGAGGATCAGATGAAACTAAAATACCCTCATCTTGTCGCTTAGTTATTTGTAAGTTCATAATTGCTTAAATTCTAATTTCGGGACTAAATTCCTTCTAACGGGGGGATGATGTGACAACCCGAAATTTCCATTCTGTACAAACAATATCACTTAAATAGAAGTTATAACAGTCATAGTCAATTTTCAGACTTTTTTGTATAAGTTGGAGTAATTCAGGGTTTACACTTCAGTAAATATCAGGAGAGTGGATGCACTATGGTCTTGTGCAACACTGTCATTCCAACACTTTGTTATATTAGAAATCATTTCAGGAGTAAAAATATTTTCTGTCAAAAATATCTCAGGACTATAAATAGAATTCTGAACCAAATTCATTCATTATTCGCATTTCCAACTAGAGAAAAGCCATTTTCTCTCTCACGGATCTTCGGGTTTTCGTCCCAAATCGTGAGTACACTTCTCTAGTTGTCTTATAATGCTTATTATGTGCTTAATAACATAGATTACATAACAAATCTGTGAGATTCGGGAGTTTACCGCCCAAGAACGTTCTTGGAGAGTAAACTCCAAAATGAGGTTTAAATGCTACCTAGTCCCATTTCCTTGTTAAGTGACTAGCTTAGGCTTGTATGTATGTATATTTGAGACTAGAAAACAATCAAAAACACCAAGCTTTGGGTGTTCATGGCCCAAGAACTTCTTGGACCGTGAACTCCAAATTCAAGGGCCAAAAGGTGCCCTAATTACTCCTAAAACCTTGGACATTAACCCCCATTTAATCCTAGCTAATTTGTGGACTTTAAAAAATCAAAGACACCTTCAAAAGGGAGTTTACGGCCCTATTATTGTGCTTGGGCCGTGAACATAAATCAAGGGCACAAAAGTGTGCCTAGGACCTTCATTAGCTTAAAACAATTACCTAGAACATATCCTATGTGAGTAAGAGACTTGAAAGCACAAAAATACCCATCTCATGAGAGTTTACGGTTGTAAACTCCAAAAGAAATGGTCTTTGGGCCGAAAACTCCTAAAAGGAGTGTATTAATGCCCTAAACTACCCAAAGGATTAAACCAGCAAGTAAGACTTATTCTAGAAATCAAATAAACACTTCAAAACACCAAGTACCACCAAGTTGGGAGTTCATGGCCGTAAACTCAAGGGTTTACGACCGTAAACTCCTTGTGTGGAGTTTATTGAGTGGTAAACACATATATAAGGCCCTTTGGAACTTTAAACCCCTTTAGCCTTGTCCCACAACAACTTAGATGCAACCATTAGGACTTATAACACTTATACAAAGTGTTTACATGTTCTAGAGTGTCCCAACTAAATTTATTAGTTATTATTTGGCTAATTAGTTATATATATGCTCATTATATGATAACTAGGCCCGTGCGTGTGAACAAGTCTCCGTTTGCCACCTAGCACAGTATCCGACACTTCAATCCAATCCACTCACCGCAAGTGAGTTCATACCCCTTTAATTAACCTTTGAAATACTTTTAAATGTTTTAAATGCTTTTATGGGGGGGGGGATACAAGTTAAATACTTATAGTTATTACATCAATCACATGTGATTAATAACTATAAAACCAATGATTTTATTACTATTCAAACTGTTTATCAAACTGTTTTACTTCAAACTGCTTTACAACTCTTTTACTTATCAAATACTTTTATTTAAGCTTTGTTATAATTCATATAAATTGCATGCCCATATATGTATAGATATATAAGAAATGTTTAAAGGGCTTAGGAAGGCCATCCGCCCTATTTCGTTTTTATCGATTTGGATGTGGTCTGGTGGGATTTCGGGTAGCCGTCCGAAGGCCGTTTCAATATTAATTATATATCAAGCATACATATATAGACATAAAAGTACTCCCATATTCATGCGTATTAGTTACATCATTAGTAAGTTACCATCTGGGTAACACAAGATCATACTACTACAATTGCTAGATCAATGAGTCAGTTCATTCATGAGTCAATACTTATTACTATGAGAACATATACATTACATTACTAAGAGTACATATACAACTATACTAGAAAGAGAACATATACAAATATACTAGAAAGAGAACATATACAACTATACTAGGAAGAGAACATATACAACGATACTAGAACAAGTAACATTACATTACATATACATGAATACGTTAACAATTGTGATCCACTGTATCGGAGCATGCCTTAAATGTCATGGCCCGAGTTGTAGCCTGAATTCTCTTGGAGGGAGAGCGTGAGTTTGCGTATAGATCTATACTGGATTGACTATCCTACACCTTGCTGCTAGCTACAGCCGGACCTGCAGGTCTGCGGGTGCCAAACGTCATTCCGTTTTACGACCATTCGTATGTCGTTACCAGTCAATAGTATGGTACAATTAATCACATGATACCTTAATATAAATCCAGTTTAAGGTAGTACAACAGTAGTTCCTATAATACAACACTACAGTACTACAATAATTTACCCATTTCATATATTTAGTGATTATTTCACTTAAGCATTAAGGTACAAACTAAATTTTGTTAATGGTAGTTACACTTGGGAAATTACACACTTTTACAACAAACGAACATACAAAACAGTTAAGCCTTGGTAGAAGGCTACTTTAATAGAAAATATAGGTTTTTCTGAGAGATTTAAACTTTTACAAACACTTACAAACATTTACATACATTTTACAAACTTACACTTGCGACATGTTCAAACGTTTTGATAACAAACATTGACACTAAAATACTTATGAACTCACCAGCTTAATGCTGATAAACTCTTTCAAAATAACTTGTATTCTCAGGTCATCAGTAGACAGGTACCGAGGCCAGCTTTTGAGAAGATGGAGCGCATCCAAGACTCATCTTATTATTTTGATTTACATTATCTTTGGTGTCTATAACTGTTCGGAACACGCTTGTATTAAAATTATATATTTAATGCAATGGATGATGTTGTATGCTTGTTTACTTTTACTGTGTTGTGATACTTTACATGACGTCCTCCGCCCCAGAACGTTTCCGCCGTTCTTGGTTTTGGGGTGTGACATTAACGAACTCCACCAAAAAGGATTCATTAGACCAAGCTTCTCACCTTGGGGAGCACCGGTCTTGTTTGTAAAGAAGAAAGACGGATCGTTCCGTATCTTGTAAAAATATTCAAAATAAACTGGAGGGACCATTTCTAAAACCATTATAACATTTAAAATAAAACACAAAATTGTAAAAATATTCTTTATAGTTGTTAAAATTACGTGGTTTTAGTGTATCATTGGTCAAATTTAGGATTTTGGTCCGTATCTTGTTTAACTTTAACTTTATTGTTAACTTTTTTTAAAAGGACAATTTTATCATTTTGGACCATTTTAAAATTATGTATTTTTACCAAATTATAAAGACTATTTCTTCGTTTTTTCATTTTAAGGATGATGGGTGTGACGTCATATTTGTCATGGTCAACGTAGACGTCATGTCAGCTTTACCGCACTTCTTGCAATTTTTGTCACTTTTATGTCATGAGTTGCCATACTTCCCATGATATTTTTTTTAACATTAATTAATTTAAAAAATAATTAGAGGCCAAGAGGTTTAAATTAATAATAATAATAATAATAATAATAATAAATAGGTTTATGTTATATAAATAGGTTTTATAAGTACATTGGGATATTGCGCAACTCTTGAAGATGGTTTTGAAGATATATTTCAACTTTGAGAAAGAACTATGATTATACGAAATGTTTATATATTAACAAATATCATTTTTTTGGATTATTAACTTCTTTTAGTTATTTTTTTTAATTTCATTTTTATTGGATTAATTTTTTTTATTAGATTATTATATATTAGTAAATATAATTTTAAAAATATAGTATTTATATATTAATAAATATTAGTGTTTTGGTAAAAAATTAATCAAGTATAAATCTACTAAATTGTATGAGATGTTATGATGTTGTAATCGAAGCAAATGAGCAAATCAAAAGTAGGTGACACAAGTGGTTTACAAAGAAAGCCCGTGATCATTGATAGGATCTCATGCACAAAACCTTGAGAGATGATAATGATTACCTATTTTGTTAGTTTTTATGAATTGAAAAGATTAGTTACAGATTGAAACGATGAATATACAAGTACAATAGTTGCAGTAAGTCTAGGTGTATGTTGTATGCAAAATACATGTGTATTTATAGTCTAGTCTAAGTAATAACAAGTCTGAAATTCTTGGGATCCTATCGAATAAAAATGAACACGATGGTTTTACTTGGTAATCCCAAGTCTTTTGCCTGACTGAAGTACTTCTTTGGTGAGAATGAGTCTTATGTTGACTAATTATGTACATGTGAGAAAAAGACTAGAAATATACCCGTTAGAAATGTTAGGAAATAATAATCACAATGTTCAGGATCCTTAGAGAAATGTTCGGGATCTTGAAAGATCTTGAAGATCCGAGATCCTGAATAGGGTTGAGGATCTTGGCCATACCAAGTGCCCCCAAATTATGCCTGCGAAATATCATGGTTAATTTCAAATATTTTAAAGGTATAATTTTATGTAAATGGAGATAAGGTTTAAAGTTTTAAATCGTAACGAATATAATTTATCCGTTTAATACTCAAGATGATGCAGTCAAATCATCATTCTCTATCTTATCTAACATCGAGATAAATAGGGGTAGACGGAGTAATTTTTTCTTTACTTTTTCTCGCTTCCCTTTGATCATCTCCAGCTAACTTTAAAGGTAAATTCTTATTCCTTTCTCTTTTTTCTTCTCTTATCTCGATCATAGGTAAAAAGATGGTTCACTCTCGAGCTAGCATTCTTGCCCCTTCCGAGGATGAATTTACCGATCAAGACCTCCTCACTTACAACAAGACTTTCTCGTTCGATGATGAGGATATTGGGTTCCTGGAATCCAATGAGGTTTTTCGTGTAGACACGATCTTTAGGCCCTTCGATCCTTTGATTCAACTAGATTTTTTTCTTTGTCATGGGTTTGCTTTCCTGAATACCCATTCTCGTTGGGTTTAAAGTACTCATTTCCTGGAATCATTTCCGAGTTTTTCAAAATCACACATATCTCTGATATCCAAGCCATGTCGGTCATATGGAGGATCTTATTCCAGATCAATCAGTTGAATCAATCAAATGACCTAGGCATAGGCGTCGCTGAACTGGCTCATGTTTACGATCTCTCTACCTTCGGGAACTCCCATTTCTTGCTAAGGAGGCTGGTTTCTTTTTCTCAATCTATAAGTGTTCATGAACTCTAGTTATTATTTCTCCAATTTACTAATTTCGTTCTTGTTCCAAGTCTCTGATAACGTTTCTCGATCCACTGCCGACTTGAAGGCCAGATGTCACACCCCGCTAAAGCGGAAACACGAGGCGTGGCAGTACAAATGGTTTCATAGCAAAAGTTAAAAGACAACACCAACCATAGTATTAAAAAATCATTACAAATTCACAATGGGTTTGAACAACTTTTAAAAGAAATTACAATGAAAATTGGAATACAACACATGCGAATGCTCCTAATAGTGAAGTGTCCCTAAGTCCCACTTACTCGATGATTCCTGAAAAAGCATGTAAAACGAGCGTCAACTATAAAAATATTTGGTGACTACTCACAAATAAACAAAATAATATTGGTTCCATGAATTGAAATCAAAGTTTTGATAAAAGTTTCCAATAATAAAAGTATATTGTTAAAATGAGTAAATAAGTTTGTAAAAAAAACAAAGTTCTTTGTCATCATGAGAGATAAAGTATGTTGCCCAAATAAGATGCAACATTCGTATTCTCAAGGAAGATAAAGTTCGTTACTCAATCGAGTAAACAAGTTTCATTTCTAAAATGAGTAATCAATTTCGTTGCTACAATGAGCAAATAATTTCATTGCTAAAATATGTATATAAGTTTTCAGTAATAAAAGTTCGTTGTTGTAATGAGAAACAAAGTTCATTGCTATAATTAATAAACAAGTTTATTGCTATAATGAGTAACGAGTTTGTATGTGTATGAGCAAACAATGAGTTTTCAACCAAACCTATGACTAAAGCCCTATCAAGATCTATGCTTATCGTTCCATAGATTAATATGGTATCATGCACTCCAATAATCGGGCGAGTGAGGAGTTGTCAATTCCTAATAGCACTATCCATAATGACCATTGGCTCAAAGAGTTAATGGTTAGAGATAAGGGAAGGGCCTTAATACGACAAGTTCTCATGTTCCGTGTTGCATAGACATACTGTGACAACCCGATATTTCGAATCTATGTAATGACCTGAAAGAGCAAGTATTGTAACCTCTTTTGATGTAATGAAATTAACTTTGAAAATAAAATGTTCAAAAGTCTCTATTTGGTTACCTACTATGTTAAATATCATTAAATCGTGATCGTACATAAAAAGAACGTCCAAATCTAACTTCGTATAAGGAAGTTATGATTTTTCCAAGTTCGGCATAGCGATAGACAGCTAAAAACTCGAAGCAGAGATCGAGCGACTTTTGGCCGGAATAACCTAAATGAGAATCGAAGGTCTCGACAATTGTTTTCCAACGGTAAAAAGTCTAGCAAAAACAGACGTCGGATAATGAAGTTATGGATTTCTAACGAACTTTTCTTACTCCGACCTTTTAAAAATAAATAATAAAAATAATTTCAAAATTTGCCAACGGAGTCTAAACAAAAGTTATAGAGCGTAGTCTCACCTACGCGTGGATATAAAGAACGTCGAAAACAAAGTTCGTATGAAGAAGATATGAATTTTTGAAGTTTACTAAATAATAAAAATATAAATTAAAATCAAATTTCAGTATTATCCGAAGGAGGAGACACCGGGCCAGTCCGAGTTACGCCTAGTGTACTCGAGGACTAGGCCTCAGATCGTCCACGTCGCCCCCTATGCGAGGCTAGGCCCCCGTCCCATCCGAAATCCGAGGCAGTCGAGGATGTGGTCACGCATGACGCACGCGTACGCCCAGCGTACCAAGGCAGTTCCCACCCCTATAAAAGGGATGCGAGGGTTTCGGGGAAAATGCTCAATTCCTCTCATCTTTCTTGCGTTTTTGCCTCGTTTTCCATGCAATAAATATCCCGTAGCCCCGATTCCCATACCCAAGTCCCGAAGGAAGTTTACGCTCCCGAGATTTCCGAGAAGCCCGAGAAAATCCGCTTTCGCTAGTCAAAGTTCTGCTCGGTTTTCGTCTCACCTTATTCAATCTATCAAGTGAGTTCATACCCCTATAATCTACACTTTTAAATGTTTTATAAATGCGTTTATACGCTTTTAAGGGGGGGGGGGGAATACAAGTAAACACACGTTTATTATCGTGTGTTACATAAAGTTTCATTATACACTTTTTATCAAGTGAATCATATGCGATTTATAACTACTATATGGAAACTTTCGTATATAAAATATATCACGATAACATCTCGTCTTTTGAAATGAAATATGTTGTTATATATATATATATATATATATATATATATATATATATACAAATCAAACACTTTGTTATATTTTATGTATATGTGTCCAACTTTGACACTACAAAAGTTATACTTTTCATAACAAGTGAGCATTACACTATGGTTTACTATACGAACGAAACACACTTTTGGAAAATTATAATAGGTATAGTTTTACGAGAACATCATGAGCTTTTACATACTAAAAACACTATTTCAAGGAGATACTTCCATATACAAGAATCAAATGAGCATTTTCATACGCAAATCTGTTTTATACTAAGTTTTGTGAGACATTAAACTTCACGTACGTTCGAGTACATATTTCAATTCCTATATTATATACCAGAATCCCTTGGAGGGGGAGCATGGTGTTTGTGTATAGATCTATACGGGATTAACAACCCCGCGCCCTGACTGTTAGCTACAGTACACCATTTGGGGTGACAATGGTCAGAACATTCCAACGCTTGAAGAACGTTGTGTATAGGCCGTCCCAGTCAATAACATGGTTATAAAACTCACATGGGGTATTAAAAACACATTGATTTACGGGGTTTTCAGACGTCTTGGCAATTTTATACGTACATAAATTGACTACTCTAGGCATGAAAAACATTATTGTGTTACATTTTTGGAAATTTTAAACTGCCACCCACATACGGAAAAACATAAATTTTCTAGAAACAAACATTGGTCTTGGTAGAAGGCTACATCTATACCAGTAGAAAATATGAGATTTTCTAGGAACAAACAAACAAAAACAAACCATTTCATTTTAGTTCATATAACCATTGTCATTAAATACTTATGAAACTCACCAGCTCAAATGCTGATCTACTCTTTCAAAACTACTTGTATGTCGCAGGGATTCAGTAATTACAGGTAACAAACAGCTTTTGAAGAAGGGACGCTGAGGCGCTAGTTTAAATTCATATTTTGACATCATATTGTAATTGGTTTTGAACATGTACCTTTCAACAATATAAACTTTCAATTATATATATGATGGTTATATTGCTTTCTTTACTATGTATTCAATTGTTACGGTACTACATGAAGTCATCCGCCCTCGAACGTTTCCGCCGTTCCGGTTTGGGGGTGTGACAGATTGGTATCAGAGCATTGTTTATAGTGAACTAAGTATATCGAACCACATAAGATATACAAACTATAAATGCTTAAGGGACTAATACTCTCTAACAAAACATTTTTACGCCTAAGCCGCGTTTCGTTTAACTTAATTTGTTAGTTCATTTAAGTACAAATACATGCATACAACAACTTATTTTCATGATTATAACTATACAAGAAGTATTTAGACAAGTTGGACACTACGATTAAGCCTCGATGTATGTAATCCGATTTGGGACGAATATAGCCTGATCAACTATATTCATCCGAGATCGGACTAATATATGTCGAGGAATGGTCGTAGTGAGCAACAAGTCGAAACTTACCAAAACATCACAAATGATCAAACGCACGAATTTAAATACTATAGGAGTATTTGGTACATAAAATAGTTTAACTTACATGTTTGGTCTTACATGTTCCAAATTTTGTTCAATTCTTATAACCCTATTCTCGTATAGTCAAATGGCTGGATTTCATCCATTCGGAGACCCCTACTATCCCAAACAAGGCAACAGAGGATGGGTCGAAGAGGATCCCGAGGAAGATGAAGAACCCATAGAATTGGATGAAGGAAAAGACTCTGGTACTGACTCAGAGCCGGAAATAATCAACCCACCACCCGCACAACCTCCCGTCTTTGTGAGAAACTTTCAACGACCAACTCCTGTGTGGGGGATCCATCTTCACCATTGGAGCCAACAACAAGGTCTGCGCCCTCCCTACGGCATGTGTAGAGACTTCTACGATGTCAAAGGCGGAAGTTCAGCCGATCGGGCACTCCCAGTTATGATTGGCAAGCTAGCCAACCAGAGTTATCAATCCGGAGTACAAGCGGCCCGGATCCGCGAGGTCAATGTGGAAGTTCAGGTACACACTTCCGACATCCCCCGTCTAGAAAAATTGCAAGGGGATGACCAAGACCGCATCAACACCCTCCAAACACAACTAAATACAGCCATCACGGAAATGCTAGAAATGAGGGAACAACAGGCCGCTTTTGATAGGCGCCTTATGGGGTTGAAACAGCCAGACACGAAGTCAAGCTCCAAACGCAACTTACGCCGCAAGTAGTACTTGCCCGGCTCCCAAATTTTGTTATAAGTTAGGACCTGGGCTAAAAGTTTTATTTTTCTTAAACTTTGTAACCGGAGACCCTTAGAGGGGTCAAATTTTCTTGATCGTTGTATAAACTATTATATTAAAATAATTGGCACGCTATTATTAGTTCATTGAGTATTTCGTTCAATCATTAAAATGTTAAGGAGAAACCGTATGCTTGTTTCATATATTCAGTTTTGCGAATAACTTTCGTTCTTCTATTATTAAGACTCATACTATCATCTATTGTTGAACTATGGCGATTTAGTTCATGAGACACATTCATTTTCTATGCTATGGAATTCTTATCTTTATCTTTTCAACCTATAGTTGAAGGATGCCTCCGCGTAGAAACCTGAGAGGAAACAACGGTGGGGAAGCACCGGTACCACCACCGCCTCCACCTCCTCAGTTTGATGTTGTTATGTTTCAAGCAGCAGTCACAGCAGTTGTGGCGGCTACCATGTCACAGATCAATACTCCTATTACCGATGGTTCCGGAACTGGCACAATTCCGTCCAACCATGGCGAGAGTCATGGGCACTCCCGAGAGTGCACCTATAAAGACTTTACAAATGCCAAACCCCGAATGTTTAATGGATCTGGTGGTGTGATGATTTTGAGACAGTGGATTGAAAGGATCGAATCAGTCTTTGAAATCTGCTCCTGTCCCGAGCACAACAAAGTCAAGTTTGCCACTTACACACTGACAGGGCTTTAACTTGGTGGAATGGCCACGTTAAGTCACTTACCCTAATAGTGGCGAATTCAATAAGCTGGGAGAATATAAAAATCATGCTAATGAGAGAGTACTATCCACGAGGAGAGGTTCAAAAGCTCGAGCACGAACTCTGGACTCTTAGGATGATTGGTACTGATATATCAACTTATACCAACAGATTCTGCGATCTGACAATCCTTTGCCCAGATATGATTGCTCCTGAGAGCAAGAAAATAGAGAGATAAATTTGGGGACTGTCACCCCAAATTCAGTCAAATGTGTTAGCTTCAAAACCTGATACTTTTGAAAGTGCCAAGGAACTGGCACAATTTATTATTGATCACGGAAGTCATCAGAGCTCAACGATTTCTGCACTAGAACCACAAAGGGGAAACAACCACAATAATAACAAGAAGAGAGGATGGAATAAGGCGAAGGGTGGGTCTTCCCAAGAGTCCTCAAAGAAACAACTGGTTATAGTGAATGCTGCTACCGTACCTACTACCGTTTCTACAAATCTCTACCCAACAAAGCCTTATGTGGGTAACCTTACAAAGTGCACCAAATTCACTTACCACCACAATGGACCTTGTTGGGAAATGTGGTGCTCCAACTGCAATAGAAAGGGACACACTGTCCGTTTCTGCAAAGCCCCCGTAAAGCCGATCACTCAAGTTCCCAATGCTGGTGTGGGCCAAGCTTGCTACGGTTGTGGCGAGGTGGGCCACTATAAAAGAAACTGCCCAAAGGCAGCGAATACCGGCGAAGTGGGACGAGTTTTGGCTATAGGCCACGAGGAAGCCGTAGCTGATCCTACAGTGGTTGCTGGTATGTTTCTTCTCGATAATTCATATGCATGCATATTATTCAATAGTGGAGCAGAGAGAAGCTTTGTAAGTCAAAATTTTATTCACTTACTTAAACATAAACCTCGCACGTTAGAAAAATCATTCACTGTAGAAATGGCAAACGGAAAAACAGAAAACACTAACTGCATATACATGGGTTGTACATTAACTTTATATGGTCATTCCTTCCTAATCAACCTCATGCCGGTCCAAATTAAAAGTTTCGACGTCATAGTCGGCATGGACTGGTTAAGTCTTCTTCGCGCCGACATCATGTGATTTGAGAAAGCAGTTCGTTTTAATCTCCCTAACGATGAAACAATAGTGATTTACGGCGACAAATCAAGTACAAAACTTTGCATCATTTCATGCATCAAAGCTCGAAAGTGTTTGCGGAAGGATTGTCATGCATTTCTTGCACACATCGTCGATACGAGTCAGGAAGTGAAAGACATTAAGAGCATTCCAGAAGTACGCGACTTTCCCGATATCTTTCCAGAAGAACTACCGGGATTACCACCGCAGCTGCAAGTCGAGTTTAGAATTGACTTAGTTTCAGACTTTTTCGTATAAGTTGGAGTAATTCAGGGTTTACACTTCAGTAAATATCAGGAGAGTGGATGCACTATGGTCTTGTGCAACACTGTCATTCCAACACTCTGTTATATTAGAAATCATTTCAGGAATAAAAATATTTTCTGTCAAAAATATCTCAGGACTATAAATAGAATTCTGAACCAAATTCATTCATTATTTGCATTTCCAACTAGAGAAAAGCCATTTTCTCTCTCACGGATCTTTGGGTTTTCGTCCCAAATCGTGAGTACACTTCTCTAGTTGTCTTATAATGCTTATTATGTGCTTAATAACATAGATTACATAACAAATCTGTAAGATTCGGGAGTTTACTGCCCAAGAACGTTCTTGGAGAGTAAACTCCAAAATGAGGCTTAAATGCTACCTAGTCCCATTTCCTTGTTAATTGACTAGCTTAGGCTTGTATGTATGTATATTTGAGACTAGAAAACAATCAAAAACACCAAGCTTTGGGTGTTCACGGCCCAAGAACTTCTTGGACCGTGAACTCCAAATTCAAGAGCCAAAAGGTGCCCTAATTACTCCTAAAACCTTGGACATTAACCCCCATTTAATCCTAGATAATTTGTGGACTTTAAAACATCAAAGACACCTTCAAAAGGGAGTTTACGGCCCTATTATTGTGCTTGGGCCGTGAACATAAATCAAGGGCACAAAAGTGTGCCTAGGACCTTCATTAGCTTAAAACAATTACCTAGAACATATCCTATGTGAGTAAGACTTGAAAGCAAAAAATACCCATCTCATGAGAGTTTACGGTTGTAAACTCCAAAATAAATGGTCTTTGGGCCGAAAACTCCTAAAAGGAGTGTATTAATGCCTTAAACTACCCAAAGGATTAAACCACCAAGTAAGACTTATTCTAGAAATCAAATAAACACTTCAAAACACCAAGTATCACCCAGTTGGGAGTTCACGGACGTAAACTCAAGGGTTTACGACCGTAAACTCCTTGTGTGGAGTTTATTGAGTGGTAAACACATATATAAGGCCCTTTGGAACTTTAAATCCCTTTAGCCTTGTCCCACAACAACTTAGATGCAACCATTAGGACTTATAACACTTATACAAAGTGTTTACATGTTCTAGAGTGTCCCAACTAAATTTATTAGTTATTATTTGGCTAATTAGTTATATATATGCTTATTATATGATAACTAGGCTCGTGCGTGTGAACAAGTCTCCGTTTGCCACCTAGCACAGTATCCGACACTTCAATCCAATCCACTCACCGCAAGTGAGTTCATACCCCTTTAATTAACCTTTGAAATACTTTTAAATGTTTTAAATGCTTTTATGGGGGGGGGATACAAGTTAAATACTTATAGTTATTACATCAATCACATGTGATTAATAACTATAAAACCAATGATTTTATTACTGTTCAAACTGTTTTACTTCAAACTGCTTTACAACTCTTTTACTTATCAAATACTTTTATTTAAACTTTGTTATACTTCATATAAATTGCATGCCCATATATGTATAGATATATAAGAAATGTTTAAAGGGCTTAGGAAGGCCATCCGCCCTATTTCCTTTTTCTCGATTTGGATGTGGTCTGGTGGGATTTCGGGTAGCCGTCCGAAGGCCGTTTCAATATTAATTATATATCAAGCGTACATATATAGACATAAAAGTACTCCCATATTCATGCGTATTAGTTACATCATTAGTAAGTTACCATCGGGGTAACACAGGATCATACTACTACAATTGCTAGATCAATGAGTCAGTTCATTCATGAGTCAATACTTATTACTATGAGAACATATACATTACATTACTAAGAGTACATATACAGCTATACTAGAAAGAGAACATATACAACTATACTAGAAAGAGAACATATACAAATATACTAGGAAGAGAACATATACAACGATACTAGAACAAGTAACATTACATTACATATACATGAATACGTTAACAATTGTGATCCACTGTATCGGAGCATGCCTTAAATGTCATGGCCCGAGTTGTAGCCTGAATTCTCTTGGAGGGAGAGCGTGAGTTTGCGTATAGATCTATACTGGATTGACTATCCTACACCTTGCTGCTAGCTACAGCCGGACCTGCAGGTCTGCGGGTGCCAAACGTCATTCCGTTTTACGACCATTCATATGTCGTTGTTACCAGTCAATAGTATGGTACAATTAATCACATGATACCTTAATATAAATCCAGTTTAAGGTAGTACAACAGTAGTTCCTATAATACAACACTACAGTACTACAATAATTTACCCATTTCATATATTTAGTGATTATTTCACTTAAGCATTAAGGTACAAACTAAATTTTGTTA
This sequence comes from Lactuca serriola, assembly GCF_051521515.1. Classification (NCBI taxonomy): domain Eukaryota; kingdom Viridiplantae; phylum Streptophyta; class Magnoliopsida; order Asterales; family Asteraceae; genus Lactuca; species Lactuca serriola. The sequence continues at coordinate 189,216,384 of NC_136410.1, forward strand.
ATGATAGTTACACTTGGGAAATTACACACTTTTACAACAAACGAACATACAAAACAGTTAAGCCTTGGTAGAAGGCTACTTTAATAGAAAATATAGGTTTTTCTGAGAGATTCAAACTTTTACAAACACTTACAAACATTTACATACATTTTACAAACTTACACTTGCGACATGTTCAAACGTTTTGATAACAAACATTGACACTAAAATACTTATGAACTCACCAGCTTAATGCTGATAAACTCTTTCAAAATAACTTGTATTCTCAGGTCATCAGTAGACAGGTACCGAGGCCAGCTTTTGAGAAGATGGAGTGCATCCAAGACTCATCTTATTATTTTGATTTACATTATTTTTGGTGTCTATAACTGTTCAGAACACGCTTGTATTATAATTATATATTTAATGCAATGGATGATGTTGTATGCTTGTTTACTTTTACTGTGTTGTGATACTTTACATGACGTCCTCCGCCCCAGAACGTTTCCGCCGTTCTTGGTTTTGGGGTGTGACATTAACGAACTCCACCAAAAAGGATTCATTAGACCAAGCTTCTCACCTTGGGGAGCACCGGTCTTGTTTGTAAAGAAGAAAGACGGATCGTTTCGTATGTGCATTGACTACAGAAAATTGAACAAACTTACTGTCAAAAATCGTTATCCTCTACCCCGCATTGACGGCCTATTTGATCAACTTCAAGGAGAAAACTACTTCTCGAATATAGATCTAAGATCCGGTTATCACCAATTACGAGTACTAGAGGAGGATATTCCCAAGACAGCCTTCCGAACTCTTTATGGACACTGCGAATTTGTAGTGATGCCGTTCGGATTAACCAACGCACCAACGGTATTCATGGACCTAATGAATAGGGTGTGCCATCCTTACTTGGATCAATTCATCATCTTCTTCATAGATGATATCCTTATCTACTCCCGAAGTAAGGAAGAACATGGCCAACACCTACGAAAAGTCTTAGAAACATTATGATCAGAGAAGCTGTATGCGAAGTTCTCTAAATGCGAATTTTGGATTCGAAGAGTCGAATTTTTGGGCCATGTTGTTAGCAAAAAGGGAATACACGTGGACCCCTCCAAAATTAAGGCTATTGAGAACTGGTCGGCACCGAAGACACCTACAGGGATTCGCCAATTTCTAGGTCTCGCCGACTACTATCGCAGATTCATAAAGAACTTCTCTAGCATTGCGAAACCTCTTACTACGTTAAACCAGAAAGGCGTGGCCTTTGACTAGGAAACAAAACAAGAGAAGGTGTTCCAAACACTGAAACATGCCTTATGCACCGCACCGATACTATCCCTCCCCGAAGGGATAGAAGATTTCGTAGTATATTGCGATGCATCAAATCAAGGACTTGGTTGTGTTCTTATGCAAAGAGGGAAGGTTATTGCTTATGCCTCCCGTCAGCTTAAGACACACGAAGTAAACTATACAACACACGATCTTGAGTTAGGAGCAGTAGTATTTTCTCTGATGATCTGGAGACACTACATGTACGGAACAAAGAGTACTATTTTCACCAACCACAAGAGCCTTCAGCACATTTTCGATCAGAAGGAGCTCAACATGTGACAACGACGGTGGGTTGAGCCACTCAATGACTATGAATGCGAAATTCGTTATCACCCTGGCAATACCAATGTAGTAGCTGGCGCCCTCAGTCGAAAAGAATACACTGGTCGGAGAGTCAAATCTCTGACTATGACTATCCATTCCGACTTGTCCACACAAATTAAGGAGGCTCAACTGGAAGCTTTGAAACCTGAAAATGTGACGGGTGAATCCCAGAGAGGGATGGATAAGAATCTAGAAATCAAGGGTGGCAGAGCATATTATCTCATGGACCGTATCTGGACACCGAGACATGGTGGCTTCAGAGACTTGGTCATAACCGAAGCATACAACACGAGATATTCCGTTCACCCAGGTTCAGATAAGATGTATCTGGATCTTAAGAAACTATACTGGTGGCCTAACATGAAAGCAGAAATTGCTACCTTTGTAAGTAAATGTCTTACTTGCGCTAAGGTTAAGGTCGAGTACCAGAAACCCTCATGATTACTACAACAACCGGAGATACCGGAATGGAAATGGGAACGAATTACTATGGACTTCATAACCAAGTTTCCCAAGACAACGGGTGGACTCGATACCATATGGGTCATCGTCGACAGATTGACCAAATCCGCACATTTTCTATCAATCAAAGAGATTGACAAGATGGAGAGGCTTACAATAACTTAAATAAGGGAAATAGTACGACTGCATGGTGTTCCAATATCCATTATCTCCGATAGAGATAGTAGATTCACTTCAAGGTTCTGGAAGTCACTACAAAGTTCCATGGGGACTAGGCTGGACATGAGTACAACCTACCATCCACAAACAGACGGGCAAAGTGAGAGAACGACACAAACTTTGGAAGATATGCTAAGAGCCTGTGTGATTGACTTTGGAAAGGCATGGGATATCCATTTACCCCTTTTCGAATTTTCATACAACAACAGTTATCATACAAGCATAAAGGCTGCTCTATTTGAAGCCCTCTATGGCCGTAAGTGCAGGTCCCCTCTGTGCTGGGCTGAAGTTGGCGACATACAACTAGCTAAAGGACGAATTCTTGAAAGCAGTCTCACCGTTCCGGAAATCATACGAGAAACAACAAAGAAGATCGTTCAGATTCGTGAATGATTGAAAGCCTCTAGAGACCAACAGAAAAGCTACGCTGACAAAAGGAGGAAACCTTTGGAATTTTAGGTAGGAGACCGCGTTCTATTGAAGGTCTCACCCTGGAAAGGCTTGATACGCTTTGGAAAGCGTGGAAAGCTAAATCCAAGATACGTAGGGCCTTTCGAGATCCTCGCCAGGATCGGCCCTGTAGCTTACAAACTCAATCTACCACGTGAACTTAGTAACGTACATCCGACTTTCCACGTCTCGAACTTGAAAAAGTGTCTGTCTGATGAGACTCTTGTTATCCCACTCGACGAGATCGAGATCAACGAGAGCCTCAACTTCGTGGAAGAACTGGTAGAAATCATGGACCAAGAGGTCAAACAAACAAAACAAAGTCACATACCCATCGTGAAGGTTCACTGGAACGCCAAGCGAGAACTTGATTTCACATGGGAGCGCGAAGATCAGATGAAACAAAAGTACCCACATCTTTTTCCCAGATTCGTATCTTTCTTACATTAAATTTCAGGACGAAATTCCCTCTAACGGGGGGATGATGTGACAACCCGATATTTCGAATCTATGTAATGACCTGAAAGGGCAAGTATTGTAACCTCTTTTGATATAATGAAATTAACTTTGAAAATAAAATGTTCAAAAGTCTCTATTTGGTTACCTACTATGTTAAATATCATTAAATCGTGATCATACATAAAAAGAACGTCCAAATCTGACTTCGTATAAGGAAGTTATGATTTTCCCAAGTTCGGCATAGCGATAGACAGCTAAAAACTCGAAGCAGAGATCGAGCGACTTTTGGCCGGAATAACCTAAATGAGAATCGAAGGTCTCGACAATGGTTTTCCAACGGTAAAAAGTCTGGCAAAAACAAACATCAGATAATGAAGTTATGGATTTCTAACGAGCTTTTCTTACCCCGACCTTTTAAAAATAAATAATAAAAACAATTTCAAAATTTCCCGACGGAGTCTAAACAAAAGTTGTAGAGCGTAGTCTCACCTACGCGTGGATATAAAGAACGTCGAAAACGGAGTTCGTATGAAGAAGATATGAATTTTTGAAGTTTACTAAATAATAAAAATATAAATTTAAATCAAATTTCGGTATTATCCAAAGGAGGAGACACCGAGCCAGTCCGAGTTACGCCCAGCGTACCCTCGTACGCCTAGCGTACTCGAGGACTAGGCCTCGGATCGTCCACGTCGCCCCCTATGCGAGGCTAGGCCCCTGTCCCATCCGAACTCCGAGGCAGTTAAGGATGCGGTCACGGATGATGCACGCGTACGCCCAACGTAACCGCGTACGCCCAGCGTACCGAGGTAGTTCCCACCCCTATAAAAGGGATGTGAGGGTTCCGGGGAAAATGCTCAGTTCCTCTCATCTTTCTTGCATTTTTGCCTCGTTTTCCGTGCAATAAATATCCCGAAGCCCCGGTTCCCATACCCAAGTCCCGAAGGAGGTTTACGCTCCCGAGATTCCCGAGAAGCCCGAGAAAATCCACTTTCTCTAGTCAAAGTTCTGCTCGGTTTTCGTCTCACCTTATTCAATCTATCAAGTGAGTTCATACCCCTATAATTTACACTTTTAAATGTTTTATAAATGCTTTTATACGCTTTTAAGGGGGGAAATACAAGTAAACACACGTTTATTATCGTGTGTTACATAAAGTTTCATTATACATTTTTTATCAAGTGAATCATATGCGATTTATAACTGCTATATGGAAACTTTCGTATATAAAATATATCACGATAACATCTCGTCTTTTGAAATGAAATATGTTGTTATATATATATATATATATATATATATATATATATATATATATATAACAACATATTTCATTTCAAAAGACGAGATGTATATATATATATATATATATATATATATATATATATATAGAGAGAGAGAGAGAGAGTTAGGTTCATATATAAACACTATATATTGTGTGATTGTATAACTAATTTTTGACCAATCATTTAAAAAAGGTATGATACTAATAAACATATAAATCAATAAATGCATTTTAAGTTATAATCTTATAATTATTGTAACTCATTTCATTTAACTTCACTCCTATAATTTTGGTAAATAATTTAAATTGAATTCTTTAATATATGTATCAAGAAAGTTGGTGACTAAAACTCAGATATAGTGCCGAATCAATTGCTCATTCTTTCAGAATTCATATAAAGAATATGTTAGTTTATTGCATATTCTTCAAGACTATGTTACATACTGTAACATATTTTTATTTGTAAAAATAATATTTTCCTATTCTTCAAGAATTTTGAGTTGGTCTATAGTTTTGGTGAATCTATATAAAAAGAATATTACATATACTTTAAAAAAAATATGTTATAAAATATTAATGGATCGTTCTTAAAGAATGATTTTTTTTTTTTATATATCTCACTAGTTTTATGACAGGAGTTTACAAATATTAATTAGTCAATGCATTCTTAAAGAATGAAATAAGTTTCAAGTAAATTCTTGATTTTTAAAGAATCAAACCGTCCAATTCTTTAATTTTATACTTTCTAAACATTGTATAAAAACATTTTGGTAATAGTTTTTAAACTAATAGTGAAATCGTCTAATTATTATCGAAAGAAATATGTTATCAAACTAAGTAATTTTTAAAGAATGAAATCTATTTTGTTTTTTGTGATTATCGTGTAAAAAAATATTGCACATTTTTCAATACGTGATTTTCTGTGATTTGGTTTTAAAAATAATAATATGGATTTTGTTAATATATTTGACTTAGTTTCCTAAAATATATTTACTTCTCTTTTATCTCATTTAATAAAATGTCATAATTACTCTTTAATAACCTTAGAATTAATTGATTGTAATTATATAGTAATTGCTATCCTACATTAATACAATGCACCCTAAAATCATAGTCATTAATTTTTTTTAATCCAATGATCATAATTTGGTCACACATTCACACAATATTTAGAATTCACATTTAATCCTAACCATATATATATATATATATATATATATATATATATATATATATATATATATATATATATATATATATATATATATATAGTTAGGTACATATATAACCTTTAATTATTGTATGAACGTATAACCAATTCTAAGCCAATCATTTAATAAAGGTAATTTCATAATTTTACTAATTAAATTAACTGCTATCTAAAATTAAATCCGTATAATTATGGTAACTAATTAAACTTTGAAGATTATAATTGTGGAAAATGGTGATCATGTTTGCATAAAAAAAACTAACGGTGCCGACATATTTTTTTAGTCAATGACGTTAAAAGAAAATTTGGAGTATTTTATATTTTTCAGATTCTCTAAGAATGTATTTTTTTCAATACAGTGAATTTCTTCAGTATTATTATTTTAGAATGCATGATAGCATATTGATTTTTTTTTTTTAACTTTGTTGTTTTTACACAACGTTTTATTCTTTCAGAATGTATTAATCTTCCAGAATACATATGTTTAGTTACGTATTTACTTCTTTTTCTAAAAAAAATATTGGCTAAGCTGTTCAAATACATTTATCAATTAATCGATTCTTAAAGAATCAACTTTTATTCTTAGAGATCGAATTCTGATTCTTCAAGAATGTTTTTGGAGAATGTCATTCTTAACCATTCTTGTCAATACGTGTGTAGCTTCAACTAACCAAATTGATTCTTTATCATTCTAAAAAATGTTTATTTAACTAAAAATTGATTCTTAATCATTCTAAAAAATATTTATTTAACTGTACAAATTGATTTTTAATCATTCTCAAAAATCATTATCTAATATTATTTAAGAATGTTTCTAATAATTGGTGATTGAAAAATTATAGGAAGTGATACGTTTAAATTGTTTATTTTTCTTATAAACTATTTAATTTACAAAAATGTTTATTTAAATATCTATTTGTTTGATTTTTTTATTAATTGATTTGACTTATTTACAAAGAATGTAGTTAATTTCATTTCTCTCTCTTAATAAATTATCATACTTGCCATTATAATTAAGTAAATGTAATTATATAATGAATGCTACTCCATGTTAATATAATGTACCCTCAAATCACCACTTTTCATTTTTTTTGATCTAATGACTAAAATTTAGTTATACATTCATACAATATTTATAATTCACATTTGATCCTAACCCTATATATATATATATATATATATGTATATATATACATATATATATATGTATATATATATATATATATATGTATATATATACATATATATATATATATATATGTATATATATACATATATATATGTATATATATATATATATGTATATATATACATATATATATATATATATATATATATATATATATATATATATATATATATAAATCCAACACTTTGTTATATTTTATGTATATGTGTCCAACTTTGACACTACAAAAGTTAATACTTTTCATAACAAGTGAGCATTACATTAGGGTTTACTATACGAATGAAACACACTTTTGGAAAACTATATAGGTATAGTTTTACGAGAACATCATGAACTTTTACATACTAAAAACACTATTTCAAGGAGATACTTTCATATACAAGAATCAAATGAGCATTTTCATACGTAAATCTATTTTATACTAAGTTTTGTGAGACATTAAACTTCACGTACGTTCGAGTACACATTTCAATTCCTATATTATATACCAGAATCCCTTGGAGGGGGAGCATGGTGTTTGTGTATAGATCTATACGGGATTGACAACCCTGCGCCCTGACTGTTAGCTACAGTACAACATTTGGGGTGACAAACGTCAGAACATTCCAACGCTTGAAGAACGTTGTGTATAGGCCGTCCCAGTCAATAGCATGGTTATAACACTCACATGGGATATTAAAAACACATTGATTTACGGGGTTTTTAGACGTCTTGACAATTTTATACGTACATAAGTTGACTACTCTAGGCATGAAAAACATTATTGTGTTACAGTTTGGGAACTTTTAAACTGGCACCCACATACGGAAAAACATAAATTTTCTAGAAACAAACATTGGTCTTGGTAGAAGGCTACATCTATACCAGTAGAAAATATGAGATTTTCTAGGAACAAACAAACAAAAACAAACCATTTCATTTTAGTTCATACAAACATTGTCATTAAATACTTATGAAACTCACCAGCTTAAATGTTGATCTACTCTTTCAAAACTACTTGTATGTCCCAGGATTCAGTAATTACAGGTAACAAATAGGTTTTGAAGAAGGGACGCTGCGGTGCTAGTTTAAATTCATATTTTGACATCATATTGTAATTGGTTTTGAACATGTACCTTTCAAGAATGTAAACTTTCAATTATATATATGATGGTTATATTGCTTTCTTTAGTATGTATTCAATTGTTACGGTACTACATGAAGTCATCCGCCCTCGAACGTTTTCGCCGTTCCGGTTTGGGGGTGTGACACATACATAGAGAGATATAGCAATAAAATAGCAATCATGTTTGATACAAATCAATTTAGATACAACATTCAAATAATAGTTTTTCAGGACATGCTTTTCCACCCCAAAACATAAAAACTGAAAATAGGGGAGTGCGTGAATACTCACAATATGCATTGAGATGATGCAAATGGTGCCTTGACTACGCTCCACTCATACCACTATCGATTCCTACAATAATGGTATTCGCTAGTGAGTCTCTAATTGAAATCTAACTCTAGTATACTTACTACTACAATAGAATTATGCCAATAGTGTGTCAAAGTTTAATATTGATAAGTTACAAACATTTTTCAGTGAAAATTTAATTTCAATGAATCAATTGTTATATAACAATTTAAGTGGAAATTTCCCATTATTGAAATGCTAATATTTAACATTTTAAGAGGTGTTCCAATGATTAAATATTAAAAAACTAAATTAATTTAGTTCTAAAATTTCCCAAAGTTTGCATTTTAGTTTTAATTGAAGTCAAAGACCTCAAGATAAATTTTCTTGAATTTTGGATTTGTCTGACTATTTTTCACGATTTTAGTTTCTTGAATAACCATAAAATCATGAAAAATACTAATCAGTTAATAAAAATTACCAAACTTTAGATTTTGGTTCTAAATGTACTAAAAACCTGCTATATAAATTTTCATGGATTATGAATATGTATAACCATTTTTCATATATTTAATTCTCTAAATAGATACAAATTCATGAAAAATAGAAATCAATTTCCAAAATTACCCAAACTTTTTGTATTACTGTTATTAAACATTATTAAGCTGTGAAAAATATAAAAATATATTTCTAAATTGTTTAACCAAATTTATGATTTTTGAGCATTTATTCTAATAAAAACTGAAATAAATAGGAAACAGTTTCCAAAATTGCCCAAAAGTTTTGTAACATTTTTATTATACATGTAGAAGCTGTGAAAAATATAAAATATATTTTTCAATTAGTCTTTCTATTTTTATTTGTTTTAACCTCTTAAATTTAATTGGAGAATAATTATTAAACAGTTAAAGTAAATTACCAAAATTTTGTTAAAGTTCATTTACAGTGTAAATAATCTGGGAACAATCCCAAAGGTGGTTTTTATGTACTGGAATCCGATTTTGTGTATTTAATCTTAGAAAATAGGAGAAAAATAGTATATAGATGAGAAAAATCATCAAAGTTTTTATGTAGCCTCCTAATGTACTATAAGGTGTTCTGGTAAGTTTTCATCATTTTTGGATGAGTAAAACTAGTTTTCCTATTTTTAGCCCATTATAATTACACAAACCGGAGAAAAATAGGAATACATTTTGAAAAATTCTGAAAATATGTTTCTAGGTTTTCCACAGAGAGTATAAGCTGTGAAAATTATTATATACCCTTTTAAAATTATCTAAAGCGGTTTTATGATTTATTGGGGCTAAACAAAAAGAAAATTCAAAACTATATTAAACAGTAACAAAAACCGATAAAATTTAATATGGGGTCATTATTTAGCGTAGGCGTCATCCAAGAATTTACCTAGTATTTATAGACCTCAGAAAGTATTTTATATAATTTATTTCTCTATTTTATTTCAATAATTATAATAATTCAAGAAAAATGAATTACGTTCTGAAAATTTGTTTAACATCTCATTTTGTTGATGGGAATCTGGGAAAAATTGGATTTTGTCAGAAAAGGAGTTTTAGATATTTATTTGGAAATAAATCCTTCATGAACATATTTGAAAGCTTTTAACAACATACTTTGATGGTCTAGCATCTAAGCTTGAAGATCATCACATGCATGTTTGTTTGAAGACCATTCATGAGTTTGAAATGTTCAAAAATCGTTTTATAAAGAAAACTTAGAGTGCATGTGGTGATTTTCCACCAAAACTTGTAGAAAAGTGCATTTTCATGATCTTGACTTAGGTTTAGGTCCTTGGATTTCACCATTTACAACATGCATGTTGTTTTTGGGTGAAATCCTACCACCATCATCATCAAAACTGAAGTGAATGAACATGCACACATATTTTCTAAGAGAAAGGTGTAGAAGAAGAAGGAAATGCAAGAAAAACCTTGAAAACATGGAGGAAAATGAAAGGAAATCGTGTTCTACCTTAATGAACACCACTAGATGATGAAGATTTTGATTTTGAGGTGTGTTCTTGGACTTATTCTCTGGAAAATTTCGTGGTTATAGAGAAATGAAGAGAGAAATGGACTGGTGGTGATGAAGAGTGTGAGAGAGAATGAGGGGTAGAGTGAGAGAGAAGATGGAGTGGTAGAGTAAATAAGTGAGTGAATTGATTGAGTTTTGGGGGAGAGTGGTCTTGGGAGGGATGAGGCCGACCTTTGAGTGGAGAGATGAGATTTTATCTTGTTTTGCTTATTTATTTTATATTAATTCCTAAATTTTTATAAATTTTCTTTCAATTTATATAAAATATGCATTTTATATAAAATTTGTTCATAACTCTTGGTGTGGCTATTTGGTAAGCTAAGATCAAACTCGCAGAGGACATGGACAACGCGGGATCTTGTAATGTAGCTGGCCAGCATGAGGCCCCAACTAAACTAACTGGTGAGCCTATTAACAACAATCAGTAACCTGCAAAGCAGCAGGAGGTGGGAGGAGAGGAGGAAGGAGCAGGCAAAGTTCCTGGTGGTGATGACTAAACTATGGTTTAGGTTTGATTAATTTCTTGTCATGGTTTCTTTATATCTATTTATTTGCGTTGAAGATATGTTTGATAGCAATAGGTCTTCTGAGGAACCTTAGACAATTAGGATCCTAAAGAGTTCATGTTTTACAAGAACTATTAAGATTTGAATAACCTAAAATAGTTAGTGTTTTGGTGAAAAATTAAACAATCAATAATCAACCAAATTGTATGAGAGGTTGTGATGTTCAGGGTAGAATGAGTATGGAATGATGATCAAAGTGACACAAGTGGTTTACAAGGAAAGCCCTTGATCCTTGCTAGGATCTCTGACACAAAACCTTGGGAGGTGATAATGAACACCTTGCTTGATGATTTTATTAATTAAAAATATTGATTATAGAGATGAATGTATGAAAAACAAGTGCAAATATCATAGCTAAGCTAAGTGTTGTGTGTAGTGTGATGAATACATGTGTTTTTAATAGTCTAAAGCTAATAACAAGAAGTCCGGCAATTCCCGGATCCTCCGAGATCAACTTATAACCATTTTCTGACTTGGTCTTCCGGTTTTTTGCATGGTTACGATGAATATTCGTTGAGAACAAGTCTTTGGCTAAACATTTTTTCACATGTGAAAATTATAACAAAGCATATAACCATTATAAATGTTATGAGAATAAACGATAATAGTCAGGATCCTGAAGTATTTTTTGGGGATCCTGAGGTTTGAGAATCCTGAATGTAATTCTAGGATCCAGACCCTAACAATTGCCCCCAAATTATTCCTGAGAAATATTTAGGGTTAGTTTGCCATAATTTAAAGGGATAATTTAGAAAATAAAAAAGAAATAAAAGAGATAAGGGATTTTGAATTTTAAACTCTAACTGATAGAATTTATCCGTTCAAAAACCATCATGAACCGGTCAAATCGACCTTTCTCTTTCTTCTTCCATCAGCATAAATAGAGGCAATCGATTAGAGCTATTCTTCCCCATGTATTTTAGCTTTCATCCAAGGGTTTATTAGTCATCTTTGAAGGTACAGTTCTCAGTTCTCCTCCTTAGTTTTCTTTTTACTAACCATCGGAAAGAAAATGACCATCTCTCATAAGAACATACTTGCTACCCCATAGGATGACTTTATCAATTAAAAGATCCTGTCATATGACGAAATCTGCTCTTATGATGAGGGTGATATCGGTTGAATTTGGCCTGTGCTTTCTCCGATGCTGCTGTTTTCAAACCTTTCAACCCGAAGTATCAATCTGATTTTGTTTCCTCCTCTTGGGTCTGCTACCCGAATACCCCTTTTCTTTGGGTTTAAAGTCCCCTTTTTTTTTTTTTTTTTTTTCAGGAATCACCTACAAATTCTTTGAGGTTACTCAAATACCCTTCACCCAAGCCATGCCTATTGTTTGGAGGATCTTGTTATGGATCGATAAATTGAACCAGTACAAAGACCTAGACATAGGTTTGGATGAGTTGGCTCATGTGTATGATCTTACTACATTTGTAAGCTCCCGTTTTCTTCTCAGAATCAAATCTCACAAGTTCCCTCTCATTTAGAAAACCAAGCACAATGACAGAGCATGAAAGGAAAAATACTTTTTTGTGAGACGTGATTCAATCCCTGGCGGGGATTCCTAGCCAATGACATGCGTTAAAAAGGGTAGAAATAATTCATTCTTGTACTGTGGATCCTGGAATTCACTTTTCATTATTTTTTTTGTTGTTTTGAACCTTTTAGTTTTGAAGAGCTCATTCCCGTTGTTGAGGATACTAAAGAAAAGATAGAGAAGTTCCTTGTTGTTTCCATAGCTGATTGGTCTTTCAAATTTGATTGTTCTAGTCTCCAAGAAGGTTCCTCCATCACTACGCCAATGGCTAATGGTAAGGATTCTTATTCTTCCTATAATATTAAGGATCCTGAACTATTAAGGATCATGAAGTAATGAGGATATTGTGCGATGTGTAGGATCCAAATTCACTCGCTCCAACGCCTGATTTCGTTTGTCTGATTTCAAAGACGACATGTCCAGCGACCGAATTATAGTTAAGAAAGATAAAACTGCCTTCCCTCATCCTCTTAAGAAATCTCACATCGATCTCATTATGAAGACCCCAAGCTCCTAGAAGAGGAAGACCTAAGACACCACAGATCTGAATCTGGAGAATCTTGGAGCTGAGGAGGCGCTTCAAAAGTTTCTTTCCTTTTCCCAAGCTGTAAGTATCTATGTGGTATTAATTTATGACCCCTACTTGTTTTTATTGATGCCATGCATGTTTCAGGTTTCTGCTCATGTTTCCCAGTCTGTAGTTGATCTAAGGATCCGGGATGATGGGTCTGATCGGGACCTGAAGGAGCGGGAGAAGGAGTGGAAGGAGACCAATTAAGATCTCCTTAAGATGGTAGAGCTGTGGAGCAATGAGAAGGCTGAGAAAGAGGAAGAGCATGCTGCAGAGATGGAGGAGGTGATTGCGGAGGCGAAGTCTAGTGCTGCTATGGTTGTCTGGGAGACCAAAATCAAATTAGCTGAGGACATGGCCAATACATGATCCTGGGACCTGGCGGGGTGGTGTGAAGCCCTAGCCATGTTGACTAGTAAGCTTGTAACTATCAGTCAGGACCTTGAAGGGCAGCCGTCAAAGGTGGATGATGCGGAGAAGACCATAGGCGCTGATAAACAGTTAAGAGTTTATGCCTGCAAAAATTTTCTGGTTTGAGTAGTTTTTGATTTTAAGGGATGTAAGACAATATTATATTCTGTTGTTTTTGTAGGGTTGGTAAGCAACCCCTTAATGATATGGTTGTTTGAATATTTATTTGCATGCTTGACTGTGTGGTTGTAGCAGTAGGATCTCTAAAGATCCTTATCATCAGGATCTTAAGGAGTTAAAGGATAGATAGAACCCAAAATAGTTGAGATTCTTTTAGGATAATAAATCTTCAATCCTCGCATAAGAAATACAACTCTTGAGAAATAAGGATAGATAGAACCTGATCATTCTCGGCTTTGTAACATTTTAGAGAAACGTAAAACTATGATTCTTTTCCTTCCATAGGATCCTATGGTTTGTATGTGGAAGGATCCTTGTTCATCAAGGAGGATCCTTGATTGTCTTTAACTTAGTAAAATTTAGGGAGGATCCCTCCTTAGGAATTGATTGAAAATGACTCCAACTTGGAAAATAACTGAGCGGACTTTCCCAACATGATAATGCTACCAATCCTACATATTCTCTAGGGAATATCCCATCTTCAAGTAATATGTAAGGATCATAATTATTGAAAATACTTAGGGGAAAATCCCAATCTTAAGTTATATGTCAGCACCATAACCTTTAGTAAATCATTGGAGATGTTCCATTTTAAGGTAACACGTAAGTGTCATAAATCTCAACAAATTATCGGGGAAAATTCCCTTTGTGGGAATCATGAAAATGTTATAAACTTTAGGTACCTTTTGGGGAAGATCCCAACTTAAAGATAACATGAAAATGTTATAAACCTTATGTATTTTCTGGGGTAGATCCCAACTTAAGATTACATGAAAATGTTATAAACCTTGTATATTTTCTATGGTAGATCCCAACTTCAGACAATATGAAAATGTTATAAAACTTAGATTTTAAATTTTAGGATCTTAACTTATGTTCAGAAATAAGAGGGTTTCCAAGTCACTATAGCGTGAAATGATCCCCTTATCAACATCCCATAGTTAGATAACGTGCATCCAAGCGAGGTGTAGAAACCTTAACTCGTGTGAAAGAGGTAATTAGCTCTTTAAACCTTATAGGGTATTAAGTACCCTTAATCGTAGGAGAGATGATCAGTCTCTATTCTTAGGATACTTGTGTTACAAATCACAGGACGTCTGTAGTTATGGAACTCTCAGGTGACAGGGTCTTCAAACATTAGAATCCTTGTTTGTCAGGATCCTTGAATTTTCATACGTTAAGATCCTTGCATGTCAGGATCCTTATGCGTTGGAACCCTTGAGTGTTAGGATCCTCATTTGTCAGGGTTCTTGAGTGTTAGGATCCTTGAGTCCCTACGCGCAACAAACATTAGCTAGGGATGGGTGTTAGTCAAGCTAACGCCCCTACGATGCTTAAGTTAGTAATGGTACTCGAAGGGAGAAAATAATAATAAAAATAAAGGGTAAAAGGTAAAGAGCGTGTGTACCTTGAGTGTGTTGGAAAATGGCCAACCTTTCTTACATAAAATAAGCTTTAAGGTGTATAACGTTCCAAGATCCTGACAGGACATTTCCCTCGAGGGTAACCAACCAATATGCTCCCTTTCCTGCTTCGGCGTCTATGAGATATGGTCCTTCCAATTTAGGTGCTAGTTTACCTGAACTAGGATCCATGGTGTTTTGGAATGTTTTCCTTAGAACCAATTCTACTATTTGGAACCTTCTGGATTTTATATTTTTGTTGTACGCCTTGATGATCCTATGTTGACGAGCAGCTATGCGAATCTTAGCGACATCCCTAAGTTCATCTATAGTATCAAGATCTTGGGCTAGGATCATGTCGTTGTTTTCTTGGTTTTGAAGCAGGTATCTTGACGTTAGGATCATCACTTCAGTGGGAATCATTGCTTCTGCTCCAAACACCAAGGAGTATCTGGTTTGGCCCGTGGCTACTTTGGAGGTGGTTCTATCTGCCCACAGTACAAAAGCAAGTTCTTTTGCCCATCTTCCTTTCTTCTCATCCAACCTTTTCTTTACGTTATATATTATAATGTTGTTGCTGGATTTTGCTTGACCATTGGCTTGAGGGTGGATGGGAGTGGACATTACCATCCTGACTCCCCAACTTGTGCAAAAGTACCTTGTCCTTTTGCTTATAAATTGGGATCCATTGTCGCATATAATTTCTGTAGGGATCCCAAACCTGGTCCAGATATTGCGTTTAATGAAGGAAACTACATCTTTGTCTCTTACCCGAATGAAAGCTTCACCTTCTATCCACTTTGAGAAGTAGTCAGTCATTACTAGCATGAAGACCATTCGTCCAGGAGCCACTGACAATTTTCCCAGTATATCCATCCCCCATTTCATGAATGGCTAAGGGGAGTTGATAGGATGTAAAGGTTCTGTCGGTTGATGCAGGATGTTGCTATGTCTTTGACAAGCATCACATTTTTGAGCATGAAGGAAGGAATCTTTCTTCATGGTTGGCCAGTAGTATCCTGTCGTCAACACTTTGGAGCATAAGGATTTGTCCTCGGTGTGGTTGCCACATTCACCTTCATGTATATCCTTAAGAACTTCTGTAGCTTCATGATCTTCTAAGTATCTAAGATATGGACCTTCCCTATATTTTTTATATAATATACCTTGGATTATAACAAACCTTGAGACCTTAGTTCAGAATGCTCTGTCTCTTTTTTCTTTTTTTGGGATCATGCCATTCTGGAGGTATTCCATAATGGGTTGGATCCAGGATCCTGAGGTTGGAGAAGGATACTTGATTTTTGGTTCTTGATAAGGAAGTGGAGGATTGGGATCTTTGATAGTAGTGATGTTAGTAGTTTCCACGTGATCGTTGGGATCCTGCTGTTTCTTAGCACGATCCTCGATTCCTGGAATCAAGATGTGGGTTATCGGGATCCTGGTTTCTGGTGGGATCCTTAAGGAAGATCCTAGATGGGCTAAAGCGTCTGCTTCAGGATTGTGTTCTTTAGCAACCTGGTTTAGGCTAAATGTTTTGAATTCTGAGGCTAAGTTTTTGAGGATCTAGAGGTATAGTTCTAATCTCTCTCCTTTTACTGCATAAGGTTCATTAAAATGGTTAGTCAATAATAAATAATCGACAAATACTTGAAGATCCTTGATTTGAAGATTTTTGGCCAGCTATAATCCCATGATTAGTACCTCATAATCTGCTTCGTTTTTGGTTGCATTGAACTCACAGCTGATTACTTGGGGTAGGCGGTCCCCCTTTCACGATTTTAGTATGATCCCCAAGCCAGTTCCTCTTTGATTTGATGCTCCATCCGTGAATAGCATCCATCTTCCCATGTTTTCTTCTTCTAGAAATTGTTTGATTCTATTTCTACTTCATCTCTCAGATCATCACTAAAGTCAGCCATAAAGTCTGCCAACGATTGAGACTTTATAGCGGATCTTGGCTCATACTTTATGTCATACATGCTTAATTTCACGGACCATTTTTCCATCCTTCCTGAGATTTGTGGTTTTCTCATAACATTCTTAATGGGATAGTTAGTTCTTACAGTTATGGGGTGTGTTTCAAAATAGTGTCTTAATTTTGTAGAAGCAGTTACTAATGCTACTATAAGTTTTTCAAGGTGGGAGTACTTGGTCTCAGGATCCAGGAGACTCTTACTTACATAGTAGATGGGATGTTGGTCCCTATTAAAATCCTTAGCCAATACCGCATTCACTGCGTTTGAGGGTATTGAGAGGTAGAGAAGAAGTGGTTCCCCATATAATGGTTTTATCAATAGGGGCGGTGAACTTAAATATCTTTTAAGTTCCTGAAAAGCATCTTCATGTTCCTGGGTCCATTCAAATATTTTGTTCTTCTCGAAGATGTCGTAGAAAGGCTTGCATCTTTCTGAGGATCTTGAGATGAACCTATTTAGGGCTGCCACTCTTCCTGTTAGTCTCTGAATATCTTTTGTCGAGGATGGTGATCTTATATTGAGGATGGCGTTGATTTGCTTTGGGCTTGCTTCGATTCCTATTTTGGTCACCATGTATCCAAGGAACTTGCCTGATCTCATCCCAAAGTGGCACTTAGAGGGGTTCAACTTCATGTTATATTCGTCCAGGATATCGAAGGCTTCTTCGAGATCCTTGAGGTGATCCTCAGCTTTTTTAGACTTGACCACCATGTCATCGATGTAGACTTCCATGGTGTCCCACACTTTCTATTTGAAAATCTTGTTGACTAGCCTTAGGTATGTTGCACCTGCAATTTTCAGACCAAATGGCATGGAAATATAACAACAGATACATGTTGGAGTTATAAACGTCGTGTCCTCTTGGTCAGATGGTTCCATCTAGATCTGTTGGAATCCTGCTGATGCATCCATGAATGTCAATAATTTATGACCCGTTATTGCGTCTATCATGGAATCTATGTGTGGTAGAGGGAAAGGATCCTTGGGATAAGCCTTGTTAACATCCGTGTAATCTATGCATACTCTCTACTTACCATTCTTCTCTTGCACTACGACCACATTATCTACCCATCTTGGGAATTTCACCTCTTTTATCATCTAAGTTTTGAGAAGTTTTTCTACCTCTTCTTGTATAACTTGATTTCTCTCCAGTGTGAATTTTCTTCTTTTTTGATGTATTGGTCCGAAAGATGGATCAATGTTAAGTTTATGGGTTGTTATATTTTTGTCTATACATGTTATGTCCTCATGGTTCTACGTAAACGTCTTGCTTCTAGCTTTAAGGAACTTTATTATATCATGTTCGATTTGTTTAGGCATTGAGGATCCTATGAGAATTTTGGCTTCAAGATCCTCAAGGTTCAGGGGCACTTCTTTTATATCTTGTTCTCTTGTTTCCAGTATGTATTGTGCCCCCATCTTTAATTTCTATGCTTGTAGTATTCTTTGGATTCTTGTAGGTCTCCTATAATCTTCACTGTCCCCCATGGGGTATACATCTTTACACATTGATGATATGTCGATGGAACGACCTTCATTTATTGCATCCATGGTCTACCTAGTATAAAATTATAAGATGATAATGTATCAATTACTCAAAAACATTGCATAGAGTTCACCTGCTCTATGTAGATAGGCAGCTTTATTTCGCCGACGGTGTGTTTGGTTTCGTTGTTGAATCCGATCAGCATTGAGGATCTTCTAACTATTTCCGAATTCGAGATGTTCATTCTTTTTAATGTGTCCAAGAGTTTGACGTTGACTGAGGATCCTCTATTGACGAGGATCCTTCTGATGAAATGGTTGGAGATGTAGAGAGTGATCACCAATCCTTCATGGTGAGGATCCTAGATGTCTTGTCTATCTGCTTCGTCGAAGGTGATCTCCTTCTCGTTTGTGATTGATGTGTTCTTTTGTGGTCCTTTTTCCTTCTCCATTTTGGATACCTTGGCATGCCTCTTTGCTGTAGAATAAGAGGTACCACAAATGTCAGATCATCTTGAGATCACATTGATTACCTTGGCGTATGCAAGGGGATCCTGGTCTATCAAGGATCTTATAGGGATCCTGATCTTTCTCTTCGGATTTCTCCTTTCTTCTTCCAAGGATTTATTTGAGGTACCCTTTTCCTAGGAGGTAGATGATCTCCTTCGTGAGAGCTATGCAATCCTCTATAACGTGACCAAAGTCTTCATGGTATGCACACCATTTGGACTTCTCTTTCCAAGTGGTGGATTTTTCTCCTTTTCTTGGCCATATTTTTTTGTCTCCAAGGTCCTGCATAATGAATATTAAACTTGAAATATCCATAGAAAAACAATAGTCAGTAATTTTAGGGAAATCATCTTCCTCCCCTTCATCTTCAAGGGCATTAACCCTATGTTAGTTAGGTTTGGAATATGGTTTTAACTTATAGGATCTTTGGGCCGAGGAGTCGGCATTTTTATTGGGGTAATCGTAAGGGCTTGTTGGTTTGCTCCTCTTTTAGATCTCCTTGGCTTCTACGAGCCTGATGAACCTCAATTCTCTGCTTCTGACTTTGTCCATCCTTCTGCAGGGAGTCATTACGAGGTCTTCATAGAAGAGAGAATCCTTCTTTAGGCCCATTTTAAAGGCTTCAACTGCAGTCGCCATGTCAATGTTGGGGATACTTAGAGCTTCCCTGCCAAACCTATTCCCAAAGGTCCTAAGGGACTCCTTAGGATCCTGGACCACTCGATAGAGATCACTACTACCACAAGAAAATTGATTGTTGAATAGACTAATGAAATGAGCAAACGATGTAATAGAATAAGAAGGAACGTTAAGGAGCCATTTTAAAGCTGATCCCATGAGGGTTGAACCAAAACCCTTGTACATGAAAGCTTCTTTTAAGTGAGTAGGGATGGGAATGATTTCCATCCTTTCCCTGTATTGTGCCACATGCTCCTCATGATTTGTAGTCCCATCATAAGGCTTCAAGCTGGGGGTTTGGAAGTGCTTTGGGACTTCAGTGTCAGCTATTACCGAGACAAATCTTGAGATCCTGTGGCTTGTAGGGGATACTTATGGTATAGGCTGAACTACTCCAGGCACGCGCAAGATCATTTGTCTTAGTTGTTGGAGCTCCTTAAGCATGATCTGGTTTAAACCTATATCAAGATCCATTGATTTAGTAGTAAATATATTATTGATGAAAAAGTTACCAGGATCCATAGTATTAGGCGTAAAGAGGGTTTTATTGGGATCCTGGGTCATGTGAGCCCGCTCATCAGGAGTTGCATCCTGAACATTAGTGGATGTTGGTGCTGAGGATTCTATTGTTGGATAAGATTTCTATGTTCTTAACTATATTTGGTATGTACTTGATCCGACCGGTCATGGTCCATTTGGGTTGCACTTCACCGGAATAATTTGTATGAATAGTTTTTGAGAAGAGTGTGTTTATGGTTGACTAATATATTATGAGTTATAATATATTAATATGAAATCATATTATTTAATTAGTATTGATCAAGAATTAATTTAAAATTAATTTAATGATCAAAAGAGACTAGTTAAATATGGATTCTAATAGTATGGGCCAATTGATTATTTAGGATGGGCTAAGCTTGCATGGAAGACCATGGAGCTTTTGACCCATGGATCCTAAGTATGTGAAAGGTCATGGGTATTAGGGTTTACATGGATGTAAACCTAATCCTCCACACTATATAAAGAAGTCCAAGGCTCTGGAAATCGGCACTAGTGTGTGAGATAATAAAGGATAGCCGATTTCTAAGAGTGATCATATTCTCTCAAGTTTTCCAAGTTGTTGTGGTGATTTGTGATTCCACTTGAGGCATTCACATTATTGGTGCTAGGCTCTTAAAGCTCCAAGCAATCAACTACAAGAAAAGGTATGTATTTCTATCTAGTTTTTTATTGTATAAGATCCTACAATTGTGTGCTAGATAGGACAATGCTTTGGAAATCAATTTTGCATGTATAATAGAGAAAACATAGTTCCAAAGCATCTAGGGTTGTATGTATAGCTTAAGGTTGTTAGGATGATCAAAACCCATCAGTGGTATAAGAGACTAGGCTTTTTTCTATTATATTTTTGCTTATTTGTGATTTTGCAAAGCTAAACATACTGTCTGACTGCTCACCTCGTCGAGTAAATGAACAGACTCGATGAGTTGATGATTTTAGGAATGGACTCGACGAGTCTGGGCTTGCATTCGACGAGTCTGATGCCCAGACAACATGTTGTTTGAGGTTTTTTTGGCCAGAATTGGGTTAAGATCATTACCTATAACTGTTTTGAATCATGTAAACTGTTTTTTATGATATGGTAATGATTATCCTAATCTAATTAGAAGGTGATTGTCATAATTTCAAGAATTTTATTAATATGTTTATGCTAATGTCTTGAATATTGATGATATGAATTATCTTGTTTCTATGAGTTTGAATATGATCATGCATGCTTATTTGATTAATTGAATCCATGATGACTATGTTTTAATGGACTCCATAACTTGTCCTCATGTTGTGGATTACCAAAAGTTTTTCTTTTAAAGAGCTATTAAAAAAAACTCATAGGTTATAAAAATGAAGAATCTTCATTTTAATAGGCCATTAAACTCATAAGTTATGGAGTTGAAAAGTTTTGAAGAGTTTCAAAACTTGCCCTCAAGTTTTGGAATTTGTAAAGTCTCACACACTAATACTTTAATTCCAATCCCTAGAAGTTTAAAAGTTTTAAATCCAACCCTTATACCATTATAATATTAAAAGTTTAATAATTATATATGTATAAGATAAGTCAGTCTTACCGTTAGTAGGCCTCATTTACGAAGCTGGTCTATAAGGGGGTATAAGGTTGTTGCCTATAAAATGGCAGCTTAATGGGTGTCCACTCTCACCCACCGCTTCCTTGACTGGCGGAGGGTCGTTAGCCGAACGGGTAGGACAATGACTATAATTCTCATTAAAAGTATAATGATAAGTATAAAGTAACTAAACCTTTTACAAATTCTCAATCTTAGTTACTTTAGGAAAATATGAATTTGGTGCTAACCCATGAAATTACACTTTGTACCTTACCAAGTCGTTAGTGGAGCGAGTGTGGTTAACCGACATACTAACATGGACTAGTAAGAGTGGCAACGGGTAGCTTAATGTTTATCATAGATTGGTGGAGCACGTGTGTTTAACCGACACATCGATTAGGTGATAAAATTAAGTGTACCAAGTTAATTTGCATGGTTATTCACACCTTGTTTTGTGATCCTCGACATCCCAGTCACAAACTTGAAGGGCACAATTGAGATCTAAACATGCCATTGAAAAGTTCAATGAATCTCAAAAGAATCTAGGAATTTCAGTTCATTTAAAACATAATAATTTATTTTGTTTTTCATGGTGGAAATTGGTGAATCGTCATTCACCTACCTTCAAATATTTTGTAGCTTGGATTACGACATCCCACTTCTGCGTTATAAAATATTATGTTTTGGTCCTAGCCTTAATATTTAATTTGGGTGACTTATTAAGGATACTTTATCTAATTTAAACTTTGTCTTTCTTCTTTTCAGATGTCTTCCAAAATTGCTTCAGGCTCAAACCCTACTGGCTCCTTCTCTCTCATGAACCTTTGTGGGAGGGTAATTTTTGATGGAACTAATTTCAATGACTGGATTAGGAACATCAGAATGGTCACACGCTATGAGGACAAGGAATATGTCATCGATAAGGAGCTTAAGGAACTTGATGAGTCGTCTGCTACTCCTCAAGAAATTGCTGACTTTAGGGCACATGAGAAAGATGCCACCAAGGTAGCTTGTATCATGCTTGCCACTATGGCACCTGAATTCCAAAAGTCCTATGAGGACTTTTACCCTTTTGAGATGCACCAGGATCTGTTGGAAAGGTGCCATCAGAATGCTCGTCAAGAGAGGTATGAGAGAATCACTTCCATGATAACAACTAAAATGAAGGATGGAGAGTCTATCATGGGCCACCTACAGAAAATGCAAAGATTTGTGGACCGTCTTCTCAAGCTGAATGTGAACTTTGATGAGGAGCTGGCTATAGATATCATTCTACACTCCTTACCTCCATGTTATGATCAATGTCGCATGACCTATCATATGAACAAGGAGGAGGTCACCTTGAGCATGCTTCAGGGATCATCAAAGGGAAAAATGTTATTTCTACTCCTACCACTGCGCCAGTTCTGGAAATCGTGCAGGGTAAAGGGAAGAAGAGAAAGAACCCTACAAAGGGACACATGGGAAAGTCCCTTGATGGTTCCACTTCAAGTGGAACCAAAGGTGGTTCTGCTACTCCCTCTGCCAACCCTAAAGAAGCTGAATGCTTCTATTGTAATGAAAAGGGCACTGGAAGAGAAGCTGCCCAAAGTACTTGCAGGATGTTAGGGATGGGAAAGTAAAACCCACCCAACATTTATTTACACTATAATATCTAATAACTCACCACATACTATGGCACACCCCGAAACCAGGACGACGAAACGTTTGGGGGTGGAGGACGCCATGTTTAGTATCACAAGTTATGCATTATAGTAACTAAAGTAATAAACAACCATTTCATTAGAAAGAAAGTGTTTACAAAGTATGTGGTTCACATAACATAGACTACAAAGTAAAAAACAAAACAAGACATGAAGCTATACTGCTCCATCTTCTGAATCCCATAGCGCATACCTGTCTACGGGTCTCCTGAGAATACAAGTTATTTTGAAAGAGTAGATCAGCATTTAAGCTGGTGAGTTCATAAGATTTTAGTGATGTAAGAAGTTGTAAGAAAGTTATAGTAAGTTGTAAGTTCTGTTTAGAAAAGCTCGCCTGTTCCTCCAGAAAATCCTATATTTTCTGCTTTGATGAAAGATAAGTAAAAATGACTCTACAATCCTTTCTATGAGTACTAAATGGATACAATTTATATAAAACCCAGAGTAAACAAACAATCAGTTGGTGTATCTGCCCTAAGCCCACAACCAAACAAGGAACATGAAATGAGGCGGAAGGCACACATCCCATTGTTTGTTAGATCATCGTTGTATATAACCCTGACGTTTTCACTTGGTACCCACGGAGTTAACTATAATGGTTCCTTTATATTTGATGAAAATATTCTTTAAGAAAACCCTTATTTCTTTTAGTAAAAATGGTAACCACAGTGGTTCCTTCTATAATCACTTAGTTTATACTAGCTATATATAATCTATTATCGAACAAATAGTTAATTGTGTGAATCTGCCCTAAGCCCACCACCAAACAAGGAATAGCAAATGAGGCGGAAAGCACACACTCAACTACCTATCGGGTATTAATTATATATAACACTGATGTATAAACTAAGGTATTATAGAATTAACCACCTAAGGTCCTTTAATTTATACTGGTTTAATAAAATGGATTAAACTCTTTACTGGTAAGTTTCTAGTTTTGTCTACCAAATGTTCTATTTGAAAAGTATGTTTTGTACTAGAAAACTGTGCATTGAATTAGTGTCCTATGACCAGACCCATACCTGGTACCCATTATGATTACTTGGTGTATACGGAACATATATATAGCTAAGATCGAATAGATAGTAGGCTGGGTGAATCTACTCTAAGCCCACAACCAAACAAGGAACTGGAAATGAAGCGGAAAAGCACACATCCTACTACCTGTCGGACCTGATTAATATATATCCCTGATGAATAAACTAAGGAATCATAAAGTTAGCATTATAGGTCCCTTTCTACTAAGTGTACTAGACTCGACTGTTCTGTTTGTAGTTTGAAAAGATGTAAGTTTTCCCTAGTTTATAACTATCTTAACTCGAAAATAGTTTGCATTAACTTTCAAGTGGAACTGTCACAATATGAAAGTAATGGGAAAATGTAAGTACACAGTTGTCTTTTGAATTGACATCCTGTCATACTGATTACCTTAAAACATGTTTGTTTTATTAAGGTCATAATGTGATGGATAGTACCCATACTATACGCTCTCCCTGCAAGCGACTCTGGGGACCAAACGCGACTTCTGCAAACAAATTGCTAGGCCGTGTAAATTCACATTAAAGTTATATGATCATGTATACCCAATTTTACTATCACCTTTTGCTTAGAACAATGAGTTAGTGATTCATTGGTATAATTAGATCCTGTAGTGTTCTTATGCTATAGCATCTTAGTATGTTCGTTCTGTTATAGTATCTTAGTATGTTCTCTTTAAAGTATTGTATCTACCCCCTGTTTCTCTTTATAGTATGTTTTAGTGTCTAGTATGAACTGAAGCTCTAAACTATACCCCTTATAGTTTACTAGTATTTTACTTGAACTGTTGTTGAAAAGACTCATTTTACTACTAAGTTATGCTTGTACTTCAAAAATGGAGTTTTGTTAAACTATAAAGTAACATAACTTTAAAAGAGTTTTTGAAATGTTTTGATCACTTATAAAAGACATAAGTAATCTTTTGAAAGATGCTTATAAAAAAATTTACACAATTATCATTGTGTTCAAATTATATTCCCCCCCCCCCCCCTTTAAAGCATTTAAAACAGTTAAAAGATTCATTATAGGGGTATGAACTCACCTTATGTGGGTGATTCAAACGAATATGCACGTAGGGATGAGAAGTTCCACGAATGAAGTCCCGAGACACAAACGGGTCCTAAATGACATATAGAGCATGTATTGGCATGAATATAGTGTTTAGAAGCAACCACATGCAAGGAAACACCTTTAGGGACTAGGAAACACTTGGACCAAGTGTTAGAATCACATGTGATTCATCTAAGGGATGTTTAAGGCCACCAATTGGTGTTTATGGCCATGGGCTTACGGTCATGGAGTTTATGGCCGTAAACTCATGGTAAAATGTGCATAAAAGGGTGTTTGAATGATAGGGAAGCTTGTGGGACTATTTCTCAACAAGAGGATAAGCAAAACTAACCTTTTAGAAGGCTTTAAGGTGTTTACGGCCAAGATGGATGAGTTTACAGCCAAGCAAGGAGTTTACGGCTGTAAACTCATGCATATTATGCACAAAATGGTGTTTTAAAGTCCTATCTATCATCCATTAGGGGTTCATGGTCTAATGCTTGGATATGAGAAGGGTTTGCGGCCAACTTGTGACCAAAACATGGGTTTACGGCCAAGGGAGATTCCATGGCCGTAAACTCTTGATGTTTATGCCTAGATGGTTGTTTCAAAACTATGATCTAGTGTTTAACCGGTCTAACTAGATGATAGATGGAATACTCACACTTTTGAGGGCCTTTGAGGAGTTTTCGGCCACTAAGAACAAGTGTGTGTTCTTGGTGAAAGATGAAGATCCAACCAAAAGATGATTTCCATGGATGAAATCAAAGGGTGATTCATGAGTAAGAAGGATAACAACAACTAGAGGGAAGAATCACTTACATCTTGAAGATCGGGAATGAAAATCTCGATGATACTTGAGAGAGAAATCAAGTGTTCTTGAGGTGTAAGTGTAAAAATGAAGAACAGTGAAGGAAATGTGACTTAAGGAGGGAGTTTACGGCCACTCTTGATTTTACGGCCGTAAACTCATGTGTCTTGGCCATGAAATCCTATTGGTTCTGTTTAAGGCTTGGATGTTGCACAGAGGCTCTAGCAAGTACTTCCTATTACTCATTCCTCGAATGTACTAGGCTTAGAACACTCAAACAAACTCTAAACAGTGCTAAAAGACAGTAGGAGCGAGTCTGATTTAAGGTTGATTGTACTGTCTTTACAAGGCCAAAATTTTCGAGTTGTCACATCATCCCCCCGTTAGATGGAATTTCGTTCTGAAATTATCTTTCTTAGTAGTACTATAGGGGTTGTGCTCCTTTGATTGGCGGAATACTCACTCGTAGACCTGGCAACTTTCCCCTTATGTCCATGATAGGATTCATACTTGGTCCATCTATCATTACCTCGTGTATACAAGTCGTATATAATTAATATTAGTTAGATGGTCAGATGTGCGACTCTGCCCCAGGTCCACAACCAAACAAGGAACATGAGATAGGGCGGAAGCACACATACTAAATCTGCGTAATCATAATCATATACCATTCTCGCGTATACACTGAATAGTGATATGTGGGTTGTGTTCGTCCTTAGCCTCTGTGCTCGAACTTGGTCTGCTGGATGAGTGGTATTTTGTGATGGTCTGTGGAACATACGACGGCAAGGCTTCGGAGGGCAAAGTACTCTTCGCACAAGGACTTCGGTGTTTGGAATAAGTAGGACAGAACTGAGGTCTAGGACAGATTGTCTTTACGAATGTCGAAGGTTTAGTGAATTTGACAGTCGAGGCGATAGAAACATATGAACTTAGTACGGTGAGGACCACGCCAACTCATGATGAATGATAGCAACAGACTCTTTACTGAATGAAGGTTTGGCCGATTTGAAAGAAACGCTTGTTATACGATGATGTATCCCTAGTGTGCTCG
Source organism: Lactuca serriola (assembly GCF_051521515.1). Lineage (NCBI taxonomy): Eukaryota > Viridiplantae > Streptophyta > Magnoliopsida > Asterales > Asteraceae > Lactuca > Lactuca serriola. The sequence continues at coordinate 189,243,840 of NC_136410.1, forward strand.
AAAATGTACTCTTTTTAAACGTTCTAGTGCTTTCTGTTTTCTCCTTGATGTCACACTTCTACGTATCGTACCGCGATGAGCGAGTACATACAATGCAAGTGTTTTGATAACTAGTGTCGATACTTTATACTATGATCTTCCTCGGTACCACTATGAGTGCCAGACATATACAAGTTATGAATAATTAAGATGAATAAGACGGTCGACTGATTAATTCTACCCCAAATCCACAACCAAACAAGGAACATGAATTAAGGAGGAATCACTCACTCTAAGTTCGTAAAATCTTAGCTATGCACAACCCTGATGTACATACTCAACCATTATAGCTTCTCTGAATGGATCTTTTAGTTATCTTGAATATTGTGACTTGTTTCAATAAGTGAGTTATTATAATTACTTTTAAATGTTTTCCCCAAGTTTTAATCTTATATAAATATAAATGAATTTTTAAAGTAATTCTTAGATCGAAGACGTACCTCTGCTCGCTGACGACTCCGGGGTTGATTCTCCTGCGGTGATCATCAGAATTCGTCCATCCGCTCCTGAGTTCTTTGTTATCGGGCAGTCTCTCTGGTAGTGTCCAGTCTCACCACAGACATGGCAGGCTTGGTTTTCTTCAGCTCTAGGGACTTGGGAGATTGGTTGAGCCGGTGCCCTGTAGAAACGGACTGTGTGTCCCTTTCTTTGGCAGTTCAGACACGACATTTCCCGACATACTCCGGTGTGGTGATAGTTGCACTTTCCACACTTCGGGAGGGTTCCAGCATACCGACTGGCAGGTGCTGGAGTAGCAGGTGTTGTGGCGGCGTACATAGTGCTCGTTTGTTGCTCTTGCAGGGGTTCTGTGTTGTTTGCTTCTTCTTCCTCTTGTTCCCCGACTTCCGTTTATAGTCCTCTCCCTTTGATGGATCGGGAATAGGGACTTCTACACCATGGCGGACCCCATGGTCAATGAGTCGATTGGCCAGGCGTTTGGCACTATCAAATGTGGATGGGTTAGAAGACAACACATCTCCTTGGATCGGGGCAGTTAGACCCAAAATGTATCTTTCTATCTTCTTGCTCTCCGGGGTAACCATCTCGATGCATAGTGCTGTTAGGTCACTAAATATATCAGTGTAGGTCACTATGTCTGAGCCGACCATAGTGTTCTCCCACAGTTCTTGTTTCATTTTTTGAACTTCGCCCCTCGGGCAATATTCTTCCAACATCATCTCTTTTAGGTTTTCCCAACCTATTGAGTTAGGCACTAATAGGGTCAGTGACTTAACATGTCTGTTCCACCATGTCAGGGCTCTGTCGGAGAAGGTGCAGGCAGCAAACTTCACTTTGCTCCCTTCTGGGCACGAATAGATTTTGAAGACCGAATCTGTTTTCTCGAACCATCGCATCAGAGCGATGACTCCACCATTTCCATTAAAGAAATTGGGTTTGCAGTTCATGAAGTATTTGTACGAACACTCCCTTGGGTGTCCGTGAGAATTTCCGGGGTTGGCTAAGTGGGTACCGCTACCAGATCCGAAGGCACCACTTTCTCCGAAGTGAGCTAGAGCAGTTGCAACTGTGGAGGATATCGCTGCTTGGAGAGCAGCAGGATCGAATTGTGGGGGAGGTAGTGGCGGTTGAGTGGGAGTTATCAGAGTAGTGTGTCTGTTTGATTTTTGAGAAGGCATCTTTGATAAAAGAATACAAAGATGAGATGGAATAAGTCTATAGCAGTGGTTTATAAGCCAAAAGATGAAAGACAAGGTTATGCTAGTTCTGAGGGTATCGGGTTCTGACTTCCACAGGGTTCTGGAAACAATTCATATAAGAGTCTATACCAAATAAACTCTATGAATTAGAAATAGCTATCCAAGAATTAATATCTGCGACCTGAATAACTGTTACCAGTTTCATGTAAAGAAAATAATCCTAACACATAATGTGAGTAGTGTCTCCACTCACTCATTAAGTTAAACCAGATTATTATTTATTAGTGTGACGCATAAGACGTTTTGGTTAATTCAGCTGATCCCTCTTTCAAAACTTCTCATGAACATGCTCTTGTTCATCCTTGAATCTTCTGTTGACCGCTATGAGGAAGTGGTTACATCTCTCTGGGTTTCTTGTGCGAGAATGGAAGTAACTAAAAAATCTATGAGATTAAGTGAAACATTATGGGGTGATCCTTACAGAGTCCTCCTTTAATTGCACAATGTATACAAGTTGAATAAAATTTAAGATTAAATAGACCTTCGAATAAGTGATCCAACTCCAGAACCACAACCAAACAAGGAAGAGGTAGCGAAGCGTAGATCACAAATTCTATGCCTATAAAATCTCAATTATATAACGTAACGCCCGCAGATCTGGCTAGTAAATTAAGAGACGATGAGCATCAAAAATGAGTTTTTGATGGAAGATTATTTAGAAGGATTAATCTTAACCAATTTTTAGTATATGTTACAAGGGTTCCTTACATATAAAGAATGCCGAAATCCGAGTTATAACGAAGAAGTTATGGCTCGTCGAAGTTTTACGGCAAAACAGACACGACACCAAGAGACGTAAATAGTGAATTTATGGTAGAAGACTTTTTAGCCTTAGTGATCTACACAAAATTTTTAGTATACGTTAAACCAAGAACATACAAAAAAAGAACGCCCAAATCTGGCTTCGTATGAGGAAGTTATGAATTTTTCTAAGATTTCGCATAGTAGTGCATGACCCGAAACTCGAATTTTAGTTCCAGCGGTTTTTGGCCTACGCGACCTAAATGAGAGTTGAAGATCTAATTAATTGGAACTCAATGGTAAAAAGACAGACGAAAATGGAGTCTGTATGTAGAAGTTATGAATTTTACGCGGACATTTAACAGTATAATCTCCTCCTACTGTTAAATTTAAGATCGGTCAAGAAGTAGCCGATGGAGTCTAATTGAAAGTTTTATATCTTGTTTTTACCTACGCATGGATATAAAGAATGTCAAGAGTAGAGCTCGTATGTTAAAGATATGGACGAAATTTGGTCCCTACTCTTCGAGTGCGATAAATTCGATACAATTTTGTAAATCTGAGATAGAAGGAGAATTAGCTGACGACGTCTAAATGAAAGTTGTAGTACTCGTAAATACCAACGCGTGGATATAAAGAACGTCAAAAATGGAGTTCGTATGAATGAGTTATAAATTATAATAGCATATTTACGTATTAAAATAAAGTATAAATCATATATACATATATATATATATATATATATATATATATATATATATATATACAAATGTATATATCATTAGAAAGGTATCGACGATGCGGTTATTATAAGACTAGTGTTGAGTACTTTTGACATTAGTTTAGTACAAATATCGTTAAATCTATTTAAAATAGTATTATGAAGGGGTGTTTAGTCGTTTATATTACTATAAAGTCATTAAGTAAATATGGAGGGTAGTTTTTGTAAATTCAAATACTATAAATAAGAGAGTTGGGCTCTCATATTTCTTGCACCATTATCTTGATTCAAGAATCTTTCTCTTCTTATCCCTCGAGCATTTCGGTCCCTCGTGATTCGACTTCTCTTTTTGTAGTTTTAGTATAGTAAGGTGAGAGCTAAAGCGCTGCACGAATCTTTCTTAGAAAGATTCAGCGACGAAGTTCTGCTCTTGCAGAGCCCGACTCCTAGCTAAAACCCCCTTGCAAGTAAGTTATGCTTACCTATTTTAATATAGCTTATATTTAAAATTAATATTGTTATTATGAACTTATAATAAATATTTGAGCTATTATTATGACTTATATAAGTGTCGTTATAATATATTTTTAACTACTCGCGGTACGGGGAATCTGGTTTAATGGGCCGTATAAGGTTGTTGGGTTTCAGAAGTGCTATATGCCAAAATGGTCCTGCCCTCCAGTGTTTTATGTCTGACCTCTGTCTGTACATAATGGTTGGAAACTATTGCTTAAACGCTTATATTGGAATAATAATAATAATAAGACTAATAGTTAGTCACGGTACATATTAGACTAAAATCTAGTGGTAATAATAGTAGGTTTCGTCGAAGGAAATTATTTTAAAGTAAACGAAGCGCTGTCCGAGTACCGAGTCACCACCTTATCAAGTGAGTGCATGGTCCCTTTCATCTTACACATAGATATGAAGTATTTAATATAAATTACGTGCTGTGAGTGCATAGTTACTTTTATCTTACACATAGATATGAAGTATTTTATATAAATTACGTGCTATGTGTGCATACTATCTGAATACTTGCTGTATATGCAATATGAATGATTTTATACTTGTTTTAAAATGATTTAAACTGTATATGTATTTTATATCTACAAATATGTTGGGTATGACATGGGTAGATGAAATAGTTGGTGTGTAATGAAATAAAATGATGAGAGGTAGGTGATGATAGGAAGGTGATGATAATTAGGTGAGGATAGATAGGTGATGATGAATTAGGGATGTAGGATGAAAGATACCATAACCTTGTCCGATAATGTGGAGATGTACTCATCTACAGAGTATAGATGGTGACCACAGACTATTCTAGACAACCATGTCGAAACACCAGCATGCTCATAACTTGTAGGTGATGAATTACGAGTTCAGGTGATGTTGTAACTACATATTCATGTGATGATACTCTAACCCTTACTATGAATTACGAGTTCAGGCGATGTTGTAACTACATATTCATGCGATGATACTCCAACCCTTACTAGGCGCGTATTGAGGGGGTAATCCCCGAATGATTACTGATTATGTGATGTAGGCAATGATCCTCAGGAAAAGTCCTTAGGAACGAACATATAAGGAAATGTGATGTAAAGAGATGAGAGGTAAATACGATATAGGAAATGACCCTTAAGATAATTCTTTAGGGAATATTAAATGAAGAAAATGGGGATAGGCAATCGGGTTAGTTGTTTGACATGTATTATGTGAAGAAAAAAGTTAACTATATTATTGTTGGTTGAAAACCCTATGTACTCACCAGGTTTCCCAACCTGACCCACTCAAGCTTATTTGTATCATAGGTGTCGATATGAAGCTACTTTACACTGAGAGATTAAAGGGATGTAGATCATAGTGTAAATAAATGTAAGTTCTGTTTATGCTTATGTTTCTGTATTGACAATGATATCCCAAATGTTTTAAAATGAATAAAATACATTTCTTAGGAAATGTTATGATAATGTATTTATCATGTTTTTCTTGGAACAAATTCCGCAACATTTTTATTAAAAGAAGTACTTTGATTTCTATAAAGCATAAACAAAATCGTTTTTTTTTCTGGCCGTAAAAATGGGGACGTCACAGTTGGTATCAAAGCATTAGTTTACGCAAACTAGGAATATGGATTTATTTCTAGACATAAACTTAGAATGTTAGGCGATGATTGTGAGGAGTGTGTCTAATATATTTTAGGTAGCACACCTAAATAAACGCAAGCACTAGCTTATTTAGGGAAAATGCCTAACATGCTTTTATGTGCTAAATGATTTGTGATGCTTTATGCTATCGTTTGATCGGATCTATGGTCTGTTGCCGACCGGATATGGAAACTTTATGTGTTCAGATTTCTAAACGTTTAATTACGGTGTTAGAATTGGCATGTAACTTTTCAAAGTGAAAAGGAGATTTACACGTCGATCGTAAATGAAATCTTTCCTATCTTAATTCTCGTCATTACACACTGGACGTCTGATTTCGTGTATAGATCGAAATGGAAAGAACCCGAAGTGGAGTCGGGAATGCGAATGGAAACAGGAATCAACCACCAATGATTGAGCAAATACCTGTTGTTGTAGCCGCTCCTGAGCCAATCACGATGGCCGGAGTACAAGCGATGATCCAGATGATGTTGGATCATCAAATGGAGGAAACAACACGTTTACTTCTACAGAACCGAGAGGAAGCTACAATACCGATCGTGCAACCTGAACTGGTTCCCGAGCAATCAGAGGAAGGAAACTACACCCGCACTATGAGTCAAGCTGGAACCCAAGGGGCAAGGATGAATGGCCCGGAGAGGGGAAACGACAAGGATGGGCGGAAGTACAAGAATTTCTTGGGTGCCAAGCCACCAAGTCTTGCTGGAAGCCCAAAACTAGTGGAGATTATGGACTGGATCTCTGAGATGGAGATGGTATTTAAGGGCTGTGAATGTAGTAATAAGCAAAAGACGGTCTTTGCAGTTAGACAACTAAAGACCGGTGTTTTAAGTTGCTGGAAGTTGTTGGCAGATACAATGCCACGAGGAGAAGCCATGCAGATGTCTTGGGAAGCATTCATGGAGCAGTTGAAAATGCAATACTGCTCAGAGATAGATCTGATAGACCTAAACAACGAGTTTCAAAACCTGAAGAAAGGGAAGATGAGTGTCGATGAGTATGCCTCCGCATGCACCGAGAGGATGAAGCTGTTTCCCTACTTGGTGCCTACTGGAGTCTCCAAGATAGATAGGTTTGCTAACAGACTGCCAATAGACTTTGGCACAACGGTTAAAATGGCAACTACTTTAAAGATAGTCGTTAGAGCAGCTAAGAATGTAGAGACCCAGATAAGAGAAAAGGGTCTAGAAAAGGATAAGGCGGGAGAAAAGAGGAAGCTTGAAGGATCCTCAAGGCCTAGCAAGGAAAGCAAATTCTAAAATTCTGGAGGCGGAGGAGGTGGAACAAAGTGGTGTGAGAAGTGCAAGAAGAAGCACTTCGGAAGATGTGATGGACAAGTCACGTGTTATAAGTGTGGTAGGACCGGTCATTATTCCAGAGATTGTACATTTGACAACAAGAAGTGCTACGGATGTGGAAATGATGGGCATATTTCAAAGAACTGTCCAAAGAAAAACGAAGTAGCAAGACCAAATGCACCGCCAAAGCCAAGGGCATTCCACATGATCCTCGATGAGGCAGCTGACAATGCAAGGAACTTGGAGTGAGGACTGATATCCGAAGATCAAGCCATGTGGATAGTAAATTGTGATGTAGCCTATTAGAGGCACAGTCTAAGGTGAACTTGAACACCTATGTAATCGTTTCAAGAAATAATATAAAACCTTTGTTTTGTTATCTGATGTGTTGAATGATTGTGTGATTTTCTTGCATGGTGACTTTGATAAACTGCGAGACAATACTTGGGACGAGTATGAGTATGTGTGAATGGTAGTAGAGGCCTATACTACCGGAAGCACATGACTCACGCTTGGATCAGGGAAAGTCACAAGGTTACCAAGAAGCTAGTAGTTGATTCCGTTTTATTCATATATGTCATTACCATTGTTTTGGTAATGACTAAGAAGATGATTGTTATTCCGACCCTAGTGGTCATATCAAATTGAGTCCGACTAAGACGGGTATGTTAAATGGTTCAGAGGACCAAGTCCGATGTAGCATCTGACTTAAGCTAGAAGCTTGAAGTGAAAGACAATCAAAGCGATCAGTAGAGGTATCACGATAGTTGCTTGTAGCTAGGAATGCTACGTTTTAAGATGTAATTATATCACAATAGAACATGAGGGAAGGTATAGTCTATTCTGGAATTTAACTCTAAGAGACCTGAGTCTAAGCGCTGCAACATACGATGATAGGTCATTAGAATATGACCATCAGTCCATTGTAGTAATAAAAGAACTTATCTTAAGTTCGTATCATGTGAGGATCGAGATTGCGACTTGAAGGTCATAATTTGGAGTCTAACGTGAGATAGGGAGCAAGTGCAAGATTGAGCACCGCCTGCAGTCGAGAAGTCCAAGAATTAGATACTCATTCGAAGGAACATAGAAGTTATGATTATTACCTAGGATAAAGAGATAACGTACGAAGTCATTATACAGCCATGTTTTGTTGATAATTCCGGGACGTAATCATCCTAAGGGGGAGATAATTGTAACGCCCGCAGATCCGGGCTAGTCAATTTAGAGACGATGAGCATCAAAAATGAGTTTTTGATGGAAGATTATTTAGAAGGATTAATCTTAACCAATTTTTAGTATATGTTACAAGGGTTCCGTACATATAAACAACACCAAAATTCGAGATATAACGAAGAAGTTATGGCCCGTCGAAGTTTTACGGCAAAACAGACACGACACCGGGAGACGTAAATAGTGAATTTATGGTAGAAGACTTTTTAGCCTCAATGATCTAAACAAAATTTGTAGTATATGTTAAACCGAGAACATACAAAAAAGAACGCCCAAATTTGACTTCGTATGAGGAAGTTATGAATTTTCTAAGATTTCACATAGCAGTGCACAACCCGAAACTCGAATTTTAGTTCGAGCGGTTTTTGGCCTACGCGACCTAAATGAGAGTTGAAGATCTCATTAATAGGAACTCAACGGTAAAAAGACAGACAAAAACGGAGTCCGTATGTAGAAGTTATGAATTTTATGCGGACATTTAACAATATAATCTCCTCCTACTGTTAAATTTATGATCGGTCGAGAATTAGCCGACGGTGTCTAAATGAAAGTTTTAGATCTTGTTTTTACCTACGCGTGAATATAAAGAATGTTGAGATTAGAGCTCGTATGTTAAAGATATGGACAAAATTTTGTCTCTACTCTTCGAGTGCGATAAATTTGATACAGTTTTGTAAATCTGAGATAGAATGAGAATTAGCTGACGACGTCTAAATGAGAGTTGTAGTACTCGTAAATACCAAAGCGTGGATATAAAGAACGTCAAAATGGAGTTCGTATGAACGAGTTACAAATTTTAATAGCATATTTACGTATTAAAATAAAGTATGCATCATATATACGTACACATATATATACAAATGTATATACCATTAGAAAGGTATCGACGATGCGGTTATTATACGACTAGTATTGAGTACTTTCAACATTAGTTTAGTACAAATATCTTTAAATCTATTTAAAATAGTATTATGAAGGGGTGTTTAGTCGTTTATATAACTATAAGGTCATTAAGTAAATATGGAGGGTAGTGTTTGTAAATTCAATTACTATATATAAGAGGCTTGGGCTCTCATATTTCTTGAACCATTCTCTTGATTCAAGAGTCTTTCTCTTCTTATCCCCCGAGCATTTCGGTCCATCGTGATTCGACTTCTCTTTCTGTAGTTTTAGTATAGTAAGGTGAGCGCTGAAGCGCTGCACGAATCTTTCTTAGAAAGATTCAGCGACGAAGTTCTGCTCCTGCAGAGCCCGACTCCTAGCTAAAACCCCCTTGCAAGTAAGTTATGCTTACCTATTTTAATATAGCTTATATTTAAAATTAGTATTTTTATTATGAACTTATAGTAAATATTTGAGCTATTATTATGACTTATATAAGTGTCGTTATAATATCTTTTTAACTACTCGCGGTATGGGGAATCTGGTTTAAAGGGCCGTATAGGGTTGTTGGGTTTCAGAAGTGCTATATGCCAAAATGGTCCTGCTCTCCGGTGTTTTATGTTTGGCCCTGTCTATACATAATGGTTGGAAAGTATTTTTTAAACGCTTATATAATAATAATAATAAGACTAATAGTTAGTCATGGTAAATATTAGACTAAAATCTAGTGGTAATAATAGTAGGTTTCGTCGAAGGAAATTATTTTAAAGTAAACGAAGCGCTGTCCGAGTACCGAGTCACCACCTTATCAAGTGAGTGCATGGTCCCTTTCATCTTACACATAGATATGAAGTATTTAATATAAATTACGTGCTGTGAGTGTATAGTTACTTTCATCTTACACATAGATATGAAGTATTTTATATAAATTACGTGCTATGCTATCTGAATACTCGCTGTCTATGCTAGATGAATGATTTTATACATTTTTTAAAATGATTTAAACTGTTTATGTATTTCATATCTACAAAATATGTTGGGTATGACATGGGTAGATGAAATAGTTGATGTGTAATGAAATAAAATGATGAGAGATAGGTGATGATAGGAAGGTGATGATAATTAGGTGGGGATGGATAGGTGATGATGTATTGGGGATGTAGGATGAAAGATACCATAACGTTGTCTGGAAATGTGGAGATGTAGTTATCTAGTAGAGTATAGATGGCGACCACGGACTATTCTAGACAACCCTGTGGAAACATCAGTAGGCTCATAACCTGTAGGTGATGAATTACGAGTTTAGGCGATGTTGTAACTACATATTCATGTGATGATACTCTAACCCTTACTATTAATTACAAGTTCAGGCGATGTTGTAACTACATATTCATGCGATGATACTCCAACCCTTACTAGGCGCGTATTGAGGGGGTAATCCCCGAATCATTACTGATTATGTGATGTAGGCAATGATCCTCAGGAAAAGTCCTTAGGAACAAACATATAAGGAAAAATGATGTAAAGAGATGAGAGGTAAATACGATATAGGAGATGACCCTTAAGATAATTCTTTAGGGAATATTAAATGAAGAAAATGAGGATAGGCAATCGGGTTAGTTGTTTGACATGTATTATGTGAAGAAACAAATAACTATATTATTGTGGGTTGAAAACCCTATGTACTCGCCAGGTTTCCCATCCTGACCCACTCAAGCTTATTTGTATCACAGGTGTCGATATGAAGCTACTTTACACTGTGAGATTAAAGGGATGTAGGTAACTAGTGTAAATAAATGTATGTTTTGTTTATGCTTATCTTTTTGTATTGACGATGACATCCCAAATGTTTTAAAATGAATAAAATACATTTATTAGAAAATGCTTTGATAACGTATTTATCATGTTTTTATGGGAACAAATTCCACAACATTTCTATTAAAAAAAGTACTCTGATTTCTATAAAGCATAAACAAAATCGGTCTTTTCTAGCCGTGAAAATGGGGATGTCAGATATAAAACCTTGGAAGTATAAATTGCAAGATTATGGGCCTATCCGTAAAGGTCTTTTAAGTTATCACATAAGTTATTTATATATTGCCTTAGATACTCCTATAGTATTTTAATGTAATTTTTCACTCTGTTCTATTTCAGTTGCCAATACTACCACAACAAAAATTTCATATTCGGGATATTACAGTCACAAAGACTTTCCCAATTTTCCATCCATTTAGAACTTTAGCACTCCATCGTTAATAGTTACAAATCCAATGTTTCATCATCCAAATCAACCAATTCAATCTTTCATCACAAACGTAGATAAAAATATGTGTATACACAACAAGTTGAGGAGATAAATATGAGTTCATAAGTAAAACAAGTGTTTACTTTACTCACGTTATCAATGGTTGATTGTTTGATGCCCCAACACATGAACCTTTATCGTCCGCGTTGATACTCAAAACTATTACAAGAATCAACTTATTCATACACTTTTACATCATATATATATATATATATATATATATATATATATATATATTTATGTGTGTGTATACACACACATACCTTTCTTATTGACACCAAATAACATAATTCTATTCAAGATATCTTTTTCATCATACCAACGTAACAACTTATGTTAATTTAAACAATAAATTGTTATTGAACTCTATTCATTAAGTTATATGCTTAATACATTCAATTCATCATTCTTCATAATTCAATTTATAGCAAGCAACCTTCAGTTCATGAACTGGAGCATAGTAATCACACAATAACACTCTTTCTACACCCAATCTTACTTTAATTAACATCATACATCCAAAACCTAACCATTTGCAATGATTCACATTTAGGTTTGATGAAGGAAATTCTCATTTTGAAGATTAAGTTTTCTTAATCCCTTCACACAAGTGTAATTAAAGTAGATACACCCTTAGCAACCTATTTATACTTCAACTTCACCCATTTCACAACGAATTTCAGATTACACATCTAGGGTTTCACTAGAACCCTTCAAGTTAACCCAAATTCCTATAAATCAATATGATTAAAAGTGGGTTCTTAACATAAATCACAAAATTGAAAGTCAATTTCTCGAAATCAATAACTTAACGAACCCTCCCTGTACTTAATGTGTGAAATTGCACCTATTGTGTGTTTGAAAGAGCTGGAGATGTAAATGACCAATTTACAAATCGTTTTTATTTTTATTTTGCCACAATCTCCATGTCGTGGCAATATTGTGCCTACGTCGTGGTGACAAACGAAACCCATCATCATATTTTAATGTTTTTGGGACACTTTCTATCTATCACAAAAAGTCTTCGTCACTAAATTCATTGGCAATCTATTTTCACCACGTCGTGGTAAACTCTAAGGCACGTCGTGGTCTTTACAAAGTGCATTATCCTTATTTTTATGTGAAGAATTCAATTCTTCCCATGGCATGGCCCTTCTCCACCACGTCTTGGTTCCTGGATTTTCAAATTTTATGCTCTAAATTCTTATTTTACCCCTCTCTACCTTCTTAAACCACACTTGCTGATCATTTCTCCTCCGCCTTTGTTTTATATCACCATCTTGAAGCATAAAGACATAATTTTTACTTTCAACAAAATTCAATTTATAATTTTTTGTAAATGAGCAAAATGCCCTTCTTAACCATTAATTTCTTAAGAGCACTTTATACTCCATAATTATCACACAGACACACACACACACACACATATATATATATATATATATATAGACACACACACACACACACACTATTATTAACCTACTAAATCAAACTAGGACATTACATCGTCACTCAAACATTGCCTCTCGGAGCCGTTAGCACCTGTACTGGAACCTCTTGTCGCCACCATACTGAAAATAATAGGGGACATGTCAAAAATAACATGTCGTATCACACTAAACTCCAATGACTCACTTCTTGGAACTCATGAATTCCTTGACAAGTGTATGAGACCTGTGCTTCTAGTAGGACGGGCCCATACTACCCATATTTTTCCCAAGTGCCATCATGAAATTGCTAGACCACTAGGCCCGCTACAACTAGGTGTACATGCATCTCAAACTCATTCCTTAGAGTAATCACTAACTCCTAGTTCCTCACTAACTCCTAGTTCCTACTAGGATATGTTCCTATCCCATGAAACCTACTCTAACATTGCGGTCGCCTCGCAGATTCTAATCGGACATAATGCCAGATCCAATTGACTATCAAATAAATGTTTCTACCCTTAGACAATAATCAAACAAGGAACATGAAGTAAGGCTAAATTAAACATTCTAAGGCTATATAATCCTAATCATGTACTATCATGATGAATAAACTCGGTTACTAACAAATATATGTCAGTTTCATTAAGTACAAAAAAGCAATTCCCCTAGGCTACCAGACATCACAATTATCAAGAAATTACAACATACAATTCCCAAGGAGATCCTTTGCCTATGCACTAACATGGATTTCTAATAGTTCACATAAAATCATATATATATATATATATATATATATATATATATATATATACACACACACACAAATAATGCGAATATTTTGGGAATCACTTTCTTGTTCGAGCTCTGGATGACTGTACACACCGTATATTCCTTATTAAAACTGAAGTCGAGTCAGAGATCCATGTTCATGATTCTAGGCCAACATGAAAAGGAACAAAGTTCATATCTCTGATCAAACTATTTTCTTAAATTCTTTGAAAATGTTTATGAAAATTCTCAAATCCTATATTGAGTTTGGATTCACACGGGTGTTCATACAAATCCCTTAATGTTAGTAATAATGAGGAGATGATGAATGCGGAATCTGAAGAACAAGCATGAATCAATCACCATAATATGCAAGTAATCTATCAAAGGTTTTGTGTATACTGATATTGATATGAATGTACAAAGAAAACCCTAATTAGGAAAAAAGCTTACATCAAAAGCTAACCTAATGATTATTTATAGGGAACGTAAAATATTTACCAAAAATATAAAACCCTAAACAGGCTTCCCTAAATAACCAAAGATGCCAAATCAGTTTTAGTATCTCAAATACTCAACAATATTCCCCTAGAGGTTGAAACTGATGAAGATCATGATTTTCAATATTCTTGGCATTTCGATCAAGGTACCAATGCAATAATTTGATTAATGCGGAATCTTAATCAAACAATTATAAGAAACAAACAATGAGATATTTCAAGAACACGTTTCAAATGAATTCACACAAATCTATTGATTGATTGTCAGGTACATCCAATTACTCGTCAACTGTGAATAAACTCCAACTCACCAAAAATGCATTAGCCCCAAATGACTATACACATACCATATTTATACTAAGACCGATAACCTAAAGCCCAAACATAAAAGGCCCACCGAAAACCATATAATACAATTAAAACAAAGCGTAAACAACAATATATAGCCGAACCAGATACCATCTGGCGTCTTATAATAGTTGAAATGAACTCATTTATGTTACAAAAGATGCTCTAAAACTCGATAAATAAAATTACCAAGAGACTACTTGTGAACTTGACCTTTCACTATTTTTGATCTAAATTCTGGGATGTAACATTACCTCCCCGCTACGGGAATTTCGACCATAAATTTATTTAGTTCTAGATTATTTTGTTCCACTATCATTTTGTTCTACTAGTAGAGGGAATACCACTGAAAAAGTTATGGGTACTTCTGTTTCATCTGGTCATCACATTCCTAAGTAAACTTTGGCTCTCTATGAGTGTTTCATTGGGAATCTACTATAGATATGCGGCTTTGTTTGAGGCTTTTGATTTCTCGATCCAGGATCTCCACTGGTTCCTCCACTATGTGAAGTTTAGTGTTGACATAGATCTCGTCGAGAGGAATGACAAGGTTCTCATTAGAGAGACACTTTTGAGATTACATATGTGGAAGGTATCATGAACTTTGATGAGTTCTTGAGGTGAATTGAGTTTGTAAGCCACCATACCAACCTTTGTTAGGATTTCAAAAGGTCCAGTGTGACGGGGGTTTAGTTTACCTCATTTTCCAAATTGAATGACATTCCCATAGTGTGATCATTAGTAGGGAACTGTCTCTTACTTTGAATTCTAAGGGTCCGTGTCTCATGTCAGAATCGTTTTTTTAGCGACTATGTGTGACATTTAATCGTTCCTTTATCTAAACAATGTTTTATGTTGTTTCTTGATTAATCTTAGGATTAGTGTGTAAAGTATCTCCAGCTTTTGCACAATATATCAATGACCGGCATGTACATCCATACAAAGCCTCAAATGGAGCGGTCTTTACGCCACTATGATAACTATTGTTATATAAAACTCAACTAACGGCAAGTGAGTATCCCATGATTTATCGAAGTCTATCACCCAAGCGCGAAGCATGTCATGCAAGGTTTGTATCTTTCTTTTGCTCTGGTCATCTGTGTATGGATGATATACAGTACTCACGTCGAGTTTGGTTCCTCGGAACCATTACAGTGATGCTCAAAATCTGGAAGTGAATCTGCTTGAGATAGGTCCTGGTGATTTTTCCATCTTGTCGGATTCTTTGATGGATAAGAAGTGGGCGGACTTGGTCAAACGGTCAACCACTAACCAAAAGGTGTCCTAACCACTTGACGTTCTTGAAATTTTTTTATAAAGTCCATGGTTATTTGTTCCCACTTCCATTATGGTATTGACGGTTGTTGTAGTACTCTTGATAGCTTCTGGTACTCTGCCTTCACTTTGGAACATGTCAAGCATTTGCTGACATGGATGAAAATCTTTACCTTCAGGTTGGCCACCAATAAAGCTTCTTAAGATCGAGATACATCTTATCTGATATGGGATGTACCAAATATCTCGATTTATGAGCTTCATCTAATACTAGACTCATCACTTCCCCAAACTTCGGGGGTCCAAATCCGGTTCATGAAATATCGTGTTTTGTCTCCCTTGAGGTCGAACTATTTTATCCATACCTCACAGGTTTTCCTCCATGATATTCTCGGGTTTGAGTGCTTCCAACTGAGCATCACAATTTTGGGTGGTGAGGTTCGAGTATGATGATTAGGGTTAGAGTCTTCACACGAAGAGGCATTGCTCGCTCTTTCCTGTTTAAAGCGTCTGCTACGACCTTTTATTTACCAAGATGAATACGAATTTAGCATTCATAATCATTTACAAATTTGGAAAACTTTTTTTGTATCATGTTGTGCTTCTTCTCGTTAAATATTTATTGAAGGCTTTTATGGTCGGTGAACTCAACACACTTTGTTCTATAGAGGCAGTGTCTCCAAATCTTTAAGGCAAACACTACAACTCCCAATTCTAGGCCATGGGTAGTGTAGTTGGTCTTATTTGGCTTGAGTTGTCTATATGCATATGAAATGAATTTAATCCTTTGCTTCAGAGCACATCAAAAGCCTTTATGAGAGTCGTTGCAGACTACTACAAAGTCTTTTGTTCCATCTGGGAGAGAGAAAATTGGTTTATTGCACAACAAGTATTTCTAATTCTTGAAGGCAGCCTCTTAGCTGTTTCCCCAATCGAATTTTTGTCTTTCTGGGTTAGAGCGGTGAGAGGCTTAGCTATTTTGGGGAAATTCTCGATGAATCTTTGATAATAGCCCGCAAGCCCTAATAATTGGCGTACTTTGGTTGGTTTCGTTGGTTAGTCTGAATAGTATAACCAGAAGCTCATAGTGACTGGACCGAGTCCTGATTGTTGTCTTCGGAATGTCTGCTTCTTGCATTTTGAGTTGATGGTACCCGGATCTTAGAGTTGATGGTAGCAGCAGGATCCTTTTAGCTGATCGAACGGGTCATCGATCCTCAGGAGCGGATATCGGTTGTTGATGGCGAGTTTGTTCAACTCTCGATAGTCAATGCACATCCTGAACGATCCATCCTTCTTTGTTGGAAAACAATATTGAAGCTCCTCATGGAGAGAATCTTGGCCGGATAAAAACTTTGAAAGAATTTGTTGGATTTAACTGTATATTTCTTGCATTTCCAATGGAGCCAGATGATAAGGAGATCGTGACACTGGTGTTGTACCCGGGATCGTGTCACTTGTAATATTCCTGGGTAATCGCAGACTTGCGGTATGTCTTTGATTTCCTTACTCTTGTCTTGCATATCCACTACGTGGGCCATGAAAGCGAAGCATCTCATCTGCAACACCTTCTTCCCTTCATGCAAGATATGGTTCTTAGGTTCTTTCATGATTTGTCTCTGTATATCATGAGGGGTTGGTTGTTGGGTAAATGTAGTCGAACAAACTTTCTATACCATAAAATCTCTGCTCGATGAAATAATAACCAATTCATTCTGATGATTACATCAAAACTTCCAATGGTCATAGGCACTAAGTTGACGTGAAAGGCTTGGTTATTCAAGGCGAGAAGGCAATTAGTGAGTATTTCTAAAATGCTTCCAAACTATCCGTTTGCTACTTCTACTATGTAAGCTACGTTAAGTTTTCATGATTTATGGTTAACCATGCTTCTAAACTTACGAGAAATAGAACTTCCATCAACACCAATATCAAATAATACTGATACATAGTAATTGTTGATAAGAAAACGTACTAGTTACCACAATTGGTTTGTAACATTCTGTTTCCTGCCATTTATAAGCCATGGACCGAAAGTCGATTGTGTAAGGTTTTGGGACTTAAGGAGGCAAAGTTTAGTCCTTTTGGAAGGAGGTATAGGTAGTTAATAGATTTTACTCTTGAATTATGTTTTGTGTCGAAGGGTAGAAAATGAAAAGTCATAGGTCGAGTCCTTGCATGAAATATATATTTTTGTACGAGATGATTTTAGTCCAAGATATTTATATAGTAATTTAGAGCTCTTAAACGCCTTTCTGTGGATATAAAGAACGTCCAAAACGGAGTTGGAACGAAGAAGTTATGACCATTTGCAGTTAGGGCGGTTGAGTCGAGTACACTGGGTGTACTCAACGTGTACGCTGGGCGTACTAGGGCATCCTTAGTATGCTGGTTATAAATTGAGTACACTAGGCATACGAGATCAGTGCTGAAACCCTATTTTCGTGGTTTGAGCCCTATTTAAGCTCCTTAACTTCCCGAAACCAGTCTATTCTTACTCTCCAACACCTTCTCTTGAAACAACCCTAACCTTGGATTGAGCTTTAGGAGCAAACAGAAGGTATTTTTCAGTGCTTTGGAGTGTTCTTGGTGCACCTTGGTGAAGAAGGAACTCATTGAAAAAGTGTCAGTTGCATTGGAGCTTGTAGATCCAGACTTTGTTCACCTTAATCTTTCTTCTAGAGGTATAAAGTTTAAATCTAGATTATGAAATTGTTTGATCTACCAAATTTTTGGTGTTGTGAGCTTTTGGTCACTTTAAGTGCATAATGTTTAGATCTTGAAATTTTGTGACCTTGTTATGGATAAAGATGGAAACTTTATCTATCTAGACATCATTTTGATTCATATATGAAGGTTGGAGACTTGGAATTAAGTGATTAATTTGAAAAAGATGCACTTTTGGGTCCCTTTGAGTCTTAAAACTAGATCTTGTTAGTTGGGAGCATTCTAATGGATAAAGTTGTTATGGCGCTATTATAAACCATAAAAATGTGATCTTGGACTTTCTATCCCTTCCATGTAAGAGTTAGGACATCATTTTGGGTTAAGAACTTAGGGTTTTGGACATTAAGCTCTTTATTACCATGCAAATCTTAAAGTTGGAAACTTTATGACTTAGGACAACATTTTGGGATTGGATCTGAGTTTTGGACGCAATGGCTTAATAGAATATGCTCTTAATGGAGTTTTGGGACAATGTTGCATATGTTGGGTTGACCTAGTGGTAAGCTACGTGTACGCGGTCAACACCCCACTTTTGGGCAACATCAGTACGTTGGGCGTACTCTCTTGGTACCTAGGGTGTACTCCACTGGGAAGAAATATTGACTTTTGGACCTTTGCCGATGACTTTTACTTTCACCAGGGTTGACCAAGTTTGACTTAAGAGTATTTTGGGTATTTTGAGAAATAGTTAAGCTTTGGTCTTTATCTGTTGAATAGTTGACAGTATATTGTTTAGCTATTTGTCAAACTTGTTGGTGAGTTTTCCTCACAATAATTACGGGTCTAACGCACGAAAGTCGGCGCATTGGATTAATATCCTAGTTTATCGTATGTTGTTATGTCGTTGTGATCTGTTAGATCTATATCCTGGTATATATGATGTTGCTATGCTGTAGTGATCTATTAGATTTGTATCCTGGTATATAGGATGTTGCTATGTTGTAGTGATCTGCGATGTCACACTCCCAAACCAAACAGTGGAAACATCCGGGGGTGAAGGACTTCATTTGTAGTATCATAACACATGCATTATAGTAATCAAAATATAAACAACCATTGTATTTAAAAAAGTATAAATATTTACATCTATTTCAACATTGTATATTGTAACTGAATAGTTGTACAAAAGAAGAAGACAAGACATAAACAGCTCCATCTTCTCAAAAACTCGGGGTGTACCTGTCTACTGGTTCCTTGAGAATACAAGTAATTTGAAAAAAGAGTATCAACATAAAGTTGAGTGAGTGCATAAGTATTTATGTTTTGAAAGAATGTTTTCTGTTTTCTTGAATATGTAAATTGTTTCCAGAAAATCCTCTATTTTCTGTTGTATGTGATAAGTAGTTTTAGTTACATTAAACTGTTCTATTTGTAAATCATTGTTCTGTATTTGTAATCCTTTTGTAAATGAGTATATAAGAGTATGTCTGAATCCTTCAACTGTTATTATAAACTGTAATGTAATACTGTAAACTGTATCTTGTAAACTAGTACTTTGGAATAGTACCTAAGTTTAGTTAATTATAAACTAACGTATTGTTAATATCCTTTAATGAGTTATTATAACCATACTGACTAGATAGCCTGCCCAGTGCTATGAGTGCACTGAAAACATGTTGATAACAGTTTGTCACTCACATGCATGTATGCCTGACTGTAGCTAGTAGTCCGAGTGCGGGGTTGTCAATCCCAATATAGATCTATACACACATTGTTTCGATCCCCGACTGGAGATTCTAGTTATAGTGTCAGGACTTTACTATATCGTTTAAAATGAATTAAACAACCAGTACTACTTGACTCATAAAATCATATAAACGTTACATGTATATTAGTTATGAAAACCCAATTGTTCTGGAGTATATGATTGATAGTATGTTGTTGAATTAGTACTCTTAACATGTATTTGAAGAATGTATATCCTTGAATAGTTTTGAATCAATCTTAGTTCTTGTAAAATAATGTAATCTAGTATACTTGAATCGTGAATTAATGTTCTTTGAATCATAAATTATACCTATTATAATTTATATGTACTTTCTGATTTGATATGGAATATTCATGAATGTAACCCTTTGCTCAACATGTTACAAAGGGTAATTGAAACTAAACGAATAAACTTTTATACTTGTACACATATATAAATATATAAGTAAAATTTAAATGACGCTCGGACAAACAACTTATACTTGTAATCCCACATCCAAACAAGGAAAAGGAATTAAAGTGAGTTATTAGTCCTAAATCTTTTAAATTCTATTTATATAAATATATGCATACTAGTATTATTTTTGGGGAAAAACATAAGTTTATAAAACATTTAAAAGAATTTTTATATTTTTGAAATTCGTTTTGGTGACTTGATGTCATTTTAAAATAATTCTTAAAAACCATTTGATTTAATGATAACTGAAATCCATTTTGATAAGATATTGAACTCTCATGTTTATAACACAAAAATTTGTGTTAAACTTGTATTCCCCCCCCCCCCCCCCCCCGCCCCACCTTAAAATAGTAAAAAGCATGAAAATGTGGGGGTATGAACTCACCTGCATTGAGTGATACAAATGTAAGATCGGTAAAGGATGCTAAGTGCCAAGTGAAGACTTGAGCACACACGGATCCTATTTAGCATATAATGACACATATATGTATCTAATTAGTGTTTATAACAACTAATCATGAAATGGAACAACCTTATGGACTAGGAAACACTTGTGATGAAGTGTTAAACAACATAGGTTTGCATATAACGGATGTAGGGCCTCACATAGGAGTTTACGACCCAAATGGTATTACCCACATGAGTTTAAGGCCCATGGGTTTACGACCCAATGAGTTTATAGCCTTAAAATCATGGTCATTTGTACTAAAGTGTGTTTTAAGGTCTAATGGTCCTCCAAGAAACGTTCTAGTTCATTAAGTTAGCTCCTAGAAGAGTTTAGGGTCAAGATGGCACCATTTTAGTGGTTTACGGACATGAGTTTACGGCCACAAGAGTTTACGAACGTAAACTCACGTTATTTTGTGCATAAGGGTGTTATAAAGGGCTTTCAAGCATTAAATAAAGGATTATATGTTCATGTCATGCCTTAGGAAGAGTTTAAGGTCCAAATGCCCCACTAATTACGGTTTACGGCCAAGGGAGATTGTCTTGGCCGTAAACACCTTTTGTTCTTGTGTTCTTGTTGTTTTCAAGGCCTTAATCCAATATCCTAACTAGGTAAAAAGTATAGGAGGTAGATACTTATGATTTTTAGGCAAAAGGAGGGTGTTTTTGGCCCAACACACTTAAGTGTTCTTGATGTTCTTGAGAATCTTTGAAGATCTAATCTTAAAAATGAATTCCAGGTATGAATCAATGGGTTATCAAGAATAAATGGAGTATAATATCACAAAGGAAGTAAATCACTTACATTCTTGAAGAAAAATGAACAACTCTTGAAGTTAGTTGAGAGCAAAACCGATTTCTAGACTTGGAATTGGTAAAAGTGAAGAAAAATGGCCAAGATTCACACTAATGGGATGGAGTTTACGGCCACCATGAGTTTACGGCCGTAAACTCATGGGTCTTGGCCGTAAACTCCTCATTTGAAGGTTTATATCTTTTTTGATGGCTTACAACTTCAATTGACACTTCCTTTCACTCATTCCTTTGGTGTACTAGGCTCAGAATGCTCAAACCGACTCTAAACCTTGCTAAAAGTTATCAGAAACAAGTTTGACTTTGATTAAAGTGAATGGTTTGTTCAAGATAGAAATTCCAGGTTGTCACATGCTAGATCTGTATCTTGGTATATAGGATGTTGTTATGTTGTATTGAACTGTTAGATCTGTATCCTAGTATATAGGATGTTGTTGTGCTGTACTGATCTGTTAGATCTGTATGACTACATGTATCTGCTGTTATTGATTGATTGTTATGATATATGTTGATGTGTTAGGGTCAGTCGGGTTGAGGCAGTCATGCTTTGTGCCGAAGGACAAGACACCCAGGTTGGTCTGGATAGCCTGAAGGCCTCCAAGGTAGTCGAGTCAGGCCAAAGGCCCAGTGAGTGGTCCTTTAGGTTGTAGGCCCGGTGCAGCGGTCCAGTCATGCTGAAGGCTCGGAGAGCGGTCCAGATAGTCTGTAGGCCTACAGGGTAGTCCAATCATGCTAAAAGCTCACGTATGCATGTTCTTGTTGTCATAACGTGTTGTGGTACTTTGGGGAAAACTCACTAGACTTCGTGCTTACTGGTTTAGTTTATTGTTTCAGGTACTTTAGGGGATCGCGGGAAAGCGATGTCGTGATCGTACACATCTTCCCGTTTTTAGGACATTGGATCTTGGGATACTCTAATTTTGAATAATACTTTTGAAACATTGGTTTTGAAAAGTTAAAATCTATTGAAAATTTTGGATGTTATAAGTTGGTAACAGAGCCTTGGTTTGAGAGAATTGGATGAACCTTCGTGTGAATCCAGACTCAGACTAGGGAACTGCAAAAGTTTTTAAATAGTTTTAAAAAAACAACCAAGGAAGGATGTGATGTGTACGATCAGCTGTAGCAAGAAAGTATATCCTAAGTTACCCACACTATTATTTGTTATGATATGGTAGAATAGCATGTTAGTTGTAAGATAGGGAATCTTCAGGAATTGCCTGATAGAATTCCTTGATACATGATGCCTTATTTCCTATAGAGTTTTCTTATTGATTGTTGTATGACTCTTTCGGGTGTAAACTAACTATTAATTGTATATGTTAAGTTACATGCTGCATGGGTTAAATAATCTTAGGGTAAAGGATTTGGTCCTATCGCATAGCTCTTTTCTGATTCCAACTGTTGTAGGGTTGAATATTTTAATCGAAGATTATTTAAGTTATGTTACATGTGATTGTATTCATGTAATACTTAAATAGCACCAATGGGGGTCATTTGGCAGTTGATGGCAGGGTGATATCTATATCCTAGGATAGCCTAGGGAGTGTGTAGTACTCATGATGCATTTTTCAGCTAGTGTTGGAAGTTCCATGAGGAAGTAGGTGTGTAAGCCACTGCCAGATGAGGCGTTTAGGGAGTGAGGATAAGTTGTACGTGCATCCTGGTTGCTGTATTTGTTTTGGGTGGTTGTGATGATCCTTGAGACAAATACGGGTAGGTGTGGAAGGTAGTATGGGCCCGTACTACTGAAAGCACAAGACCCGTACGCGTCACAAGGAAGTCACAAACCTTGAGGGGTATTCTCATCATGTGGTTGTAGCAATGTGTATTGTGGCATTATGATGCATTTTGGTTCAATTCGGTATGTAGTTCACAAAGGGATGTGATTCAAGATCTAGAGATAATGGCTAGGATAGGTCGGGGGTGGATTGTAGATCAGATGCGGGAAATGATTACCATTGAGGTTTCACACACATTACAAGAAGAATTTTCGGATATTGTGAATCAGATCACTAGTAGGATAATTACCAAGTTCGAGAAGTGAATTATAGCTTTGTAGACTGTGAGGGGTAGACAACTGAGAAGACTACTGGGGAAGAAAGTATGGTTTGATACCAACATTCGTGGCAGTCATTCTATATTCGTCAATCTTTTGGTTATGGTTATTCAGGCTGAGGATGAGTATGGTGATTTTTGTGATTTAGTAGCCATGTCAGTTTGGTTTTGAATGTTGCAGACCTAAGTGAGTTAGTTGATTTTGAGATCTCAGGAGCCTTGCTCAAGTAGTGCAAGTTGGGTCGCGGGACTCAAGGAGGATTGTTGTGGTATAGATGCCTCATGATGAGACCAAGGGTTTTCTTCTTGGGATATAGGAAAGTCAAGTGATAACTAATGGTTTCAGGCGAATCAGCAGCGACAACTTTTGTTTTCTTTGATGTATCCCGACTATGAGAATGAAGCCTTTTAGTGTTTATGAACAATTTTACGATGAATTGACGATTGAGATTGCAGGCGAGGAATGTATGTTTTTTTTTCTTTTTGGATGGTAAGTTGGTGTTTTGCTTATGCAATTACATTAAATCCTTAATGTTAAAAGTGGTGATGATTGGGAATTTTGGAGGTCTACATATGAGGTTCAAAATCTCTTAGGGTTTTCTTGGTCTGTATCTGGAAGATCATCATGCATGTGTTATACATTCTAAGAGACAGGGATGGCTTGTGCCTGGTCGAACCAGTTTGATATGGTTTGGGTCAAAATGTTGGATTAGGTGTCTATGCCCATAACTATAATTGGTATGTACTTGACCTGATAGTAGCATGGTCCTTTTGGGTTGCTTTCGCCATAGCAATTTGATAGGATAGATATTTGAGAAACAGGTTATTTGTGATTTATTAATATATTATATGGATAATATATTAGTTGAGAAATCATATTACTTAATTAATATTGATTAGGAATTAATTTTGAATTGATTTAGTGATCAAAAGAGACTAATTAAATTAACGGAGACAGATTAGGTAAATCAGTAATACATATAGTTTGGGCTAATGATCCATGTTGATTAGGATGGACTTAGTCTATGTGGGAGTCCAGGAAGAGTTAGTCCAAAAGGCCTATCATATGGGTTATTGGATTAAAGGCCCAAGGAAGTCAATTAGGGTTTACAAGTTGAAACCCTAGGAATTCCACACTATAAATGTAACCCCTAGCATCACCAAAATGGGCATAAGAGTTCCAAGAAGAACCCTAGCCGTTTTATGTACCTCCTAGCCTCTCTCTCATTATCCTCCATTTGTTCATGTTTTTTGTGAATCCATTAGAGGTATCACACTTGAGATACTAAGCTCTTTAATGGCCAAGGACTACAAGCTACAATAAAAATGTATTCATTTATCTATTTTTATATGTTGTATATCTCCAATTCCATGCTAGCTAGGGTATATGCTTTGGAAAAATGTAAACTTCATGTATAACTTGATAAAACTTAGATCCAAAGCATTAGGGTTGTATGTGCACCATAGGGATGTTATAGTCCCCCAAACCCTTTAGTGGTATCAGAGCCTATGGTGTATTTTTTTATATTGATGCATTGGTGAAATTTTCAAAGCTGAAAAAGTATCATTTGTGGCCACTGACTGATGGACTCGACGATTCCAATTATCTGACTCGACGAGTTCACTCACAAGCTGACAACACGACGAGTCCAGTTCATGCACTCGACGAGTAGGATCTTTTGTTTGCAGATTTTCGAGTTGTTTTTGGCTAGTTTTGGATTAGGATCATTACCACAAACTGTTTTGACTGATAAAATTCGATTTTTATGATATGGTAATGATTATTCTCATCCAATTGAATGATGATTGTCATATTTTAAGATAATTACTTCAGTTTGTGAAAAACTAATTATTTGTAAATTTTAATTTGAATCATTTGGAAATACAAAGTTGTATTAGGTCAAATTGGTAAAAGATAAAATGATTATTTTACTAGTTTAATATTTGATTGAAATGGTTTTGAAGAGTTATAAAACTTGTCATCAAGTTTTGGAATTCAAAAGGTTTTGAAGAGTTACAAAACTTGTCATCAAGTTTTGGAATTCAAAAGGTTTTGAAGAGTTACAAAACTTGCCCTTAAGTTTTGGAATTTGAAAAGTCTCTTTTGTGAAATATTAAATTCTAAAACCCTAGTGTTTTAAATGTTTAATATACATCCTTTTGGTTTCATAATTTAAATTTAGAATTAAAAGTTATAATTTTTAGAAATTTAAATGGACACCACTAGAAGGAATAATTATGGCTTTATTAATAATTAATGAAAAGATTAATTAAGAGAGTATTATTAAATCCATAGTAACATGGTTTAAGTTTAATTAAATTAAGAGTATAATTTATTAATAGATTAAACCACCAAGTATTTTAAATGTGTAAAATATACCCTTATACTATATAAAGCTAAAACTCTAATATATTATATATGTATAAGTTAAAAGTCAGTCTTACCGTTAGTAGGTCTCATTCACGAAGCTGGTCTATAAGGAGGGTATAAGGAAATTGCCTATAAAATGACGATTGAATGGGTGTCAACTCTCACCCACCGCTTCCTTGACTAGTAAAGGGTCGTTAGCCGAACGGGTAGGATAGGACATTCTCACTAAAAGTATAATGAAATATAAAGTAACTAAATGTTTTATAAATTCCCAATCTTATTTACATTAGGAAAAATGTGAATTTGATGCTAACCCATGAAATTGCACATTGCACCTTATTGGTCGTTAATGGAGCGTGTGTGGTTAACCGGCACACTAATATGGGACTAATAAAGGATGGAAATGGGTAGCTCGTAGTTTGTCATAGATCAATGGAGCGTGTGTGGCTAACCGACATATTGATTAGGTGATAAATGCCTTCGAGAGTATAAAGCTAATTTGCATGGTTATTCACTCCTTGTTTGTGATCGTCGGTATCCCAGTCGCAAACTTGAAGGGTATGTTGGATTAGATGTCTTAGCCCATAACTATTATTGGTATGTACTCGACCCGAGAGTAGCATGGTCCATTTGGGTTTCATGGCATCGAAACAATTGGATAGACAAGTGAGAAAAGGTTATTTATGATTTATATTAATATCTTATAAGTTCTAATGTATTAATAAGAAATCACATTATTTAATTAGTATTGATCAAGAATGAATATGGAATTAGTTTTGTGATCAAAAGAGACTAATGAAATATATGGGGATTGATTATGTAAATCATTCATTCTTATATATGTGGGCTTGTGATCCATTGTCCTTCATGTTGGGCTTAACCCATGTGGTAACCCATGGATACTCCATGGGGGTTAAAACCCATGGATCATGAAGGAAATAGAAAGTCATGCACATTAGGGTTTACAATGTGTAACCCTAATAACCCACACTATATATAGGATCGCATGGTTCATGAAATGACACTAGTGGATACACATAGTGAGGGCAAGGGCCGATTTCATAGGGAGAACCAAAGTAACCTTCTTCTCAAGTTATTCCATTTGTTGGTGGTTCTTCTATGATTCCATTTGAGGCTTTTACACTATTGGGGCTAAGCTCTTAAAGGTTGAAGACTTCAAGGTCCATCAAAAGGTATGTCATCTAACTACATTTTGTGGTATAGTTACTCCATAATATGCTAGTTAGGATGATGCTTAGAATTTTGTATATTTGCATGTATAATAGTGAAAACATAGATCCAATGCACATAGGGTTGCATGCACACCATAGGAGTGCTAGAATGCTCAAAACCCATCATTGGTATCAGAGCTTCGGCTTGGTTTTCAATTATACTTAATGCAATTGATGAAAAAAATCGAAAAGCTGGCTTTCTGGACTTTTTACTCGTCAAGTCCACTGGGGAACTCGCCGAGTCCAAGAGTAAAAGCATCCTACTCGTCGAGTAGGTTCATACACTCGGCGAGTAGGAGGCCTAGAGTGCAGATTTTCGACTTTTAAGGCTGGAATTGGACTAGAATCATTACCCTAAGCGGTTTTGAACTTATAAACCTATTTTTGATGTGGTAATGATCATTCTAATCCAATTCAAAAGGCAATTGTCAAAAGTTTCATGTTTTGTATTAGTTTAATGGTTAGGCTAATTACATTAAAATTGTTTGATTTGAATTGCTTTGTTCATATGAGTTTAATCTAGATCATAGTTTTTCTTGACATGTTTGTTTGTTTATTAGATGATCTAAATGGCCTTTAATGGTTTCCATAACTTGTACTCAGGATATGGAAAACCAAAAGTCTTTTTTGTTAATGAGTCTTTAAAAGTCATGAGTTATGTTTTTGAAGAGTTTTTCCCATAAATTGTTTTATGACATCCATAACTTGTTCTCAACTTATGGATTTTCAAGAGTCTTGCCATTAAAAGCCATAATAAACTCATATGCTATAGATTCCAAAAGTTTTTTGAATTGTTCAAAACTTACCCTCAAGTTTTGGAATTTGTAAAGTTACACTTTTGAATACTTTAGTTCCAAACCCTAGAATTTTAATAGTTTAAAGTTCAACCCTTATACTATTATAATATTATTAGTTTAATATTTATATGTATAAGAATAAAAGTCAATATTACCGTTAGTAGGCCTCATTCACGAAGCCGTTCTATAAGGGGGGTATAAGGTTACTGCTTATAAAATGGCAGTTTAATGGGTGTCCACTCTCACCCACTACTTCCTTGACTGGTGGAGGGTCGTTAGCTGAACGGGTAGGACAAGGACTATAATTCTCATTAAAAGTTTAATGATAAATATAAAGTAACTAAACACTTATAAATTCCTAATCTTAGTTACTTTAGGAAAATGTGAATTTGGTGCTAACCCATGAAATTACACTTTGTACCTTACCAAGTCGTTGGTGGAGCGTGTGTGGTGAACCAGCACACTAACATGGACTAGTAAGAGTGGAAAAGGGTAACTTAATATTTATCATAGATTGGTGGAGCGCGTGTGGTTCACCGGCACATCGATTAGACGATAAAAATTAAGGGTACCAAGTTAATTTGCATGGTTATTCACACCTTGTTTGTGATCCTCGGCATCCCAGTCACAAAGATGAGAGGGCACAATCGAGATTTAAACATGCCATTGAAAAGTTCAATGAATCTCAAAAGATCTAGGAGTTCAATCCAATTAAAACCTTATACCTATTTCGTTTTTCATGGTGGAAATTGGTGAATCGTCATTCGCCTACCTTCAAATATTTTATAGCTTGGATTACGACATCCCTCTTCCAAGTTATAAACTATTGTGTTGGGTCCTAGCCTTAATATTTCAAATTGGGTGTTATATTAAGAACTTAAATCAACTAACTTGAATTTCTCCCATTGTAGATGTATGGTTTGGACAACTATGGTCTTCCCAAATCCCTTGGAACAAGCTTTCCTAATGAAGATGGTGTCCCATGATTGGATCATGGAAATCATACTTCTCTTCCTCGACCTCCTCCAATTATTCTCCCTGACCCACAAGCTCGAAGACTTGAAAAATTCAAGGTCACTCAAGTCCTACTTGCAATAAAACATGAAGATGGAAGGCCTGTGTGTACTCACGTCTTGGAGATGAAGTCACATATCGACAGACTGAGAGTGTTGGGTGTCGAAGTCTTAAGGAAGTTGGCTATTCATTGGGTTCTTCGAT
The DNA here is from genome assembly GCF_051521515.1 of Lactuca serriola. Taxonomy (NCBI): domain Eukaryota; kingdom Viridiplantae; phylum Streptophyta; class Magnoliopsida; order Asterales; family Asteraceae; genus Lactuca; species Lactuca serriola. The sequence goes on from NC_136410.1 coordinate 189,273,099, forward strand.
CACTTCCTGAGTCATATAGTGAGTTCATTAAGGAATACTATATGACAGACCACGACATGACCCTTATTGATCTTACCTATTTGCTTGTTGCTGCTGAATCATCAATGTTTTGGCGCACTTGAAAACTAAATTTGGGTGGAAGATCTACTTCTCAAACTTCCATGGATATTGACAATGGTAACATTGAAAGTCCAGAAAAGTTTTCTCTTCCCAATGGAAAGGGATTGGCCATGGTCAACCCGGTTGACAAAACGGTAGAGAGAAAGACTAAGTCTTTGATCATCCTGTGTACCATTCCCAAAGAGTTTGTATGTTTTTACTATCAAGAGAAGGGTCATTGGGAACGAAGCTGCCCTGACTACCTGAAAGATCTGAAAGAAAGTATAGACAAAATGTTTGACTCTGCTTCAGGTAATTACACTATCTAACTCTGTTAGGTTTCTATTTCTTGATTCTTAATAGATGATGTGACTAGGTTGAATTTTGATGTTTGTTAGGATCAAGCACAGGGAAGGAAGCTTAAAAGAAGAGTATGTTGAATCTGATCGCGAAGATGGATTTCAATCGCATGGTTCAAACATCGGAATTTTGAGCTACTGCTTGGGTGTTATGATAGACTGCTAGGAAATATGTAATAGCATAGTTTTTCACTTCGTAATTGCATTGTAAGGAAAAGTTTTTTCCGCATTTTATAAATAAATAAAATTTGTTTATGTTTTATATCTTCTGGCAATGGTATTTATGAAAATTGATGTTTTTATGTTTCTAGCAATATTGGAAATATGAATTTGATTCTTTCATGTGTGGTAGTGTCTAAATTTACCAAATAAGGAAGATTATCATCACCAAAGTTTCAATTGGACCGAAACTTGGAATCATGCAAGTTGTATTGTATGATGAATGAGAATTTTCATCTTTGAAAAAATAAGACTAATTCCTTGTTCACATGCATATGTGAGTCAAGTGAAGGACTAAGGGATCGAATACACATTCTTGTGCACTGGTCAAGTCCACCACAAAGATCGATAATACTATTCGCATATAATGACACATGTATGTCTCTAATTAGTGTTTATAACAACTAATCATGAAATGGAACAACCTTATGGACTAGGAAACAACATAGGGTTGCATATAACGGATGTAGTGCCTCACATAGGAGTTTACGGACCAAATGGCATTACCCACATGAGTTTACGGCCCATGGGTTTATGACCCAATAAGTTTACGGCCGTAAAATCATGGTCATTTGTACTAAAGTGTGTTTTAAGGTCTAATGGTCCTCCAAGAAACGTTCTAGTTCATTAACTAAGCTCCTAGAAGAGTTTAGGGTCAACATGGCACCATTTGAGTGGTTTACGGCCATGAGTTTATGGCCACATGAGTTTACGGCCGTAAACTCATGTTATTTATTGCATAAGGGTGTTTTAAAGGGCTTTCAAGCATTAAAGAAAGGATTATATGTTCATGTCATACGTTAGGAAGAGTTTAAGGTCCAAATGCCCCACTAATTAGGGTTTACGGCCAACGGAGATTGTCTTGGCCGTAAACACCTTTTGTTCTTGTGTTCTTGTTGTTTTCAAGGCATTAATCCAATATCCTAACTAGGTAACAAGTATAGGAGGTAGATACTTACGATTTGTAGGCAAAATCAGGGTGTTTTTGGCCCAACACACTTAAGTGTTCCTGATGTTCTTGAGAATCTTTGAAGATCAAATCTTAAAGATGAATTCCACGTATGAATCAATGGGTTATCAAGGAAAAGAGGAGTACAATCTCACAAAGGAAGTAAATCACTTACATTCTTGAAGAAAAATGAAGAACTCTTGAAGTTAGTTGAGAGCAAAACCGATTTGTAGACTTGGAATTGGTAAGAGTGTAGAAAATTGGCCAAGATTCACACTTATGGGATGGATTTTACGGCCACCATGAGTTTACGGCCGTAAACTCCTCATTTGAGGGTTTATGGCTTGTTTGATGGCTTACAACTTCAATTGACACTTCCTTTCACTCATTCCTTTGATGTACTAGGCTCAGAATGCTCAAACAGACTCTAAATAGTGGTAAAAGTTAGCAAAAACAAGTCTGACTTTGATTAAAGTGAATGGTTTGTACAAGATAGAAATTTCAGGTTGTCACATCATCCTCCTTGTTAGAGAGAATTTTGTCCCGAAATTAGAGTTTAAGCAATTAAGTAGTTACAAATAACTAAGTGAAAAGATGAGGATATGTAACATACACGTTTTGAAATCGTGTATTGTAAATTATAAAAGAGAATAATATTATGAAATATTATGTGAAATTGAGTGTTGAGTTCTAACAGATAGTTTTTACAAGAAATGAAGTAAAACTATGTTTAGAATCACTCATAAAATATTGGAAGTCTTTATGAGATTCCAATTAAAAGCTAATAGTGAAATTTAGCGAAAATATATAATTTGAAATAAGTAAAATTTTATTATTGAAAGTTGTAGATAATTTCGTTAGAAACATGTAGGCGAAAACCTCTTCGAAATCCGAGTTATAACAAAGAAGTTATGATCAATCGAAGATCCGCGACAAAACCGGGACGGCTTCGAATGACGTAAAAAGTGAGTTTTTGATAAACTAATTTTTAGCCTTAGTAATTTAAATGAAATTCATAGTATTCGTTAAACCGAGAAGTTCAATATAAAGAACGCCAAAATCTGACTTCGTATGAGGAAGTTATGATTTTTCTAAGTTTCCGCTTAGCAGTAGATAGCTAAGAACTCGAATTTTAGATTGAGTGATTTTTAGCCGACACAACCTAAACAAGAATTGAAGATCTCGTCAATAGTAGTACAATGGTAAAAAGTCTGACAAAAACGGATGTCAGATCAAGAAGTTATGAACTTTTAACGGATTTTCCTGTCCCGGTCTGTTAAAAATAATAATATTAAAAATAAAGTAAAAAACGGAGCCCATATGCGAAAGTTATGGAATTTAGAAGATTTGGGCTCATTTTCCGAGGAATCTCGCATGGATAAGCCTTATCCGGAACCGGCCACATCACCCTCTATTTGAGTAGGCCGCGTGTCCGAAGCACCTTAGTCACCCAATGCGTTGTGCGTCCGAACGTCCGACGCGTGTTGCCTTCTAATTGGACCAAAGCCGAAGCCTATCCCCGTCCGACGCGCCTCGTCCCGTGTCACATCCGAGTCTCGCATGCGCGCCAGCTCCTCTTGCTTCGTGGCGTTCGCTCCAGCAGCCGCGTGTCCCTTTCTCGGCCGAACCCTCGCATTCTCGCCCTATAAATACAAGGCATGTGAGCCTTCTCGGGTAATTTGGAGAAATTGCCATTTTCACCCTTTTTTTATATTGTTATTATTTTGACATCCCCCAAAGCCCCAATATCAATTTTAGCATCCGAAACACGTCCCGAAGTGCCCGGAGACCCCGATAAATTTATCTTTTTGGTTTGAAGCTGTACCTTTGCAGTGCCCGGTTTTTTTAATAAATCTCCCGGTTTTCAACGAATAAAATCATATTTATAGCCGAAATGCTACTCAAATTACTATTTTAACCCCCGGTTATTTCAAGATGAGTTTAATATATAGGAACAATTGTGTGTTATGTGTTATATGTGCTATGTTCTTTTCAGTGTTATTATTCCTGGTTATTTTCCCGTGTTATTATTATTTCTGCTATTTATGATAGCAAAGTTATACCTTTGACCATGTGATCAGTGAAAGGACTTAGATTCACAGTGGTACTAGTACGTAGCCTCTGGCCATCTAGAGCATGTCTCCATAAGAGAATGACTTCTATTCTATGGCATTGGCAGACGGTTAGACCGGGCTATAAGCCTGAAATCTACCGAAATGTTTAAATCAGAAAGTGTATGTCTTCTGTGCCATTTGGGCCAAAGCTTTATTGATTGATATGGAAAGTTTGTCTCATGATTCGCACATGCCTTTATTGTTCCTTGTTCCTCTTTGCTTCTTCCATATTGAAGTATATATATGGCATAACGTTATATTGTATCTATTATTGAACTCATTTAGCGTCACCGCTTACCCCTCTCAGTGTTTAACAATTGCAGGAAATAAGTAACCAGTATGGTTATATACTGTCGGAAGATGTAGGATAGTTATTACTATTACTTTTTTATTTCGGTTTATGTTTCTATAAAATTACAATATCCTGGGTAGTTATGTAAAATATTAAAACATAGTCGGTTTGTATCCAATCTTATTTAATCACTTTATCAATGTAAGATATTGTTTTATAAATATGCATGTAGCATGTTTTGGAGTAACTATATTGTCTAGTATGAAAGTTTGGGTGTTTCAGAAATATGAAAGTTTAAGTAAGGGTCTTTCAATCATGGTATCAGAGCAATAGTTTAAGTGAACTAAATACCATGGATCGATATTTAGACTTAAACTGTGGGAAGTTCAATATATGAACTGTAATCATTGTAAATATATGGATACAAACCATAGGAAATACTTAAGTGGGGTGTTGGGTAGTGATAAACCCTAGTATTCTAAGATATTAAGTTACTTCAAAATTTTCAGAGAATTAGTGTAAGTGAACTAGGAATTTTGGGAATTTCTAGACTTAAACATGAATTGTTAAGTGAAGATGATACGATATGAATCTGGTATACTTTAGGTTGAATACCTAATAGAGACAAGCACTAGAATATTAAAAGGAGATATGCCTTATATTCTAATATGTGCTAAATGATAAATGAATATAGCATGCCTTACAATGCTTATCTATAATTGCTATTATTTGAGAAAGTTTAAGGTCTGTTGCCGACCTTGGTTTAGAGAAGATTTTTATGTTTAGAATTCCAAGAATTTCCATATTAGAATTTACATGAAACTTTTTGAAGTGATAAAGACAATTATGATAGTCGACATCGATAAGTTTGTAGATAAACGATCGAGGGATATCGTAAAATAATATTTACCAAGTGAAATCGTAAATAGTGTATTAATACCAATAGAGTGGTGTGGTACATTCAAAGTATAAATTTGATGAAATAATAACATCTTTAGAAGAATGATGTGCGTTTGAAACACGTTTGGGCGAGATAAATGTGTTGGTACAAATCCATGAAGTTGTTCCATCGCTGTCCAGATTGAAGCAGTGATTGTTTATAGAGTTGGAAGAACCGGAGCTGGTGATAAATACTTCGACAGTATTGAAATTTATGTGGTACAAGATTTAGAAGAATTAAATGAAGATCAAAGGAAAGGCTAATGAAGTTTTCAAATTCAATAGGCCAAGACTTGGTGATGTAGTATGTTGTTCGAGTAGTAACCCTATACAAGATGTTCAGACTTAGTATTTAATAATACTGAGTGATGATTCACTTCTATCACATCCTTATGGAAGTTCCATTGTGTGTTAAGCCGACTTTAACATACAAAATTTGGATGGTGAAATAGATTATTTCGTTGTGAAAAGGCTAAGTAACTTACTTGTCTAAGTAAGGTAGATTGGTTAGTTGAAGAAGCAATACACCCATGGTATTGTATGAGAAGAGATGTTGTAGTTAGGAATGACAGTGAACCAAGTTGAAGCTAGTAGAGCTTGCTGAGATACAACTATAATGTAGACTTCTTAAGATAGACTCCTATGAAGTAGACTTAGACTTACTTAGATACAAGAATTACGATGTCATGGAAGGATAATGAAATGAACAAATGTGCATGGTGAATTACATAAGTAAGAAGATGATGCAAGTAGTTGGAAACCGTTTGTGTCTACACTGCTAGAGTAAATTTTGGGTGTAGTATGTCTTGCAGAGTAGTTACTACCCGAGAAAGAATTTATATGAAGAATTAGAAGTAAAATTCTATCGACCTATGAAAAAGTATTAGAATATGCTAGATCGAGCATATGCGTGAGAAGAATCTTAGAAGGCGAGTATAAGTAATCCAATATATGTTTGATAGAAACGCGAAAACCCAACTTGAGTCTAGGAGAAATTTGAACACATTCATGTGTGATAAGTTGTTTTGTGATTTTAAATGGTGACTTGGAAAACTGCGAGACAATACTTGGGACGAGTATGAGTAGGTGTGAATGGTAGTAGAGGCCTATACTATCAGAAGCACACGACTCACGCTTGGATCAGGAAAAGTCACAAGGTTACCAAGAAGCTAGTAAATTATTACGTTTTATTCATGTGTGTTGTTACCTTCGTTTCGGTAATGACTAAGAAGATAATTATCGTTCAAATCTCAATGTCATAAAGAGTGGAGTTCGATTAATATAAATCTACAAAGATAAATTTGATTGGTTTAGAAAGCCATATATTGAGTAATGACGAAACTTCTGTCAAGAAGGAGATGGTCGAGATTGTCGATCGAAATATAACGATCTTCATTAAAGAATTGAGCAACCATTAACTAGAGATGTTACCTGCTATGAAGGCGATGAAGATTTTAGTTATTCATGGAAGGATTACAAAATGAAATCCGTGATTTTGTAATCAATCGAAATATTCTGTCATTTGACAAAATTGATGTGTATGTCCGAGAGCGCGAATTAGAAATACGTGGTGCTATTCTTTCTGTTCCGAAGTATCCACATGTTGATCAAACTCTTTTTGTTTTCTCTATTCCACCAGCTCGATTTATTCGATCTGATTCTAATACAAGAGTTTGGTTCGTCATGTGTCTTGTGCGTTATAAAATCAATGGTCATTAGAATATGACCATTCGAGTTGTTTTTATAGCAAAAGTAAAGACCTTATCTTGGGTTTAGTCTATAAACCAAGAAGGATCAGGAGTCTGTAATGAGAATTGAGTTTTAACTCAAAGATTAGGATCGAAGGCCCAATAGAGAATTGTAACATCCAGAAATTTACAACCAATTTAAACTCTTCAAAAACAACCCATATTCATTAAGTTATTACAAAAAGGTTTTCAATTCATTTATTATCAGAGTATCCCAGAACATCAACATAAAACTGAGGAGCGGTACGATCACGCCTTCGCCTTGCCACGATCTCTTGAAGTACCTGAAACAATACACTGAATCTGTAAGCCCGAAAGCTTAGTGAGTTACCTTTAAAATGATGGGTTTTGGTCCTAAGAACATCCTATGTGCTCATACAAACCCTAATGCTTGGATCTAGGTTTATTTATTGTACATGCAAGTTATCCAAGACTATAAACCCTAATTATAGCATACAAGTAATCATATTAACATAAAAATAGGTTTAAGATGTTACCTTGATTGTTATGTTGCAATAACAATCCCAAATCTCCTTGTATTGACTTTGGAAGGCTTAGAGTCACAAGTGTCACTCCTCTAATGGTTCACAAACACCAAAAGCAAGAGGATGAAGAGGAGAGAGGTTAGAGGCTACCCAAAAATGTGTGAAACCCTAGAAGGTTGGTTGTCCACGTTTTTGGTCCTTAAGGGGTCTATATATAGTGAGGCATTTAGGGTTATCTAACAAGGAAACCCTAATTTGGTTGCTTAAGCCCTAAGCAACCCATGGAGCCCTTTCCTTAAGGCCTTGGACGATTTCATATGGGCTTCCCCCATAGAATTCTTCCACCTTATAATAAAAGGCAATCCATGGCCCAAATTGTAATTATCTTATAATTACAATTCCAGTCCCTTAAGTTTAATTAATCTCTTTTAGTCACAAAACTAATTACCAATTAATTATTGACTAATATTAATTAAACAATATGATTTCTCCTTTAATATATTATTCTCATAATATATTAATAAATCATATTTAATCCTTTCTCTCCATAATTCATCCTATCAAGTTGCTTTGGTGAAGGCAACCCAAAAGGACCATGCACCATCGGGTCAAGTACATAGCAAAATAGTTATGGACTTAGACACTAATCCAACAGTCTCCCACTTGGATAAGTCTAACAACTATTCTGCGTATGACTTCAGATCCTTATCTGCAATCATAGCTTTCCAAAGCCGCTGTCAACTCTGATCATATCAGATACGCGTGTCCTTAGATAAGGGATCATATATTCCTCCATTCTAGATATCATATAAGATATGATTTCAAATCATTCTCTTTGTACTATATCTCGATTCCCGATTTATGACGACTGACAAATTGAACAAATCAAATTAGCCCTAGCCCGGCCGAGCATTTACGTTTGTCATCACTATATCATCGAGGGGCCCAAAGATATCGCTTTTATCCTACCTTGGATAAAAGGAACGTATAAACTTTGATACAATGCTTGCTTGCACTCACTCACCGAATCACACACAATAATATGTTTTATAACACCAAGTTACTAGTGTGTTTACATATTATCAATGTGCAACTGATTCGCAAGATACAACTCACACATCTCGGTTTCAAGAATATAAGATGTTATCATCTCACCAATCACTTGTGATACAATTCATGGAGTGATCCAAGTGAGCGTGGGTTTGATCCAATGCTCAAATCATATTCATAAGCACTCATGAACGTTGCAGCAAACATTTGCTTATGTCTAATACTATTTTAGACAATCCACACACCAATTCACAACAGTCTTTATTCATATCTACTTCCAACATATGAACGACTGTGGCCCGTTCGAATAATTTGACTGTTCTTAACCAATTAAATTACTCAGGAAGTTAAAACATGTAAAGTGAAACACAAGAATAATACTAATCCCATATGGCCTCAATCCGTTGAGCATAAATAAAACACCTTTTATTTATCACCATATAGATTACTCATTATTTGTCGTTTCGGGTAATCAACTTCTTACTTGAATTATTACACTTGTCCCATGCTCCTAGCATGCACACAATGTTTACCTACGGTTCTTACTTTGTGAAATAGACCAATTGAGCACATTTCCAATCATTCTCATTTCACAACTCCAAATCCTTTTTCATAAGTATGAGAATATCAAATTCTTGTTACATTCTATGCAATGATCCTTTTGTAATGTCACTGCACCAAGTCACAAAGACTATTACCAATGATATTACAAAGTCCTCTATCGGACATTGTTACAAGACAATTCCTTAGATATGATGTCTCTCACTCACGGTACATTCCTTTGAACATCCTTTTGCATAAAAGTTTCTAATCTAGACATAGATTTTCAATATTCAATTCCCTATATGGACACGCTTCCATATTTTCCATATGACAACTCATTCTTAATAGAATCTTATCTATTCGTAATGATGTCGATATGGTCCATCCAATATGGAAACATTTCCATAATTTCCATATGACAACTCATTCTTAATAGAATCTTTTCTATTCATAATAATGTCGATATGGTTCATCCAATACCATGCTTCCAACTACTCACAAGCGACCAATCCTCGTCAAACTTTGGATTGTCCTTTGATAGTTGTTTAATTATTTTAGTCAAAACCAATTCTAGTCCCTTTTCCCTCTAAATGCGCTCGACATTTGGAAAATTTTAGAATGTTCAAAGCATTTGCAATCGATCCTATACCCGAATCGTATGAGACATGACGCATAATGTTTTATTTGCTATGTTCTCAAAATTCGAATTGTGAAGAGGAATGCCGTAATCATAATTGAAATTTTAAGAACACACTATGTTTCTTTGACTAAGTTATTAACATTCCACAACCTAAGCCTTTAGATTTGAAATAAAGCATAATATTCTCTCCCTTAATTATAGCAAAACAACCTTTCAAGTCTTACAACTTTGCAAAGTATGACTCTTGTTTTCTATAATTAATATTACCAACTTTCAATACGTGCCTTGATAATCATACAATCATAACATTTATGCTCCCACTATCATGATGATTATTATAAAACATAACACTTATGCTCCCACTAGCTTTGACATGTATTCATAAACATCTGAACTTTCAGAAAGACAATACCTATTGAATTTCTTAAGTCCATGTTTCTAATGCTTTGATAATCTTTTATCAAGGCCTCTTAAACTTATACACCTTTGCGTTAGATAGTTCATATGTGTGTCTAAACAATTAAGACTAATTGCCAAACCTCACAATTCAAATCATGGAAAGGGATACCGTAACCATAATCGAATTCGAGAATGCAATTTTATAATCACTATCTTCTTAAAATCTTTCTTAGTGAAAGCATTTCCTCATCATCATTTTCATGAAGGAGGAAATCTTATGACACTTAGATTTAAAACAGTGTATTTGTTCCTATCCATGTGAATTTGTCAAAACCAAAGTTTACGACAAATTCAAACTCATATGGATCGAACTTTCTTGATCTCGATTTCTTGCCTTTCTGGTAGCACAGCTGCCCACCATGTCTTCCAAGTAGTTAAGCATCTCACCTTTTCTTATCAATGTACTTTCCATTGATCAAGGTCCTTGCCTTTTATGCATTCAAATGAGAACTCATAGGACTCACATGCATAATAACTCAATTGGAACGGCACAGAAACAAAATAATGTCAACACGATATGTTGTAAACCTCAAATCGTGTGCTAGTGATGATCGATAAGGTTTATTTGATTTGTTCTTGAAACCTTTCAAGCCATCAAGACTCCCACTGACTCGTTGACATATAAGATTCTCTTGTCAAAAGTAGTGTAGCTTTTATCAAAACTCTTCATAAATTGGTCCTAGTTGGTCTTTGTCTTATCCAAGACATCACAACTTTCCACATTTGATGAATGTTACAAACCTTCTTAATACTTTTCACTCAATGTCACAATCTTAACTTTAAGACTTGTTTTGGAACGAAGTGTGATTGACTTCTTGATTTAACCATTTCTTTAATTCTTGATTCTTCTTCTTAAACATAGAATTGTACTAAGACTCACTTAGAGGATCAATTGAGATATGGTTCTTAATCGTTAAGACCTATCATAAAGCCCAAAAGCTACTCTCCCTTCTTCTTAGAATGGAGAAACTTTTATCTTTCTGCCTACATGATTCTTCTTATTCGTTTTGCTATTGATTTAAACTTTTTCAATCAATTCATAATTACACTTAATCTTGTAAGTATAATCATATTTACTAAACCTTTAGTAAATCATGACGAATATCATTGTTACTCTTATGGTGGATTTGATTAACACGCAACTTTGTGTGCTCGATCTCCTAGTCCTTCACTTGACACCTTGTCAATGAATTAGTCTAATTTCCAAATATGAAATTTCTCATTCATCGTGCAACCAAGTTGCATGATTCCAAGTTTCTGTCCAATTGAAACTTGGGTGATGAGAAACTCTCCCTATTTGGTAAATTCTCGACTTTCCATAAATAACATAATAAGAACCAAATCCATTGTTGCTAATAATAGAAACATTCAAACACCAATTTTTCATATACGCCACTGCAAGGATAAATAAATAATATAAAATCAAAATTTATTTTATTGCGGAAAAATTTTGTCCTTACAATGCAATTCATTGAAAAACTATGCTAATACATCTTTCGTAGCAATCTAATTCTAACTCTAAGTAGTAGCTCAAGAATCTAATCTTCGAGAAATGCGAGTGAAATCCATTCCTTCAAGGTTAGATTCTGCTCACTTCTTCCCTTAAGCTTTCTTTCTTTTCTTCGATCCTTCAAAACATCAATTGTAATCTTATCACATTATGTATTAAGAATCTAGAATAGAAGCTTAAAAGTTTTAGTTAATGCATTTTACCTATATTAGATCCATACGTTTCGACTCTCCCATCTCCTAGATCTCTTAGGTAAATGGGGCAGCTTCGTCTCCAATTCCCTTCCTCTTGGCAATAAAAGCAAATTGACTCTTTTGGAACATGACATGGGACTACTTCAGACATCACCTTTCTCTTATGATCAAACCTTTAGATCATAGCATGTCTTTCGTTGCCATTGTCTATATCCATAAAGGTCTTGAAGGTAGATTCACCAATCAACTTTGCTTTTCTATTGCGCCAAACCATTGCTGATTCAGCAACAATAAGCATATAGGTGAGATCTATAAGGGTCACGTCGCGGTTCATCATATAGTACTCTCTTACGAACTCACTATATGAGTTAGGAAGTGACTGAAGAACCCAATCAACAACTATTTCCTCACAGACAACTCATCCCAATATTCTTAACCTATCAATGTGTGACTTCATCCCTAGGACGTGTGCACACACTGGCTTTCCTTCTTTATGTTTACTTGCCAAAAGGGCTTGAGTGATCTTGAACTTTTCAAGCCTTTGAACTTGTGGGTTAGGGAGAATAATTGGAGGAGGTGGAGGAAGTGAAGCATGATTTCTTGTTCCTCGATCAAATCGTGGAATACCATCTTCATGTGGAATGCTTGTTCCATGGGATTTGGGAAGACCATAGTTGTCGAACTTTGACATCTACAAAATGGGAGAAAATGAATTCAAGTTAGTTGATTGATTGAGTCCTTAGTAAATCACCCAAATGAAATACTAAGGCTAGGACCCAACACAATATTCTACAACTTGGGAGAGGGATGCTGTAACCCAAATTGCAGAACATTTGAAGGTAAGTGAATGACGATTCACTAATTTCCACCATGAAAAACGAAAAAGAAATTTTAAGTTTTAAATCTATGAAAACTCCTAGATCCTTTGAGATTTATTGAACATTTCAATGGCATGTTTAAATCTCGATATGCCCCTCTTGTTTGTGACTGGGATGCCGAGGATCACAAAGCGGGTGTGAATAACCATGCAAACTTACATTGTGCCCTCACATGTTACAGTCACCTATTCGATGTGCCAGTAAACCACACACGCTCCACCAAAATATGACAAACATTGAGTCACCCTTTTCTACCTTTGCTTAGAACCATTTAGTGTGCCGGTAAACCACACACGCTCCACTAACGTCTTTGCAAGGGCACAAAGTGTAATTTCATGGAATTGCATCAATTCACTTTTGCCTAAGTAACTAAGATTGGGAATTTTATGAAAACATTTAGTTACTTTAATAATTCATTATAATTATAATGGAAGGTTTCGTCCTATCCTACCCGTTCGGCTAACGACCCTCCACTAGTCAAGAGTGCGGTGGGTAAGAGTGGATACCCATTCAATCGCATTTTATAGGCAATTTCCTTAAACACCCCTTATAGACCAGCTTCGTGAATGAGGCCTACTAACGGTAAGACTGACTTTTACTCATACATATTTATAATTTTAGACTTTTAATGTTATATATAGTATAGGGTGTATTTTACACTTTAAAATACTAGGTGGTTTAATTTAACAATTATACTTTTAACTCAATTAAATTGTTAACCTAAACTTTTATGGATTTATTAAACCTCTTTTAATTATACACCTTAATTAATTAATAAAACCATAAGGGAGTGATTTGAACTTTTCAAAACATTACTAGGGTTTTAGAATTTAACATTCCTAATTAAACTTTTAATCAACTTTTAAATTCCAAAACTTGAGGGCAAGTTTTGAAACATTTCAAAACATTTGGGTTTAGAATTTAAATATACATCAAATTAAACTATTAATCCAAAATTTTAAATTCCAAAACTTGAGGGCAAGTTTTGAAACCTTTTTCAAAACATTAGGGTTTTAACTATTTAAATTTCAAAACAACAAAACTTTTGGGTTTAAATTTAAACTATAAAACCTAAAGGGATTAATTTGAAACTATTCCAAACTTTGTCAAGAATATTCTAGATCTCATAATTCAAATAAGGCAATTAACTATAATTGGTGGTTATCTAATTAGATCTAGTTCAAATTCTTGCAAGATAATGATCAAATAATTTCCATAACTTAACATATATCAAATAAGGTAACAATTATCTAATTAGATGACCAAAATCTTTTATTTTGACAAGGATAATCATAAGGGATTAACAAGCTTCGAATTTTATTAAGTTTAAACAATTTTGGCAATTATCCTAAGTCAAAATAGGTAAAAATCCCGAAAATCCGCCTGTCTGATAGCTAAACTCGGCGAGTCCCCTTATGGACTCGCCGCGTAGGGGCCTACTCGCCGACTCCACAATGGGACTCGCCGAGTACATCAGGCAGGAGGCAAAAAACGATTTTTTCAAGCATGAACAAATTAACAAGGCATCAATACAATAGAAACTAATCAAGGCTCTGATACCACTGATGGGTTTTGGTCCTAAGAACATCCTATGTGCTCATACAAACCCTAATGCTTGGATCTAGGTTTCTCTATTGTACATGCAAGTTATCCAAGACTATAAACCCTAATTCTAGCATACAAGTAATCATATTAACATAAGAATAGGTTTAAGATGTTACCTTGATTGTTATGTAGCAATAACAATCCCAAATCTCCTTGTATTGACTTTGGAAGGCTTAGAGTCACAAGTGTCACTCCTCTAATGGTTCACAAACACCATAAGCAAGAGGATGAAGAGGAGAGAGGTTAGAGGCTGCCCAAAAATGTGTGAAACCCTAGAAGGTTGCTTGTCCACGTTTTTGGTCCTTAAGGGGTCTATATATAGTGAGGCAATTAGGGTTATCTAACAAGGAAACCCTAATTTGGTTGCTTAAGCCCTAAGCAACCCATGGAGCCCTTTCCTTAAGGCCTTGGACGATTTCATATGATCTTCCCCCATAGAATTCGTCCACCTTATAATAAAAGGCAATCCATGGCCCAAATTGCAATTATCTTATAATTACAATTCCAGTCCCTTAAGTTTAATTAATCTCTTTTAGTCACAAAACTAATTACCAATTAATTATTGACTAATATTAATTAAACAATATGATTTCTCCTTTAATATATTATTCTCATAATATATTAATAAATCATATTTAATCCTTTCTCTCCATAATTCATCCTATCAAGTTGCTTTGGTGAAGGCAACCCAAAAGGACCATGCACCATCGGGTCAAGTACATACCAAAATAGTTATGGACTTAGACACTAATACAACATAAAATACCAACCACAATACCATACACATATCATATCAAATCATAAACAGAACAGCCATACATATCGAGTCTACAGTGTGACTGGTCCTCCCTGCACCAGGCCTTCAGTCCACCCGGTCCACACTCTCTTCGAGTCTATAGTATGACTGGTCCGCCCACATCGCGCCTTCAGTCCACCTGGTCCACTCTCTGAGTCTACAGTATGACTAGTCCGCCCGCACCAGGCCTTCAGTCTGTCTGGTCCACTCTCCGAGCCTCGACACGTCTGGTCCGCCCTCTTGAGGACTTCAGCCTATCCGGACCGCTCGTCGGGCCTTCGGCCTAACCGGTCCGCCCTAGGTATGTTGGCCTACAACACAAAACAGGACCTGCCTCAACCCAACCCCAGTCTAACAACCATGTGCACATAAACATATAATAATATAACATCTCACAACTAATCAAACCGATCCAGCATATCACATAACATAGCAACATCCTAACCAGGATACCGACCTAACCGGTCACTAGCTTATCATCATCCTACATACCAGGATACTGACCATAACCTGGTCTCTAACGTGTACCATCCTAACTACCAGGATGCAAACATAGCAAAGCAATAACATAACAAACAATACCCGAATTTCCATCCAATAAAGGGCCGACCTTGGTGCCGTAGACCCTGTCAGTATAGTGAGAAGAACTCACCTGCAACTGCCGACTGAAGAAATAAGATCATGCTGCTCCAACCACCGACACGAACTCCACCACTGATCAATACCAAATAACTGAACTCAATAAATACCAATAATTACCAAAATACCCCTGGAAGTCAAACTGGTCAATCCTTGGTCAAAGTCAAAGTCCTCAGTCCAAGTCAACCTTCCTGGTTGACCCTACTCGCTGAGTCAACCCGTTGACTCGTCGAGTCCCTATACTCAGAAACTCCCAATCACGACTCAACTCGCCGATTCACGCCAAGACTCGCCGAGTCCAACAATCTTCGAGTCTCATCCTGCTCAACTCACCGAGTTATCCCTCAACTCACCGAGACACGACTTAACCAGAAAAGGCTAGTGTCACACCCCAAAACCAAGAACGTCGAAAACGTTTTGGGGCGGAGGACGTCATGTACAATATCACAACAATGAAAAGTAGTAAACAAGCAACGACACCATCCATTGCATTAATAATATAATTATTATACAAGTGTGTTCTGTCAAATTTTGATAAACACTAAAGCATAAATCAAAATGAAAGATGAGTCTGAACAAGCTCCATCTTCCTTTCTCCTTGCATCGGTATCTGTCTATAATGACCTGAGGATACAAGTAATTTTGAAAGCGAGTATCAGCTTTGAAGCTGGTGAGATCATAAGTATTTTAGTGTCTTAATTTGTATGTAAGAATTTGTAAGTTTATGAACTGTAAGCATGGAAATGTAAATGAATTGTAAGTATCAAAATGTTTGTAAATGAACTGTAAGTATGAAAATGTTTGTAAATGAACTGTAAACGTTTGAAAAACCCTAGAAATCCCTATGATTCCTACTATTAAACAAGTGTGTCTTCTACCAAGACCTAACTGTTCTAAATGTAGTCTTCTACAAGGACTTAACTGTTCTAAATGTTCGTTTCTTGTAAAAGTGTGTAATTTTCCCAAGTGTAACTATTATTAACAAAATATAGTTTTGTACACTTATAGTTTAAGTGAAAAGATCACTAAATATTTGTACAGGGAAAATTAATGTAGTACTAAAACGTAGCGCTATAAGAACTACTGCTGTACTATTTACCTTAAACCGGATTTATATTAAGGTATCATGTGATAAATTGCACCAT
Source organism: Lactuca serriola (assembly GCF_051521515.1). Classification (NCBI taxonomy): domain Eukaryota; kingdom Viridiplantae; phylum Streptophyta; class Magnoliopsida; order Asterales; family Asteraceae; genus Lactuca; species Lactuca serriola. The sequence goes on from NC_136410.1 coordinate 189,289,762, forward strand.
ACTATCGACTGGTAACAACGACATACGAATGGTCGTAATAACGGAATGACGTTTGGCACCCGCAGACCTGCAGGTCCGGCTGTAGCTAGCAGCAAGGTGTAGGATAGTCAATCCAGTATAGATCTATACGCAAACTCACGCTCTCCCTCCAAGAGAATTATGGCTACAACTCGGGCCATAACATTTAAGGCATGCTCCGATACAGTGGATCACAATTTTATGAACGTATTAATGTAAGTGTAATGTACGGAAATGTTCGACGTGTGCTAGTTGTAATGTGTGTTCTTTCTCTATCTAGCAGGTATAGTAATGTAATCGTTCTAGTATCGTTGTATATGTTCTCTTTCCTAGTATAGTTGTATATGTACTCATAGTAATGAAATGTTCTAGCTGTAATGTATGTGCTCTCTATCTAGCAAGTATAGACTCATGAATGAACTGACTTATTGTATGATATTGTGTTCTAGTAATAGTTCTAGTATCTTCCTAAACCACCCCTATGGTAGTTTACTAGTAATCTAACTGGTACGTATGAACATGGATGTATACCCTTGCTACCCAAGGGCATGGGATGAACTGGAAGGACCTTTTATGACTATATATGTACACATGATATATAACTAATATTTAAACGACCTTCGGACGAGTACCCGATATCCCACCAGACCACATCTCAAGCGCGAAAAGGAAATAAGGTGGATAGCCTTCCTAAGTCTTTTAAACATTTCTTATATAACTATACATATAAAGGCATGCAATTTATAATATAAAAGCATAAATAAGTTTTGTAAAACATTTGAACATAATTATTATCTTCAGAAAAGATCGACTTGATGTCAACCAATAAAACAGTTCGAGAATGCAATTTTATAATCACTATCTTCTTAAAATCTTTCTTAGTGAAAGCATTTCCTCATCATCATTTTCATGAAGGAGGAAATCTTATGACACTTAGATTTAAAACAGTGTATTTGTTCCTATCCATGTGAATTTGTCAAAACCAAAGTTTACGACAAATTCAAACTCATATGGATCGAACTTTCTTGATCTCGATTTCTTGCCTTTCTGGTAGCACAGCTGCCCACCATGTCTTCCAAGTAGTTAAGCATCTCACCTTTTCTTATCAATGTACTTTCCATTGATCAAGGTCCTTGCCTTTTATGCATTCAAATGAGAACTCATAGGACTCACATGCATAATAACTCAATTGGAACGGCACAGAAACAAAATAATGTCAACACGATATGTTGTAAACCTCAAATCGTGTGCTAGTGATGATCGATAAGGTTTATTTGATTTGTTCTTGAAACCTTTCAAGCCATCAAGACTCCCACTGACTCGTTGACATATAAGATTCTCTTGTCAAAAGTAGTGTAGCTTTTATCAAAACTCTTCATAAATTGGTCCTAGTTGGTCTTTGTCTTATCCAAGACATCACAACTTTCCACATTTGATGAATGTTACAAACCTTCTTAATACTTTTCACTCAATGTCACAATCTTAACTTTAAGACTTGTTTTGGAACGAAGTGTGATTGACTTCTTGATTTAACCATTTCTTTAATTCTTGATTCTTCTTCTTAAACATAGAATTGTACTAAGACTCACTTAGAGGATCAATTGAGATATGGTTCTTAATCGTTAAGACCTATCATAAAGCCCAAAAGCTACTCTCCCTTCTTCTTAGAATGGAGAAACTTTTATCTTTCTGCCTACATGATTCTTCTTATTCGTTTTGCTATTGATTTAAACTTTTTCAATCAATTCATAATTACACTTAATCTTGTAAGTATAATCATATTTACTAAACCTTTAGTAAATCATGACGAATATCATTGTTACTCTTATGGTGGATTTGATTAACACGCAACTTTGTGTGCTCGATCTCCTAGTCCTTCACTTGACACCTTGTCAATGAATTAGTCTAATTTCCAAATATGAAATTTCTCATTCATCGTGCAACCAAGTTGCATGATTCCAAGTTTCTGTCCAATTGAAACTTGGGTGATGAGAAACTCTCCCTATTTGGTAAATTCTCGACTTTCCATAAATAACATAATAAGAACCAAATCCATTGTTGCTAATAATAGAAACATTCAAACACCAATTTTTCATATACGCCACTGCAAGGATAAATAAATAATATAAAATCAAAATTTATTTTATTGCGGAAAAATTTTGTCCTTACAATGCAATTCATTGAAAAACTATGCTAATACATCTTTCGTAGCAATCTAATTCTAACTCTAAGTAGTAGCTCAAGAATCTAATCTTCGAGAAATGCGAGTGAAATCCATTCCTTCAAGGTTAGATTCTGCTCACTTCTTCCCTTAAGCTTTCTTTCTTTTCTTCGATCCTTCAAAACATCAATTGTAATCTTATCACATTATGTATTAAGAATCTAGAATAGAAGCTTAAAAGTTTTAGTTAATGCATTTTACCTATATTAGATCCATACGTTTCGACTCTCCCATCTCCTAGATCTCTTAGGTAAATGGGGCAGCTTCGTCTCCAATTCCCTTCCTCTTGGAAATAAAAGCAAATTGACTCTTTTGGAACATGACATGGGACTACTTCAGACATCACCTTTCTCTTATGATCAAACCTTTAGATCATAGCATGTCTTTCGTTGCCATTGTCTATATCCATAAAGGTCTTGAAGGTAGATTCACCAATCAACTTTGCTTTTCTATTGCGCCAAACCATTGCTGATTCAGCAACAATAAGCATATAGGTGAGATCTATAAGGGTCACGTCGCGGTTCATCATATAGTACTCTCTTACGAACTCACTATATGAGTTAGGAAGTGACTGAAGAACCCAATCAACAACTATTTCCTCACAGACAACTCATCCCAATATTCTTAACCTATCAATGTGTGACTTCATCCCTAGGACGTGTGCACACACTGGCTTTCCTTCTTTATGTTTACTTGCCAAAAGGGCTTGAGTGATCTTGAACTTTTCAAGCCTTTGAACTTGTGGGTTAGGGAGAATAATTGGAGGAGGTGGAGGAAGTGAAGCATGATTTCTTGTTCCTCGATCAAATCGTGGAATACCATCTTCATGTGGAATGCTTGTTCCATGGGATTTGGGAAGACCATAGTTGTCGAACTTTGACATCTACAAAATGGGAGAAAATGAATTCAAGTTAGTTGATTGATTGAGTCCTTAGTAAATCACCCAAATGAAATACTAAGGCTAGGACCCAACACAATATTCTACAACTTGGGAGAGGGATGCTGTAACCCAAATTGCAGAACATTTGAAGGTAAGTGAATGACGATTCACTAATTTCCACCATGAAAAACGAAAAAGAAATTTTAAGTTTTAAATCTATGAAAACTCCTAGATCCTTTGAGATTTATTGAACATTTCAATGGCATGTTTAAATCTCGATATGCCCCTCTTGTTTGTGACTGGGATGCCGAGGATCACAAAGCGGGTGTGAATAACCATGCAAACTTACATTGTGCCCTCACATGTTACAGTCACCTATTCGATGTGCCAGTAAACCACACACGCTCCACCAAAATATGACAAACATTGAGTCACCCTTTTCTACCTTTGCTTAGAACCATTTAGTGTGCCGGTAAACCACACACGCTCCACTAACGTCTTTGCAAGGGCACAAAGTGTAATTTCATGGAATTGCATCAATTCACTTTTGCCTAAGTAACTAAGATTGGGAATTTTATGAAAACATTTAGTTACTTTAATAATTCATTATAATTATAATGGAAGGTTTCGTCCTATCCTACCCGTTCGGCTAACGACCCTCCACTAGTCAAGAGTGCGGTGGGTAAGAGTGGATACCCATTCAATCGCATTTTATAGGCAATTTCCTTAAACACCCCTTATAGACCAGCTTCGTGAATGAGGCCTACTAACGGTAAGACTGACTTTTACTCATACATATTTATAATTTTAGACTTTTAATGTTATATATAGTATAGGGTGTATTTTACACTTTAAAATACTAGGTGGTTTAATTTAACAATTATACTTTTAACTCAATTAAATTGTTAACCTAAACTTTTATGGATTTATTAAACCTCTTTTAATTATACACCTTAATTAATTAATAAAACCATAAGGGAGTGATTTGAACTTTTCAAAACATTACTAGGGTTTTAGAATTTAACATTCCTAATTAAACTTTTAATCAACTTTTAAATTCCAAAACTTGAGGGCAAGTTTTGAAACATTTCAAAACATTTGGGTTTAGAATTTAAATATACATCAAATTAAACTATTAATCCAAAATTTTAAATTCCAAAACTTGAGGGCAAGTTTTGAAACCTTTTTCAAAACATTAGGGTTTTAACTATTTAAATTTCAAAACAACAAAACTTTTGGGTTTAAATTTAAACTATAAAACCTAAAGGGATTAATTTGAAACTATTCCAAACTTTGTCAAGAATATTCTAGATCTCATAATTCAAATAAGGCAATTAACTATAATTGGTGGTTATCTAATTAGATCTAGTTCAAATTCTTGCAAGATAATGATCAAATAATTTCCATAACTTAACATATATCAAATAAGGTAACAATTATCTAATTAGATGACCAAAATCTTTTATTTTGACAAGGATAATCATAAGGGATTAACAAGCTTCGAATTTTATTAAGTTTAAACAATTTTGGCAATTATCCTAAGTCAAAATAGGTAAAAATCCCGAAAATCCGCCTGTCTGATAGCTAAACTCGGCGAGTCCCCTTATGGACTCGCCGCGTAGGGGCCTACTCGCCGACTCCACAATGGGACTCGCCGAGTACATCAGGCAGGAGGCAAAAAACGATTTTTTCAAGCATGAACAAATTAACAAGGCATCAATACAATAGAAACTAATCAAGGCTCTGATACCACTGATGGGTTTTGGTCCTAAGAACATCCTATGTGCTCATACAAACCCTAATGCTTGGATCTAGGTTTCTCTATTGTACATGCAAGTTATCCAAGACTATAAACCCTAATTCTAGCATACAAGTAATCATATTAACATAAGAATAGGTTTAAGATGTTACCTTGATTGTTATGTAGCAATAACAATCCCAAATCTCCTTGTATTGACTTTGGAAGGCTTAGAGTCACAAGTGTCACTCCTCTAATGGTTCACAAACACCATAAGCAAGAGGATGAAGAGGAGAGAGGTTAGAGGCTGCCCAAAAATGTGTGAAACCCTAGAAGGTTGCTTGTCCACGTTTTTGGTCCTTAAGGGGTCTATATATAGTGAGGCAATTAGGGTTATCTAACAAGGAAACCCTAATTTGGTTGCTTAAGCCCTAAGCAACCCATGGAGCCCTTTCCTTAAGGCCTTGGACGATTTCATATGATCTTCCCCCATAGAATTCGTCCACCTTATAATAAAAGGCAATCCATGGCCCAAATTGCAATTATCTTATAATTACAATTCCAGTCCCTTAAGTTTAATTAATCTCTTTTAGTCACAAAACTAATTACCAATTAATTATTGACTAATATTAATTAAACAATATGATTTCTCCTTTAATATATTATTCTCATAATATATTAATAAATCATATTTAATCCTTTCTCTCCATAATTCATCCTATCAAGTTGCTTTGGTGAAGGCAACCCAAAAGGACCATGCACCATCGGGTCAAGTACATACCAAAATAGTTATGGACTTAGACACTAATACAACATAAAATACCAACCACAATACCATACACATATCATATCAAATCATAAACAGAACAGCCATACATATCGAGTCTACAGTGTGACTGGTCCTCCCTGCACCAGGCCTTCAGTCCACCCGGTCCACACTCTCTTCGAGTCTATAGTATGACTGGTCCGCCCACATCGCGCCTTCAGTCCACCTGGTCCACTCTCTGAGTCTACAGTATGACTAGTCCGCCCGCACCAGGCCTTCAGTCTGTCTGGTCCACTCTCCGAGCCTCGACACGTCTGGTCCGCCCTCTTGAGGACTTCAGCCTATCCGGACCGCTCGTCGGGCCTTCGGCCTAACCGGTCCGCCCTAGGTATGTTGGCCTACAACACAAAACAGGACCTGCCTCAACCCAACCCCAGTCTAACAACCATGTGCACATAAACATATAATAATATAACATCTCACAACTAATCAAACCGATCCAGCATATCACATAACATAGCAACATCCTAACCAGGATACCGACCTAACCGGTCACTAGCTTATCATCATCCTACATACCAGGATACTGACCATAACCTGGTCTCTAACGTGTACCATCCTAACTACCAGGATGCAAACATAGCAAAGCAATAACATAACAAACAATACCCGAATTTCCATCCAATAAAGGGCCGACCTTGGTGCCGTAGACCCTGTCAGTATAGTGAGAAGAACTCACCTGCAACTGCCGACTGAAGAAATAAGATCATGCTGCTCCAACCACCGACACGAACTCCACCACTGATCAATACCAAATAACTGAACTCAATAAATACCAATAATTACCAAAATACCCCTGGAAGTCAAACTGGTCAATCCTTGGTCAAAGTCAAAGTCCTCAGTCCAAGTCAACCTTCCTGGTTGACCCTACTCGCTGAGTCAACCCGTTGACTCGTCGAGTCCCTATACTCAGAAACTCCCAATCACGACTCAACTCGCCGATTCACGCCAAGACTCGCCGAGTCCAACAATCTTCGAGTCTCATCCTGCTCAACTCACCGAGTTATCCCTCAACTCACCGAGACACGACTTAACCAGAAAAGGCTAGTGTCACACCCCAAAACCAAGAACGTCGGAAACGTTTTGGGGCGGAGGACGTCATGTACAATATCACAACAATGAAAAGTAGTAAACAAGCAACGACACCATCCATTGCATTAATAATATAATTATTATACAAGTGTGTTCTGTCAAATTTTGATAAACACTAAAGCATAAATCAAAATGAAAGATGAGTCTGAACAAGCTCCATCTTCCTTTCTCCTTGCATCGGTATCTGTCTATAATGACCTGAGGATACAAGTAATTTTGAAAGCGAGTATCAGCTTTGAAGCTGGTGAGATCATAAGTATTTTAGTGTCTTAATTTGTATGTAAGAATTTGTAAGTTTATGAACTGTAAGCATGGAAATGTAAATGAATTGTAAGTATCAAAATGTTTGTAAATGAACTGTAAGTATGAAAATGTTTGTAAATGAACTGTAAACGTTTGAAAAACCCTAGAAATCCCTATGATTCCTACTATTAAACAAGTGTGTCTTCTACCAAGACCTAACTGTTCTAAATGTAGTCTTCTACAAGGACTTAACTGTTCTAAATGTTCGTTTCTTGTAAAAGTGTGTAATTTTCCCAAGTGTAACTATTATTAACAAAATATAGTTTTGTACACTTATAGTTTAAGTGAAAAGATCACTAAATATTTGTACAGGGAAAATTAATGTAGTACTAAAACGTAGCGCTATAAGAACTACTGCTGTACTATTTACCTTAAACCGGATTTATATTAAGGTATCATGTGATAAATTGCACCATACTATCGACTGGTAACAACGACATACGAATGGTCGTAATAACGGAATGACGTTTGGCACCCGCAGACCTGCAGGTCCGGCTGTAGCTAGCAGCAAGGTGTAGGATAGTCAATCCAGTATAGATCTATACGCAAACTCACGCTCTCCCTCCAAGAGAATTATGGCTACAACTCGGGCCATAACATTTAAGGCATGCTCCGATACAGTGGATCACAATTTTATGAACGTATTAATGTAAGTGTAATGTACGGAAATGTTCGACGTGTGCTAGTTGTAATGTGTGTTCTTTCTCTATCTAGCAGGTATAGTAATGTAATCGTTCTAGTATCGTTGTATATGTTCTCTTTCCTAGTATAGTTGTATATGTACTCATAGTAATGAAATGTTCTAGCTGTAATGTATGTGCTCTCTATCTAGCAAGTATAGACTCATGAATGAACTGACTTATTGTATGATATTGTGTTCTAGTAATAGTTCTAGTATCTTCCTAAACCACCCCTATGGTAGTTTACTAGTAATCTAACTGGTACGTATGAACATGGATGTATACCCTTGCTACCCAAGGGCATGGGATGAACTGGAAGGACCTTTTATGACTATATATGTACACATGATATATAACTAATATTTAAACGACCTTCGGACGAGTACCCGATATCCCACCAGACCACATCTCAAGCGCGAAAAGGAAATAAGGTGGATAGCCTTCCTAAGTCTTTTAAACATTTCTTATATAACTATACATATAAAGGCATGCAATTTATAATATAAAAGCATAAATAAGTTTTGTAAAACATTTGAACATAATTATTATCTTCAGAAAAGATCGACTTGATGTCAACCAATAAAACAGTTTGAAGGCATAGGTTTGATAAAATAGTTTAAGTATAAGGAAACATTTGTTTGAAACAGAATTGTAAATAAGTTTGAAATGTGATATACAGAGTAAAATGTACAGTGTAATAAGGAGTTTAAAACATATAAAATGTTTATAAAAATCACTTGAAGGAAACTGTTTGGTAAAACGGCTAATGTGTAGTAAATCATTTGAACGTTGCATATTAATCACATGTGATTGATATAATAAATAACATAATTCTACTTGTATCCCCCCCATAAAACATTTAAAAATAGTTTAAAACATTATTTAAGGGGTATAACTCACCTGCAGTAAGTGATTGGAATTGAACGGACTGTTATCGTAAGGAAGGATCAGGCAAGTGCTTGGTGTCAAGTGAAGACTTTAGACACACACAATGATCCTAATTACATATGAAGACATATGTATATAAATAATTAGTGATTTAAACACTAATTATACAAGTATAAAGATTTTAACGTGAGTAAAACACTTTTGGTCAAATGCTAGGAGGCTAATGGATTGCAACAAAGGAGTGCAATGCTCCTAATGGGAGTTTATTGCCAAATGACCATATGTTTTGGAGTTTACGGCCCAAGGGAGTAAACTCCTGGCCGTAAACTCTCAACTAGGTCTCTAATTGAAGCTTAGAATTAATATAACTCAAGTGGTGAAGGGATTCTAGTCTTAAACAAGTGTTTGGGCCTCTTATTAACTCCTTTAAGGAGTTTACGGCCCTGGGACCATATTCCCTTGGAGTTTACAGCCGTAAACTCCCTTGGGAGGGTGTTTATGGTGTTTTGAAGTCCTATACTCACATAGGATATGTTCTAGGCAATTGTTCAAGGCTTTAGGAGGAATTATGGCACCATTTGGCACCATATATTGGAGTTCACGGCCCTAAAATATCTTGGTGTCCTGTTCCTATTTTGATGTTTTCTAGTCATATACACACTAGCATACAAGTCTAAGGTAGTCACATCATCCCCCTATTGAAGAGAATTTCGTCCCGAAATTAGAATTTAGGCAAGGAAGTATGTACGAATGATCGAGTCGTGAGGAGGAAACTTCCTAATCGATTGGTTCTAGCGCACTTAAGTGAAATCGGGTTCTCGGTTGGAATCCCAACGAACCTTCACTAACTGGCGACGGTGTTGCTTCGTCCGCTTGACCTCTCGGTCGAGGGTCACTACGGTTCTAATACGAAGGCGAGGATCCCGACGAGTGGACTTACAAGAGTCCTAACGGAAAGTTATGGTTTCATGATAGAGACGCGAAGAGTAGAATGTACGTTACTGAGTTCGCGGAGTAGGTCTAGTTTGCGAGATACAAGACTGATTCTGGTCAGAATCTCGGAGGTCCTGTCTATCTTGGATTTAGCTTTCCACGCTTTACGAAGCGTATTAAGCCGTTCCCGAGTGAGACTTCCTAAAGAATTTGGTCACTCACTTGGAATTCCAAAGGTTCCTTTTCTTGTTTAACTTCCCAGACAAAGGCCACCCCTTGCTGGGTCAAAGTCGTACAGTTTCCTGTGATTTGCGAGGGTTTCTGGATGAACTATGACAGTAGGTCTGTAAGACCTAGAATTTGGCGAATGACTTTCGGTGTCTCCGGTGTCGACAAATGCTCAACGGTTTTGACAAGTTGAAAAAGTACTCAAAATTTCCCAAGTTACTAACAGTGTGTCATAGAAATTCGACTCTTCAATTTCAAAACTCGTGCCTAGAGAACTTCGCGAGAAGTTTCTCTGAAGGTAATGTTTCCATTGGTTCCTTCTTACTACAAGGGTAGATAAGTAAGTCATTACATGGAGAAATGACGAACTTATCCAAGTAAGAAAGACGTACCCTAATCATTTAGCTCATGAAAACTATGGGCGTATTGGTCCTATCCGAAGGGTATCACTACGGACTCGAAGTGTCCGCATCGAGTTCGGAAGATAGTCTTCCGGACATCCTTCCCTAACACTCGAACTGGTGATATTTGGATCTCAGATCCATTTCTGAAAGTAATTCTTTCCTTGCGTTTTCTCAACCATTTCATATATGCGAGGCAGAGATAATGATTCCTAATGAAAAATCTTGACGGAGTCCTCGATAACCGAGGCACACTCAATGCGATCCGTCGATCTCTGGAAGAATATGACCGAGGTTCCCTAGGGTGAGAAACCTAGTCTTCTAATTCTATTTTTGTGTAGTCCGCTAAGTTGTCCGGACTGTTCTTGTATCTCCGTAGGTGTTTAAACTATAGGGCGATCTGTTTACACGAGTCGTACTGGGTTCTAAGTTTGTTCTGATTCGTACTGGGTTCTAAGTTTGTTCACATGACGATGTGATTACTCGTAGCCTTAGGCAGTTCTCCGTACTGAAGTTCATATTAGAATTCATAACCTGGTTTCACAATCACAATTTCGTGTATACGAGTCGTATATAATTAAGATTGAAAAGGTAGTCGAATAACTGATTCTTCTTTAAGCTCACATCCCATCGGGGAAAAAGAAGTTAAAGTGGAATCATCAATTCTAAACCTGTAGAACCTTGATTATATATCACTAAAACAACCACCATGGATGACAATAAGGAAAATGTCTTAAGGAGGTGACTTCTTACCCTAAAGATGAGTCTAATTTGATGTGGACTTCAGATCAACGAGATCTCTTGATGCTATCCTCAAATTCCTCCAACTTCTCTTCACAAATTTCTTCTTCCAAGCTTCACTCTTCTCAACAATGGAGTCTCTCACAATTTAGGGTTTCTCTGGAACACTCAGGGAAGATAGAGGCTGAAATGAAGGCATATCATTCTTTAAATAGGGTGCAAACTCTAGGAATTATGGTTTCTCATTCCAGTACCGACTCGCCGAGTCTAGCCCCGACTCACCGAGTTGGGTCACTTATTCACGCGGTCCACACGCGACTCGACTCGCTGAGTTACCTTTCCAACTCGCCGAGTCCAAACCTCCATTTACACTTTACACCCTCGATCCCTTGCTCTACAACTTGGGATGTTACAATTCTCCCCTACTTAAATTAGGCTTCGTCCTCGAAGCCTGCTACAACACACAATTCCAATTATCCTGGTATCAACCGACCCAGGTTCCTCCAAACACTGCTACCAAACCCCTATAAAGTCCAACTCCTTCTCACAGAGTCACGGAAACTGCTTCAAGCCGGCCACCGACTTCTTTCTCTGATAACAACACATATCAACCAATGATCACCCGATGATACTTCCATCCTTCCAAATCACATAATCACTTGTCTCGTACAAGCTAGATATCACCCTGAACCACCGGGCCCTGACCCGGTACCGACTGCTATCCCTTTCCTCGCTTGGCATAACCTTTATCGAATTCACTTCTGGGACTCATCCTGTTTCCTTTCCGAATCCAACACTTTTCTTTTCGTGCTGACAGGATGACACATCCTTCAGCTCCTGAGCAACTCCCATGAGCTCTCCTCTGCAATCACATACTCATGTTGAGCCTGCTCTACATCCTCGGGTTGGAAAAACTCGACACACTGACGATACCACCAGACATCCCCAGGATGAATTACCACTATATACATAACCCATGATCACTCCCATAACTAGATTCCAAGGTCCTACCCTTGCATCCCTTCCGGACTCCTCTGGTTCTATACCACCGGAATTCCTTTCGTGAAGTGCTTCCATACCACTGGCACAATAACAGTGCTCAACAACCATAATTGAAATACTCTCAATCATCCATTCTCACTACTGCTTTCACTTTCGTGAACCAACACTCTGTCCCAGAGTTACATACCTTTCCCTTTCCTTATCCAAGGAAATCTACTTGAACACTTTGCCATAATAACAAGTGCCACTGTGCTCACACCCCACTCTACAATATCCCTTGTAGAGTAACCGCTATTCCATGCATCACATATACTCTGAATTTTATCACAAAGACTATCAAAGTCCATACACCACCTTTTCACTAACATGGTCAATACCCGGGGCCAATCCTACTGTTTTCTATTCCATCGCAACATACTTAATCCAATTCCTCATATAGACCTATCAACACGTACAGAGTCTTCAGCATGACTGGACCGCCTTACTAGGTCTTCAGCTGATCTGGACCACTCTCAGAGCCTTCAGCATGTCTGGACCGCCATCCAGCGCCTTCAACTTGTCTGTACCGTTCTTTGAGCCTTCGGCCTGACTGGTACGCCCACCGACCTTCAGTCTCCCCGGACCGCTCAAACTACCATACATCACCCAAACTATATTTCCTGGGAATCTCTCCCGTACATATTGTTCTAGCCCTCTTGGGGTTCCGAACTCTAACTCCATTCCATATACTCAGATCCCGGCCTAATCCTAGGCCTCACAACAACCAATTACCCTTTCCGAAATCCTTGGTCTATACTCCGCCCCATCGGTCTGTCACTTACTCATACCAGCCCACACTCCTGGCTGACTGAAACACTGCTGAATCCCAAACAGCAAATCAACCTCTAATGCTTATCGATCCTCCTGAGAATTTCCAATTCTCCTCACTTAGAGCACTGACTACCAACCACCGGTGACTCAACCAGCATAAATCAATCATCCCTAATCAACATACTCCTCTTATCCCTAAATTGATTTCCTCTTAAACGAGCAACCTCCACAAAATTACTTCCCGACATTGCACATCACAAACTCTAAGGGAGTTCGACTCTCCGCTGAACACTTCTGAAATCGCAATTGCTATACCCGACAACAATACCATACAACCAAATTCTGACCATCAATCCCTTGGATGCTAACCACTTACAGCTCTTGACTACTATCACTTTCAACCAAACCATGAAACACGCAGAACGGCGAATAAAATACAACACCACAAAATAACAAGATAACCAGAAAACAACGAAACGAAAACATACCCGCATCTGCATCCGGCTTTGCCCTGACCTCCTCTGCTGTAAGCTGATAAGCGCGTCCCTGAGCCCTCAGAGGCTCCGCTCCACCCTGACCCCCGCCAATGATCCTCAAAGTGGTCGGCACTGGAACCTGCACCGGTCTGGAGACAAGCTGTGGACAGTTGGCCCTCAAGTGACCAACCTGATGGCACTGCTAACAAATCCTCATATCCCGAACCGGGGCTGACTTACGACAATCCCTCGCATAATTCCCTTCTCTCCCACACTTGCGGCACATACCATCGGACCTACAAACTCTGGTATAACTCTTCCCACACTTCTCACAAGTGTGGCTACCCTGATCTCCCAACCTGGAATCAATGATCTTGGACTGTTTCAGTGCCGGCTGCCACTGCACCAGGGCCTGCCTCTACTCTCGCAACTGTAACTCAATCTCCAATTCACGCTGCCGAGCGGCCTCCTACAACTCCAGTAAGGTCTCGCACCTCTGCGTGGACACAAACTGCCTAATATCCATCTTGAGCATACTCAAATATCGGGACATCTGAGCCTGCTCCGAAGCATACTCAGGGAAAAGCATCGCCCTCTCAGTGAACATCCTGGTGATCTCCGTCACCGACTCCGAATCCTGCTTCAGTTCCACCAAATCTTCGCCCCGAGCTTGAAAAGGTTCAGAGCACATCTCACCCTCTGATCTGCAGTGCATGAACACATGAAGAAACAACCCTCCACGTATGACAACCATCTCATAGAAACGATCGGATCCTGAAATCCATCAAAAGTAGGGGGCTTCGTATTATCGAAGTACCGATACTGAAAACCCCGACCGACTGCTCCACCTGTAGCTGCTACAGCCGCTGCAACTGTCGCGGCAGCCGTCTCTACACGATCCGCATAGTGCTCATCAAAATACTCAACCATGGTGGTCTTGATCGACCCAAACATCTCTGGCATCTCCGCCATGAACATACAAACAATCTCATCATGCAGAATCTCACGAATCCTGGCATCCAACTCATCCGTACTCATCTGACCAATGACCACGGGTGGCGCTGATCCATCCTGACCGCCCTCTCCTGATCCCAATCCTGACCGGGATCCACCCCGACATGCCTCGTAACCACCATACTGAAAATACCCCAGAAGGAAATCAGATGATTCCCCAATAACCCGGGAACCAACTCCCAACCCGACCCTAGGGGTTGTGACTTCCTTGATACGCGTGTGGGTCCTGTGCTTTCAGTAGTACGGGCCCAGATTACCTTCCACACCTACCCATATTTATATCAAGTATCACCACAACACCCTAGCGATAAACATATACATGGAAACACTCAATCCTCACCTCTAGAGGAACTGCTAACTACCTCACATAGTAGGGAACCCTAGGCTAGCAGGCATCATATAATTAGGTAATTCTATCATGCAATTCCTGAAGATCCCTAGCCTAGTACTAGCATGTTGTTCTAACATATCGCATAATCAAATAACTTGTATGGTATTTTGGGGTCTACTTATTGGCTCTGGCTGATCGTACCTCCGCATCCTCCTCTACTTATTTTTTGAAAACCATTTCAATTTCACTTTTAAAAACTCTCCTTGATTTGAGATTGGATTCACATGAATGTTCCTCCAATTCACTCAAACCAAAGGCTCTGATACCAACTTGTAACATCCAAAAATTTACAACCAATTTAAACTTTTCAAAAACAACCCATATTCATTAAGTTATTACAAAAAGTTTTTCAATTCATTTATTATCAGAGTATCCCAGAACATCAACATAAAACTGAGGAGCGGTACGATCACACCTTCGCCTTGCCATGATCTCCTTAAGTACCTGAAACAATACATTGAAACTATAAGCCCGAAAGCTTAGTGAGTTACCCCCAAAATACCAACCACAATACCATACACATATCAAATCATATCATAAACAGAACAGCCATGCATATCGAGTCTATAGCGTGACTGGTCCGCCTGCACCAGACCTTCAGTTCACCCGGTCCACACTCTCTTTGAGTCTACAGTATGATTGGTCCGCCCACATCGGGCCTTCAGTCCACCTGGTCCACTCTTTAAGTCTACAGTATGACTGGTCCGCCCGCACCAAGCCTTCAGTCTGTCTGGTGCACTCTCCGAGCCTCGGCACGTCTGGTCCGCCCTCTTGGGGCCTTCAGCCTATCCGGACCGCTCGTCGGGCCTTTGGCCTAACCGGTCCGCCTTGAGTATGTTGGCCTATAGCAGAAAACAGGACCCGCCTCAACCCAACCCCAGTCCAACAACCATGTGCACATGAACTAAACATATAATAATATAACATCTCACAACTAATCAAACCGATCCAGCATATCACATAACATAGCAACATCCTAACCAGGATACCGACCTAACCGGACACTAGCATATCATCATCCTACATACCAGGATACTGACCATAACCTGGTCTCTAACGTATACCATCCTAACTACCAGGATGCAAACATAGCAAAGAAATAACATAACAAACAATACCCGAATTTCCATCCGATAAAGGGCCGACCTTGGTACCGTAGACCCCGTCAGTATAGTGAGAATAACTCACCTACAACTGCCGACTGAAGAAATAAGATCACGCTGCTCCAACCACCGACATGAACTCCACCACTGATCAATACCAGATAACTGAACTCAATAAATACCAATAATTACCAAAATACCCCTGGAAGTCAAACTAGTCAATCCTTGGTCAAAGTCAAAGTCCTCAGTCAAAGTCAACCTTCCTGGTTGACCCTTCTCGCCGAGTCAACCCGTTGACTCGTCGAGTCCCTATACTCAAAAACTCCCAATGACGACTTAACTCGCCGAGTCCATTAATCTTCGAGTCTCATCCTGCTCAACTCACCAAGACACGGCTTAAACAGAAAAGGCTAGGGTTCCACGACCAGACTCGTCGATTCCAAGAACAGACTCGCCGAGTCCAAGACAATCTTTAATAGACTCGCCGAGTTATTCTTCAACTCGTAGAGTGCATGCACATGACATCTTCATTCAGACGATTACAGGCCATTTCATTGCTTCTAACACATAGATCTGGACTCCTAGGGCCAGATTCACACGTAAAGTTTCCAACTTTACGTGAATGCAATGTCACAACTAGAAATTTTGTGCCTTCTAACTACAACACTTAAGTAAAATTATGAATCAAAAACATAAGGGCATGTATGATGCTTACTCTGTGACAACAAAATTGCAATGAAATACATCATACAAGCATTACAAAATACTCAACAAGCAATTGGGAACCCTAGAAGTTCTTGTTTAGGTCCATTTTGGTCTAGGACTTCCTTATTGGGCCCAATGGACCAATAAGCTTCCAATTTGACCATCTTGGACTTAGAACTCTTAAATGGGCTCTAATTGGACCCACTTTCATTTATTCCAACATTTTGGGCCACAATGGGCCTAGAATGAAATGAATTAAATATTATGAACCATTATGAACCATAATTAACTTAAACTAGCCCAACAAAGTATAAAAATCACACTTATATTTTATAGGGCCAACAATCATTCAACCTAACTCTAGCATGGGCTTAGGGGCAATAAAGCCCAAAAATCTTTTTTCCCTCTCCATTCTCGGCCTAAGGCAAGCCCAAGAAGAAGGGTTGACTTATGCTAGCCACCTCATTGTTATTTTGTGGGTAACTAGGCTATTATTCATCATGCATCCAAGCCTTACTCATATTTCCACGCACTCTCTCCCCTCTCTTCTTGCTCTTGGCCAAAAACAACACACACACACTCACAAAAATTCATTCCATTCTCTCTAAGTCTTGAAGAACATCTCCTCCCTCCTTCTTCAAAAATTTAGAGAATCAAGAGCTTTTCAAGGAGGTTTTTCCCACAAACACATCATCTAAGGTAAGTTGATGACTAATCCATGATCTAGCTACTTCATTTCATCAAAAATATCTTCTAAATCTATTCCAACTTGTGATCATGCACCTTAGAAGTCACTAAACTCGAGATCTACCAAGAAGACTTGCTAGGATCGAAATTTTCTTCTTTTCTCTCTTCAAAACCGAAACTACAACTCAAGGTGAGCTTCATACCCCCTATTTTTTGGTTTTTATGAGTTTTGTGGGGGGGGGAGGGGGGAATACAAGCAAATGTGTAGATCTATGGGTATATGTATGCTTTGTGTGATTTCTATGATTATATTCATGTTTTTATGAGATTGTGGTGTTGGATCTAGTCAAAAAGTCCTTAAAACCGAGATTTACATTAGGTTGTATGAAAAAATATAAAACATATTATTACACACAAATCATTTCTAGGAAAATAACTAAGTTGGTTAATATGAACATTTTTGGGCTAAAAACCCATTTTTGGGCTCGAAATGTTAAAAACATAAAATTTAAGGGCCCAAAATGACAAAATATGAATTCTGATGGTTGAAATGAGACAAAACAGTTTTAATAAAGTATGTTCTGGAAATATACTCTCTTGAAGGATTAAAATGTAAAATTTTAAGCATAATGGGCCAAAAATGAATTTTTCGGCCCAATAAAGCCCAATATGCGAGATTTTCAAACTTGAAGGGCTGAAACTGTACTTTTCTGTAAAACAGGGGACTACTAGTGCTCCAAGTCCATTTCAAGGGTTAAAAATACTTTTCATAGTTAAAAAGGACAAAAGATGCAAAAATTTTCTATTTTGGGCGAAAAGTGTAAAAGTTGCGAAAAATGAGGTTTCAACCAAGAAAACTTCATTTTGAGGGACTAAAACTGTTTTCCAAACAAACTTGAGCTGAAAAATACCTTTTCAACAAGTTTTGATACTAAAGTGTCAAGAAAAATGGTTTAAGGACTAAAATGGAAATTCTTTTATACAAAGGGTCAAAAGTGTAAATTATCCATAAGAAAGGGGCTGTAAAAAGTAATATTCTAATGTGTTAAACAATAAATCCATTATGATGAAATACTAGTACCACGACTACCGACGAAACATAATGCACCTTCAACACCAAAAATCGTTACTAAACGAATTGATTCGGTCTCGAATCAATATTGAATCAGAAATCTATACGCGACGATACTACAATACACACGCTAAAATTACGGGAAGTCAATACACATGTGGGAATTCACCAGACATCGATACACCATCTTTGGGCCCGAGGGTTTCAAATCGTGCTTGTTGGGCCTAGCTAGCCCAACCACATGATCTTTACGCCCGAAGGAAAGTCGCTTACATGTTGTTGGGTCTAATATGACTTAATTCTGTGTAAAAGGACTTTCAATAGCTTTTGTGCTGTTGGGTCCCAAGGGTCCTTTGGTACTGCCAGTAAAGTCAAGAATTCACCAATGCGGGCCGGGCCAAGGGCCCTTCGCATTCACGATAGCCTTGAACGACTTATGGAATTATCGAGGGCTTCGTGCTCTCTTTTCTCCTCGGTTGTGGGGCTATGAGAAGTTAGGGTGATTGGATTAAGTGAATAGTACGGACGACGCCTAAGGGATCGTTTGTATAGTTGTAAACTAGTTGTTGTCATTAATGCGTGTTTATAGCAATTCACAACCCATAATTAATCCAACGTCACCTGGAATTATCGAATACACACATTACAACGGTATAATAAAATAGAAAACGCAGAATTCAAAGTATTGGGAGAACATCGGGTTTTCCTAGGGTTTTTCAAGTCATACACCTACAAGATGCATGCCAAGTCTAACAATTTTTTTTAGAAACAAACAAGCATACTTACGGATCTTCACACTCTTTTTTTTTATAAACGATACTCTTTTCAGAAAATATCGGATTTTCTGGTGGATTTCAAAACAATACAAAACATTATATTTCAAACATTACTTATGAACTCACCAACATTTCATATGTTGACGTTTTTTTTAAAATACTTGTATTCTCAGGTAACAGGTAAAACGAAGGGAAAAATGTACTCAGTGATGTCTTGTTGTTTGTTTAATTAAGTATCGAACAATTTACTTTTAGGGAATGTAATGTTATGAAACAATGTACTAAATGTAAACATTACCAGTTTTACTATTTCAATGCATGGTGATGAATGATGTTATGTTTCATGTATATTCACTGTGATGGTATTCAATTGAGTCACAACAGCCTTCGGATGTTTCCGTCGTCTGGTTCAGGGGTGTGACACTACTATAGGAGGTTTATTCAAAACTTCTCTAAAACCGCCAAGCCACTTACCTCACTTACGCAGAAGGGCGTACCATTCAAATGGATGGACAAGCAAGAGGTTGCATTCCGAACCCTGAAGCAAGCCCTCTGTAATGCCCCGGTACTATCTCTACCGGAGGGAATGGAAGATTTCGTGGTCTACTGTGACGCGTCAAATCAGGGTTTAGGTTGCGTTCTCATGCAGCATGGAAGGGTGATAGCTTACGCATCCCGCCAAGTAAAGACGCACGAAGTGAATTATACAACCCATGATCTGGAATTAGGAGCAGTGGTCTTTGCTCTGAAGATATGGAGGCATTACCTTTATGGTACGAAGTGCACCATCTTCACGGACCACAAAAGTCTTCAGCACATCTTGAACCAGAAAGAGTTGAACATGAGACAACGAAGATGGGTTGAATTGTTAAACAATTACGAGTGTGAAATCAAGTACCACCCAGGAAAGGCCAACGTGGTAGCTGATGCATTGAGCCGGAAGGAGTAATCTAATCGTCGTGCGAAAACTCTCTCAATCACCATCCAATCCCACTTAACCACTCAGATTAGAGCAGCCCAGTCAGAAGCCATGAAGACGGAGAACAAAGCAAGCGAAGCATTACGCGGAATGGAGAAGAATCTAGAGGTAAGAGAGGACGAAGTGTACTACTTCATGAACCGTATTTGGGTCCCTAAACTCGGAGGATTTAGGGAGGTAGTTATGAAGGAAGCCCACAAGACGCGATACTCCATCCATCCTGGCTCAAACAAGATGTATTTGGATATTAAACAACACTATTGGTGGCCTAACATGAAGGCGGAAATTGCCACCTATGTTAGTAAGTGCCTTACTTGTGCCAAGGTAAAAGTGGAGTACCAGAAGCCCTCTGTGTTATTACAGCAACCGGTAATCCCTAAGTGGAAATGGGAAGGAATTTCTATGGATTTTGTGACCAAGCTACCCAAGACGTCGGATGGACGAGACACCATATGGGTAATAGTCGACCGACTGACGAAATCTGCCCATTTCCTGCCAATAAAAGAATCCTACAAGATGGAGAGATTGACACGCTTATACATCCGAGAAATCGTGAGACTCCACGGAGTACCAGTGTCTATTATCTCGGATAGAGACAGTAGGTTCACTTCACGTTTTTGGCAATCACTCCAGAAAGCACTAGGAACTCATCTCGACATGAGCACCGCTTACCACCCGCAAACGGATGGTCAAAGCGAACGAACCATTCAAACGCTCGAAGACATGCTTCGTGCATGTGTAATAGACTTTGGGAAGTCTTGGGATACCCATTTACCTTTAGTCGAATTCTCGTACAACAACAGTTACCATTCGAGCATCAAGGTCACTCCTTTCGAAGCACTGTACGGGCGTAAATGTAGGTCGCCGTTATGTTGGGCTGAGGTGGGTGACACCTAACTAGCAAAAGCACACACATTGGACAAGACGCTAATGGGACCGGAGATCATTCGTGAAACCACGGAAAAGATCGTTCAAATCAGAGCTCGATTACAAGCATCGCGCGACCGACAAAAGAGCTACGCCGATAAACGACGAAAGCCCTTAGAATTTCAGGTCGGGGATCGAGTACCGTTAAAAGGCTCACCTTGGAAGGGAGTCATTCGTTTCGGAAAACGGGGAAAACTGAACCCACGATACATTGGACCTTTCGAGATCGTCGCCCGAATAGGTCCAGTGGCGTATAAACTACAACTACCCGCAGAACTAAATATTGTGCACCTTGTGTTCCATGTCTCTAATCTAAAGAAGTGCCTATCGGATGAAACCCTCGTCATTCCCCTTGACGAAATTGAAATCAACGAGAATCTCATGTTCGTTGAAGAACCGGTGGAAATCATGGACAGGGAGGTGAAGCGTACTAAGCAAAGTCGCATCCCGATCGTGAAAGTACGGTGGAGCGAAGCGTGGGCCAGAATTCACGTGGGAACGCGAAGATCAAATGAAGCAAAAGTACCCTCACCTATTCTAGCATTCTCAAATCTATCTTTCAAACAGAATTTCGGGACGAAATTCCCTCTAACGGGGGGATGATGTCACAACTAGAAATTTTGTGCCTTGTAACTACAACACTTAAGTAAAATTACGAATCAAAAACATAAGGGCATGTATGATGCTTACTCTGTGACAACAAAATTGCAATCAAATACATCATACAAGCATTACAAAATACTCAACAAGCAATTGGGAACCCTAGAAGTTCTTCTTTAGGTCCATTTTGGTCTAGGACTTCCTTATTGGGCCCAATGGACCAATAAGCTTCCAATTTGACCATCTTGTACTTAGAACTCTTAAATGGGATCTAATTGGACCCACTTTCATTTATTCCAACATTTTGGGCCACAATGGGCCTAGAATGAAATGAATTAAATATTATGAACCATTATGAACCATAATTAACTTAAACTAGCCCAACAAAGTATAAAAATCACACTTATATTTTATAGGGCGACAATCATTCAACCTGACTCTAGCATGGGCTTAGGGGCAATAAAGCCTAAAAATCTTTTTTCCCTCTCCATTCTCGGCCCAAGGCAAGCCCAAGAAGAAGGGTTGATTTATGCTAGCCACCTCATTGTTATTTTGTGGGTAACTAGGCTATTATTCATCATGCATCCAAGCCTTACTCATATTTCCATGCACTCTCTCCCCTCTCTTCTTGCTCTCGGCCAAAAACAACACACACACACACTCACAAAAATTCATTCCATTCCCTCAAAGTCTTGAAGAACATCTCCTCCCTCCTTCTTCAAAAATTTCGAGAATCAAGAGCTTTTCAAGGAGGTTTTTCCCACAAACACATCATATAAGGTAAGTTGATGACTAATCCATGATCTAGCTACTTCATTTCATCAAAAATCTCTTCTAAATCTATTCCAACTTGTGATCATGCACCTTAGAAGTCACTAAACTCGAGATCTACCAAGAAGACTTGCTAGGATCGAAATTTTCTTCTTTTCTCTCTTCAAAACCGAAACTACAACTCAAGGTGAGCTTCATACCCCCTATTTTTCGGTTTTTATGAGTTTTGGGGGGGGGGGGGGGAATTCAAGAAAATGTGTAGATCTATGGGTATATGTATGCTTTGTGTGATTTCTATGTTTATATTCATGTTTTTATGAGATTGTGGTGTTGGATCTAGTAAAAAAGTCCTTAAAACCGAGATTTACATTAGGTTGTATGAAACAAATATAAAACATATTATTACACACAAATCATTTCTAGGAAAATAACTAAGTTGGTTAATATGAACATTTTTGGGCTAAAAACCCATTTTTGGGCTCAAAATGTTAAAAACATAAAATTTAAGGGCCCAAAATGACAGAATATGAATTCTGATAGGTTGAAATGAGACAAAACAGTTTTAAAAAAGTATTTTCTAGAAATATACTCGCTTGAAGGATTAAAATGTAAAATTTTAAGCATAATGGGCCAAAAATGAATTTTTCGGCCCAATAAAGCCCAATATGCGAGATTTTCAAACTTGAAGGGCTGAAACTGTACTTTTCTATAAAACAGGGGACTACTAGTGCTCCAAGTCCATTTCAAGGGTTAAAAATACTTTTCATAGTTAAAAAGGACCAAAGATGCAAAATTTTTCTATTTTAGGCCAAAAGTGTAAAAGTTGCTAAAAGTGAGGTTTCAACCGAGAAAACTTCATTTTGAGGGACTAAAACTGTTTTCCAAACAAACTTGAGCTGAAAAATACCTTTTCAACAAGTTTTGATACGAAAGTGTCAAGAAAAATGGTTTAAGGACTAAAATGGAAATTCTTTTATACAAAGGGTCAAAAGTGTAAATTATCAATAAGAAAGGGGCTGTAAAAAGTAACATTCTAATGTGTTAAACAATAAATCCATTATGATGAAATACTAGTACAATGATTACCGACGAAACATAATGCAACTTCAACACCAAAAATCGTTACTAAATGAATTGATTCGGTCTCGAATCAATATTGAATCAGTAATCTATACGCGACGATACTACAATACACACGCTAAAATTACGGGAAGTCAATACACACGTGGGAATTCATTAGACGTCGATACACCATCTTTGGGCCCGAGGGTTTCAAATCGTGCTTGTTGGGCCTAGCTAGCCCAACGACATGATCTTTAGGCCCGAAGGAAACTCGCTTACATGTTGTTGGGTCTAATATGACTTAATTCCGTGTAAAAGGACTTTCAATAGTTTTTGTGCTGTTGGGCCCCAAGGGTCCTTTGGTACTGCCAGTAAAGTCAAGAATTCACCAATGCGGGCCGGGCCAAGGGCCCTTCGCATTCACGATAGCCTTGAACGACTTATGGAATTATCGAGGGCTTCGTGCTCTCTTTTCTCCTCGGTTGTGGGGCTATGAGAAGTTAGGGTGATTGGATTAAGTGAATAGTACGGACGACGCTTAAGGGATCGTTTGTATAGTTGTAAGCTAGTCGTTGTCATTAATGCGTGTTTATAGCAATTCACAACCCATAATTAATCCAACGTCACCTGGAATTATCGAATACACACATTACAACGGTATAATAAAATAGAAAACGTAGAATTCAAAGTATTGGGAGAACATCGGGTTTTCCTAGGGTTT
Organism: Lactuca serriola; assembly: GCF_051521515.1. NCBI lineage: Eukaryota > Viridiplantae > Streptophyta > Magnoliopsida > Asterales > Asteraceae > Lactuca > Lactuca serriola. The sequence continues at coordinate 189,313,807 of NC_136410.1, forward strand.
TTCAAGTCATACACCTACAAGATGCATGCCAAGTCTAACAATTTTTTTTAGAAACAAACAAGCATACTTACGGATCTTCACACTCTTTTTTTTATAAACGATACTCTTTTCAAAAAATATCGGATTTTCTGGTGGATTTCAAAACAATACAAAACATTATATTTCAAACATTACTTATGAACTCACCAACATTTCATATGTTGACGATTTTTTTTAAAATACTTGTATTCTCAGGTAACAGGTAAAACGAAGGGAAAAATGTACTCAGTGATGTCTTGTTGTTTGTTTAATTCAGTATCGAACAATTTATTTTTGGGAATGTAATGTTATGAAACAATGTACTAAATGTAAACATTACCAGTTGTACTATTTCAATGCATGGTGATGAATGATGTTATGTTTCATGTATATTCACTGTGATGGTATTCAATTCAGTCACAACAGCCCTCGGTCGTTTCCGCCGTCTGGTTCGGGGGTGTGACATGCAAGGCTCAACAAGCTCCAATAAGCTCAAAGTGAAGGTTTAAGGCAAGGACACTCTCAATCAAGCCCCAAGGCTGATGCTTTTTGCCCTCATGGCTCCAATACAACCTAGATCTGAAGTTGCAACTTTAGATCTAACCTCTAAACCCAAAATGGATCCAAACCGTGCTAAAGAATCCCCAAAACAACCACCATGGATGACAATAAGGAAATAGGCTTAAGGAGGTGACTTCTTACCCCAAAGATGAGTCTAATCTGATGTAGACTTCAGATCTACAAGATCTCTTGATGCTGTCCTCGAATTCCTCCAACTTCTCTTCACCAATTTCTTCTTCCAAGCTTCACTCTTCTCAACAATGGAGTCTCTCACAATCAAGGGTTTCTCTGGAACACTCAGGGAAGATAGAGGCTGAAATGAAGGCATATCATTCTTTAAATAGGGTGCAAACCCTAGGAATTAGTGTTTCTTATTCCAGCACTGACTCGCCGAGTGTAGCCCCGACTCGCCGAGTCGGGTCACTTATTCATGAAGTCCACACGCAACTCGACTCGCCGAGTTACCTTTCCAACTCGCCGAGTCCAAACCTCTATTTACACTTTACACCCCCGATCCCTTGCTCTGGAACTTGGGATGTTACAAGAATGATGAGCGGGTACACGTTTGAGCACCGCTAGTAACTAAGAAGTTTGAAGAGTTTAGGACTCGAATGTTGTGACTATTACTTTTTTCATAAACTTTAGATCTGCTCACATCTTATTTGATTGTCATACCTCAGATTCTTTCATGCCTTATAAATTCGCACATTCTTTTCAAATTGCTTGTTACGCAATTGTCCAATCATTTCATATAGATAACATAGGAAATATATCATTAGTTGCTGATAAAGTCTATAGAGATAGTCTCATAGGAATTGAAGGTTATAATCTTCTTGCTAACCTAATTCCTATCTCCTTGCCCAACTTTGATATTATTCTCAGCATGGTTTGGTTGTCAAAGAACCACACAAAACTCTTGTGCTACGAAGAGATAGTATGCATCCCTATCGAAGAAGAGGATTCTATTTATGTCTACGTTGAAAATAATAACTTCTTTCTTAAAAACTCGTAAATTTATAACGATGGGATATTCTACTTATCCGACTAATGCTGTTGATATCTCAAGAAAGGGGAAGAAAACTGTAAATGATGTTTCCATTATTAATGAAAATCTTGATGATCTTCCCGATGATTTGCCTGGAATACCTCCGGATAGGAAAACATAATTTTGAATTGATATTATGCCTAGTGCTACTCTAATTGCCAAACACTGCTATATAGAATGATAACATTTGGGTAATTGTCGACCAGATGACTAAGAGTGCATATTTTCTCGCCATACGTACAACGGTTCTAATGGAGAAATATGCACAAGTTTACTTAGATGAAATTGTGGCGAGACATGGTGTGCCACTAAAGATTATTTCCGATCGTGATACTCGCCTCACTTCTCACTTTTGGGCGAGTATGAAATGTGAATTGGGATCTCGAGTTGCTCGCAACACAACTTATCATCCCCAGACAGATGGTTAGACGGAGAGAACAATCCAAACAGTAGAAGATATGCTTCGTGCATGTGTCTTAGAGTTTGGTAGTAACTGTGAACACCATTTTGTTGGCATAATGTAGGAGATAAAATACTTGGAGGCCCTGGATTGATTCAATATACCACTGATAAAGATTCAATTGGTACGAGAAAGAATGAAAGCGGCCCATGATCGACATAAGTCCCATACAGAAAAGAGAAGATGACCCATAGAATTCCAAGTGGGTGATACTGAAGGTAACCACGGGGAAAGGTATTATGATATTTGAGAAAGAAAGGAAAACTAAGCCGTAGATTTGTTGGTCCTTTCAAAATCATCCAGAGGATTGGTAAACAACCATACCGCTTGGAATTGCCTGAATATTTAACAGGTATTCATGATGTATTTTATGTAAGATATCTACATAAATGCTTGAGCGTATGTGATGAAACAATTCCATTATCCGAGGTGAAATTGGATAATAAGTTAAGTAGAAGAGATCATAAATGAAAGAACGACTAATCTATGTAATAAAGAAGTGAAGTTGGTACTTGTCAAGTGGAAACACCATCGAGGCCCAAATTATACTTGGGAGAATAAGAATGAAATAAGATCGAAGTATCCCCATTTGTTTTAATTGTTGTGATTTCGGGGACAAAATCCTCAAAAGGAGGAGGTATTTGTAACATACACGTTTTGAAATCGTGTATTGTAAATTATAAAAGAGAATAATATTATGAAATATTATGTGAAATTGAGTGTTGAGTTCTAACAGATAGTTTTTACTAGAAATGAAATAAAACTATGTTTAGAATCACTCAGAAAATATTGGAAGTCTTATGAGATTCCAATTAAAAGCCAATAGTGAAATTTAGAGAAAATATAAAATTTGAAATAAGTAAACTTTTATTATTGAAAGTTGTAGATTATCTTGTTAGAAACATGTAGGTGAAAACCTCGTCGAAATCTGAGTTATAACAAAGAAGTTATGACCAATCGAAGATCCGCGACAAAACCGACACAGCGCCGAATGACATAAAAAGTGACTTTTTGATAAACTACTTTTTAGCCTTAGTAATCTAAATGAAAGTCGTAGTATTCGTTAAACCGAGAAGTTCTATAAAAAGAACGCCAAAATCTGACTTCGTATGAGGAAGTTATGATTTTTCTAAGTTTCCGCTTAGCAGTAGACAGATAAAAACTCGAATTTTAGATCGAGTGATTTTTAGCCGACACAACCTAAATGAGAATTGAAGATCTCGTCAATAGTAGTACAACGGAAAAAAGTCTGACGAAAACGGATGTCGGATGAAGAAGTTATGAATTTTTAACGGATTTTCCTGTCCCGGTCTGTTAAAAATAATAATATTAAAAATAAAGTCAAAACTAGCCGACAAAGTCTACAAGAAAGTTGTAGAATATATTCCCGCGGGATAATGTCACTGTAGCACAATGAACTTTTCTGATGTGTCCGACTTGACCAATTATGTTTTTTTTTTCTGCGCATTCGGTCATCTAACTTTTAATGTACATGTCAATTAGGTCATTATCGTTAATTTTTAACCATTCCTCCGTTAACTAGTTAGCTAAATTACACAAATGGCCCCTATGGTTTAAATTTCTTTCGTAATCGGTCGTTATCAGCCATGTTTTAAATCACACGACTAAAACTACCACAATTTTCAAACTCTAGGGACCAAAGTGTAAATTCTTTCGGAACTTTTTAATGTAAAAAATCCCAAAAAATATTCAATACATTACAATTTCTGAATTACAACCATATCATATCGCTAAACGAAAAAAAAATCAGTTGTTTTCCAATAAACCAAACTAATTGATTTTCAATTTCCAACACAATAACTACTTTCTTAATTCTTAATTCTTACTTACAATTTTTTAGGCCTAAACTCGATACCATGAATAACAAGACCAGTCTTCAAATTCCCTTCATTCACCTTCACCACATGCAGCTCCAGTTCCGCCGCATCACCACCGCCATTAAAGTATTCTCCGATCTCAATCTCAAACCACCCATCATCTCTTTGTTCCGAACCATTCTCTTTAGAAGGCGAAGGCACATCCCAATTCGCAAATCCTACTTTGCTAAACATCCGAATTCCTCTCATTGATCAGAGTCCTCGTCTCCATCCTACTTCAGGGTCGAGATACACCATCCGGGTTTGACTCCGGTCGCCGTGAAAACCAATACAGACCTCCACCGGTTGGTACTCCAATCCATAAGCTTTCGGTGTTGTTTTGAACATAAGAAGAGCAACGTAAGTTGTATCAGGGGAGAAGATTGAAATACTGATTTTGTCGATGATTTCAAGCAAACTCACACAGATCAGTTCGGCTGCCTCTGTGAATTTGTAATTCGAGATTCGAGGAGTTAAAATAGAGGAATAATTTTTGAGGTGTTAATAGCTATGAGCGAGTAGCCTAATATTACCTTGATTCTGTTGTTGGCATCCATATCCAACAATTTGGGGAATCGGAAGAAGCGATTGATAACTATCTCGCAGCTAACATGTAGCGTTTCTTCTTGCTACTTTTATCCAACCAAAAACTCTGTTGAAATTGGATTAAGAGAATCAGATCGATACTATTCAAAACTTGTTTCCCATTTCGAGACCTCTAAATTTAATTTGTTTTGAGCATTTTTCGTGTTTATGAAGATTGGTAGAAAATATGAAATTAACCAGAGTCAAATTAAATGAAATACGAAAGTTATTCAAAATTTTACTTTCTTTCCTTCGTCTAAGATGACTGGATGATTGCAGAGATGCAGATAAATCTCCTATTTCGATGTGACTGAACCACTGTCCGCCGTCTCCGGCAGGTACTCCAACGGCGTGAAACTCTCCGAAACGCTGTCCCACTGTACTGCCGAATGGAAAACAGAATTGATGGAAGACAACAGGGAAGCATCTTGACAGCTGGTGAGTGCCAATGCTTCATCTACGAATCATTCCGGCTACCTCTCGAGGGCTGGTGAGTGTAATGTAACGGAGCCCTAGCGACTTTATCAGAGTAATAGAGGAAAGAATTTAGGGAAGAGGATGACAATGTTACACTTTGGTCCCTAGAGTTTGAAAATTGTGGTAGTTTTAGTTGTATGATTTGAAACATGGATGATAACGAACAATTACGAAAGAAAATTAAACCATAGGGGCCATTCGTGTAATTTAGATAACTAGTTAACGGAGGAATGGTTAAAAACTAACGATAATGACCTAATTGACATGTACAGTAAAAGTTATATGACCTAATGCGTAGAAAAAAAATAATAATTGGTCAAGTCAGACAAATCACAAAAGTTCATTGTGCTACAGTGACATTATCCCTATTCCCGCCTATGCGTGCATATAAAGAACGTCAAAAACGGAGCTCGTATGCGAAAGTTATGAAGTTTAGAAGATTTGGGCTCATTTTCCAAGGAATCTTGCATGGATAAGACTTATCCGGAACCGGCCACGTCACCCTCTATCCGAGTAGGCCGCGTGTCAGAAGCACGTTAGTCACCCGATGCGCTGTGCGTCCGAACGTCTGACGCGTGTTGCCTTCTGATTGGACCAAAGCCGAAGCCTATCCTCGTCCGACGCGCCTCGCCCCGTGTCGCGTCCGAGTCTCACATGCACGCCAGCTCCTCTCGCTTCGTGGCCTTCGCTCCAGCAGCCACGTGTCCCCTTCTCGGTCGAACCCTCGCATTCTCGCCCTATAAATACAAGGCCTGCGAGCTTTCTCGGGTAATTTGGAGAAATTGCCATTTTCACCCTTTTTTATATTTTTATTATTTTGACATCCCCCGAAGCCCCGATATCAATTTTAGCACCCGAAACATGTCCCGAAGTGCCCAGAGACCCCAAGAAATTTAACTTTTTGGTTTGAAGCTCTACCTTTGCACAACCTGATTTTTCAATAAATCTCCCGGTTTTCAACAAATAAAGTCATATTTAGAGCCGAAATGCTGCTCAAATTACTATTTTAACCCCCGGTTATTTCAAGGCGAGTTTAATATATAGGAACAATTTTACGTTATGTGTTATATGTGCTATGTGCTTTTCAGTGTTATTATTTCGGGTTATTTTCCCGTGTTATTATTATTTCTGCTATTTATGATAGCAAAGTTATACCTTTGACCATGTGATCAGTGAAAGGACTTTGATTCACGGTGGTACTAGTAGGTAGCCTCTGGCCATGTAGAGCATGTCACCATAAGAGAATGCCTTCTATTCTATGGCATTGGCAGATGGTTAGACAGGGCTATAAGCCTGAAATCTACTAAAATGTTTAAATCAGAAAGTGTATGCCTTATGTGCCATTTGGGACGAAGCTTTACTGATCGTTTATCTTTATATCAAATTATTGATTGATATGGAAAGTTTGTCTCATGATTCGCACATGCCTTTATTGTTCCTTGTTCTTATTTTCTTCTGCCATATCGAAGTATATATAGATGGCATAACGTTATATTGTATCTATTATTGAACTCACTAAGCGTCACCGCTTACCCCTCTTAGTGTTTCACAATTGTAGGAAATAAGTAACCAGTATGGTTATATACTGTCGGAAGATGTAGGATAGTTTTTACAATTACTTTTGTATTTCAGTTTCTGTTTATATAAAATTACAATATCCTGGGTAGTTATCTAAATATTAAAACATAGTCGGTTTGTATCCAATCTTTTGTAATCACTTTATCAATGTAAGATATTGTTTTATAAATATGCATGTAGCATGTTTTGGAGTAACTATATTGTCAAGTATGAAAGTTTGGGTCTTTTCGAAATATGAAAGTTTAAGTGAGGGTCTTTTAGGATATTTCAATTTCATTTGATCCTCGCGCTCCCAAGTGAATGTAGGTCCTCACTTGGGGCTCCAGCGAACCTTCACTATTGGGATACGACTTTGCTTCGTTTGCTTGACCTCTCGGTCCATGATTTCTACAGGTTCTTCCACGAAGTTGAGGCTCTCATCGATCTTAATTTCGTCAAGTGGAATAACAAGAGTCTCGTCGAGCATACACTTTTTCAAGTTTGAGACGTGGAAAACGGGATGTATGTTACTTAGTTCTTGAGGTAATCAGAGTTTGTAAGCTATGGGACCAATTCTAGCAAGAATCTCGAATGGTCCTATATACCTTGGATTCAACTTGTCACTCTTTCCAAATCGTATCATGCGCTTCCAAGGTGAGACCTTTAACATGACGCGGTCACCAACCTGAAATTCCAAAGGTTTTCTTCTTTTGTCAGCGTAGCTTTTCTGTCTATCTCTGGAAGCTTTAAGTCGCTCCCGGATTTGCACGATTTTCTCTGTGGTTTCGCGAATGATTTCCGGACCAGTGAGAGTACTATCAGGAACTTGACTGCTAGCTAGCTGCGTATCACCCACTTCAGCCCAACACAGCGGTGATCTGCACTTGCGACCATAGAGAGCTTCGAAAGGAGCAGCCTTTATGCTAGTGTGATAACTATTGTTGTAGGAGAATTCGACAAGGGGTAAGTAAGCATCCCATGCCTTACCAAAGTCTATCACGCAAGCTCACAACATATCTTTTAAAGTTTGAATCGTCCTCTCACTTTGGCCGTCAGTTTGTGGATGGTAGGCTGTACTCATGTCCAACATAGTTCCCAAATATTTTTGTAAAGACTGCCAGAAACAAGAAGTGAATCTACAATCTCGATCAGAAATAATAGATATTGGCATACCATGTAGCCTAACGATTTCCTTGAGGTAAGTTCTTCTTAACTTCTCCATCTTGTCTGTTTCTTTGATTGGTAAGAACTGTGCGGATTTGGTTAATCTATCAACGCTTACCCAAATAGTATCATAACCACCCGATGTCTTGGGTAACTTGGTTATTAAATCCATTGTAATCCGCTCCCACTTCCATTCAGGTATTTCAGGTTGTTGCAGTAAATAAGAGGGTTTCAGGTACTCTACCTTTACCTTGGCACAAGTAAGGCACTTGCCCACAAAGGTAGCAATTTTGACCTTTATGTTAGGCCACCAGTACAGTTTCTTAAGGTCCAGATACATCTTGTCTGAACCTGGATGAATGGAGTATCGAGTTTTGTGTGCTTCATTCATGACTACATCTCTATAACCACCAAACTTTGGTGTCCAAATTCGGTTCATGAAACAATAGACTCCATCATCCATGAATTTGAAGTTTTTATCCATTCCTCTCAAGGCTTCACCTGCCATGTTTTCAGGTTTTAAGGCATCAAGTTAAGCCTCTCTTATCTGTGTGGACAGATGTGAATGGATTGTCATTGTTAATGACTTTACTCTGCGTCTCGAGTATTCTTTTCTGTTAAGGGCGTCAGCCACTACATTTGCTTTACCAGGGTGATAAAGAATTTGACAATCGTAGTCGTTCAGTAGCTCTACCCATCGTCGTTGTCTAATGTTTAGCTCTTTCTGATTGAATATATGCTGGAGACTTTTATGGTCCGTGAATACTGTGCATTTCGTGCCATATAAGTAATATCTGCAGATCTTCAGATCAAATACTACTGCTCCTAGTTCCATGTCATGTGTTGAATAATTGACTTCATGTGTCTTTAGCTGTCTTGAGGCATTAGATATCGCCTTTCCTCTTTGCATAAGAACACATCCAAGCCCTTGATTAAAAGCATCGCAGTACACTACGAAATCCTCTGTCCCTTCAGGAAGAGATAGGATTGGTGCACTACACAAGGCCTGCTTCAGCGTTCAGATTGTTGTTTCTTGTTTTTCTCCCCACCTAAAATTTACACCCTTGTGCGTCAGGTTGGTAACAGGTTTAGCTATTCGAGAGAAATTCTGGATAGACTTGCGATAATAGCCAGCAAGAGCTAAGAATTGACGGATTTTTGTAGATTTTTTGGGTGCTGACCAGTTTTCAATTGCCTTAATTTTTGAAGGGTCGACGTGTGTTCCTTCAGAACTGACCACGTGACCTAGGAATTCAACCTTCCTGATCAAAAATTCACATTTTGAAAACTTCGCATAGAGTTTCACTGTTCTAAGAGTTTGCAAAACCTGACGAAGATGTTGTCCATGATCATCTTCACTTCTTGAGTAGATAAGGATATCGTCGATGAAGACTATGATGAATTTGTCCAAGAAAGGACGACACACTCTGTTCATTAAATCCATGAACACAGCAGGTGCATTCGTCAATCCGAATGGCATCACTACGAATTCATAATGACCATAACGAGTTATGAACGTGGTTTTGGGAATGACATTCTCCTAAATTCGTAACTGGTGATACCCGAATCATAAGTCTATTTTGGAGAATTAGCTTGCGCCTTGAAGTTGGTCGAACAGATTGTCAATGCGAGGCACAGTATATCGATTTTTAATGGTAAGTTTATTAAAATCACGGTAATCTATGCACATACGAAATGATCCATCCTTCTTCTTTACGAACAAAACCGGTGCTCCCCAAGGTGAAAAGCTTGGTCTTATGAAACCTTTGCCAAGGAGTTCATTAAGCTGGATGGATAATTCCTGCAATTCAGAAGGTGTAAGACGATAAGGAGATTTGGCTACAGGGGTAGCCCCTGGAATTAATTTGACTCAGAATTCTACTTGTCGTTCAGGCGGCACTCGTGGAAGATCATCGGGAAATATGTCAGGAAATTTGCAAACTACAAGAATGTTCGCTATGTCTTTCACTTCTTGCTTTTTGTCTACCACGTGAGCTAAGAAAGTACAGTACTCTTTGCGAAGGTACTTCTGTGCCTTGATGCAAGAAATGATCTGGAGGTTCGTTCCGGGTTTGTCGCCGTAAATAACAAGGGTTTCGTTAGTTCGCAAGTTTAGAAGAACGACTCTTTCATGGCATAGGATGTCAGCATGGTTATGACACAACCAATCCATACCTATTATGATGTCAAAACTTTTATAGAGACCGGCATAAGGTCTATTGGGAATGAAAAGTTATTCAAGGTAAGAGTACATCCGATGTATATATCATTGGTGGATTCAGATTTCCCATTAGCCATTTCGACTATAAATGTTTCTTTTAATGGTTGGGAGTTTTGATTTAGCAAGTATTTGAAAGTATGGCTCACGAAACTCTTCTCAGCACCGCAATCGAATAGAATGCATGCATAAGTGTTGTTAAGAAGAAACGTACCCGTGACTACAGCTGGGTTTGCTACTGCTTCTTCATGACCCAGTGCTAAAATTCTCCCAACTCCACCAGCATTTCCAGATTTAGGGCAATCTTTCTTGAAATGCCCCACTTCACCATAATTGTAGCATGCTTGACCTACTCAAGCAGCAGGTACTTGGTTAAGTGGTTGGGGTGGTGATCTACAGAATCGGGCAGTATGTCCTTTTCTGTTGCAGTTACGACACTGCATTTCCCTGCAATTTCCATTATGGTAAAAATGGCACTTGTTGCACTTCGGGAGATTACAAACATAAGGCTTAGCTGGTACTGGGTTAACAGGAAAAAAAGCGAGTACAGTAGCAGCATTAACTGTAACTAGCTGTTGTTTCTTAGAGGAATCCTGTGTAAACTTGCCCTTCCTCTTGTACCGGCCCTTCTTCTTGCTGTTGTTGTTGTCATGTTGTTGTTGTTGTTTCCTTTCGGTTGTTCTGGTATAGCAACCACTGAGTGTTGACGGGCTCCGTGGTTGATGAGAGATTGTGCCAGCTCCTTGGCACTGTCAAAAATAACAGGCCTCGAAGCTAAAACACTTGACTGAATTTGGGGCGACAGTCCCCAAAATATATCTATCAATCTTCTTGCTCTCTCCAGAGCAACCATATCCGGGCAAAGAATTGCCAGATCACAAAATCTACTTGTATAGGTTGATATATCAGAACCAACCATCGTGTGACCCCAGAGTTCCTCTTCAAGTTTCTGAATTTCTCCTCGTGGAGAGTATTCCGCATAAGCATGACTTTGAAGTTTTCCCAGCTTATTGAATTAGCCGCCACTAGAGTAAGTGACTTAACATGGCCATTCCACCATGTTAAAGCTCTTTCTGAAAAGGTACAAGCAACGAACTTAACCTTGTTGGCTTCAGGACAGGAGCAAATTTCAAAAATTGCTTCTGTCTTTTCTATCCATTGTCTTAATGCCATAACTCCACCAGTTCCATTAATGGTCCTGGGTTTGGCATTGGATAAATCCTTATAAGTGCGCTCTCGCGAGTGCCCATGACCTTCACCATGCTTAGAAGGACTTGCACCAGCTCCTGAACCACTAGCTCCAGGAGTATTAATATGAGACATGGCTGCAGCTACAGCCGTTGTGACCGCCGCTTGGAACATAGCGGGATCGAACTGAGGATGTGGTGGTGGAGGTGGCACTGGTGCTACTTCAACAATGTTATGCCTTGGATTCTAACGAGGAGGAATCTTTTTCTATAAAAGTCAAAAGATACAACATGATAAGATATCAAGAGTGAATATGAGTTTTGATATCTCTGAACTAAGACATATAGTTCAACACAAATTTTGTGATGAATTGGAAATAGAAGTCTACGAAAAGTACTACTTGTAACTGAATTGATAGGAAATTGAATGGTTATTTTTCAATGATTATGAAAATGCATGTCGATTGATTTGGCATATTGATCACATAAAGTCTGGAGAACTCGACCTTAAACAGGTCTATAGTATACCAGATTCTGGGAAAACATCGACATCATACAGACCTTCCGAAATAATTAAAATTTCCGTGGTCTTACTGAACAACATGAAAAATAACGCTATAACTTATCCGTAGACTTAACTATAACCAAAAGAGTGAATATGAAATGCGTAAAGCATCTTTTACTGACAACGGGTATTTCTTGAATGCAACCTTAATTCAACTATTATTGTCTAAGTGAGAATAGAGATGAGGGATATAGAGTATAGTTGGTAATGATTGAATACAAAAGAGACTTATAGTTATCAAGTAATGTATTATGTATGACTTGTTTTTAGGTATTTCTATAACTATAAAGTGTATAGTAATTATATATAACTTAGTTATAACCGACCTTCGATTAAATGACGCGACTCTAAATCCACAACCAAACAAGGAACAGGAAATGAAGCTAAATCACATATTCTAAGTCTATATAACTTTAATTATATATAATTGTAATATACTCTTAATATTTATAGTTCTACCTTTAATTGTTCTATGGTTTTCACATGTTGGTTACTAGTATATAGTGCCTAAAATACTCTTATAGTATTTTAATCTTTATGTTCTGTTCTAATGTTCTTCTGAATATGTATAGTTGGTAAGTTTTAGACATGTCACAACACCACTATCACTCCCAAACATATGTTGGTCATATCTCAAATCAACATAGTTGATCAGGCTATATTAATCCCAGAGATGATTACATAACTGTCCAGGTTTGACTGTAATGTTCAACATCCAAATACTTTTAAGTTCTTATGATTGTGATAATGTACTTGTAGATAAGTGTTAGTATACTTCTTGCAATAAAAATTAAATTTTTAAAAGTATACTTGTAGTAAGAGCTCTAAGCCCCAATGGTATTTATAGCTTGTATATCTTTTATGGATTGATATACTGATTTCACTATAAGCAATGCTCTGAACCAATCTGTCACACCCCCAAACCAGACGGCGGAAACGTGCGGGGGTGGAGGACTTCATTTGTGGTATCACATCACATGCATTATAGTAATCAATGTAAAAGCAACCATTGTATTTAAAAAAAAGTCAAAATATTTACATTTATTTCAACATTGTATATTGTAACTGAATAGTTGTACAAAAGAAGAAGACAAGACATAAACAACTCCATCTTCTCAAAAACTCGGGGTGTACCTGTCTACTAGTTCCCTGAGAATACAAGTAATTTGAAAAGAGAGTATCAACATAAAGTTGAGTGAGTGCATAAGTATTTATGTTTTGAAAGAATGTTTTCTATTTTCTTGAATATGTAAATTGTTTCTAGAAAATCCTATATTTTCTGTTGTATGTGAAAAGTAGTTTTAGTTACATTCAACTGTTCTATTTGTAAATCATTCATCTGTATTTGTAATCCTTTTGTAAATGAGTATCTAAGAGTATGTCTGAATCCTTCAACTGTTATTATAAACTGTAATGTAATATTGTAAACTGTATCTTGTAAACTAGTACTTTGGAATAGTACCTACGTTTAGTTAATTATAAACTAACGTATTGTTAATATCTTTTAATGAGTTATTATAACCATACTGACTAAATGGCATGACCCAGTGCTATGAGTGTACTGAAAACATGTTGATAACAATTTGTCACTCACAGGCATGTATGCCTGACTGTAGCTAGCAGTCCGAGTGCGGGGTTGTCAATCCCAATATAGATCTATACACACATTGTTTTGATCCCCGGCTGGAGATTCTGGTTATAGTGTCAGGACTTTACTATATTGTTTAAAATGAATTAAACAACCTGTACTACTTAACTCATAAAAGCATATAAACGTTACATGTATATTAGTTATGAAAACCCAATTGTTCTGGAGTATATGATTGATAGTATGTTGTTGAATTAGTACTCTTAACATGTATTTGAAGAATGTATATCCTTAAATAGTTTTGAATCAATCTTAGTTCTTGTAAGATAATGTAATCTAGTATACTTGAATCGTGAATTAATGTTCTTTGAATCATAAATTATACCTATTATAATTTATATGTACTTTCTGATTGGATATGGAATATTCATGAATGTAACCCTTTGCTCAACATGTTACAAAAGGTAATTGAAACTAAACGAATAAACTTTTATACTTGTATACATATATAAATATATAAGTAAAATTTAAATAACACTCGGACAAACAACTTACACTTGTAATCCCACATCCAAACAAGGAAAAGGAATTAAAGTGAGTTATTAGTCCTAAATCTTTTAAATTCTATTTATATAAATATATGCATACTAGTATGATTTTTGGGGAAAAACATAAGTTTATAAAACATTTAATAGAATTTTGATATTTTTGAAATTCGTTTTGGTGACTTGATGTCATTTTAAAACAATTCTTAAAAACCATTTGATTTAATGATAACTGAAATCCATTTTGATAAGATACTGAAATCTCATGTTTATAACACAAAAATTTGTGTTAAACTTGTATCCCCCCCCCCCTTAAAATAGTAAAAATCAAGAACATGTGGGGGTATGAACTCACCTGTAGTGAGTGATGCGAATGTAAGATCGGTAAAGGATGCTAAGTGCCAAGTGAAGACTTGAGCACACACGGATCCTATTTAGCATATAATGACACACATATGTATCTAATTAGTGTTTATAACAACTAATCATGCAATGGAACAACCTTATGGACTAGGAAACACTTGTGATGAAGTGTTAAACAACATAGGGTTGCATATAACGGATGTAGGGCCTCACATAGGAGTTTACGGCCCAAATGGCATTACCCACATGAGTTTACGGCCCATGGGCTTACGACCCAATGAGTTTACGGCCGTAAAATCATGGTCATTTGTACTAAAGTGTGTTTTAAGGTCTAATGGTACTCCAAGAAACGTTCTAGTTCATTAACTTAGCTCCTAGAAGAGTTTAGGGTCAAGATGATACCATTTTAGTGGTTTACGGCCATTAGTTTACGAACGTAAACTCACGTTATTTTGTGCATAAGGGTGTTATAAAGGGTTTCAAGCATTAAAGAAAGGATTATATGTTCATGTCATGCCTTAGGAAGAGTTTAAGGTCCAAATGCCCCACTAATTAGGGTTTACGGCCAAGGGAGATTGTCTTGGCCGTAAACACCTTTTGTTCTTGTGTTCTTGTTGTTTTCAAGGCCTTAATCCAATATCCTAACTAGGTAACAAGTATAGGAGGTAGATACTTACGATTTGTAGGCAAAAGGAGGGTGTTTTTGGCCCAACACACTTAAGTGTTCTTGATGTTCTTGAGAATCTTCAAAGATCTAATCTTAAAGATGAATTCCATGTATGAATCAATGGGTTATCAAGAATAATAGGAGTATAATATCACAAAGGAAGTAAATCACTTACATTCTTGAAGAAAAATGAAGAACTCTTGATGTTAGTTGAGAGCAAAACCGATTTCTAGACTTGGAATTGGTAAAAGTGAAGAAAAATGGCCAAGATTCACACTAATGGGATGGAGTTTACGGCCACCATGAGTTTACGGCCGTAAACTCATGGGTCTTGGCCGTAAACTCCTCATTTGAAGGTTTATATCTTGTTTGATGGCTTACAACTTCAATTGACACTTCCTTTCACTCATTCCTTTGGTGTACTAGGCTCAGAATGCTCAAACCGACTCTAAACCATGCTAAAAGTTAGCAGAAACATGTTTGACTTTGATTAAAGTGAATGGTTTGTTCAAGATAGAAATTTCAGGTTTCCACATGCTAGATCTGTATCCTGGTATATAGGATGTTGTTATGTTGTATATAACTGTTAGATCTGTATCCTGGTATATAGGATGTTGTTGTGCTGTAGTGATTTGTTAGATCTATATGACTACATGTATCTGCTGTTATTGATTGATTGTTACGATATATGTTGATGTGTTAGGGTCAGTTGGGTTGAGGCAGTCATGCTTTGTGCTGAAGGACAAGACACCCAGGTTGGTCTGGATAGCCTGAAGGCCTCCAAGGTAGTCCAGTCAGGCCAAAGGCCCAGTGAGCGGTCCTTTAGGTTGTAGGCCCGGTGCAGCGGTCCAGTCATGCTGAAGGCTCGGAGAGCGGTCCAGATAGTATGTAGGCCTATAAGGCAGTCCAGTCATGCTAAAAGCTCACATATGCGTTTTCTTGTTGTCATAACGTGTTGTGGTACTTTGGGGAAAACTCACTAGACTTCGTGCTTACTGGTTTAGTTTATTGTTTCAGGTACTTTAGGGGATCGCGGGAAAGTGATGTCGTGATCGTACACATCTTCCCGTTTTTAGGACATTGGATATTGGGATACTCTCATTTTGAATAATACTTTTGAAACATTGGTTTTGAAAAGTTAAAATTTATTGAAAATTTTGGATGTTATAAGTTGGTATCAGAGCCTTGGTTTGAGAGAATTGGATGAACCTTCGTGTGAATCCAGACTCACTCTAGGGAACTGCAAAAGTTTTTAAATAGTTTAAAAAAAACAACCAAGGAAGGATGTGATGTGTATGATCAGCTGTAGCAAGAAAGTATATCCTAAGTTACCCACACTATTATTTGTTATGATATGGTAGAATAGCATGTTAGTTGTAAGATAGCGAATCTTCAGGAATTTCCTGATAGAATTGCTTGATACATGATGCCTTATTTCCTATAGAGTTTTCTTATTGATTGTTGTATGACTCGTTCGGGTGTTAACTAACTATTAATTGTATATGTTAAGTTACATGCTGCATGGGTTAAATAATCTTAGGGTAAAGTATTTGGTCCTATCGCATAGCTCTTTTCTGATTCCAACCGTTGCAAGGTTCAATATTTTAATCGAAGATTATTTAAGTTATGTTACATGTGATGGTATTCATGAAGTACTTAACTAGCACCAATGGGGGTCGTTTGGCAGTTGATGGCAGGGTGAGATGTATATCCTAGGATAGCCTAGGGAGTGTGTAGTACTCATGATGCATTTTTTAGCTAGTGTTGGAAGTTCCATGAGGAAGTAGATGTGTAAGACACTGCCAGATGAGGCGTTTAGGGAGTGAGGATAAGTTGTACATGCATCCTGGTTGTTGTATTTGTTTTGGGTGGTTGTGATGATCCTTGAGACAAATACGGGTAGGTGTGGAAGGTAGTATGGGCCCGTACTACTGAAAGCACAAGACCCGTACGCGTCACAAGGAAGTCACAAACCCTGAGGGGTATTCTCATCATGTGGTTGTAGCAATGTGTATTGTGGCATTATGATGCATTTTGGTTCAATTCGGTATGTAGTTCACAAAGGGATGTGATTTAAGATCTAGAGATAATGGCTAGGATTGGTCGGGTGGATTGTAGATCAGATGCGGGAAATGATTACCATTGAGGTTTCACACACATTACAAGAAGAATTGTCGGATATTGTGGATCAGATCACTAGCAGGATAATTACCAAGTTCGAGAAGTGAATTATAGCTTTGTAGACTGTGAGGGGTAGTCAATTGAGAAGACTACTGGGGAAGAAAGTATGGTTTGATACCAACATTCGTGGCAGTCATTCTATATTCGTCAATCTTATGGTTATGGTTATTCAGGCTGAGGATGTGTATGGTGATTTTTGTGATTTAGTAGCCATGTCAGTTTGGTTTTGAATGTTACAGACCTAAGTGAGTTAGTTGATTTTGAGGTCTCAGGAGCCTTGCTCAAGTAGTGCCAGTTGGGTCATGGGACTCAAGGAGGATTGTTGTGGTATAGATGCCTCATGATGAGACCAAGGGTTTGCTTCTTGGGATATAGGAAAGTCAAGTGATAACTAATGGTTTCAGGAGAATCAGCAGCGACAACTTTTGTTGTCTTTGATGTATCCCAACTATGAGAATGAAGCCTTTTAGTGTTTATGAACAATTTTACGATGAATTGACGATTGAGATTGCAAGCGAGGAATGTATGTTTTTTTTTTCTTTTTGGATGGTAAGTTGGTGTTTTGCTTATGCAATTACATTAAATCCTTAATGTTAAAAGTGGTGATGATTGGGAATTTTGGAGGTCTACATATGAGGTTCAAAATCTCTTAGGGTTTTCTTGGTCTGTATCTGGAAGATCATCATGCATGTGTTATACATTCTAAGAGACAGGGATGGCTTGCACCTGGTCGAACAAGTTTGAGATGGTTTGGGTCAAAATGTTGGATTAGGTGTCTATGCCCATAACTATAATTGGTATGTACTTGACCCGATAGTAGCATGGTCCTTTTTGGTTGCCTTCGCCATATCAATTTGTTAGGATAGATATTTGAGATAGAGGTTATGTGTGATTTATTAATATATTATATGGATAATATATTAATTGAGAAATCATATTACTTAATTAATATTGATCAGGAATTAATTTGGAATTAATTTAGTGATCAAAAGAGACTAATTAAATTAACGGAGACTGATTAGGTAAATTAGTAATACATATAGTTTGGGCTAATGATCCATGTTGATTAGGATGGACTAAATATATGTGGGAGTCCAGGAAGAGTTAGTCCAAAGGGCCTATCATATGGGTTATTGGATTAAAGGCCCAAGGAAGTGAATTAGGGTTTACAAGTTGAAACCCTAGGAATTCTACACTATAAATTTAACCCCTAGCATCACCAAAATGGGCATAAGAGTTCCAAGAAGAACCCTAGCCATTTTATGTACCTCCTAGCCTCTCTCTCATTATCCTCCATTTGTTCATGTTGTTTGTGAATCCCTTAGAGGTATCACACTTGAGATACTAAGCTCTTTAATGGCCAAGGACTACAAGCTACAATAAAAATGTATTCATTTATCTATTTTTATATGTTGTATATGTCACACCCCGAAAACCGAAGGTGCAAATATTTTCGGGGTTGACCCCACGTTGAGTATAAAATCCAATGCACATAGTAAGTAAAGCAAACAACCATTACATTACATAAAGTATGTTTACATTTGTTTCAAAACTAAAGTTATACAGTTGTGATACATAGTATATATGAACAAAATGAGACGAGTCTTCTACGCACTCCGTCTTCGCCAAAAGGAATCATCGGGTACCTGTCTAAAGCGGACATGAGAATACAAGCAGTTTGAAAATCAGCATAACGCTGATGAGTTCAAAGCGGTTTTGTTTTCTGAAAATGTACAAATTCCTTTCTATTTCTTAAAAAGTTACACACACCAAGAAAATCCCATATTTTCTTAAAAGTTGGTTATCAAATCCTAAAACGTAATGTGAAAGATGTACACCGAAAACATGTTTACCCTTGTGAACCGTAAAGTTTAGTTATCTGAGTTTTTACACGATTCTGGTTATGTACAAATGTTTTCCACAGGAAACTCCCATATTTTCCTGAATGTTGGTTACCAAATGTGAAAGATGTATACTGAAAATCCGGTTGTCCTTGTGAAATGTATTAGTTTTAACACGTAGATAAAACTAATATGTACAAAGTAAATTAATTACTTTATCCATTATTACTATTTAGTAAATCTCTGTTATCCTAATTGCGAGTTCCATAACCATACAATAGACTAGATATGGCAATAAGTAGTCCACATCACCTTATGACTTTCGTCACCCTTGAACCATTTCGGTACGGCTATAGCTAGCAGCCAGGTGCGGGGTAGTCAGCCCCGTATAGATCTATACACTCAAGTCACGCTCCCTATCTAAGAGATTCTGGCTACAGATGCGGTCCTCCACTCGAGTATCTCTGTGGAGTGTTCACCGAGGACGTGTCTCCAATTATATAGGATTAACAAATTTACTAGTAATAATACAATAATCCTCCACGCGCATATCTCTGTGGAGTGTTACCGAGGACAAAAACAGTGTACTAAGTTTTATGTTTGAAATTCAAATGTCATGCTTTTAACTGATATAATGTGGAAAACCATGTGTGAAATATAAAACATAACAATTTATAACCCATTTCACAAATAATATGTTTACGTGTTTTGCATGTTCAAACTATTATTTGTTGTGATTATCAGAGTTAAAAGCATATGAAATATGAAACACACACATGTAAAACAAGTTTTGACTACAAGTATCCCTTGTACTTTGCTTGTATTCCCCCTTGAAAACAGTGAAAAACAGTGAAAAAGGGTAGGGTATGAATTCACCAGACGAGAAAACGCGACGATTTGAATGCTAAGCGTTGGTTCGGGGCTTGATAACACGCGAGGTACCTATGTAATATGAAATGGTATACAAATGTATCTAATTAGACGTTAAAACACTAATTAGATAAGATAATACACTCCAATGAGCGAAAACACTTCAAATCAAGTATTTGGAGTGACCCGGGTGACATCTACAGACGTGAGGGCCTTGGAAAATGTGTTTACTCTTCAAGATTAAACTCCTTATGGAGTTTTCGGCCCTAAACACTTTAACCACATGAGTTCACGGCCGTGAACTCATGGTTGAGGGTTTTATGGTGCTAAATGGAAAAATAACACTTGAGGAGGGTTGGTATGAATTTATCTAAGGCATGGAAGTGGATTAAATCACCAAGAATACCATCAATTGGGAGTTTACGACCCTAAACAAGGAGTTTATGGTCGTCAGCTCCTATACCTCTCTTGAATTGATGATTTAATTGTCTTAGACCAATCACATGTGATTCAAACAATTTTTACAAGCCTTAGAATGAATTTAGGGCACCTTTTGACTTGTTTTTATGAGTTTACGGCCCTGGAACCTATCCTTGGGGGGTTATGGCCGTAAACACTCAAATGAAAGGATTTCATCATGTTTAAGGCCCCTAAATTGATTGTGGTTGATTCTAGGATTTATTCCAAGGCTAATGGTGTGTTTAAATGGCTTTTAAACACTTGATTTTGAGTTTACTCTCCATGAATGATGAGTTTACGGCCCAAGCATGTTCTTGGGCAGTAAACTCATGTTTACTCCTCAAAAATCATGTTTAAGGTGTTCCAAGTCCGAATTGGTAAGCCATAAGGTCATATCTAAGTCCCAAAATTGGTTTGGAGGGGTTTTAAGGCACAAAAACCCATTTTACTTGAGTTTACGGCCCATGGATGCTCCAGGACCGTAAACTCATGAAGATGGTCCTTTTTCAATGTTTAATCTCGGATTTGAAGGCCTAAGAGGTTGAACAACAAGTTAGGGAAGTTACCTCAAGGATTTGGAGCCTTAAGTCAATGTTTTTGGACTTAGATCTTTGGTTGAGGAGAGAAGTTAGAGAGAGAGTAGTGAGAGAGAACAAAAGCTTCAAATGGAAGCTTAAACCACTTTAAATAGTGTTCAAGATTTGGACACGGTGGATGTCACACTCCAAAACCAGAACGGCGGAAATGTTCTGGGGTGGATGACGTCATGTCAAGTATCACAACATATGTAGTATAGTAATCAAAGTACAACAACCATTGCATTAATAGTAATAGTTTTACATGGGTTTAAATTGTATAGAATCATCAAAGTAAGACAAGTAATAGTGTAGGTGCAGCTTGGTACTAAACTGTCTTCACCAAAAGCTCCTGAGATGTACCTATCTAATGCTGACCTGATAATACAAGTTATTTGAAAGCGAGTATCAGCATTTTTACAAACGCTGGTGAGTTCATAAGTATGTAGTGTCATTTTGTTCAAATAACTATATAAAAAGTAGTAGTATTAGAGTCTACAGTGTATTAGAGTTCTTTCCAGAAAATCCTATATTTTCTAATTAAAAGCAGTCTTCTACCAAGACTGGACAGAGTTATGTTGTGGAAGTAATTTTCCCTTAAACACTATCATTATCAAAATACGGGATTTGATTTTAAAGAAAGTAGGAGAATATCAGGGAAAATGACATACGCCTAAGCAGTGAAGACTGCTGACTAAGGCAGAAGAAATCATAGACTCCAGGAGAGTATCGACTAAATGACACGCCTGGCTCAGTCTAACAAAAGGAGACACAGAACCCAGACGGTATCAAATGAAAGATACAACTAGTAAGGTTTAAAACATTGAATACAGACCCTAGACGGTATCAAATGAAAGATACAGCAAGCACGATCTAAAACAGTGAATACAGACCCTAGATAGGATCAAATGAATGATACGTCTAGTAAGGTCTAAAACAGAGGATACAGACCCCAGACAGTATCAATTGCATGATACGTCTAGCAAGGTCTAAGATAGTGTAATTCTAGGTTTGTATATTCGAGGTGTGTATTTTCTAGGTGTGTATTTCCAGCGTACAATGTTAAGCGTCGTTACCTTAAGGCCATGAATTATAAGGTAACCCCGAGATACTCAAAACCATACTGATAGACACTAGAGAACTCGACGCCCTGCAAGCGTCAAAATAAAGATGTGACGTTTGTCACCCCTTGGCTTGGTAGGCCATGGACTGTAGCTAGCAGTCAGGGTGCAGGGGTGTCAATCCCGTATAGATCTATACACACAATGTCCGCTCTCCCTACAAGAGACTCTGTTTACCAACTAGACAACTGAGAAGTCTGTGTCCTGAAGATGTATCCCGAATAGTGGATTATGATGTAAGTGTTGGACTAGCAGTAGAGACTCATAACTGAACCGATCGATGTAAACCCATATGTCTATACATTCATACATGATATATAACTAATGATAAAACGACCTTCGGATGGATATCCGATCCCACCAGACCACATCTCAACAAAGAAAAGGAAATAGGGCGAACTAGCCTTCCTAAGTCCTTTAATCATTATTTGTATAACTATACAAGTACATACATACTTTTAACTAAGTGAAAGCGTATCGTGAAGTAGAACTGTATCGTGAAGTAGAAGCGTATCATGAAGTAGTAGTGTACCGTGAAGTAGAAGCGTATCGTGAAGTAGTAGTGTATCGTGAAGTAGAAGCATATCGTGATGTAGTAGTGTATCGTGAAGTAGAAGCGTATCGTGAAGTAGTAGTGTATCGTGAAGTAGAAGCGTATTGTGAAGTAAAAGCGTATCATGCAGTAGCAGTGTTAATAAGTATAAGCATATCACGAAGTGGAAACGTTATTAAGTATAAGTGAAGTAGAAGCGTTATCAAGTATAAGTGTATCACGAAGTGGAAGTATAACGAAGCAGTAGTATCTAACCAAGTAGGAGTATAAAAACATGGAAGAAAATTTTTGTAAAACCTTTATACTTAAGAAAATCACGACTTGGTATTCTTTTGTAAAACAAGTTTGAAAACCTTTAGAAATCCTTTGAAACCTTTCATAAACGAAATTTGGTTATAACTTTGATAAAACAATATAAGTAAAGATTTGAACAAGTAAAGTCGTTTTGGAAAACCATTTACAGTATCACACTTAGCAAAACAGTTGACAGTGTAAAAAATCCTTGGGCATGCGAGTTATCAATAACATGTGATTGATATGATAACTGGCATGTTTAACTTGTATTCCCCCCCCCCCATAAAAACATGTAAAAGCATTTAAAAGGTTAATTCAGGGGTATGAACTCACCTGTTGTAAGTGGATCCGACGAATGTGCCGGTTGGGTGCTCGGTGTCAAGTAAAGACTTGAACACACTTAGTGACCTATTAACATATTATAATATATGTTTACATATAATTAGTACATATAATACTAATTAAACAAGTATACACGTCCTAAAGTGTGAAAAACACTTTGGTTAAGTGCTTGGAGTGTCCCGGGTAACATTTAAGGGTGTGTATGGCCTAGATAGGGTATTTACTCTTCAAGAGTAAACTCTTTATAGAGTTCACGGCCCTAGGACTAACTCCCCATGAGTTTACGGTCGTAAACTCATGGTGAGGGTGTTCTAGGATGCCAAAATGTCTTATATCACTTGTGGAATTTTGCTAGGTCCAAATATAAAGTGTATGAATGGATTTAAGGCATCAAATGGACCATTTGAGGAGTTTCGGCCCTAAACAAGGAGTTTATGACCGTAATCTCCTATGTGCATATACTTTTGGTGTTTTAAGGACTTAAATGATAGAGAATAAAATCCTATGCATTTTTCCAAGTCAAATGGGGAGTTATTTGGGCACCTTTTAGGAGTTTACGGCCCATGGACCTTTCCTAGGGAGGTTTACGGCCATAAACTCCTATTTCCTTGGTTTTCTTTAATGTTTAAAGCATTTAAATCAATGGGATTACTTCTAGACATTTTTCCAAGGCCATAGGAGGTGTTTGAGGGCATTTCTAACACTTAAACTTGAGTTTACTCCCCATGAAGAGGAGTTTACGGCCCAAGCATGTTCTTGGGCAGTAAACTCAAGTTTACTCCCCAAAAGTTAAGTTCAATGTGTTCTAAGTCCGTTTCCAAAAGTTATTTAGCCATATCAAAGCCTTAGGGGTAATTTAGAGGGGTTTTGGGGCTTAAAAACCCCATTTAATGGTGTTCACGGTCCAAGAGTGTTCTTGGGCCGTAAACACATGAATTTACCCCTATTTGATGTTTTAAACACGAATTTGCATGTTAGCTAAGCTATACAACAAGTTAGGTGTAACACTCTAAAAATTCCAACCAATTTAAACTTTTCAAAAACAACCCGATTTCATTAAATTATTACAAAAAGGTTTTCAATACAATTTATTTAGAGTATTCCCAGAATCACTTCACAACATAAACATGAGGAGCGGTACGATCATGCCTTCGCCTTGCCACGGTCTCCTGAAGAACCTGAAAAACATTAAACCACCACTGTAAGCCCGAAAGCTTAGTGAGATATCCCCAAAATACCAACCACATATACCATACACGCATAACATGCCATATCATATCCGATCACAGAACAACCATGCACTTCGGGTCTACTATGTGACTGGTCCGCCGCACCGGCCAACAATCCACCTGGTCCACCCTCCGAGTCTAGCCATATACCTCGAGTCTGCAGTGTGATTTTTCCGCCCTCACTGGGCCTTCAATCAACCTGGTCCACTCTCCAAATCTAGCCACATACATCGAGTCTACAGTGTGATTGGTCCGCCCGCACCGGGCCTTCAATCCACCTGGTCCACTCTCTGAGTCTACAGTATGACTGGTCCGCCCGCACCGGGCCTTTAGTCGGTCTGGTCCACTCTCCGAGCCTCGGCACGTCTGGTCCGCCCTCTTGGGGCCTACAGCTTATCTGGACCGCTCGCTGGGCCTTCGGGACAACCGGTCCGCC
The DNA here is from genome assembly GCF_051521515.1 of Lactuca serriola. NCBI lineage: Eukaryota > Viridiplantae > Streptophyta > Magnoliopsida > Asterales > Asteraceae > Lactuca > Lactuca serriola. Next base: position 189,338,585 of record NC_136410.1, read on the forward strand.
CTGGGTATCTTGGCCTACATCACAAAGCAGGACCCGCCTCAACCCAACTCTAGTCCAAACAACCATGTGCACGTAAACATAAAATCATATAAGCATTCATAGTCAACAAGCCGATCAAATAGATCACATAACATATCATCATCCTAACCAGGATACCGACCTAACCAGTCACTAACATAACATCACCCTACCTATTAGGGAACCGACCTTACCCAGGTCTCTAACATATACCATCCTAGCTACCAGGATGCAAACATATCAAAGCAATAACATAACAACAATACCCGGATCTCAATCCGATAGAGGGCCGGCCTTGGTGCCTTAGACCCTGTTATATAGTGAGGATAACTCACCTCGAAACTGCCGACTAAACAGATAACCCAAGCTGCTCTGATCACTGATACGATCTCCACCACTGGACAACCACCAAGGCACTGAACTCAAAACAATATCCAACAATTACCAAAATGCCCTTGGAAACCATTGGTCAACCCTTGGTCAAAGTCAACCCCTAACTGACTCTACTCGCAGAGTCAACCCGATGACTCGACGAGTCCCCATGCTCAGAAATTCCCCAATCCGCGACTCAACTCGCCGAGTCACCCCGAGACTCGCCGAGTTCAACAACTATGAGTCCACTCACACACAACTCACTGAGTCATCCCTTGACTCACCGATTCACGGCTGAACCAGAAAAGATTGGGGACTCTTCGACAAGACTCGCCGAGTCCAACAACAGACTCGTCCAGTCTAAGGCTATCTTCAACCTACTCGTCGAGTTGTTCTTCCAACTCGTCGAGTTCCAGGCCATCTTCATCCAACTCACCGAGTTGTTCTTCCAACTCGTCGAGTCCCAGCCTATCTTCAAGCAACTCGCCGAGTCCACCCATGTGACTCATCAAGTACCACCGAGTCTGAATCCATACAGAGGATTTCCAAGCCATGCAGATGATCCAAACCATAGATCTACCCTTCCTAAGGCCATCCATCACGTAAAGTGGAAAACTTTACGTGAATCCAAGGAGATCTAGGCACTTTACATTCTAGGGCTAGGGTTTGGGACAAAATAGCTCCTTCAAACACTCATCAACAGGGACTTTATGACATATAGGACCATCACAAGCTTAGATCTGAAGTAGCATCCTCAGATCCAAGCTTCTATCTCACTTTAGATGCCATACCAACCACCACACATGAATCCATGAAGAAAATAGCTTAAGGAAATGGTTCCTTACCCTTGGAATGATCCCAACCAACTGTAGATTGTTGTTTCCCCCAAGCTTCCTGATACAAGCCTCCAATCTTCAAGCTTAAAGCACCAAATATCCTTCTCCAAGCTCTAATTCACTCAAAAATGGGGTTTCCTCACGACATTAGGGCTTCTGGAACTCAAGGGATGATAAGGAGGCTGGGGAGGAGACATAATGTTCTTTATATATGGCTCAACCTCCGGATTTAGGGTTTTCTCCACTCAGCACCAACTCGCCGAGTCCACCCATGCTACTCGCCGAGTTGGTCACTTAACACGCGACTAGAGTCGCGACCCTACTCGCCGAGTCCACTCATTGACTCGCCGAGTCGCTCCTTCCCATTTAACCATTTTATCCCTTCAACTTTACTCTTGCTATTCCGGGATGTTACATTAGGGTAGATTGCTTACTCGTTTGGGGCTCGAAATGGACATTTTTGGCTCGGGAAATAAGTTATAGAGAGAGAGTGTAGTGAGAGTGTGAAAAGGGTGTAAATAAGGTCCACTCCCCCTTATATAGGGGTTTGAGTTGAGGCTCAGTGGAAATCTACCCGATACTGCCGTTAAACTGGGCTTTTGGTCGCACCCGATTTAGTGGTCGTATTTTGACTTGGTTGAAACTAAAATGTTTCCAATGCATTTATGAGGGTGTTTTTACTTTGTTTCAACCCTTACCAAGTCATTATAAAAGTCCCAATTAAATTAACCACTCCAAAAGTTAACGGACAGTTAAATAAAACGGGGCTTATTAACGGAAAAAGGGGTTAAAAATGACGGAATAAATTTCGGGTTGTCACATCATCCCACCGTTACAGGGAATGTCGTCCCGAAATTCAGGTTTAGGAAAGGAAGTAGGTATGAATGATCAGGTAGAGGCAGGGGGTACTTCCTATTCGGTTCGCCTTGCACTCCCAAGTGATCTCTGGCCTGTGACTGGCGTTCTAACAAGCCATCACTTATAGGATGCGGATTCCGTCTCGTGCAGTTAGCGATTTCCTACAGGTATGTCTACAAAGTTAGGGTTCTCAATGGTTTCTATCAAGATGAGTGGGATAAAAAGAGCGACGTCGGGCAAGCACTTATCAAGTCTAAGAAGTGGATCGATTTGGGGTGAAGCTTGTGGAATATTTGAAAGTAGTAGTGGTCTGACGAGGGTTGGACCAATCTCCGTAAGAAGTCTCAGATGGTCCTATGCTCTTTGAAGGGTAGAGTTTTTCAGTACTTAGAACATAGTGTACTTTATGGTGAGATCATCACTGGTGTGATCGCCATTCCGAAGTTCCAAACGTTCTCTCTCATACTGGAAGTGTAGTCCTTCAGGTTGGTTCTTAGGAAGCTCGGGTTGTCCTTGGTTTCACGTTTCCTGTCAATTGGCTTTTAGAGACTCTCTAGATCATCGGATGGGTTGTGTGTCTACGGTATCTTTTTGTTGTAGAGTGGCTATCTCAATCTTGTGCAAAATGAACCTGCACTATTGAATCTTGAGATATTCCTAACGGAAACCCTCAGGGTCGGGGAGATAGGGTTTCCCCAGACGAGTGTTGGACTATTTTGGGAGGTGGTTCTACTATTTCTGCGCGAGATAGTATTCGTGGAACACCTAATAGTCCAATGAATCTCTAAGAGGTTGGTTGATTTCAGTACGGAAAGCGGTTGCTCTTGTATAACCCATCGACTAGCACCTAGACTGGTGTCAAGTCTAGAATCTCTTCAGGATCTGGGTTATAAGGCTTCACGCAACTAATTTCGCACTTTGATCAAGTATTCTCGGCTGCGAAGGTTATCATGTGTTTCTCGGTATTCTAGTGTTCGCTTTGGAGAATGAAGTCTATCGTCTACAGGGCGACGACGATTTCCTCCACACAGGAGGGCGGAGGGTCATAGGCACTACTCGTCGGTAACGGGGTGGACGAAGTGCTTGAGTGGTGTGAACATCTTCTGCAACTACTCTTCCGAAGGTTCTGAGTTGCCTCGATCTAGGTCAAATCTAGTGAGTATTGGGTTCCATCACTCGGGACTTTGATCTCCATTATATACCGCCCTTATGCGTATACTCAGTTATAGTGGTCAGTCCCATGCGTTCTATTATCTTGATTCACGAACTTGATTGTGAGGTATGAAGGGTCTATCTGGGGGATCTACGGAGTATGTTATCGTCTTCTGGAATACCTGCAGTGTATTCTCTTTGGTTTCTTTCTGTCTAGGAAAGTTGGTTAACGGCGTGCGGTACCCTTCTCCTGGATACTTCGGAAGGTTCGAGGTAAGAGGGACGACTGACGGATCGCATTAGGTTTGATTATATGTATTATGTTTAGGTTCAGAAGAACCTTTAATTGCCGAAATGGCTACGGAGAAAGTTCTTTTTACACAGCACTAGGGATTTACACATGGTTGCACGAGGTCAAACCATAATTGATAGAGTCGTCGAAGTTGGCACACTTCGACAGGATACAATATGAAGGTCAATAGAGTCGTGTGCTGAACAGGCAGACAAGTTCTAGGCGTCTCAGGTTTCGTCCCGTGTATCACTGCGGCGGATACTTGGATCGATAGTGTCGACGCGGAACTATAGAGAGTCCTGAGTGTTTCTGAGTAGAGTACCTTTTCATGAATGGATTCTCACGAGGCATTTCTATAATCGCCTAACATATACTAATCATGTATAGTTAAGGTGGGGAGGACTGTTAACTGCGCGACTCCACCTTAAATCCACAACCAAACGAGGAACAGGAAATGAGGCGGCATTCACTCACTCTAGGTCTATCCATCTCAATTATACATGGCAGTAACGTATATATCTAGCCATTATAGTTGTACCTGATGAAAATTTTAATTTTTTATGACAGTGCTGTCACTTTCGCCTTAATGGGGAAGTAATTACATTTAGGATTAGCCTTTTAATGTTTTCGGTTAACTATCTGAGATTGAGAGACGTACCAAAATCTACCAGGTTCCATGATGCTTCTTCCCAAGCATTAGAGTCAGACTCCTCCTGAGTCTTTGTTGTCTCCTTCGGTTGGGCAGTCCCTTTTGAAGTGTCCAATATCACCTCATAGACGGCAAATTGGATTGATCGTCAGATTGGTGATTGATGCAATACACTCCATCGGGGTTCTGCAAACGCGAGCAATATGCCCCTTCATGTTGGACCTAGCACATAAGAGTTTCTGGAACATACCATGATGATGGTCGCTACACTTGCCGCAGCAGGGAAGGCTTCCTAGGTATGGTCTTCTTGAAGTAGGGATGGAAAGGCTGGCAAGGGTATTGACTGTCTCAGCTCGTAGCCTTTCGGAAGGTCCTTGAGCCGGGGTACTTCCTTCTTCATTCTGGAACTTTCTCTTTAGTGGAGTTGACTGAGGTTATTGGGTGGCTGGGTACACAGAGGTTGGCTGCTGCTGTCCACTACTAGGATCGGAATTCCCGATAGGGCTCTCGCTAACATTGGCATTGTTAGCATTCAACTGAGCCATGACAGCCGCAACGGCTGCCGAGACCGCAGCCTGGAACGTAGCTTCATCGAGTAGGAGAGTCAGTTTCTTGTCAGTAGATGGGTTACGCTTCTTCGGAGGCATGGTTTTTCCTATACGGAAAAGAAATCAAGAGGATGAGAGACGATGGTTAACCCTGTACATATTTGTCCTTACTGTGCTAGGCCTAAATTTTCCCGTGCCTCGGATATTGGTTGCCTGAGTGCGAGCTACATCCCTATGATGTAGTCCCGATATTCAAAGTAGGAGTGTGAGTATCGGAAAAGCCATAAGATGGGAGTCGTTCCTACTAAGTCACCTTTATACTGAGAAAGGTTCTCTCTCCGGCCTGGAAAGATTTGAGAATGGTTCAGAACGAAGACAGTAGGAATAAAGGCTCATGAAGGCTTATGGCTAAACATCCTCAATAGAGGTGCGGGGATCCGCTCTAATCGTCTTACTTGCAACGGGAAAAGGCGTTTTACCTAACACATAGCGTGAGTAGTGTAACCACTAACTCACTAGATTGTATTATTTTATGGGTGTATTAGCGTGACGCACACGAGGAAAAGACACTTCTCGGGTTCCATGTACTGGCTCCCTCTGTCTACCTCGTATCTTTGATTGGGATCGGCGTTGGTTTCCTTCGGTTAGTTACCTAGGGTTCTTTTCTCGTGAAGACATATTGAATTTCTACTACGCCTTCATGATGGGTGACTGGAAATCTCGGAAGTTTAGGTGAACTTCTCACCGATGTCCCTAAATGATATAGGCACTTGGTGATTTCAATAGTCTCGACCTAGTTCATTTATTTCCGAACTGGAAATCTCCTCAATGAACCTCTTCGAGATCGGAATCAACTCTTCCGGCGAGCACTGATGTGGATAAGGTTTTCTACAGGGTTCGTGGAAGAATGGAAATGTCTAAAGAATCCTAAGAGATTATTAACATTTCACTAGGTGATCCATATCAAGTCCTGTTACGATTACATAGGGTATACAAATCATATATAACTTAGATCCAATAGGCCTTCGAATATGTGATACTACTCTATATCCACATCCCAACGAGGAAAAGGAAGTAGTGCGAAACCACACATTCTTAGCCTATGGGATTCTTATTATATATAACCTTGGAAGTATACCCTCTGTAATTGTAGGTATATCAATAAGGATATTTTTAGTTCTTCACACAAGGTTGTCTATGTATCCTAAAATACCCCTATGGTATTCTAATTTCTTGTTTGTTTCTTATCTTCTGAATATGATTTTGGGATTAATGTGAGCCTTTTAGTATTCCAAAATACTCCCATAGTATTTTAAACTTTATGTTTGGCTCTAGCATTCCTAGTTGGTAAGTTTCAGACCTGTTGCAACACCACTTTCACTCCCAAGCACACGTTCATCGCATCTCGAATAAATGTAGTTGATCAGGTTACATTTATTCCAGCTTACGATTACATAACTGTCCAGGTTTGACGGAAATGCTCAACATCCGAAGACTTTTATTCTTGTTCTTCTTGTGATACTTGTGTTCGAGTGTTTAGATTCTGGATGTTCTAATACTTTGGTAAAATATGGTTATATTTTAAAGTATAATTCTTGGTCGGAGTGTTTTATCCCTAAGTATTTATACGCTGTATATCTTTTGTGAATTGATATACTTAGCTCACTATAAACAATGCTCTGATACCAATCTGCCACACTCCAAAACCGGAACGGCGGAAACGTTCTGGGGTGGATGACATCATGTCAAGTATCACAACATATGCAGTATAGTAATCAAAGTACAACAACCATTTCATTAATAGTAATAGTTTTACATGGGTTTACATTGTATAGAATCATCAAAGTAAGACAAGTAATAGTGTAGGTGCAGCTTGGTACTAAATTGTCTTCACCAAAAGCTCCTGAGATGTACCTGTCTAATGCTGACCTGATAATACAAGTTATTTGAAAGCGAGTATCGGCATTTTTACAAATGCTAGTGAGTTCATAATTATTTAGTGTCATTTTGTTCAAATAACTATATAAAAAGTAGTAGTATTAGAGTCTATAGTGTATTAGAGTTGTTTCTAGAAAATCCTATATTTTCTAATTAAAAGCAGTCTTCTACCAAGACTGGAAAAAGTTATGTTGTGAAAGTAGTTTTCCCTTAAACACTATCATTATCAAAATACGGGATTTGATTTTAAAGAAAGTAGGAGAATATCAGGGAAAATGACATACGCCTCAGCAGTGAAGACTGCTGACTAAGGCAGAAGAAATCATAGACTCGAGGAGAGTATCGACTGAACGACACGCCTGGCTCAGTCTAACCAAAGGACACACAGACCCCAGATGGTATCAAATGAAAGATACAGCTAGTAAGGTCTAAAACAGTGAATACAGACCCTAGACAGTATCAAATGAAAGATACAGCTAGCACGGTCTAAAACAGTGAAAACATACCCTAGACAGGATCAAATGAATGATACGTCTAGTAAGGTCTAAAACAGAGGATACAGACCCCAGACAGTATCAATTGAATGATACGTCTAGCAAGGTCTAAAATAGTTTAATTCTAGGTGTGTATATTCGAGGTGTGTATTTTCTAGGTGTGTATTTCCAGCGTACGATGTTAAGCATCGTTACCTTAAGGCCATGAATTGTAAGGTAACCCCGAGATACTCGTAACCATTCTGATAGACACTAGAGAACTCGACGCCCTGCAAGCGTCAAAATAAAGATGTGACATTTTTCACCCATTGGCTTGGTAGGCCATGGACTGTAGCTAGCAGTCAGGGTGCGGGGGTGTCAATCCCGTATAGATCTATACACACAATGTCCGCTCTCCCTACAAGAGACTCTGTTTACCAACTAGACAACTGAGAAGTCTGTGTCCTGAAGATGTATCCCGAATAGTGGATTCTGATGTAAGTGTTGGACTAGCAGTAGAGACTCATAACTGAACCGATCGATGTAAACCCATATGTCTATACATGTATACATGATATATAATTAATGATCAAACGACCTTCGGATGGATATCCGATCTCACCAGACCACATTTCAACGAAGAAAAGGAAATAGGGCAAACTAGCCTTCCTAAGTCCTTTAATCATTATTTATATAACTATAAAAGTACATACATACTTTTAACTAAGTGAAAGCATATCATGAAGTAGAAGTGTAACGTGAAGTAGAAGCGTATCGTGAAGTAATAGTGTATCGTGAAGTAGAAGCGTATCGTAAAGTAGTAGTGTATCATGAAGTAGTAGTGTATCGTGAAGTAGAAGTGTATCGTGAAGTAGTAGTGTATCGTGAAGTAGAAGCGTATTGTGAAGTAAAAGCGTATCGTGCAGTAGGAGCGTTAATAAGTATAAGCGTATCACGAAGTGGAAACGTTATTAAGTATAAGTGAAGTAGAAGCGTTATCAAGTATAAGTGTATCACGAAGTGGAAGTATAACGAAGCAATAGTATCTAACCAAGTAGGAGTATAAAAACATGGAGGAAAACTTTGGGAAAACCTTTATACTTAAGAAAATCACGACTTGGTATTCTTTTGTAAAACAAGTTTGAAAACCTTTAGAAATCCTTTGAAACCTTTCATAAACACATTTTGGTTATAATTTTGATAAAACAATATAAGTAAAGATTTGAACAAGTAAAGTCGTTTTGGAAAACCATTTACAGTATCACACTTGGCAAAATAGTTGACAGTGTAAAAAATCCTTGGGCATGCGGGTTATCAATCACATGTGATTGATATGATAACTGGCATGTTTAACTTGTATTCCCCCCTCCCCCATAAAAACATGTAAAAACATTTAAAAGGTTAATTCAGGGGTATCAACTCACCTGTTGTAAGTGGATCCGACGAAGGTGTCGGTTGGGTGCTCGGTGTCAATTAAGGACTTGAACACACTTAGTGACCTATTAACATATGATAATATATGTTTACATGTAATTAGTACATATAATACTAATTAAACAAGTATATGCATCCTAAAGTGCGAAAAACACTTTGGTTAAGTGCTTGGAGTGTCCCGGGTAACATTTAAGGGTGTGTATGGCCTAGATAGGGTGTTTACTCTTCAAGAGTAAACTCTTTATAGAGTTCAAGGCCCTAGGACTAACTCCCCATGAGTTTACGGCCGTAAACTCATGGTGAGGATGTTCTAGGATGTCAAAATGTCTTATATCACTTGTGGAATTTTGCTAGGTCCAAATATAAAGTGTATGAATGGATTTAAGGAGTCAAATGGACCATTTGAGGAGTTCACGGCCCTAAACAAGGAGTTTACGGCCGTAAGCTCCTATGTGCATATACTTTTGGTGTTTTAAGGACTTAAATGATAGAGAATAAAATCCTATGCATTTTTCCAAGTCAAATGGGGAGTTTAGGGCATCATTTGGGCACCTTTTAGGAATTTACGGCCCATGGACCTTTCCTAGGGGGGTTTACGGCCATAAACTCCTATTTCCTTGGTTTTATTTAATGTTTAAAGCATTTACATCAATGGGATTGCTTCTAGACATTTTTCTAAGGCCATAAGAGGTGTTTGAGGGCATTTCTAACACTTAAACTTGAGTTTACTCCCCATGAAGAGGAGTTTACGGCCCAAGCATGTTCTTGGGCAGTAAACTCAAGTTTACTCCCCAAAAGTTAAGTTCAATGTGTTCTAAGTCCGTTTCCATAAGTTATTTCGCCATATCTAAGCCTTATGGGTAATTTAGAGGGGTTTTGGGGCTTAAAAACCCCATTTAATGGTGTCCTCGGTCCAAGAGTGTTCTTGGGCTGTAATGCCAACCCCCTTCAATGCAAAAGATAAAGATACATCACCATAGCAGTATTTAAAAGTTTACAACCCATAGCTTCAAAAGAAACAAAATACAAGTTTTTCAAAATAACATTGTTCAAAATATAGCTTCATAATAGCTTCAACACGATGCAGCATGCTCTATGATGATGAATCTTTACATCCACTTACTAATTACTTCCTGAAAAAGCATGTAAAACGAGCGTCAACTATGAAAATAGTTGGTGAGTATCACAAGTTTATAAAAATCGAGCGTACAATAAGGCTTTTCGTAAATACGAGTACATTGCTTCAATGATAAACAAGTTGATTGCTATTAATGAATACAAGTTTATTGCTATAACGAGAAACGAGTTTGTATGTGTATGAGCAAACAATGAGTCTCAACCAAACCTATGACTGAAGCCCTATCGAGATCTATTCTTATCGTTCCATAGATGAATATGGTATCATGCACTCCAGCGATTCGGGCGAGTGAGGAGTTGTCAATTCCTAATAGCGCTATCCATAATGACCATTGGCTCAAAGAGTTAGTGGTTAGAGATAAGGGAAGGTCCTTAGTACGATAAGTTCTCATGTTCCGTGTTGCATAAACATACATAAAGATACATAGCAATACAATAGCAATCAAGTTTGATAATAAACAATTTAAATACATCATGCAAACAATAGTTTTTCTGGACATGCTTTTCCACCCCAAAACATAAAAACCGAAAATAGGGGAGTGCGTGAATACTCACAATATGCAAAATATAGTAATCAAGTTTATACAAGTCAATTAAATATAATGAACATAAGTAGTTTAGGACATGCTTTTCCACCCCAAAACATAAAAACCGAAAATAAGGGAGTACGTGAATACTCACGATGTTTTGTGTAGACACAAGCGGTACTTCGGGATGCACCAACGTCTTACTACCGGGATCCTACGACATCAAACACACGCACTAGTGAGTTTCCATGTCGATATCTAATGCTAATATACTAAACTCTACATATAGGGAAATGCCAATTTATGTTTTAGTATTGGATTTTATATCAATTAGTTACACTTTTTCTGAAGTAATGAAATTCTATATATCGGGCGATTAATTACAACCTTGGAATATAAACTTTCCAAATTTTTAAGTCCTTATTACAACATAAATTCACGAAAATAGCATTCGAGGGATAAAAATTCTCAAACTTTTTATTTAACTGTTATTACACAATACTAAGCTGGGAAAATTATAAAAATGGATTTCCAAGCTGTTTAATTATATTTTATGATTTTTGAGCATTTATTTCAATAAAAATTGAAATAAATAGAAAACAGTTTCCAAAATTACCCAAACTTTTTATTTAATTGTTATTATACATAAATAGGCTGGGAAAAATATAAAAGATATTTTTCAGTGGGTATTTCTATTTTTCCTTGCTTTATTCCTTTAAATAGTCATTAATTAAAGAAATAATATTAAACAGTTAAAATAAATCACCATAAATTTTTGTAACATCATTTACAGTATAAATATCCTGGGAAAAATATCAAAAGTGGTTTTCATAATGTATAAACTGGTTTTGGGTATTTATGTATATTTAAGTGTATTTTAGTGCAATTAACTTTAGAAAATAAGAGAAAGATAGTTTACAGTAGAGAAAAATATTCAAAATTTTTATGTAACCTCCTACTCTATAATGTTATATCCTGGTAAATTTTCATGAATTTTGGATAATCAGAACTATTTCTCCCATTTTTAGACCATTATAATTACCAAAAATTGGGAAAAATAGTAAAACATGATGGAAAATCTTGAGATTATTTTCTGGAGTCACCCATCACAGTTAAGGTATGCGAAAATTGTTAGATACAATTTTCACATCCTATAAAGTGGTTTTGTAATTTATCATGTCCTAAATAAAAGAAAATTAGAAATCATATGAAACAGTAACAAAAATTTCTGAAATTTGGTGAGGGGTCATTATTCCCCCATAAGGATCATCCATGAATTTATTTAGGATTTATTGACCTCTAGAAGTATTTTATATGATTTATGCCCTTGGTTTTAGCAATAATTCTAATAAATCAAAGAAATAACAAAAGCTCTTGAAATTTTCCAGATTATCTCATGCATGCAAGGGCTTTCAAAAGGAAAAATGTAAAAAAATGTATTCAGAAGAGAAATGAGGGTAATGATTCCAAACAATTTAAGAAAAGTTGCATGCAATAATGCATGAAGTGTAAATGTGGCTGAAGTTCATGAATTTGTGTAGCCCATTCAGTGAGGTTTTAAGCCACGAAATTTCAACCATAATTCACTAGATATGTTAAGTTTCTAATGTATTTTTCCTCAGATTTATGGTTGGGTTTAAGGCCATTGTTTAAGCAAGATAAAAATAGTGATCACAGAAAAAGAGCTGTATGCGCAACCTTTTTGTAAAATCTGCTAAAAATCGGATATTTAATATTTTACAGTGAGACCAGTTGGGTTTGAAATTTAACTCGTGGAACTAACCAATACAAAAAGAATATCATGATTTGGTTAAGAAATGACTGAGTTATGACTGTTCAAAGTCGAACAAAGTAATCTGGCAGATTGCATGTTTGCTTGTGTGCATTATTAGGGTATTTCAACAAGAACATCATGCATGTCTTTGGTAAGGCCCGATTTCTAACACATGCATGGAATGAATGAGCATCCAAGATGTACTAGAAATGGTTTAAATGCTTTTGTTCATGCATGAACACAAAAGAAATGGAGAAGAACATGAAATATTAGGTTTTGATGTCACATGATCATATGTGCATCTTTTCCACTCCTTGCATGGGTTTGATCCCGGATTTTCACCATCTCTAACACATGCATTGTGTTATGGTGAGAATCTACAAACCACAAGGGGAGAATAAAGATTTCTAGCCATGGAAAGGCATAGAATCCTAAAAGTAGAGAAGACTAAGAAGAAAAAGAGGTTTAACCATGAAACTATGGAAGAAGATGTTGTTGTTTACCTTGGTTTTGACCTTGAGAGAAGTAAGAACACTTCAAGGGCTTCACAATCTCGAAATTTTGCAGAGAAATGAGAGGATTTTCGTGAGTTTAGAGAGAGGGAAGAAGAGAGTGAAGTGTGTGAAGAGAGTGAAGTGAGAGAGTGAAGAGGGAAGAGGTGGAGTAAGGGTTTAAGCTTAATGATTGTGTTTTGGGGAAGAGAGAGGGCATGGGGAGGGGAGAATGGCCAGATTTTTGAGTGGATTAGGGCCTTCTCTCTCCTCAATTCAAATTTTATAAAAATCCCTCCTTAATTTTTATAAAAATCTAATTTTTATAAAAGTGATTATTAAGCAAATTTGGATTTATTTAAATTCTTGTTTTTAACAAATGAATTATGATTAATACTTGGTAATTTATATTTCTATTTCATTGGTATAATCCATAATTTGATTAATAAAATTTGATATTAGGAAGTTTATAGCCAAATTTTATAATGTTTTTAAGCTTTAAGATTTATAAATTTGGATTTTTGGCTCTTTAGGGTTTTTGGAATATTGTTTGATATTCAACAACATGTTGAAGTATAATTAGAATGTTTTAATTTATTTTTAGGGTTTTATACCCTATTTCAATTATAACAAAGCTTGAAAGTTTCATTCAAATTATCGCATTGGCATTTCCTATTGTAATTAAGCAACTTACTAGAATCGTAAGTGTCAAGTATATTAGTCCTAGATCTTAGTTGGATCCTAGTTTATGCAAGATTTTGACCTAATCTATACTACTAGGCCATGGCATGTTGTGCATGAATGGTTTTTATAAAGATGCATGAGTCCGAGAATGACCTGAATTTGACAGTTGTCACACGTAAACACATGAATTTACCCCTGTTTGATGTTTTAAACATGAATTTGCATGTTAGCTAAGCAATACAACAAGTTAGGGTAGATTGCTTACTCATTTGGGGCTCGAAACAAACGTTTTTGGCTCGGGAAATAAGTTATAGAGAGAGAGTGTAGTGAGAGTGTGAAAAGGGTGGAAATGAGGTCCACTCCCCCTTATATAGGGGTTTGAGTTGAGGCTCAGTGGAAATCTACACGATACTGCCGTTAAACGGGGCTTTTGGTCGCACCCGATTTAGTGGTCGTACTTTGACTTGGTTGAAAGTAAAAATTTTCCTATGGATTTATGAGGGTGTTTTTTACTTTGTGTCAACCCTTACCAAGTCATTATAAAAGTCCCAATTAAATTAACCAATCCAAAAGTTAACGGACAGTTAAATAAAACGTGGCTTATTAACGGAAAAAGGGGTTAAAAATGACGGAATAAATTTCGGGTTGTCATAGTGGAATTCTACCCGATACCGACGTTTGACGTGGCTTTTGGTCGCACCCGATCAAGTTGTCGTAACCCGATATGGTCGATTCTAAAAATATCCCGATTACTAATATGGGGTGTTAATACGAGTTCTTAATGCGTTGGAACACCCATTAAGTCATAATAATAATCTCAAATTAATGACTTAATTTAATTGCGTAAACGGAAACGAAATCGGAAACGACGAATGGATTAACGAAAAGGGTTACGAAAAGGATTACAATTGATGATACAAACTTCGGGTTGTTACATTATCCCCCCGTTAGAGGAAATTTCGTCCCGAAATTCAGAATTAAGATACAAATCATGAATCTGGAAAGAGAGGCGGATACTTCTGTTTCATTGAGTCTTCACGCTCCCAAGTGAATTTCGGTCGCCGCTTGGCATTCCAGCGAACCTTCACTATCGGGATGCGGCTTTGCTTTGTACGTTTGATCTCTCGATCCATGATTTCGACTGGTTCCTCCACGAAGTTCAGGTTTTCGTTGATCTCGATCTCGTCTAAGGGAATCACTAGGGTTTCATCGAATAAGCACTACTTGAGATTTGAGACATGGAAAACAGGATGGATATTACTAAGTTCACGGGGTAATTGGAGTTTATAGGCTACAGGACCGATCCTGGCGAGGATCTCGAAGGGTCCAATGTACTTGGATTAAGTTTCCCACGCTTTCCAAACCGTACTATGCCTTTCCAGGGCGAGACCTTCAACAGGACACGGTCTCCAACTTGGAACTCCAGAGGTTTTTGGCGATTATCTGCGTAACTCTTTTGGCGATCTCGTGAAGCTTTCAATCGTTCCCGAATTTGGATGATCTTCTAGGTGGTTTCGCGAATAATTTTAGGACCAGTGAGAACACTGTCGGGGACTCGACTCTTTGCTAGTTGCGTGTCCCCTACCTCGGCCCAACACAGAGGGGATCTGCACTTGCGACCGTATAGGGCTTCAAACGGGGTAGCCTTGATACTGGTATGGTAACTGTTGTTGTACGAGAACTCGATCAAGGGCAGATGTGTGTCCCACGACTTTCCGAAATCAATGATGCATGCTCTAAGCATGTCCTCCAGGGTTTGGATAGTTCCCTCACTCTGTCCATCGGTCTGAGGATGATAGGCCGTACTCTTGTCTAGTTTGGTTCCAAGAGCCTTCTGGAGAGACTGCCAAAATCTGGAGGTAAACCTGCTATCTCGATTAGAGATAATGGACGCAAGTACACCGTGCAGTCGGACTACCTCTTGGATGTAAGTTCGCGCGAGTCTTTCCATCTTGAATGATTCTTTGATCGGAATGAAGTGAGCGGACTTTGTCAAACGATCAACAATTACCCAAATGGTATCGTACCCACTCGGACATTTGGGTAACTTGGTGATGAAATCCATGGTAATCATCTCCCATTTCCACTCGGGTATCTCGGGTTGTTGGAGCAGACCCGAGGGTTTCTGGTACTCAACCTTCACTTTGGCGCAAGTCAAGCACTTGCCCACGAATGTAGCGATCTCAGCTTTCATGTTTGGCCACCAGAATTGTTTCTTGAGATCCAGGTACATCTTATCTGAACCTGGGTGAACAAAGTATCTGGTCTTGTGTGCTTCCTCCATGACAATTTCCCTGAATCCTCCGGACTTTGGGATCCAGATTCGGTCCATGAAACAGTAGACTCCGTCACTTCTGATCTAAAGTTTCTTATCCATTCCCCTCAAGGCATCGATTGACACGTTCTAGGGTTTGAGGGCTTCTAACTGTGCGTCTCGGATTTTTATGGATAAGTGGGAATGGATAGTCATCGTTAGGGTCTTCGCTTTTCGGCTTGAACTTTCTTTTCGGCTAAGGGCATCTGCAACCACATTGTCCTAGCCGGGATGGTAACGGATTTCACACTCATAGTCACTGAGTAGTTCTACCCATCGCCGTTGCCTCATGTTCAAGTCTTTCTGATCAAGGATGTGATGTAGCCTCTTATGGTCAGTGAACATCGTACACGTAGTTCCGTAGAGATAATGTCTCCAAATCTTCAATGAAAAGACTACGGCTCCTAACTCCAAGTCATGCGTGGTATAGTTGATCTCGTGTGCCTTCAGTTGTCTCGAGGCATATGCAATCACCTTTCCTCTTTGCATAAGCACACAACCTAAGCCCTGATTAGATGCATCACAATAAACAACGAAGTCCTCCGTTCCTTCGGGCAAGGACAGGACTGGTGCGCTGCACAGGGCTTGCTTTAACGTTTGGAACGCGGTTTCTTGCTTCTCACTCCAACAAAAGGGTACACCTTTCTGTGTCAGAGTGTTTAAAGGTTTGGCGATCCTGGAAAAATTCTAGATGAATCTCCGATAATAGCCGGCGAGACCCAAGAATTGACGGATTTCTATGGGTGTCTTCGGTGCCGACCAATTCTCTATTGCTTTAATCTTGGAAGGATCCACGTGAATACCCTCCTCGCTAACCACATGATCGAGGAAGGTTACCTTCCGAATCCAGAATTCACACTTGGAAAATTTCGCATACAGCTTCTCGGATCTGAGGGTTTCCAACACTAGCCTCAAGTGCTGTTTGTGATCTTCTTCGCTTCTGGAGTAGACAAGGATGTCGTAAATGAACACGATGACAAATTTATCTAAGAAGGGACGACACACCCGGTTCATTAGATCCATGAACACAGCCGGTGCATTGGTTAGACCGAAGGGCATCACTACGAACTCGTAGTGTCCATACCGAGTCCTGAAAGCTGTTTTGGAAACATCACTCTCATGAACTCATAGTTGATGGTACCCTGACCGAAGGTCTATCTTTGAGAAGTAGCTGGCTCCCTGGAGTTGATTGAAGAGGTCATCTATTCGAGGAAGAGGATATCAGTTTTTGATGGTCAACTTGTTCAACTCTCGGTAGTCGATGCACATCCGAAAAGATCCATCTTTCTTCTTAACAAACAATACCGGAGCTCCCCAGGGTGAGGAACTCGGTCTGACGAATCCTTTACTGAGCAACTCATTGAGTTGACTGGATAACTCCTGCATTTCTGCTGGAGCTAAGCGATACGGAGATTTCGCTACGGGGGTAGCTCCAGGAATTAGGTCAATGCAGAACTCGACCTGACGTTCGGGAGGAATTCCTAGAAGCTCTTCGGGAAACACATCAGGAAAGTTACAGACTTCGAGGATGCTCGTGAGGTCTTTAACTTCCTGTTTCTCATTTATTACATGGGCTAGGAATGCTTGAAATTCCTTTCAGAAGAGCTTTCGAGCTTTGATGCAGGAAATGATGCGAAGATTGGAGCTAAGTTTATCGTCATAGATTATGAGAGTCTGACCCAAAGGAAGGTTGAGACGGATGGCTTTTTCGAAACAGAGAATATCAGCATGATTGGGACTCAACCAATCCATGCCAATGATGACATCAAAGCTCTTTATGGAAACTAACATAAGATCGATGGGAAATGAATGGTCATTAAGGGTAAGGATACAACCTACGAACACCTCATTAGCGCTTTCTTTCTCACCGTTAGCCATCTCGCGGTAAACATTTCGGTTAATGGTTGGGGATTAGATTTAAGATTATGATTGAATGCATGACTAACAAAGCTTCTTTTAGCACCCGAATCGAAAAGAATACTAGCATATGAGTTGTCGAGAAGGAACGTACCCGAAACAACGGTGGGATCGGCGACTGCCTCCTCCCGTCCCATGGCTAGGACTCTTCCAGTATTATCAGTTGTAGTCTTTTTGGGGCTGTTCCTTTTGAAATTCCCGACCTCTCCACAATTATAGCAGGCTTGACCAATGCCTGCTCCTGAAGATTGATTGGCTGATTGGGCTGGAGCTTTGCAGAATCGGACTGTGTGCCCCTTTTTACCACAATTTGTGCATGACAGTTCGCGGCAGGGGCCGGGGTTATGGTGGTATTTGCACTTGTCACAAAGGGGAAGGTTACCAACATACCTGCTAGTAGGTGTTTGAGCTGTAGATCCCATAACAGAAGGAGCAGCAACGGGGGTAGTAGCAGCATGGACTGCTACAGTCTGCTGTTTCTTTGAGGATCCTTGGGAAGATTGACCCTTCTTCTTCTTCAAGAACTTCCTTTTCTCAGCACTCCTCTTGGTCGGTTCAGGAGTGGTGATTGTTTCCTCAACATCATCACTGTGGTCAATCAAGGTCTGGGCTAAACTCTTGGTGCTGTCATAAGTATCCGGTCGTGCAGCTAAGATGTTTCCTTTGGTTGGCTGGGTCAGCCCCCAAATAAACCTCTCGATCTTCTTACTCTCCGGGGTAACCAATCCCGGATAGAGTAATGCTATATCATCGAATCTAGAAGTGTATGCGGCAATATACAAGCGAGCTAAGGGGCATGATGTTCTCCCGTTTACATGCAACCAAGGCAAAGTTGTTTATGATTGAATCTCAGAGGCACTCTTATCATTTGGTAGATCCAAGTCCATGGCCTATTTCGGGTTCACTCGGAGCTTTGGAAACCACCGTAGGAGGTGTGATGTACATGCACTCATTTCAAGGGGGTGCAATATCGGAACCCTTCATCTTCAGGTTCCAGAGCTCGTGCTCTAACTTCTGTATTTCGCCCCGAGGGCAGTACTCAGCTACGAGGAGTTCTTTCATGGCTTCCCAACCCATGGTATTGGCTACAGGTAGGGTCAAGGATTTGACTCGGCCGTTCCACCAAGTCAGGGCTTTATCGAGAAAGGTACAGGCTGCGAATTTCACTTTATCAGATTCCGAACAGGCACAGATTTCAAAGATAGATTCGATCTTCTCGAACCATCTGGAAAGGGAAATGACACCTCCTGTGCCATCAAAGTATGTAGGTTTTGCATTCATGAAATCTTTATAGGAACCCTCTTTTCGGTGTCCCTGACTGCTTTCTTGGTTTTGAGTTTGAGTACCACCTCCCGAACCACCGGAACCACCGGTGTTCAATTGAGACATAGCAGCTGCCACCGCGGCGGTAACAGCTGCCTGAAATACTACGAGGTCAAATTCAGGAGGAGGTAGTGGCGGAGGGTTATTGGTCTTTGAGCTGGGTCTCTTTCTTGGAGGCATCTTGATCTAATAAGATCAAGAAAGAGAGAGGATGGTAAGTCCTCTGAATCGAATCAGGAGATATCACAGATATATATATTCCGAATAAGTGATAAAGCCGGTAAGAGTTATCGTAGCAGATAAATTATCGCTAGAGGAATGATTAAGGAACAACGCGTGAACAAGGATTTCTACAAAGGATTGGCTAGAGAAATACTCCCGTAGTATTTCATGATTCGCTTACGACACTGGCTCGAAATACTCCCATATTGATCAGAAATTAATTTGGAATTAATTTAGTGATCAAAAGAGACTAATTAAATTAACAGAGACTGATTCGGTAAATCAGTAATACATATAGTTTGGGCTAATGATCCATGTTGATTAGGATGGACTAAATCTATGTGGAAGTCCAGGAAGAGTTAGTCCAAAGGGCCTATTATATGGGTTATTGGATTAAAGGCCCAAGGAAGTGAATTAGGGTTTACAAGTTGAAACCCTAGGAATTCCACACTATAAATGTAACCCCTAGCATCACCAAAATGGGCATAGGAGTTCCAAGAAGAACCCTAGCCGTTTTATGTACCTCCTAGCCTCTCTCTCATTATCCTCCATTTGTTCATGTTGTTTGTGAATCCCTTAGAGGTATCACACTTGAGATACTAAGCTCTTTAATGGCCAAGGACTACAAACTACAATAAAAATGTATTCATTTATCTATTTTTATATGTTGTATATGTCACACCCCGAAAACCAAAGGCGGAAATATTTTCGGGGTTGACTCCATGTTGAGTATCAAATCCAATGCACATAGTAAGTAAAGCAAACAACCATTACATGACATAAAGTATGTTTACATTTGTTTCAAAAGTAAAGTTATACAGTTGTGATACATAGTATATATGAACAAAATGAGACGAGCCTTCTACGCACTCCGTCTTCGCCAAAAAGAATCATTGGGTAGCTGTCTAAAGTGGACCTGAGAATACAAGCAGTTTGAAAATCAACATAACGTTGGTGAGTTCATAAGCGGTTTTGTTTTCTGAAAATGTACAAATTCCTTTCTGTTTCTGAAAAAGTTACACACACCAAGAAAATCTCATATTTTCTTAAAAGTTGGTTATTGAATCCCAAAACGTAATGTGAAAGATGTACACCGAAAACATGTTTACCCTTATGAACCGTAAAGTTTAGTTATCTGAGTTGTTACACGATTCTGGTTATGTACAAATGTTTTCCACAGGAAACTCCCATATTTTCCTGAATGTTGGTTACCAAATGTGAAAGATGTATACTGAAAATCCGGTTGTCCTTGTGAAATGTATTAGTTTTAACACGTAGATAAAACTAATATGTACAAAGTAAATTAATTACTTTATCCATTATTACTATTTAGTAAATCTCTGTTATCCTAATTGCGAGTTCCATAACCATACAATAGACTAGATATGGCAATAAGTAGTCCACATCACCTTATGACTTTCGTCACCCTTGAACCATTTCGGTTCGGCTATAGCTAGCAACCAGGTGCGGGGTAGTCAGCCCCGTATAGTCTATACACTCAAGTCATGCTCCCTATCTAAGAGATTCTGGCTACAGATGCGGTCCTCCACTCGCGTATCTCTGTGGAGTGTTCACCGAGGACGTGTCTCCAATTATATAGGATTAACAAATTTACTAGTAATAATACAATAATCCTCCACTCGCGTATCTATGTGGAGTGTTACCGAGGACAAAAACAGTGTACTAAGTTTTATGTTCAAAGTTCAAATGTCATGCTTTTAACTGATATAATGTGGAAAACCATTTGTGAAATATAAAACACAACAATTTATAACCCATTTCACAAATAATATGTTTACGTCTTCTGCATGTTCAAACTGTTATCTGTTGCGATTATCAGAGTTAAAAGCATATGAAATATGAAACACACACATGTAAAACAAGTTTTGAGTACAATTATCCCTTGTACTTTTCTTGTATTCCCCCTTGAAAACAATGAAAAATAGTGAAAAAGGGTAGGGGTATGAACTCACTAGACGAGAAAACGCGACGATTTGAATGCTAAGCGTTGGTTCGGGGCTTGATAACACGCGAGGTTCCTATGTAATATGAAATTGTATACAAATTTATCTAATTAGACTTTAAAACACTAATTAGATAAGATAATACACTCCAATGAGCGAAAACACTTCAAATCAAGTGTTTGGAGTCACCCGGGTGACATCTACGGACGTGAGGGTCTTGGAAAATGTGTTTACTCTTCAAGATTAAAATCCTTATGGATTTTTCGGCCCTAAACACTTTAACCACATGATTTCACGGCCGTGAACTCACGGTTGAGGTTTTATGGTGCTAAATGGCAAAATAACACTTGAGGAGGGTTGGTATGAATTTATCTAAGGCATGGAAGTGGATTAAATCACCAAGAATACCATCAATTGGGAGTTTACGACCCTAAACAAGGAGTTTACGACCATAAGCTCCTATACCTCTCTTGAATTGATGATTTAATTGTCTTAGACCAATCACATGTGATTCAAACAATTTTTACAAGCCTTAGAATGAATTTAGGGCACCTTTTGACTTGTTTTTATGAGTTTACGGCCCTGGAACCTACCCTTGGGGGGTTATGGCCGTAAACACTCAAATGAAAGGATTTCATCATGTTTAAGGCCCCTAAATTGATTGTGGTTGATTCTAGGATTTATTCCAAGGCTAATGGTGTGTTTAAATGGCTTTTAAACACTTGATTTTGAGTTTACTCTCCATGAATGATGATTTTACGGCCCAAGCATGTTCTTGGGCAGTAAAATCATGTTTACTCCTCAAACATCATGTTTAAGTTGTTCCATGTCCGAATTGGTAAGCCATAAGGTCATATCTAAGTCCCAAAATTGGTTTGGAGGGGTTTTAAGGCACAAAAACCCATTTTACTTGAGTTTACGGCCCATGCATGCTCCAGGACCATAAACTCATGAAGATGGTCCTTTTTCAATGTTTAATCTCGGATTTGAAGGCCTAAGAGGTTGAACAACAAGTTAGGGAAGTTACCTCAAGGATTTGGAGCCTTAAATCAATGTTTTTGGACTTAGATCTTTGGTTGAGGAGAGAAGTTAGAGAGAGAGTAGTGAGAGAGAACAAAAGCTTCAAATGGAAGCTTAAACCACATTAAATAGTGTTCAAGATTTGGAGATGGTGGAATTCTACCCGATACCGACGTTTGACGTGGCTTTTGGTCGCACCCGATCAAGTTGTCGTAACCCGATATGGTCGATTCTAAAAATATCCCGATTACTAATATGGGGTGTTAATACGAGTTCTTAATGCGTTGGAACACCCATTAAGTCATAATAATAATAATCTCAAATTAATGACTTAATTTAATTGCGTAAACGGAAACGAAATCGGAAACGATGAATGGATTAACGGAAAGGGTAATGAAAAGGATTACAATTGATGATACAAACTTCGGGTTGTTACAGTATATCTCCAATTCCATGCTAGCTAGGGTATATGCTTTGGAAAAATTTAAACTGCATGTATAACTTGAGAAAACTTAGATCCAAAGCATTAGGGTTGTATGTGCACCATAGGGATGTTATAGTCCCCCAAACCCTTCAGTGGTATCAGAGCCTATGGTGTATTTTGTTATATTGATACATTGGTGAAATTTTCAAAGCTGAAAAGGTCTCATTTCTAGCCACTGAATGATGGACTCGACGAGTCCAATTATCTGACTCAACGAGTTCACTCATAGACTGACGACACGACGAGTCCAGTTCATGCACTCGACAAGTAGGATCTTTCGTTTGCAGATTTTTGAGTTTTTTTTTTGCTAGCTTTGGATTAGGATCATTACCACAAACTGTTTTGACTGTTAAAATTCGATTTTTATGATATGGTAATTATTATTCTCATCCAATTGAATGATGATTATCTTATTTGAAGATAATTACTTGAGTTTGTGAAAAACTAATTATTTGTAAATTTTGATTTGAATCATTTTGAAATACGAAGTTGTATTAGGTCAAATTGGTAAAAGATATAATGATTATTTTACTAGTTTAAAATTTGATTGAAATGGTTTTGAAGAGTTATAAAACTTGTCATCAAGTTTTGGAATTCAAAAGGTTTTGAAGAGTTACAAAACTTGTCATCAAGTTTTGGAACTCAAAAGGTTTTGAAGAGTTACAAAACTTGCCCTCAAGTTTTGGAACTCAAAATATACATCCTTTTGGTTTCATAATTTAAATTTAGAAATAAAAGTTATAATTTTTACAAATTTAAATGGACACCACTAGAAGGAATAGTTATGGCTTTATTAATAATTAATGAAAAGATTAATTAAGAGAGTATTATTAAATCCATAATAACATGGTTTAAGTTTAATTAAATTAAGAGTATAATTTATTAATAGATTAATCCACCAAGTATTTTAAATGTGTAAAATATACTCTTATACTATATAAAGCTAAAAGTCTAATATATTATATATGTCTAAGTTAAAAGTCAGTCTTACCGTTAGTAGGTCTCATTCACGAAGTTGGTCTATAAGGAGGGTATAAGGAAATTGCCTATAAAATGGCGATTGAATGGGTGTCAACGTTCACCCACCGCTTCCTTGACTAGTAAAGGGTCGTTAGCCGAACGGGTAGGATAGGACATTCTCACTAAAAGTATAATGAAATATAAAGTAACTAAATGTTTTATAAATTCCCAATCTTATTTACATTAGGAAAAATGTGAATTTGATGCTAACCCATGAAATTGCACATTGCACCTTATTGGTCGTTAGTGGAGCGTGTGTGGTTAACCGGCACATTAATATGGGACTAATGAAGGATGGAAATGGGTAGCTCGTAGTTTGTCATAGATCAATGGAGCATGTGTGGCTAACCGACACATTGATTAAGTGATAAATGACTTCGAGAGTACCGAGCTAATTTGCATGGTTATTCACTCCTTGTTTGTGATCGTCGGTATCCCAGTCGCAAACTTGAAGGGTATGTTGGATTAGATGTCTTAGCCCATAACTATTATTGGTATGTACTCGACCCAAGAGTAGCATGGTCCATTTGGGTTGCATGGCATCGGAACAATTGGATAGACAAGTGACAAAAGGTTATTTATGATTTATATTAATATATTATAAGTTCTAATATATTAATATGAAATCACATTATTTAATTAGTATTGATCAAGAATTAATATGGAATTAGTTTTGTGATCAAAAGAGACTAATTAAATATATGGGGATTGATTATGTAAATCATTCATTCTTATATATGTGGGCTTGTGATCCATTGTCCTTCATGTTGGGCTTAACCCATGTGGTAACCCATGGATACTCCATGGAGGTTAAAACCCATGGATCATGAAGGAAATGCGAAGGCATGCACATTAGGGTTTACATGGTGTAACCCTAATAACCCACACTAGATATAGGATCGCATGGTTCATGAAATGGCACTAATGGATACACATAGTGAGGGCAAAGGCCGATTTCATAGGGAGAACCAAAGTAACCTTCTTCTCAAGTTATTCCATTTGTTGGTGGTGCTTCTGTGATTCCATTTGAGGCTTCTACACTATTGGGGCTAAGCTCTTAAAGGTTCAAGACTTCAAGGTCCATCAAAAGGTATGTCATCTAACTACATTTTGTGGTATAGTTACTCCATAATATGCTAGTTAGGATGATGCTTAGAATTTTGTATGTTTGCATGTATAATAGTGAAAACATAGATCCAATGCACATAGGGTTGCATGCACACCATAGGAGTGCTAGAATGCTCAAAACCATCATTGGTATCAGAGCTTCGGATTGGATTTCAATTATACTTAATGCAATTGTTGAAAAAATCGAAAAGTTGGCTTTCTGGACTTTTTACTCGTCGAGTCCACTGGGGAACTCGCCGAGTCCAAGAGTAAAATCATCCTACTCGTCGAGTAGGTTCATACACTCGGCGAGTAGGAGGCCCAGAGTGCAGATTTTCGACTTTTAAGGCTGGAATTGGACTAGAATCATTACTCTAAGCTGCTTTTGAACTTATAAACTATTTTTGATGTGGTAATGATCATTCTAATCCAATTCAAAAGATAATTGTCAAAAGTTTCATGTTTTGTATTAGTTTAATGGTTAGGCTAATTACATTAAAATTGTTTGATTTGTATTGCCTTGTTCATATGAGTTTAATCTAGATCATAGTTTTTCTTGACATGTTTGTTTGTTTATTAGATGATCTAAATGGCCTTTAATGGTTTCCATAACTTGTCCTCAAGATATGGAAAACCAAAAGTCATTTTTGTTAATGAGTCTTTAAAAGTCATGAGTTATGTTTTTGAAGAGTTTTTCCCATAAATAGTTTTATGACATCCATAACTTGTCCTCAAGTTATGGATTTTCAAGAGTCTTGCCATTAAAAACCATAATAAACTCATATGTTATAGATTCCAAAAGATTTTTGAATTGTTCAAAATTTACTCTCAAGTTTTGGAATTTGTAAAGTTACACTTTTGAATACTTTAGTTCCAAAACCTAGAATTTTAATAGTTTAAAGTTCAACCCTTATACTATTATAATATTATAGGTTTAATATTTATATGTATAAGAGTAAAAGTCAATA
This sequence comes from Lactuca serriola, assembly GCF_051521515.1. Classification (NCBI taxonomy): domain Eukaryota; kingdom Viridiplantae; phylum Streptophyta; class Magnoliopsida; order Asterales; family Asteraceae; genus Lactuca; species Lactuca serriola. The sequence continues at coordinate 189,364,107 of NC_136410.1, forward strand.
TTACCGTTAGTAGGCCTCATTCACGAAGCCGTTCTATAAGGGCGGTAGAAGGTTACTGCCAATAAAATGGCAGTTTAATGGGTGTGCACTCTCACCCACCGCTTCCTTGACTAGTGGAGGGTCGTTAGCCGAACGGGTAGGACAATGACTATATTTCTCATTAAAAGTATAATGATAAATATAAAGTAACTAAACACTTATAAATTCCCAATCTTAGTTACTTTAGGAAAACGTGAATTTGGTGCTAACCCATGAAATTACACTTTGTACCTTACCAAGTCGTTGGTGGAGCGTGTGTGGTTAACCAGCACACTAACATGGACTAGTAAGAGTGGAAAAGGGTAACTTAATATTTATCATAGATTGGTGGAGCACGTGTGGTTAACCGACACATCGATTAGATGATAACAATTAAGGGTACCAAGTTAATTTGCATGGTTATTCACACCTTGTTTGTGATCCTCGGCATCCTAGTCACAAACATGAGAAGGCACAATCGAGATTTAAACATGCCATTGAAAAGTTCAATGAATCTCAAAAGATCTAGGAGTTCAATCCAATTAAAACCTTATACCTATTTCGTTTTTCATGGTGGAAATTGGTTAATCGTCATTCGCCTACCTTCCAATATTTTATAGCTTGGATTACGGCATCCCTCTTCCAAGTTAGAAACTATTGTGTTGGGTCCTAGCCTTAATATTTCAAATTGGGTGTTATATTAAGAACTTAAATTAACTAACTTGAATTTTTCCCATTGTAGATGTATGGTTCGGACAACTATGGTCTTCCCAAATCCCTTGGAACAAGCTTTCCTAATGAAGATGATGTCCCGCGATTAGATCATGGAAACCATACTTTTCTTCCTCCACCTCCTCCAATTATTCTCCCTGACCCACAAGCTCAAAGACTTGAAAAATTCAAGGTCACTCAAGTCCTACTTGCAATGAAACATGAAGATGGAAGGCATGTGTGTACTCACGTCTTGGAGATGAAGTCACATCTCGACAGACTGAGAGTGTTGGTTGTCGAAGTCTCAAGGAAGCTGGCTATTCACCGGGTTCTTCGATCACTTCCTGAGTCATATAGTGAGTTCATTAAGGAATACTATGTGACAGACCACGACATGACCCTTATTGATCTTACCTATTTGCTTGTTGATGCTGAATCATCAATGTTTTGGCGCACTTGAAAACTAAATTTGGGTGGAAGATCTACTTCTCAAACTTCCATGGGTATTGACAATGGTAACGTTGAAAGTCTAGAAAAGTTTTCTCTTCCCAATGGAAAGGGATTGGCCATGGTCAACCCGGTTTACCAAATGGTAGAGAGAAAGACTAAGTCTTTGATAATCCTGTGTACCATTCCCAAAGAGTTTGTATGTTTTTACTATCAAGAGAAGGGACATTGGAAACGAAGCTGCCCTGACTACCTGAAAGATCTGAAAGAAAGTATAGACAAAATGTTTGACTCTGCTTCGGGTAATTACACTATCTAACTCTATTAGGTTTCTAATTGTTGATTCTTAATAGATGATGTAACTAGGTTGCATTTTGATGTTTGTCAGGATCAAGCAAAGGGAAGGAAGCTTAAAAGAAGAGTATGTTGAATCTGATCGCGAAGATGGATTTCAATCGTATGGTTCAAAGATCGGATTTTTGAGCTACTGCTTGGGTGTTATGATAGACTGCTAGGAAATATGTAATAGCATAGTTTTTCACTTGTAATTGCATTATAAGGAAAAGTTTTTTCCGCATTTTATAAATAAATAAAATTTGGTTATATTTTATATCTTCTGGCAATGGCATTTATGAAGATTATTGTTTTTATGTTTCTAACAATATTGGAAATATGAATTTGATTCTTTCATGTGTGGTAGTGTCTAAATTTACCAAATAAGGAAGATTATCATCACCAAAGTTTCAATTGGACCAAAACTTGGAATCATGCAACTTGTATTGTATGATGAATGAGAATTATCATCTTTGAAAAAATAAGACTAATTCCTTGTTCACATGTATATGTGAGTCAAGTGAAGGACTAAGGGATCGAGTACACATTCTTGTTCACTGGTCAAGTCCACCACAAAGATCGATAATACTATTCGTCATGATTTACTAAAGTTTGGAAAATATGGTTATACTTACAAGTTTAAGTATAATTATAAAATATTGGAAAAGTTTCAATGTATGGCAGAACGAATGAGAAGAATCAAATTAGGCAGAAAAATAAAAGGTTCTCAAATCTAAAAAGGTGGGAGAGTAATTTAGTATCATGTTTTATGATCATCTTAATGATTATGAAACCATATCACAATTGATCCTCTAAGGACATCTTAGTGTATTCTTATGGCTAAGAAGAGGAGTCATGAATTGTTGAAGTGGTTAAATGAAGAAGATTAGTCATACTTCATTCCAAAATAATTCTTAGAGTCATATTCCAAGATTGTAACTTGAGTGACATATCTTAAAGAAGGTTTATAATACTTGTCAAATGTAGAGTAAAATGTTTTCTACTTTTGTACATTTGAAATTGGTAAGTTGTGATGTTTTGGATAAAACAAAGACCAACTAAGGCCAATTGTGTGAAGTGTTTGTCTTGATAAGAATCTGCACTAACTCTTGAATGTTTGTTGTCAAGTAATGGTATTTGACAAAGAGAAACTTATATATCAAGAGGTCAGTGGGAGTCTTAAAGATCCTGAAAGAGTTTCAAGAACTAATCAAGAATAAAACCTGTAGTTTATCACAAGCACACGACTTCAGTTTTGTAACCTATCGTTTTGACATAATTCTTGTTTCCGTACCTATTCCGGTAAAATTGACTATGTATGCGAGCTCTATGAGTTCTCAATTGTGTGCATAACAACTTGGAAGCAATGATAGGACCTTGTCAAAGATTGGTTCGTCAAAGATTGGTCGCTTAAGGAAAGTTGGAAGTATGGTAATGGAAGTACCATATTGACATTATTATGAATAGACATGAGTCTATTAATAATGAACTGTCTTATGGACAATATGGAATGTTTCTATATTGGGGGTTGAAGAATAGATGAGAAAGTTAGAAACTTCTATGCAAGAAGGATGTTCAAAGGAATGTACTTTGAATTAGAGATTTCCATGGAATTGTCTTGTAACAATCTCCAAAGGAATATTTTGTAATTGGTCAAGTCTCTGTGACTTTTTGTCACACCCCTAAACCAAGAACGACGGAAACGTTCTGGGGCGGAGGACGTCATGTAAAGTATCACAACAATGCAAAGTAGTAAACAAGCAACAACATCATCCATTGCATTAATAGTATAATTTTAATTACAAGTGTGTTCTTTCATAGTATACAACAACATAATGAATAATCAAAATAAAAGAAGAGTCTGAACTGCTCCGTCTTCACAAAACCTGGTCGTCGTACCTATCTATGTGTGACTTGAGAATACAAGTTATTTTGAAAGCGAGTATCAGCCAAAAAGCTGGTGAATTCATAAGTATTAATGTGTCTTTGATTTGAAAAACTTGTAATGAAAGACTTGAAAGTGTTTTGAAAGAGAGTTCGTATAAGAATGAAAATGTTTGTAAAATAACTGTAAACGTTTGAAAAACCCTAGAAATCCCTATGATTCCTACTAGTATAAAAGGACGTCTTCTACCAAGACCTAACTGTTTTGAAAGTAGTCTTCTACCAAAACCCGACTGTTTTGAAAGTAATCTTCTACCAAGACCTAACTGTTTTGAAAGTAAACATCACTATAAATGTGATGGTTTTTCCCTATTTAACTATTAGTATAAAACTATAGTATAAATCATCACTTAAGTGTATGAGTCACAATATAAAGGTAATAAGGATAATAGTTTATCTATATCAAATGTATCCTACCTTGTCGTTCATGTGAATGTGTCACAAAGTAAAGGTAATAATATAAATAACCTAAGTATTATCCTTTTGGACTAGGATAACTAACAGTGTTAACTGAAGACATCCGTAGTTGTACATTTACCTCTGTTGCTAACAGTTGGGTGTAGGAATAGCTAGTCCACTAAAGTATACCTATAATGGCATCAACCGTTGACATCCGTAGATGTGCTTTTACTTATGTAGCTAACAAGGTTTTAGGAATGGTTAGTCCCACAAAGTATCCTTTGGTACTAGGATATTAAGTCCGATCTATCTCGTCGATTATGTGATTGTATCACAACATAAAGTTAAGGAGGAGGATTATATAACATAATCTATACATATACTATGTAATCGTAACTCATCATATAAAAGTATCCATGTAAGAGTATCTATGTGAACGTACTCATGTAAGCGTATCTATGTAAACGTACTCATGTAAACGTCTCTATGTAAATGTACTCATGTACGCGTATTCATGTAAGTTTATCTATGTAAACGTATATATGTAAGCGTAATCATGTAAGTGTATCTATGTAAACGTACTCATGTAAGCGTATCTATGTAAATGTACTCATGTAAGCGTATTCATGTATGTTTATCTATGTAAATGTATATATGTAAGCGTAATCATGTAAGCGTATCTATGTAAACGTACTCATGTAGCATGTAATGTATTAGTAAAGACTGATGAATGAACCGACTCTTGTGTGATTCCTTGTACTTGTAATGGTAAGTAGTATCTCCTAACTATACCTATAATAGTTACTAATAATGTATGTGTATAACCTGAAGTATGCCTTCGCTACCTAAAGGTACTGAACTGACTGAAAGGAAAAATTTTATGTTTACATATGTATACATGATATATAACTAATATTTAGACGACATTCGGATGGATAACCGATACCCATAGCCATATCCCAATGAGGAAAAGGAAACAGAGTAGGTTAGCCTTCCTAAGTCCTTTAAACATTACTTATATAACTATACATATATGGGCATGCATTTGATAATATAAAAGCATAAAAGAAGTTTTGTAAAACCTTTGAAAAAGATTAAAATCTAAGAAAAGATCGACTTGATGTCAGTTTATAAAACGGTTGGAAAGTATTTTTTGATAAAACAATTTAAGTATAAAGAAACCTTTGTTTGAAACGCAATTGTAAGAAAGTTTGAAATGAAGCATACAGTGTATAAGACAGTTTAATAAAGAGTTTTAAACATATAAAACATTTATGAAAATCATTTGAAGAAAACTGTTTGGTAAAACAGTAATCGTATAGTAAATCCTTTTGCATGTTAGTTATTAATCACATGTGATTGATATAATAACTAGCATGTTTCAACTTGTATTCCCCCCCCCCCCCATAAAGAATTTAAAAACATTTAGAAACATTTAAAAGGTTAATTTAAGGGGTATGAACTCACCTGCAGTGAGCAGATCGGAAGGACGTGTCGGATAAGTGCTTGGTGTCAAGTGAAGACTTAGACACACACAATGATACTAATTAAATATTAAGACATATGTATATAAACAATTAGTGATTATAACACTAATTATACATTTATAAACATCCTATTACGAGGAAAATACTTTGGTCAACTGCTAGGAGGCTATCAGGTTGCAAAAAAGGAGTGAGATGCCTCATTCGGGAGTTTATAGTCCAAAGACCATGTGTGTTGCAGTTTACGGCCCAGGGGAGTAAACTCCTAGCCGTAAACTCTCATTTGGTCACCAAAAGGGGCTTAAAACTCTAAAGGCTTAAGTGGTTAAGTGTTCCAAAGCTTTAACCAAGTGTTTGGGTGGGTTTAAGGTCCTAAAATGACCTAGTATGGTGTTCACGGCCCTGGGACCAATCCCCCATGAGTTTACGGGCGTAAACTCATGGTAAGGAGTACCATTTCATGAAATGAAGTCCTTAACTCAAAGGGGTAAGGTTCTATGCTATAATCCAAGGCTCACTAAGGTGTTAGGGTGTCATTTGCACCCTTAAAAGGGGTTTACGGCCCAAGAACATGCGTTGGCCGTAAAATCCTTGAATCCCTTGATTTCTTATGTTTTCTAAGTCCTAAACATGATAAACCTAGTGCACAATGAGTTGGATCAAGAGTACTTACGATCTAGGAGCTTGAATGGTCGGTTTTGGCTAAGAACACGAGTGTGTGTTCTTGGTGAAACTTGAAGATCTACAAAATGGAATTATTTCATGGATGAAATCATGTAAGATTACTAGTTCATGCAATATATCAACTAGTTAAGACGATAAGCTTATGAGATTTGAAGATCGGGGACGAAGATCGGAATGATACTTGAGAGGATTTGGGCCAAATGGAAGGAAAGAATGAACAAATGGCCACTATTTCACCATATAGGCAAGAGTTTACGGCCCACATGGAGTTTATGGCCATAAACTCCCATGTGTTGGCCGTGAACTCCTTGCATGAGTGCTTAGGGTCATTTCTTGGTGCAAAAACTTCAGCCGATTAACCCCGATACTTATTCCTTAAGTGTACAAGGCTCAGAATGCTCAAATAAACTTCTAATTGGTTAAAAGATAACAACTATGAGTTTGACTTTCAAAGAAGTGTTAGACTGAACAGGATGGAAAACTTCGGGTTGTCACATCATCCCCCTGTTAGAGGGAATTTCGTCCCGAAATTAGAATTTAGGTAAGGAAGTAGGCATGAATAATCGAGCAAAGAGGTCGGGAAACTTCCTAATCGACTAGTTCTCACGCTCATAAGTGAATTCAACCTTCACTAATGGGAGGCGGCGTTGCTTCGTCCGCTTGACCTCTCGATCTATGGTCGCTACGGTTCTTCCACGACGGCGAGGCTCTCGTTGATCTCGATCTCGTCGAGTGGGATTACGAGAGTCCTGACAGAAAGCTATGTTTTCAAATTCGAGACATGAAGGTACAATGTACATTACCGATTTAGCGGGGTAGGTTAAGTTTCGGATGTTTCCTTTCCCTCTCTTACTATGAGAGTAGATAGGTAAGTCATTTACAAGGACAATGACGAACCGATCCAAGTAAGAATGGCATACCCTATTCATTACAATTATGAATACTATAGGCGTATTCGTCGTATCCGGGGGTACCACTACGGACTCGTAGTGTCCGTATCGAGTTTGGAAGATTGTCCTTGGTACATCCTTCGCTAACACTCGTATCTGGTGATATTCGGACCTCAGGTCTATTTCTGAAAGGTAAATAGTCCCTTGCGGTTGGTCGACTGAATAATCTATGCGAGGCAGAGGGTAATGGTTTCTAATGGAAATCTTGTCGAGGTCTCTGAAGATGAGGTACTCCTAGCATGAGTACTTCGGAGTTCTGAAATGATGGCTTCGCTAGAAAGATGATTTCGGAGAAAGAGATGTGCGCACGAAACTGGTATTGTGAGGATCCAGTTGACTCAAGTTGTATGATAATGTCGGAATCATACGGAAACTAAAGACATTAGATTTGAACATAAGGTGTTTCAGACAAATCACAACAGTGCAACCTTAAACAGAGTTATTGTACTTTAGATTTACTACAAGGTTATTGCTGCGAGCAATGTATACTACAAAAGGCAAGTATACGCAGCACGAGGGTCCCTTAACCAACGGGATCTCGCAAAAGATCAGACTCGAGTTGCACTAATTTTAAAACGGTTTATAAGTCTGTTACAATGAAACACCTTAATTACTTCTACGTGGGTTCGGAGTAGTCTCCCCTACGACAGTGATCCTTAGTATTCTGCCGTCTGCGCTGGAGTTCTTTGTTATAGGACAATCCTTCTTGAAGTGCCCTATCTCACCGCATTGGTGGTGGGAGTGAGGTGTTTAGTTAGAGTTACGTGGACACGGGTGCCTTCCTTATTACTCCACTTTGCAAATTTCCTCCTAAAGAGTTCGGCTTTATCACTATTTTTCTGGGTATGGTTGGTCCCGATGCCAGGGACTTGAGTGATGGGTCGTGCCGGTGCTCCACAGCTACGAGCATGGTGCCCTATTTCTAGGCAATTGCAACATTGCATTTCATGGCAAGCTCCATTATGGTGAGAGCTGCACTTGTTACACTTCGTAAGTTTTCTTTCGTATGGTCTGGTCGGTACTGGGAAGGCAGGGGCTGCCACTTGTTGTTGTTCCACGGCAAGTCTTTGGGATCTCTTGCGCTCCTTTTGGGCTTGGCGCTTTCGTTTATTCCTCTCATTTTTTCGGCTTTGTAGGTCTGTAACGGTTGTCATTTGTTGGTTTCCCGGTTTGGTACTACAATCGGAATTGTTGACTCCTTTATCGGGTTTGTTTGCGTTGACAGAGTCGATGTGTGTAAGGAAAGCTGTCACAGCAGCTGCTACCGCTGCTTGTAACGTAGTGGCATTGATGTGGAGGATAGGGGTTTCGTTGCTCGGCTGACTATTTCTGGGTGACGACATGATTATGATACACGAAAAGAAAACGAATTTCATGAGCGAGTATGGTTGAACCTGTATCATTTTGATTCTGGCTAAGAAATGGGTTATTATACATGAAAAATTAGCTTATACACGTTATGATATAATCAAGAATGGGCGGATAATAAAATGGGTGATTCTAGTCTAATCCCACATCCCAACGAGGAAAAGAAACTAAGTTAGAAATCTCACATTCTATTGTCTACCAGGTCTTCATTATATATAACTCGGGAATGTATAAGCGAGGAAAATCATAATAATAATCTTCTTACGAATCCTATATGATGAACTAGAATTTCTAGTAGTGGCTACCATTAATCCTAGACGTACTTTGATCGTTCAATTGAAGAGTAAGAGTATTATTTCGAAGTTTTGACCTACATCCCTATGATGCAGTCCTTGTATGGAATGGAAGTATGTTCACAAAGGTTTGACCTACATCCCTATGATGCAGTCCTAGTTCGGAATAGAAGTATGTTTACGAAGGTTTGACCTACATCCCTATGATGCAGTCATAGTAAGAAGTAGAAGTAAGTGCGTAGACTAGTCTTACGACGTTTGATGTTCGAGCCAGGGTATCATCGGTCAGTGAATAACATTATCCAACCCTTGGAAGAGGATTGGGGATGATTCTTGACCTAAGTAACTCTAGTCCAATTACTTGACTAGAGTGGGTTTCAGATAAACTCCTATGAAAGTACGATGAAAGTATTTGAACAAAGAGTGATACAGAAGTTAGCCGACTGCCAAAATCATAGATGTTTAAGATGTAACAAGTTTGGGAAAATTGACCTTGTAGAAGGTCTTACATCATATTCGGAGTAGAAAAGTTTTGGCCGCATAAGGCCTAACTAAAAGTACTTACAGTACCAGAAAGTTACATAGAAAATGTCACATGGGACATAAACAGGAATACTGTTCTTTAAAATAAAGGAGGAAAGTAAGGCATCTCCTACATGTGATGATCATCCCTCTGGTGAACTCTCAGTTCAGCCAGTTTTCGTTCCATGTCAAGCAGGTGTCTTTCGTACACCCTCTGGCGTACTCGGAGCTCTATGACTTCGGCTCGAGTTTCAGCTAATCCTTGCAGCAGGGTCTCAAGGTCTCTCTCAGATCTCTCACGAGCATGCTCAAGGCGATTGGTGCGAAGGATATGCATTCCTCCATTGGTATTGTAACATCCTGGAATATCAGAAGTAGAGTTGAAGGGCTAAAAGTGTAAGTGGGAAAGGGCAACTCGGCGAGTCCACGAGTGGACTCGGCGAGTAGGGTCACGACTCTGGTCGCGTGTTAAGTGACCAACTCGGCGAGTAGCATGGGTGTACTCGGCGAGTTGGTGCTGAGTGGAGAAAACCCTAATTCTGGGGGTTGAGCCCTATATAAAGAACATAACACTTCTTCCCCAGCCTCTTTACCTTCCCTTTGACTTCCAGAAACCCTAAATTCGTGTAAGCCTTCCTTGGTGAGTGATAAGAGCCTTGGAGGAGGTAATCTTGGAAGGAAATTGAAGAGCAAGAAGATTGGAGCAAAGGGCTTTGCAGAGAATTGGTTCATTCATCAGTGGGAGCCTTTATTTGAGGTAATAATCTTCTGTTTGAGCTTTTGTGCATCTAGATCTATCATTTTTGGGGGTTTTGGGAGCATAGATGAGGTCCATCTCAAGTTTGGTGTAAGATCTGAGGTTGCTACCTCAGATCTAGTTTGTTAATGATCTAGAAAACCATAAAGTCTATGCTCAAGAGTTGTTGGTGAAGTTCTTTTGTCCCAAACCCTAGCCCTAGAGTATAAAATGCCTAGATCTCTTTGGATTCACGTAAAGTTGGCCACTTTACGTGATGGATGACTTGTAGAAGGGTAGATCTATGGTTTAGAGCTTCTGCATGGCTTGGAAAGCCTCTGTATGGTTTCAGATCTAGGGGTACTCGGCGAGTTACAAGGGTGTACTCGGTGAGTTGCTTGAAGATAGGCTCGAACTCGACGAGTAGGAAGAACAACTCGGCGGGATGGATGAAGATGGGCAGGAACTCGGTGAGTTGGAAGAACAACTCGGCGAGTTGGTTGCAGATAGCCTTGGACTTGGCGAGTCTGTTCTTGGACTCGGCGAGTCTGGTCGTGAGGTCCTAACCTTTCTTCTGGTTGAGCTGTAAATCGGCGAGTCAAGGGATGACTCGGTGAGTCGAGTGTGAAAGGACTCAGAGTTGTTGGACTCGGCGAGTCTCGGAATGACTCGGCGAGTTGAGTCGCGGATTGGGGAAGTTTCGTGCATGGGGACTCGGCGAGTCATCGGGTTGACTCGGCGAGTAGAGTCAGTCAGGGGTTGACTTTGACTTTGACTTTGACCAAGGGTTGACCAGTTGATTTCCAGGGGCATTTTAGTAATCGTTGGCTTTTGTTTTGAGTTCAGTGTTTTGGTGTTGGCCAGTGTTGGAGATTGTATCAGTGGTCGGAGCAGCTTGGGTTTATCTGTTCAGTCGGCAGTTGCAAGGTGAGTTATCCTCACTATATCGACAGGGTCTACGGCACCAAGGCCGACCCTGTATCGGATTGTGATCTGAGTATCGTTGTTATGTTATTGCTTTGCTATGTTGCATCCTGGTAGTTAGGATGGTATATGCTAGCAACCGGTTAGGTCGGTATGCTGGTTATGATGATGTTATGCTATGTGATCTTCTAGATCGGTTTGATTGGATGCGTATTGTTATATGTTTCAATGTTTATGTGCACATGATTGATTGGACTGGGGTTGGGTTGAGGCGGGACCTGCTTTGTGCTGTAGGCTAACATACCCAGGGCGAACCGGTTATCCCGAAGGCCCAGCGAGCGGTCCGGATAGGTTGTAGGCCCCAAGAGGGCGGACCAGACGTGCCGAGGCTCGGAGAGTGGACCAGGCCAACTTAAGGCCCAGTGCGGGCGGACCAGTCATACTGTAGACTCGGAGAGTGGACCAGGTGGATTGAAGGCCCGGTGCAGGCGGACCAATCACATAGTAGACTCGATGTATGTGGCTAGACTCGGAGGGTGGACCAGGTGGACCGAAGGTGCAGTGCGGGCGGACCAGTCACACAGTAGACCCGAAGTGCATGGTTGTTCTATGTTCTGTTATGATATGGCATGTTATGTGTGTATTGTATATGTGGTTGGTATTTTGGGGGTATCTCACTAAGCTTTCGGGCTTACAGTTGTGGTTTAATGTTTTTCAGGTTCTTCAAGAGACCGTGGCAAGGCAAAGGCGTGATCGTACCGCTCCTCATGATTATGTTTTGTGATGTGATTCTGGGAAGACTCTGATACTAATTGTATTGAAAACCTTTTTGTAATAACTTAATGAAACTGGTTTGTTTTTAAAAAAGTTCAAATTGGTTGGAATTTTATGGTCGTTACAAGTTGGTATTAGAGCCTTGGTTTGAGTGAATTAGAGGAACATTCGTGTGAATCCAGTCTCAAATCGAGGAGGGTTTTCAAAAGAGAATTTAAAATGGTTTTCAAAATGAGTAAATGAGAACGCGGAGGTACGATCAGCCGGAGCCAGTAAGTAACCCCAAAATACCATACATGTTATTTGTTTTTGAGCTTTGATAGAACAGCATGCTAGTACTAGGCTAGGGATCTTCATGATTTCATGATAATGTTGCCTGATTTATGATGCCTGCTAGCCTAGTGTTTCTTATGTGGGAGACTTCTAGTGTTCCTCTAGGAGTGAGGGTTGAGTGCTTGTTATGTATGTTCTTCACTAGGGTGTTGTGGTATAATTGATACAAATATGGGTAAGTGTGGAAGGTAGTATGGGCCCGTACTACTGAAAGCACAGGACCCATACGCGTATCAAAGAAACCATAACCTCTAGGGATGGGTTGGGGGTTGGTTCCCGGGTTAGTGGGAAGTATCTGAGATCTTGCGGTGATTTTCAGTATGGAGGTTTTGAGGCATGCTGGGAGTGGATCCGGATCGGGATCGGGAGTAGGAGAGGGCGGTCAGGGTGGGTCAGTACCGCCCGAGGTTATTGGTCAGATGAGCACATGCGACTTGGATGCTAGGATTCGTGAGATCCTGCATGATGAGGTTGCTGCGTTGTTCCGGGCTGAGTTGCCGGAACTATTTGGGTCAATCAAGACCGCCATGGTTGAGTATTTTGATGAGTGTTATGTGCCTCTCACAGAGACGGCTGCCGCGGCGGCTACAGCGGCTGTAGCAGCGGCAGGGGGAGGAGCTGGTCGGGGTTTTCAGTATCGGGACTTCGATAGTACGAAGCCTCCTACCTTCGATGGGATGCAGGACCCGATTGTTGCTATGAGATGGCTGTCGAACGTGGAGGGGTGTTTCTTTACTTGTTCATGCCCTACTGATTAGAGGGTGAGGTGTGCTCTGAACCTGCTGAGGCTCAGGGTGAAGGATTGGTGGAGATTGACCACGGGCTCATATTCGGATGCGCAGAGGGCTGCGGTTTCTTGGGATCAGTTCTGGGAGATGTTTAGCACTCGTTACATTCCGCGGGTTGAGAGAGAGAGAGAGAGAGATTGGCTCAGGAGTTCCTGGAGTTGAAGCAGGATTCGGAGTCGGTGACGGAGATCACCAGGATGTTCACTGAGAGGGTGATGTTTTGCCCAGAGTTCACTTCGGAGGAGGCTCAGATGTCCCGATATATAAGTATGCTCAAGAGGGATATCAGGCAGTTTGTGTCTACGCAGAGGTACGAGACCTTGTTAGAGTTGAAGGAGGCCGCCAGGCGGCGTGAGTTGGAGATTGAGTTGCAGTTGTGAGAGCAGAGGCAGGCCCCGGTGCAGTCGCAGCCGGCACCGAAACGGTCCAAGACCATTGATTCTAGATTGGGAGATCAGAGCAGCCACACTTGTGGGAAGTGTGGAAAGGGTCACACCGGAGTTTGTAGGTCCGGTGGTGCATGCCGCAAGTACGAAAAATAGGGGCACTATGCGAGGGATTGTCGGCAGGCAGCCCCGGTTCGAGATTTGAGGATTTGTTATCATTGCCATCAGGTGGGACACCTGAGGGTCAACTGCCCACAGCTTGCTGCAGGACCGGTGTAGGCTCCAGCACCGGCCACTTTGAGGATTACGGGTGGAGGTCAGGGTGAAGCAGAGCCCCCAAGGGCTCAGTGTCGTGCTTTTCAGCTTACAGCAAAGGAGGTCAGAGCAGTGCCGGATGCAGTTGCAGGTATGTTTCTTTCTTGATGTCTTGTTATTTTGTGATTATTTTGGAGTATTGTATATCTGCTAGTCTCGTTGTGTGGTTTTCGATATTGTATTGGTTGTTCTTTGAGGGTTATGGTATGGTTATGGGTTTGGTGTTGGGAATTTCGTTGGTTATCATTCACGAGGGTTATTAGTGGGAATCTGGCGTTGGTCTGGATGTCGGGCCACATCTGCAGTCTGAGGAGTGGTTTGCTGAAGGTCGGGTTTCTTTCGAGCCGAGATGATCCGTGTGGATGTATGATTTTGTGAAGGTTGCTCGTTCTAGTGGGAACCAATTCGCATGTAAGGGATTATGTTGTGTAGGGTTGATAAGGGAGGTCGGTGATGGCGACCGGTGGTTGATAGTCAGTGCTCTAAGTGGGGGAGACTTGGAAAATTCTCCGGAAGATCGATGAGCATGAGAGGTTGTTTAGCTGCTTGGGATTCGGCAGTGGTTCTGTCAGCCAAGAGCGTAGGTTGGTATGAGTAAGTGGCAGGCATGCGGGGTGGGATACAGACCAAGGGTGATCGATTGTGGAAGGCCTGGGATCGGGCCGGGATTGAGTATGTAAGATAGAGATAGAGTTCGGAACCCCTAGAGGGTTAGAACAGTATGCATGGAAGAGTTTCCCTGAGGGATAACTCGGAATGATGAATGCTAGTTGAGCGGTCCAGATAGACTGAAGCCCGGTAGGCGTACCAGTCAGGCCGAAGGCTCAGAGAACGGTCCAGCCAGGCTGAAGGCCCTGGAGGGCGGTCCAGATCTGCTGAAGGTTCGGAGAGTGGTCCAAATTAGCTGAAGGCCTGGTAAGGCGGTCCAGTCATGCTGAAGACTCTGCATGTGTTGATAGATCGGTACGAAGAAACGGTTTGAGTATGTCGCGATGTGTTAGCGTCAGAAGGTCTGGCCCCGGGTATTGGTCATGATTAGTTGAAGATAATGCATGGATTTGAGAGTCCTTGCGAGCGAGTCCAGAGCATGTGTGGTGCATGGGATAGCGGTTATGCTATAAGTGAATGGTGTAGTATTGGATAAGCACCATGGCACTTGTTGTAGTGACAAGGTGGCCAAGTGTATTTCCTTGGTAAGGAAAGGGAAAGGAATGTAGTTCCGAGAGGGAGTGTAAGTTCACGGAAGTGAAAGCAGTAGTGCAGAGTTATGATTGGGTTGTTCCAATCATGGTTGATAGGCAGTGTATCTGCGGCTGTGGTATGAAATCACATCCGAGTTGGATGTTTGCTGAGGTCTCGGAGGGAATTTCTGAGGGTAGAGCCAAAAGGCTTGGAAGGAATGCAGGGATGGAATCTTGGATTTCCAGTTTGATTTTGATTAAGGATTTATGTATGTGGTGGAAATTCATCCTGGGGGATGTTTGGAGGTGTCGTCAGTGTATCAGGTTTTCCCAACCCGAAGATGCTAGAGCCAGTTCAGCATGGGTATGAGATTGCGGTGGAGAACTCATGGGAGTTGCTCTGAGGCTGAAGGATGTGTCATCCTGTCAGCATTGAATGGATAAGTTGGGCTCAGAACGGGAATTCCGGTGGTTCATGGTTCTTTCTAGCTCATATGAGTCGAGTGATTGTTGTGATTTGGAGCGAGTAAAGTATCATGGAGTGGTACTCAATTGATAAGTGTGATTATCACAGGTTGAGGCCGGTGGCCGGCTTAAAGCGGTGGTCAGAACACCGCGGGAAGGAAAATCGGGTTTGGGTTTCGGTGGTTGTGCTTTGAGGAACCTGGTCTGGTTAATGCCAGGTGGTGCATTGCGAGAGTAGTCCTGGAGTTGTGTTGCCACAGGCTTCGAGGATGAAGCCTAATTTAAGTGGGGGAGAATTGTAACATCCCGTAATATCAGAAGTAGAGTTGAAGGGCTAAAAGTGTAAGTGGGAAAGGGCAACTCGGCGAGTCCACGAGTGCACTCGGCAAGTAGGGTCGCGACTCTGGTCGCGTGTTAAGTGACCAACTCGGCAAGTAACATGGGTGGACTCGGTGAGTTGGTGCTAAGTGGGGAAAACCCTAATTCCGAGGGTTGAGCCCTATATAAAGAACATAACACTTCTTCCCCAGCCTCTTTACCTTCCGTTTGAGTTCAAGAAACCCTAAATTCGTGTGAGCCTTCCTTGGTGAGAGATTAGAGCCTTGGAGGAGGTAATATTGGAAGGAAATTGAAGAGCAAGAAGATTGGAGCAAGGGGCTTTTGCAGAGAATTGGTTCATTCATTAGTGGGAGCCTTCATTTGAGGCAATAATCTTCTATTTGAGCTTTTGTGCATCTAGATCTATCATTTGTGGGGTTTTAGGGCATAAATGAGGTCCATCTTAAGTTTGGTGTAACATCTGAGGTTGCTACCTCAGATCTAGGTTATTAATGTTACAGAAAACCATAAAGTCTATGCTCAAGAGTTGTTGGTGAAGTTCTTTTGTCCCAAACCCTAGCCGTAGAGTATAAAATGCCTATATCTCTTTGGATTCACGTAAAGTTTGCCACTTTACGTGATGGATGGCTTGTAGAAGGGTAGATCTATGGTTTAGAGCTTCTGCATGGCTTGGAAAACCTATGTATGGTTTCAGATCTAGGGGTACTCGGCAAGTCACAAGGGTGTACTCCGCGAGTTGCTTGAAGATAGGCTGGAACTCGACGAGTCGGAAGAACAACTCGGCGAGTTGGATGAAGATGGGCAGGAACTCAACGAGTTGGTTGCAGATAGCCTTGGACTCGGCGAGACTGTTCTTGGACTCGGCGAGTCTGGTCGTGAGGTCCTAACCCTTCTTCTGGTTGAGCTGTGAATCGGTGAGTCAAGGGATGACCCGGTGAGTCGAGTGTGAAAGGACTCAGACTTGTTGGACTCGGCGAGTCATCGGGTTGACTCGGCGAGTAGAGTCAGTCAGGGGTTGACTTTGACTTTGACTTTGACCAAGGGTTGACCAGTTGATTTCCTGGGGCATTTTAGTAATTGTTGGCTTTTGTTTTGAGTACAGTGTTTTGGTGTTGGCCAGTGTTGGAGATCGTATCAGTGGTTGGAGCAGCTTGGGTTTATCTGTTCAGTCGGCAGTTACGAGGTGAGTTATCCTCACTATATCGACAGGGTCTACGGCACCAAGGCTGGCCCTTTATCGGATTGTGATCCGGGTATCGTTGTTATGTTATTGCTTTGCTATGTTGCATCCTGGTAGTTAGGATGGTATATGCTAGTGACTGGTTAGGTCGGTATCCTGTTTAGGATGATGTTATGCTATGTGATCTGCTAGATCGGTTTGTTTGGATGCGAATTGTTATATGTTTGAATGTTTATGTGCACATGATTGATTGGACTGGGGTTGGGTTAAGGCGGGACCTGCTTTGTGCTGTAGGCCAACATACCCAGGGCGGACCGGTTATACCAAAGGCCCAGCGAGCGGTCCGGATAGGCTGTAGGCCCCAAGAGAGCGGACCAGACGTGTCGAGGCTCGGAGAGTGGAGCAAGCCAACTGAAGGCCCAGTGCGGGCGGACCAGTCATACTGTAGACTCGGAGAGTGGACTAGGTGGATTGAAGGCCCGGTGCGGGCGGACCAATCACACTGTAGACTCGATGTATGTGGCTAGACTCGGAGGGTGGACCAGGTGGACTGAAGGCCCAGTGCGGGCGGACCAGTCAGACAGTAGACCCAAAGTGCATGGCTGTTCTATGTTCTATTACGATATGGCATGTTATGTGTGTATGGTATATGTGGTTGGTATTTTGGGGGTATCTCACTAAGCTTTTGGGCTTACAGTTGTGGTTTAATGTTTTTCAGGTTTTTCAGGAGACCATGGCAAGGCAAAGGCGTGATCGTACCGCTCCTCATGATTATTTTTTGTGATGTGATTCTGGGAAGACTCTGATAATAATTGTATTGAAAGCCTTTTTGTAATAACTTAATGAAACTGGGTTGTTTTTAAAAAAGTTCAAATTGGTTGGAATTTTATGGTCGTTACAGGTATCAACTTCTACGATACGTCGTAGAGTTGTCTTGCCTTGAATTTCGTTTCGGGCAACTCTACGAACCAGGATTGGTAGAACTCTGTCTGCTGAGCTCCCTTCACTTACGTTGTAGAAGCTTCAGTCTCCAATAAACGACATAGGATGCTCTTGATCTTCGCTCCATGTTTCCAAGCATTCTACCCAAGGGGGCGTCGGGCCATGAAAAGCCGGACGAGGGTTAGGATTTGGAATGGGAACTACCTAGGCTAGGTTCTTAACTTCGGGTTTGGAGTTTGCACCATTTGAAAGGTCTTCATCATGATGATCATTCAAAGGGATCGGATGATCATTCTCTGGTTCTTCTCCAAACCATCCAGCAATAACTTCGTTCGGAAAGAACGGGTTGTCGTGGGGGTAGGGTCCAGCCATGTTATCTACGCGAGAATTGGGGCCAAGAAGTAGTTATTAGACGAATTAACTAGATAATTATAAGTAGATATTTATTAGTTACATCACTATTTGTAAAGTGCATACCGATTATATGTAATCAAACAGGATAGGCCTTCGAATAAGTGAGCTTAACTCCAAATTCACGAGGAACAGGGGTAAAGCAAAATCTCACAGATTCTGAATATATATCATCCTAGTTACATATAACCTTAATGTATCCACTTAGCATTTATTGACCTAGTAATGAAGGTCCTATCTTTCTTTAGTTCTCAAGTATAATGTACTTATAGTAAACCCAAATACCCGTATGGTATTTCATTGTGGTAGTGTTGGTAAATTTTTTGACTTGTTGCCATATCACAACCATTCTTGGGCATGTACTAATCACTCCTTGGACCAGCATAGTTGATCAGGCTATGCCACTCCCAAGACTGACCATACATCCCCGAGCTTACATGTGATATTCAACAATCGTAATACTTTTGTTCTTGTCATTGTGACACGGATTTTAGTATGAATGCAGGCACGTATACTTAGTCAAATATTTTATTATTTAAAAGTATAAACTCTTGGTCAAAGTATTTTTAATCCCATTGTATTTATAGTTAATATATCTTTTATGGGTTGATATACTTAATTCACTATAAACAATGCTCTGATACCAATCTGTCACACCCCAAAACCAAGAACGGTGGAAACGTTCCGGGGCGGAGGACGTCATGTAAAGTATCACAACAATTCAAAGTAGTAAACAAGCAACAACATCATCCATTGCATTAATAGTATAATTTTAATTACAAGTGTGTTCTTTCATAGTATACAACAACATAATGAATAACCAAAATAAAAGACGGGTCTGAACTGCTTCGTCTTCACAAAACCTGGTCGTCGTACCTGTCTATGTGTGACCTGAGAATACAAGTTATTTTGAAAGCGAGTATCAACCAAAAAGCTGGTGAATTCATAAGTATTAATGTGTCTTTGATTTGAAAAACTTGTAATGAAAGACTTGAAAGTGTTTTGAAAGAGAGATCGTATAAGTATGAAAATGTTTGTAAAATAACTGTAAACATTTGAAAAACCCTAGAAATCCCTATGATTCCTACTAGTATAAAAGGACGTCTTCTACCAAGACCTAACTGTTTTGAAAGTAGTCTTCGACCAAGACCCGACTGTTTTGAAAGTAGTCTTCTACCAAGACCTAACTGTTTTGAAAGTAAGCATCACTATAAATGTGATGGTTTTTCCCTGTTTAACTATTAGTATAAAACTATAGTATACCTCATCGCTTAAGTGTATGAGTCACAATATAAAGGTAATAAGGAAAATAGTTTATCTATATCAAATATATCCTACCTCGTCGTTCATGTGAATGTGTCACAAAGTAAAGGTAATAATATAAATAACCTAAGAATGATCCTTTTGGACTAGGATAACTAATAGTGTTAACTGAAGACATCCGTAGATGTACATTTACCTCTGTTGGTAACAGTTGGGTGTAGGAATAGTTAGTCCCCTAAAGTATACCTATAATGGCATCAACCGTTGACATCCGTAGATGTGCTTTTACCTAAGTAGCTAACAAGATTTTAGGAATGGTTAGTCCCACAAAGTATCCTTTGGTACTAGGATATTAAGTCCAATCTATCTCGTCGATTATGTGATTGTATCACAACATAAAGATAAGGAGGAGGATTATATAAAATAATCTATACATATACTATGTAATAGTAACTCATCATATAAAAGTATCCATGTAAGAGTATCTATGTGAACGTACTCATGTAAGCGTATCTATATAAACGTACTCATGTAAACGTCTCTATGTAAATGTACTCCTGTACGCGTCTTCATGTAAGTTTATCTATGTAAACGTATATATGTAAGCGTATCTATGTAAATATACTCATGTAAGTGTATCTATGTAAATGTACTCATGTAAGCGTATTCATGTATGTTTATCTATGTAAACGTATATATGTAAGCGTATCTATGTAAACGTACACATGTAAACGTCTCTATGTAAATGTACTCATGTACGCGTATTCATGTAAGTTTATCTATGTAAACATATATATGTAAGCGTAATCATGTAAGCGTATCTGTGTAAACGTACTCATGTAAGCGTATCTATGTAAATGTACTCATATAAGCGTATTCATGTATGTTTATCTGTGTAAACGTATATATGTAAGCGTAATCATGTAAGCGTATCTATGTAAACGTACTCATGTAGCATGTAATGTATTAGTAAAGACTGATGAATGAACCGACTCTTGTGTGATTCCTTGTACTTGGAATGGTAAGTAGTATCTCCTAACTATACCTATAATAGTTACTAATAATGTATATGTATAACCTGAAGTATGCCTTCGCTACCCAAAGGTACTGAACTGACTGAAAGGAAAACTTTTATGTTTACATATGTATACATGATACATAACTAATATTTAGACGACATTCGGACGGATAACCGATACCCATAGCCACATCCCAATGAGGAAAAGGAAACAGAGTGGGTTAGCTTTCCTAAGTCCTTTAAACATTACTTCTATAACTATACATATATGGGCATGCATTTAATAATATAAAAGCATAAAAGAAGTTTTGTAAAACCTTTGAAAAAGATTAAAATCTAAGAAAAGATCGACTTGATGTCAGTTTATAAAACGGTTGGAAAGTATTTTTTTGATAAAACAGTTTAAGTATAAAGAAACCTTTGTTTGAAACGCAATTGTAAAAGAGTTTGAAATGAAGCATACATTGTATAAGACAGTTTAATAAAGAGTTTTAAACATATAAAACATTTATGAAAATCATTTGAAGAAAACTGTTTGGTAAAATAGTAATCGTATAGTAAATCCTTTTGCATGTTAGTTATTAATCACATGTGATTGATATAATAACTAGCATGTTTCAACATGTATTCCCCCCCCCCCATAAAGCATTTAAAAACATATTGAAACATTTAAAAGGTTAATTTAAGGGGTATGAACTCACCTGCAGTGAGCAGATCGGAAGGACGTGTCGGATAAGTGTTTGGTGTCAAGTGAAGACTTAGACATACACAATGATCCTAATTAAATATGAAGACATATGTATATAAACAATTAGTGATTATAACACTAATTATACATGTATAAACATCCTATTACGAGGAAAATACTTTGGTCAAGTGCTAGGAGGCTATCAGGTTGCAAAAAAGGAGTGTGAGGCCTCATTCGGGAGTTTATAGTCCAAAGACCATGTGTGTTGGAGTTTACGGCCCAGGGGAGTAATATCCTGTCCGTAAACTCTCATTTGGTCACCAAAAGGGGCTTAAAACTCTAAAGGCTTAAGTGGTTAAGTGTTCCAAATATTTAACCAAGTGTTTGGGTGGGTTTAAGGTCCTAAAATGACCTAATATGGTGTTCACGGCCCTGGGACCACTCCCCCATGAGTTTACGGCCGTAAACTCATGGTAAGGAGTACCATTTCGTGAAATGAAGTCCTTAACTCAAAGCGGTAAGGTTCTATGCTAAAATCCAAGGCTCATTAGGGTGTTAGGGTGTCATTTGCACCCTTAAAAGGGGTTTACGGCCCAAGAACATGCCTTGGCTGTAAACTCCTTGAATCCCTTGATTTCTTACTTTTTCTAAGTCCTAAACATGATAAACCTAGTGCACAATGAGTTGGATCAAGAGTACTTACGATCTAGGAGCTTGAATGGTCGGTTTAGGCCAAGAACACGAGTGTGTGTTCTTGGTGTTCTTGGTGAAACTTGAAGATCTACAAAATGGAATGATTTCACGGATGAAATCATGTAAGATTGCTAGTTCATGCAATATATCAACTAGTTAAGACGATAAGCTTACGAGATTTGAAGATCGAGGACAAAGATCGGGATGATACTTGAGAGGATTTGGGCCAAATGGAAGGAAAGAATGAACAAATGGCCACCATTTCGCCATATAGGCAAGAGTTTACGGCCCAGATGGAGTTTACGGCCATAAACTCCCATGTGTTGGCCGTGAAATCCTTGCATGAGTGCTTAGGGTCATTTCTTTGTGCTAAAACTTCAGCCGATTAACCCCGATACTTATTCCTTAAGTGTACAAGGCTTAGAATGCTCAAATAAACTTCTAATTGTGCTAAAAGATAACAACAATGAGTTTGACTTTCAAAGAAGTGTTAGAATGAACTGGATGGAAAATTTCGGGTTGTCACACTTTTGGTACCTAGACATTACAAAAGAATCATTGCATGATAGTTTAGAATCTAAGACTTCCTAGCAGTGAGAAGAATTTGGAATTCTGACACTTGCAGTAAGGATTTGGGATTGTGAAATGAGCATCATTGGAATCATGTTCAACTAATCTATTTCACAAAGTAAGGATCATAGGCAAACATAGTGTGCATACTTGGAGTATGGCGTAACTATTGTTTAGAAAACATAGTGTGCATGCTTGGAGCATGGGACAACTATTGTTTTATTTCAAGTATTAAGTTGATTATTTGAAACATTATGCAATGAATATTGTGTAATCAATATGGTGATTAAATAAAATGTATTTTATTTATATTCATAATTTTTGAGACCATATTGGATTCGATTATTCTTGTGTTTCACTTTGCATGTTTTGACTTCCCGAATAACTAAGTTTATTCAAACTCTCCACAATCAATCATACTTTGGAAGTAGGTATGAATCAAGACTGTCATGAATTGGGCTTGTAGATGTCTAAAGTGCTTAGACATAACAAAAGTTGATGCTGATGGGTTTTAGCCATAAGAACATCCTATGTGCTCATACAAACCCTAATGCTTGGATCTAGGTTTCTCTATTGTACATGCAATTCATCCAATACTATAAACCCTAGATCTAGTATATGATAATCAATATAACATATAAATTAGGGTTTAGATCATACCTTGATTGTTATGTAGCAATAACAATCTCAAATCCTTCTTGTATTGACTTTAGAAAGCTTAGAGTCACAAATGTCACTCCTCTAATGGTTCACAAACACCAAGAGCAAGAGGATGAAGAGGAGAAGAGAAGGAGGCTGCCCAAAATGTGTGGAAACCCTAGAAAATTAGTTCACCACGTTTTTGGAGAATAAGGGTTCTATATATAGTGAGGCTATTAGGGTTATCTAACAAGGAAACCCTAATTTGGATGCTTAAGCCCTAAGAAACCCATGGACTCTTTTCCTTAAAGGCCTTGGACGATTTCTAATGGGTTTCCCCATAGAATTCGTCCAACCTTATAATATAAGGCAATCCATGGCCCAATTGCAATTATCTTATAATTACAATTCTAGTCCCTTAAGTTTAATTAATCTCTTTTAGTCACAAACTTAATTCTTATTAATTCTTGACTAATATTAATTAAACAATATGATTTCTCCTTTAATATATTATTCTCATAATATATTAATAAATCATATTTAATCCTTTCTCTCCATTATTCATCCTATCAAGTTGCTTTGGTGAAGGCAACCCAAAAGGACCATGCACCATCGGGTCAAGTACATACCAAAATAGTTATGGACTTAGACACTAATCCAACAGTCTCCTACTTGGATAAGTCTAATAACTATTATGCGTATGACTTCAGATCCTGATCTACAATAGTAGCTTTCCAAAGCCGCTGTCAACTCTGATCCTATTAGATACGCGTGTCCTTTAGATAAGGGATCATATATTCCTCTATTCTAGATATCGTATGAGACATGATTTCTAATTATTCTCTCTATACTATTTCTCGACTTCTAATTCATGACGACTGACTAACTGAACAAATCAAATTAGCCCTAGCCCGGCCGAGCATTTACGTTTGTCATCACTAAATTATCGAGGGGCCCAAAGATATCGCTTTTATCCTACTTTGGATAAAAGGAACGGATAAACTTTGATTCAATGCTTGCTTGCACTCACTCACCGAATCACACACAAAAATATGTTTTATGACACCAACTTACTGGTGCGTTTACATCTTATCAATGTGCAACCGATTTGCAAGATACAACTCACACAGCTCGGTTTCAAGAATATAAGATGTTATCGTCTCACCAATCACTCGTGATACAATTCATGGAGTGATCCAAGTGAGCGTGGGTCTAATCCAATGCTCAAATCATATTCATAAGCACTCATGAACGTTGCAGCAAACATTTGCTTATGTCTAATACTCTTTAGACAATCCACACACCAATTCACGACAGTCTTCATTCATACCTACTTCCAACATATGAACGACTGTGGCCCGTTCAAATAATTTGACTGTTCTCAACCAATTAAATTATTCAGGAAGTCAAAACATGCAAAGTGAAACACAAGAATAATACTAATCCCATATTGCCTCAAACCTTTGAACATAAATAAAACACCTTTTATTTATCACCATATCGATTACTCATTATTTGTTGTTTCGGGTAATCAACTTTTTACTTGAATTATTACAACACTTGTCTCATGTTCTTAGCATGCACACAATGTTTACCTATGGTTCTTACTTTGTGAAATAGATCAAATGAACACATTTCCAATCATACTCATTTCACAACTCCCAATCCTTTTTACAAGTGAAAGAATATCAAATTCTTGCCACTTATGGAATATGCTAGATTCTAACATTTTATGCAATGATCCTTTTGTAATGTCACTGCACTAAAGTCACAATGACTATTGCCAATGAAATTACAAAGTCCTCTATCGGATATTGTTACAAGACAATTCCTTAGATATGATGTCTCTGACTCAAAGTACATTCCTTTGAACATCCTTTTGCATAAAAGTTTCTAATCTAGACATAGATTTTCAATATTCAATTCCCAACATGGATACGTTTCCATATTTTCCATATGACAACTCATTCTTAATAGAATCTTATCTATTCATAATAATGTCGATATGGTCCATCCAATACTATACTTCCAACTACTCACAAGCGACCAATCCTTGGCGAACTTCGGATTGTCCTTTGATAGTTGTTTAATTATCTTAGTCAAAACCGATTCTTGTCCTTTTTTCCCTCTAAATGCGCTAGACGTTTGGAAAATTTTAGAATGGTCAAATATTATAGCATTTGCAATCGATCCTATACCCGAAGCGTATGGGACACAATGCATAATATCTTACATAAATATTCGATACTTTAACAATCTTCTGCCATAATATTTTATGTGCTACGTTCTCTCAATTCGAAATATGAAAAGAAATGTCATAATCATAATCGAAATTTAAGAACACACTATGTATCCTTTGTCTAATATTATTAATATTCCACAACCTAAGCCTTTAGATTTGAAATGAAGCATAATATTCTCTCCCTTAATTATAGCAAAACAACTATTCAACCCTTACAACTTTGCAAGGTATGACTCTTGTTTTCTATAATTAATATTGCTAACTTGCAATACTTGCCTTAATAATCATACAATCATAACATTTATGCTCCCACTATCAAGATGATTATTATAAACATAACACTTATGCTCCCACTAGCTTTGACATGTATTCAGAAACAGCTTAACTTTCAGAAAAACAATACCTATTGAATTTCTTAAGTCCATATTTCTAATACCTAATGCTTTGATAATCATTTATCTAAGCTTATACACCTTTCCCTTAGATAGCTCATATGTGTGTCTAAAATAATTCAGACTAATTGCCAAATCTCACAATTCGAATCATGGAAAGGGATACCGTAACCATAATCGAATTCAAGAATACAATTTCACGATCACTATCTTCTTAAAATCTCTATTAGTGAAAGCATTTCCTCAAAGTCATTTTCATGAAGGAGGGAATCTTACGACACTTAGATTTTAATGGTGTATGTGTTCCTATCCATGTGAATTTATTAAAATCAAAGTTTACGACAAATTCAAACTCATATGGATCGAACTTTCTTAATCTTGATTTCTTTGCCTTATGGTAACATAGCTGCCCACCATGTCTTCCAAGTAGTTAAGCAGGTCACCTTTTTTTATCAATGTACTTTTCATTGATCAAGGTCCTTGCCTTTTATTCAAATGAGAACTCATAGAACTCACATGCATAATTAACTTAATTGGAACGGCACAGAAACAAAATAATGTCAACACGATAGGTTGTAAACCTCAACTCGTGTGCTAGTGATGATCGATAAGGTCTATTTTGATTTGTTCTTGAAACCTTTCAAGATCATTAAGACTCCCACTGACTCCTTGAACTATAAGATTCTCTTGTCAACAAACATTTTTTGACAAACAAATATTCAAGAGTTAGTGTAGTTTTTATCAAAACACTTCATAAATTGGTCCTAGTTGGTCTTTGTCTTATCCAAGACATCACAACTTTCCACATTTGATGAATGCTATAAACCTTCTTAATATTTTTCACTCAATGTCACAATCTTAACTCTAAGACTTGTTTTGGAATGAAGTATGATTGATTTCTTGATTTAACCATTTCTTCAATTCTTGATTCCTCTTAGACTCACTTAGAGGATCAATTGAGATATGGTTCTTAATAATTAAGACCTATCATAAAGCATAAAAGGTACTCTCCCTTCTTCATAGAATGGAGAAACTTTTATCTTTCTGCCTACTTGATTCTTCTTATTCGTTCTGCTATTGATTTAAACTTTTTCAATCAATTCAGAGTTACACTTAATCTTATAAGTATAATCATATTTACTAAACCTTTAGTAAATCATAAAGAATATCTTTGTTACTCTTATGGTGGACTTGATCAACACGCAACTTTGTGTACTCGATCTCCTAGTCCTTTCACTTGACACTTTGTCAATGAATTAGTCTAATTTCCAAATATGAAATTTCTCATTCATCATGCAACCAAGTTGCGTGATTCCAAATTTCTGTCCAACTGAAACTTGGGCGATGAGAAACTCTCCTTATTTGGTAAATTTTCGACATTTCCATACTTAAGAATCAAATCCATCATTGACTAATAATAGAAACATTCTGACATCAATTTTTCATACACGCCATCGCAAGGATAAATAAATAATATAAAATCAAAATTTATTTTATTGCGGAAAAATTTGTCCTTACAATGCAATTCTTTAAAAACTTTGCTAATACATCTTTCTTAGCAATCTTATTCTAACTCTAAGTAGTAGCTCAAGAATCTAATCTTCAAGTAATGCGATCGAAATCCATTTCTTCACGGTTAGATTCTGCTCACTTCTTCCCTTAAGCTTCCTTTCTTTTCATCGATCCTACAAAACATCAATTGTAATCTTATCACATTATGTATTAAGAATCTAGAATAGAAGCTTAAAAGAGTTAGTTAATGGATTTTACCTAAAGCAGAGCCATACGTTTTGACTCTCCCATCTCTTAGATCTCTTAGGTAAATAGGGCAACTTCGTCTCCAATGCCCATTCTCTTGGCAATAAAAGCAAATTGACTCTTTTGGAACAGGACATGGAACTACTTCAGACATTGCCTTTCTCTTATGATCAAACTTTTTCATTCATAGCATGTCTTTCGTTGCCATTGTCTATATCCATAGAGGTCTTGAAGGCAGATTCACCAATCAACTTTGCTTTTCTATTGCGCCAAACCATTGTTGATTCAGCGGCAATAAGCATATAGGTGAGATCGATAAGGGTCACGTCGCAGCTCATCATATAGTAGTCTCTTACGAACTCACTATATGAGTTAGGAAGCGACTGAAGAACCCAATCAATAGCCATCTCCTCACAGACAACGGATCCCAACATTCTTAACCTATCAATGTGTGACTTCATCCCTAGGACGTGTGCACACACCGACTTTCCTTCTTTATGTTTACTCGCCAAAAGGGCTTTGAGTGAGCTTAAACTTTTCAAGCCTTCGAACTTGTGGGTTAGGGAGAATTATGGGAGGAGGTGGAGGAAGAGAAGCATTATCTCTTGTTCCTCGATCGTATTGTGGAATATCATCTTCATGTGGAATGCTTGTTCCACGGGATTTGGGAAGACCATAGTTGTCATACTTTGACATCTACAAAACGGGAGAAAACGAATTCAAGTTAGTTGATTGATTGAGTCCTTAGTAAATCACCCAAATGAGATACTAAGGCTAGGACCCAACACAATATGCTACAACCTAGAAAAGGGATGTCGTAATCTAGTTGCAGAATATTTGAAGGTAAGTGAATGACGATTCACTAATTTCCACCATGAAAAACGAAAAAGAAATTTAAGTTTTAAATCTATGAAAACTCCTAGATCCTTTGAGATTCATTGAACATTTCAATGGCATGTTTAAATCTCGATATGCCCCACTTGTTTGTGACTGGGATGCCGAGGATCACAAACCGGGTGTGAATAACCATGGAAACTTACATGGTGCCCTCACATGTTACAGTCACATATTCGATGTGCCGGTAAACCACACACGCTCCACCGAACTATGACAAATATTGAGTCACCCTTTTCTACCTTTGCTTAGAACCATTTAGTGTGCCGGTTAACCACACACGCTCCACTAACATCTTCGCAAGGGCACAAAGTGTAATTTCATGGAATTGCATCAATTCACTTTTGCCTAAGTAACTAATATTGGGAATTTGTAAAACATTTAGTTACTTTTGTACTTCATTATACTAATAATGGAAGGTTTTGTCCTATCCTAACCATTCGGCTAACAACCCTCCACTAGTCAAGAGTGCGGTGGGTAAGAGTGGATACCCATTCAATCGCCATTTTATAGGCAATTTCCTTAAACACCCCTTATAGACCAGCTTCGTGAATGAGGCCTACTAACGGTAAGACTGACTTTTACTCATACATATATATAATGTTAGACTTTTAATGTTATATATAGTATAGGGTGTATTTTACACTTTTGAAATACTAGGTGGTCAAATTTAACAATTATACTTTTAATTCAATTAAATTGTAAACCAAAACTTTATGGATTTATTAAACCTCTTTTAATTATACACCTTAATTAATTAATAAAACCATAAGGGTGTGATTTGAACTTTTCAAAACAGTACTAGGGTTTTAGAATTTAACATTCCTAAATTAAACCTTTAATCAACTTTTAAATTCCAAAACTTGAGGGCAAGTTTTGAAACATTTCAAAACATTTAGGTTTAGAATTTAAATATACATCAAAATTGAACTTATAATCAAATTTTAAATTCCAAAACTTGAGGGCAAATTTTGAAACCTTTTCAAAACATTAGGGTTTCAACTATTTAAATTTCAAAACAAAACTTATGAGTTCAAATTTAAACTATAAAACCTAAAGGGGGGGAAATTGAAACTTTTCACAACACAAGGATCAAATAACAAATAATATAAATTAAACAATTAATTTTTTCATTATCTATATTTGACCTAATTTCAATTTCTTGAAAAATAAGTTACCCAATTAATAAAAATAATCAAACTTTATCATATAAGGAAGTTATTATCTAATCAATTGGTAATTATATTTTGTTTAATCAAGGATATACTCATAAATATGTATAAAATCGGATTTTAATGACCTAAAACAGATAAGGCAAGTATCCATGAGTAAAACAGTAAGAAATCCCGAAATCCCCTCTTTCTGACGCTCGAACTCGCCGAGTACCCATATGGACTCGCCGAGTAGGGGCCTACTCGCCGAGTCCACAATGGGACTCGCCGAGTTCATCAGGAAGATGAGCCAAAAATCGATTTTGCAACTTGAATAAACACATAATGCATCAATACAATAGAAACCAATCAAGTCTCTGATACCACTGATGGGTTTTAGCCATAAGAACATCCTATGTGCTCATACAAACCCTAATGCTTGGATCTAGGTTTCTCTATTGTACATGCAATTCATCCAAGACTATAAACCCCAGATCTAATATATGATAATCAATATAACATATAAATTAGGGTTTAGATCATACCTTGATTGTTATGTAGCGATAACAATCTCAAATCCTTCTTGTATTGACTTTAGAAAGCTTAGAGTCACAAATGTCACTCCTCTAATGGTTCACAAACACCAAGAGCAAGAGGATGAAGAGGAGAAGAGAAGGAGGCTGCCCAAAACATGTGGAAACCCTAGAAAATTAGTTCACCACGTTTTTGGAGCATAAGGGTTCTATATATAGTGAGGCTATTAGGGTTATCTAACAAGGAAACCCTAATTTGGATGCTTAATCCCTAAGTAACCCATGGACTCTTTTCCTTAAAGGCCTTGGACGATTTCTAATGGGTTTCCCCATAGAATTCGTCCAACCTTATAATATAAGGCAATCCATGGCCCAATTGCAATTATCTTATAATTATAATTCTAGTCCCTTAAGTTTAATTAATCTCTTTTAGTCACAAACTTAATTCTTATTAATTCTTGACTAATATTAATTAAACAATATGATTTCTCCTTTAATATATTATCATCATAATATATTAATAAATCATATTTAATCCTTTCTCTCCATTATTCATCCTATCAAGTTGCTTTGGTGAAGGCAACCCAAAAGGACCATGCACCATCGAGTCAAGTACATACCAAAATAGTTATGGACTTAGACACTAATCCAACAGATGCAACATTCATGAGTGCTCTAGGAATGAGATTCGAGTATTGGATTAAACCCACGCTCATTTGAATCACTTCATGGATTTTATCACGGGCGATCATGAGATGATAATATCTTATATTCTTCAAACGGAGACGTGTGAGATGTAGTTGCGTGTTGGTTGGACATTGACATATGTAAACGGAACCAGTAACTTGGTTGTTATAAAGCGTATTGTTGTGTATGATTTGATGAGTAAGTACAAGCGAGCATGTGGGTCAAAGTTTATCCATTCCTTTTACCCTTAAAGGCATAAAAGCAATATATGTGGGCCCCTCGATGATTTAGTGATGACACCCCTAAGTGCTTGGCCAAGCCTGGACTGATTTGATTTGTGCAAATTAGTCAATCGTCATAAATCGGAAATCGGGAAACAACAAATGGACAGAGAGAATGATTATAATCCATGCCTGAGTCCATATGATATCTATAATGGAGGAACATATGATCCCTTATCTAATGGACACGTCATTTGACTAGGTCAGAGTTCGACAGCGGCTTTAAGAGATACAATTGGTAGTCGGGATCTTGGAGTCATACTTGAATAATAGTTTTAGACTTATCCAAGTGGGAGAATGTTGGATTAGATGTCTAAGCCCATAACTATTATTGGTATGTACTCGATCTAAGAGTAGCATGGTCCATTTGGGTTGCATTGCATCCGAACAATTGGATAGACAAGTGAGAAAAGGTTATTTATGATTTATATTAATATATTATAAGTTCTAATATACTAATATGAAATCACATTATTTAATTAGTATTGATCAAGAATTAATTTGGAATTAGTTTTGTGATCAAAAGAGACTAATTAAATATATAGGGATTGATTATGTAAATCATTCATTATTATATATGTGGGCTTGTAATCCATTGTCCTTCATGTTGGGCTTAACCCATGTGGTAACCCATGGATAATCCATGGAGGTTAACATGAAGAAAATGGAAAGTCTTGCACATTAGGGTTTACATGGTGTAACCCTAATGAGCCACACTATATAACGGCTCCCATGGTTCATGAAATGGCACTAGTGGATACACATACTGAGGACAAGGACCGATTTCATAGGGAGAACCAAAGTAACCTTCTTCTCAAGTTATTCAATTTTTTGGTGGTGCTTTTGTGATTCCATTTGAGGCTTCCACACTATTGGGGCTAAGGTCTTAAAGGTTCAAGACTTCAAGGTCAATCAAAAGGTATGTCATCTTACTAGATTTTGTGGTATAGTTACTCAATAATATGCTAGTTAGGATGATGCTTGGAATTTTGTATATTTGCATGTATAATAGTGAAAACATAGATCCAAGGCACATATGGTTGCATGCACACAATAGGAGTGTTAGAATGCTCAAAACCCATCAGGGCATACTCGAGATTAAACATGCCATTGAAAAGTTCAATGAATCTCAAAGAATCTAGGAATTTCAATTCATTTAAAACCTAATGTTCATTTTCGTTTTTCATGGTGGAAATTTGTAAATCGTCATTTACCTACCTTCAAATATTTTGCAATTAGATTACGGCATCCCACTTCCGAATTGCAGAATATTGTGTTGGGTCCTAGCCTTAATATTTCATTTGGGTATCATATTAAGGATTGAATCAACTAACTTGAATTTCTCCCTTGCAGATGTCTAATTCTACAAGTATGGTTTTCCCGAATCTTTTGGAAAAATATTTCCTCATGAAGATGATGTTCCACGTTTCAATCGAGGAACTAGAAATCAAACTTCACTTCCTTCACTCCTGCAATAGTTCTCCCTGACTCACATGTTTGTCAACTTGAAAAGTTCAAGATCACTCGAGCCCTATTGGGAAGAAGACACGAAGATGGAAAGTCTATATGTGCTCACGTCTTGGAGATGAAGTTACATATTGACAGGCTTGGAATGTTGGATTTCGTTTTCCCAAGGAAGTTAGCTATTGACTTGGTTCTTCAGTCACTTACCGAGTCGTATGGTCAGTTTGTTAAAGACTACTATATGACAGATCACGACGTGACCCTTATCGAACTTACCTATTTGCTAATTTTTGTTGAATCAGTAATGATTTGGCGCACTGGTCAAGAAGATTTGATTGGAAGATCTACTTCCCAAGCTTCCATAGACATAGGCAATGACATAGATAGTCCAGAAACAATCCCTTCTCCTATGGGAAGGGAATTGGCCATGGTCAAAATATTTAACCGTAAGGGTAAAGCTAGTTTTGAGATAGTTCCATGTGCGAATGCTGCCATTTGAAGGGACATTGGAAGCGAAGCTGCCCTGACTACCTGTGAGATCTAAGAGATGGTAAAATCAAAATTGTATGGTTCTAATTCAGGTAAGTCCACTATATAACTCTATTAAATTCCTATTTATAGATTCTTAATACATGATGTGATAAGATTACATTTTGATGTTTTTTAGGATCAAAGAAGAGAGATGAATGTTAAAGGAAAAGTAAGTTGAGTCTGGTCGCGAAGAAATGGATTTCGATCGCATGGTTCAATGATTAGTTTTTTTAAAGCTACTTCTTAAGAGTTATGATAGATTGCTTAGAAATATTTAGTAACATAGTTTTTCATTTGTATTTGCATTGTAAGGACAAGTTTTCCGCATTTTATAAATAAAAGAAATTTTTGATTTTGTCTTGTTTTCTTGCAATGGCATTTGTGAAAATTGTTGTTTATATGTTTCAATTTATAGCAATGTTGAAAATGTTTGATTCTTAGTTATATCGATTGTATTAGTATCGTAATTTTCTAAGTAAGGAAATATTCTCATCGCCCATGTTTCAATTGGATAGAAACTTGGAATCATGTGATTTGAATTATATGATGTATGAAAATCTTGATACTTGGGAAAATTGAGACTAATTCCCTGTTCGCATATGTATGTGAATGACTAAAGGACCTAGTACACATTGATGTGAACTGGTCAGATCCATTACAAAGAACGATAAAACTATTTGTCATGATTTACTAAAAGTTTAGTAAATATGGTTATACTTACAAGATTAAGTATAATTCTAATACCTTGAAAAGTTTCAAAGTATAGAGAACGAATAAGAAGAATCAATTAGGCAGACATATAAACGTTTCTCTAATCTGTATGGAAAGGAGAGTACTTTACTATCGTGTTTTATGATCATCTTAGTGATTATGAAACCATATCACAATTGATCCTCTAAGGACACCTTAGTGCATTTATATAACTAAGAACAGGAATCGGGAATTGTTGAAATGGTTAAATCAAGAAGGTGAATCATACTTCATTCCAAAATCAAGTCTTAGAGTGATACTCCAAGATTGTACCTTGAGTGACATATGCTAAGTAGGTTTATAAACACATCATGAAATGTAGAGTAGAAAAGTTTTCTTACTCACGTACATTTGAAATTGTTAAGTTGTGATGTCTTGGATAAGACAAAGACCAACTAAGACCAATTATGTGTAGTGTTTATCTTGATAAGAACCCACACTAACTATTGAATATTTGTTTGTTAAAGAATGTTTCTTGATAAAAATAATATCATATGTCAAGAGGTCAATAGGACTCTTAAAGATCTTGAAAGGCTTAAGAACTAATCAAGAGTAAACCTATTGTTTATTACTAGCACACGACTTGAAGTTTGCAACCTATCGTGTTGACATATTCTTGTTTTTGTGTCTGTTCCAATTAAGTTAACTATGCATGTGAGTCCTATGAGTTCTCATTTAATTGCATAAGACAAAGAACCTTGGTCAATGAAAATACATTGATCGATGGGGGTGAGCTGCACAACAACTTGGAAGCAATGGTAGGCCCTTGTGCTACTAGATGGCAAGAAATTAAGATTGAATAGGTTCGGTCCATATGAGTTTGGATTTGTCACAAACCTTGTGTTGTGATTATGGTTATGAAAAATTCACATGGATAGGAACACATACACTATAAAATCAAAGTGGCAAAAGGTTTCTATATTTCATGAAAATAATTGTCAGGAAATGCTTTCACTGGTAGATTTTAAGGAGATAGTTGTTGTGTTAATTGAGTTCTCAAATTCAATTATGATTACGGCATCCCTCTTCATAGTTGGAATTGCGAGAAATGGAAAATTAGTCTAAACATTTGGGACTTATCGCTAAAAGTTCTGAAATGTTTTAGACACACATCTGAGCTTTCTAATAGTTGGTGTATGAGCTTAGATAAAGACTTATCGAAGCATCTCATATCAGAAATTTAAACTTTGGAAAGAAAGTCGAAAAGAATTGATTTCTAGAAGTCCAGTTGATTTCTAAATACATGTCAAAGCTAGTGGGAGCATAAGTGTTATGCTTATAAGTATGTAATTATTATGCTAGTGGGAGCCCAATTATTACATTAAGTGTTGCGGGTTAGCAATAATATTATTAGGAAACAAATTTTTAATTTGCAAAGTTGCAGAGTTTGAAAAGTTGTTTTACTATAGAAAGTTTAAAGGGAGAGGAATTTATACTTCATTTCGAATCTAAAAGTTTAGAATGAAATTTTGAACTTAGTCATGAATATATATATATATATATATATATATATATATATATATATATATATATATATACATATGAATGAAATGTTGAAATGAATCAACATTGAAAATTCTATATATAGAAATATTATAGAAAGAGACTGGTTAAGTATCATGTTTTTATGTAAGACATTATGAATCGTATCCCATATGCTTTGGATATAGGATCGATTGCATATGCTATAATATTCGCCTATTCGGATTTTCTAAATGCCTAGGTCATTAAGAGGGAAAAGAGGAACATATCCGTATATGAATGGAATTATTAAACAACTGTCAAGGTCGATCTAAGGTTCGCGAAAGATTGGTCGCTTGTGGGCAGTTGGAAGTACAGTAATGGATGGACCATATTGACGTGATTCTGAATAGATAGGAGTCTGTTAAGAATTGATAGTCATATGGCAATATAGAAACGTTTCCATAATGGGAGTTGGATATTAAGTATCTATGTGTAGAAACTGTTATGTAATAAGGATGTTCAAAAGAATGTACTTTGAATATGAGACTTCGTATCTCCAATGGAATTTTTTGTAATTGGCAAAATCTCTATGAATTTAGTGCCTATTCATTACAAAATGATCATTGCATGATAGCTCGGAATCTAACACATTCTAATAGTGGAAGAATTTGGTATTCTTAAACTTATGATAAGGATTAAGAATTATGAAATGAGCATAATTGGAGATGTGTTTAATTGATTTATTTTACTATCAAAGGACCATAGGTAAACATAGTGTGCATGCTTGGAGCATGGGATAACTATGGTTTTAATTCAAGTATTAAGTCAATTAGTCGAAACAATTATACAATGAATAGTGTGTAATCGATATGGTGATTAAATAATAAATGTTTTTATTTATATTCAAAAGTTTTGAGACCATATTAGATTATATTATTCTTGTGTTTCACTTCACATGTTTGACTTCCCGGATAACAAGGTTATTCAAACATCCACATTCAATCATACTTTGGAAGTAAGTAATGAGGTAAGAATGTCATGAATCTGTATGTAGATTGTCTAAGCGTTTAGACATAGCACAAGTTTGTTGCAGTGTTCATGAGTACTCCTGAAATAAGATTTGAGTATTGGATTAAACCCACGCTCATCTGAATCACTTCATGGATTTTATCACGAGTGATTGTGAGACAATAATATCTTATATTCTCGAAACGGAGAGATATGAGTTGTCATTTACAAGTCGGTTGCACATTGATAATGCGTAAATGCACCAGTAACTTGGTGTTACAAAACATATTGTTATGTGTAATATTATGAGTAAATAGTACAAGCATATGAGTCGAAGTTTATCTGTTCCTTTTACCCTTAA
Organism: Lactuca serriola; assembly: GCF_051521515.1. Lineage (NCBI taxonomy): Eukaryota > Viridiplantae > Streptophyta > Magnoliopsida > Asterales > Asteraceae > Lactuca > Lactuca serriola. Next base: position 189,400,421 of record NC_136410.1, read on the forward strand.
GGGATAAAAGCGATATATGTGGGCCCCTCGATGGTTTAGTGATGACACCCTAAGCGCTTGGCCAAGCCTGGACTGATTTGATTTGTTCAATTAGTCAGTCATCATAAATCGGAAATTGGGAAACAGAATTTGGACAGAGAGAATGATTACATTCCATTTCTCATGTCCAATGGATATCTTGTAGAACGGAGGAATATTTGATGCCTTATCTAAAGGATGCGTCATTGACTAGGTTAGAGTTCGACAACAACTTTTGAGAGCTACGATTGCTAATCGAATTTTGAAGTTTCATTGATAGTTATAGTTATTAGACTTATCCAAGTGGGAGACTGTTGGATAGGTGTCTAAGCCCATAACTATAATTGATATGTACTTGACCTGATAGTAGCATGGTCCTTTTGGGTTGCCTTCGCCTTAGCAATTTGATAGGATGGATATTTGAGAAAGAGGTTATTTGTGATTTATTAATATATTATATGAATAATATATTAATTGAGAAATCATATTATTTAATTGGTATTGATCAGGAATTAGTTTGGAATTAATTTAGTGATGAAAAGAGACTAATTAAATAAACGGGGACTGATTAGGTAAATCAGTAATACATATAGTTTGGGCTAATGATCCATGTTGATTAGGATGGACTAATTCTATGTAGGAGTCCATGAAGAGTTAGTCCAAAGGGCCTATCATATGGGTTATTGGATTAAAGTCCCAAGGAAGTGAAATAGAGTTTACAAGTTGAAACCCTTGGACTTCCACACTATAAATGTAACCCCTAGCATCACCAAAATGGCCCCTAAGAGTTCCAATAAGAACCCTAGCCATTTTGTGTATCTCCTAGCCTCTCTCTCATTTATCCTCCATTTGTTCATGATGTTTGTGACTCCATTAGAGGTATCACACTTGAGGTACTAAGCTCTTGAAAGGCCAAGGACTACAAGCTACAATAAAAAGGTATTCATCTATCTAGTTTTATATGTTGTATATCTCCAACTGCATGCTACCTAGGGTATATGCTTTGGAAAAATGTAAATTGCATGTATAACTTGACAAAACTTAGATCCGAAGCATTAGGTTTGTATGTGCACCATAAGGATGTTATAGTGCCCCAAACCCTTCACAAAACACCAGTGGGTGGTAGTTCAAACCCTAAATGGGGGAGAACTAGGTATTCTTCTTGGAGGATCATCGATATGTTCTAGTTTGTGGTTTCGGAAGAATGGTTCATAGGGATCTGCAGTGCGGGTATGTGGGATTTCGGTTTAAGATTTGGTCAAATCAGGGACGTAGAGAAAGTGGCTATCGGATGTATGTATTCATAAAATACACGAGTTGTGTCGTAGCAGGAAGTAGTTGGTCAAGGAGCTCATTGTATCCATTGGTTCCCTTTTGGGATGCCAATGAATAGATAATGAGGAGCTAGGATCGCTTAGGCTGAGTATCAGTTGTTGAGGGACGTGTCAGATCGTTGTATGGGTTGCTATTTATAGTCTAGATTAGGCAGTTTTCGAGCGGTAAATCAGTTTCAGAGATGGGTATTTCCAGCTCCACATCGGTTTTGGTTCATTGGATTAGCTGTCAATGCATTCTCGATCATTGTTCATTTCATACATCATCATAGTAGAGAAGCACGTACAATGCCAACATATTCCACAACTTCCTAGCTATAAGACTAAACTTCTAGTGAGAACCATAGAGCCGAGGACTCTCAAAACTACAATCACCTAATCAACTCTATCAATATGCTTCCCGAGACCGGGACCCATCATATCTAAATTTCAACCAATTTCAAATCCATAAGATGTACCAAAACTTTAAATAAACCCTTGACTCCCTGACACACCATTACCAACCACTGCTCCTACGAATAAAGATGATCAATCTAAGAATTTTCAATTTGCATCCAACCCTTATCTGCTCAGGTGTAACCCCACCTGGAAAATCACTCGAGACATTCATAATGAATTTCATGACTCGAGTTTCCATAACCGATGCCCAACCTTGGTAACCAAACCCCTAAAAACACAATGCGAACAAATGAGATTTATAATCGAAATAGTCCGCAGAGACTTTCTGATGCACGACTCGTACCCCGAACAACACTTAATTGCTCGCTTTATCCAAACCAGCTGGTTCGTTAGTCTCCCGACTTCCAACAATGCACCAACACCGAAAGTACCACTTGCAGAAGAAATAAACAATCATGATCATTGGGCCCACATACACCCTTCATGACAATATCTAATGAACTTACCACAATACACACCCTTAGGGAACCCAGAAACTTTCCTAAAATGGGCGAAGTACCAGAGTTCTAACAAAACGAGGAACCTCAATCATTAATAGAAGACATACTCATGAACGATAGAAACAAGATCCCATACCTTGATTGAGACAGAACAGACCCCATCAATACGTAACTATCTCGATAAAACTTTGAAGGTTATTCTGAAATGCTGCTAAGACTCTAGTTGGATCCATCCAAATATGAACCCTGCCAACACAACATGCCAAAAATTAGATTCCACGCAGATCTAATGCCCCGTCTGGAAAACTGAGCAACATTGTCCCAAATTCTAGACTACCAATAAACAAGGACATCTTCAAAACTTGAGCCAAATTTGATGATAGGTTGATGAATCCGTTGAACTTCAACTGATACAACTCAAAACTTTTGAATAATTTCTGCTTTGATGATGTCTGAAATCACCAATGATTGAGAATGCATTGACACCTAATCCAGTGAACCAAAACCCACACGGAGCTGAACATACCCATCTATGAAACTGATTTACCAATCGACAACTGCCCAATCTAGACTGTAATTAGCAATCCATGCAACTGATGGGTTTTGAGCATTCTAACACTTTCTAAGTGTACATGCAACCCTAATAACCTTGAATCTATGTTTTCTCTATATACATGCAAATTTCTTTTTCAAGGTTATTTCCTAACTAGCATGGCATGGGGAATAAATAAAATATAAAACTAGTAGAAATACATACCTTGATGTTGCTTGGATTCCTTCAAGACTTTGTGAGCCTAGCACCCCAAATGTTGTGCCTCAAATGCTTCACACAACACCACAAAACTTGGAATAACTTGAGAGAATACTTCTAGCACTCAAAATCGGTTATGCCCTCTCTAGTAACCTTACTAGCTCCGATTTTACTAGCCAAAGGGTCTCTTTTATAGTGGTGTCACAATTAGGGTTTTCACATGAATACTCTTAATTGTCATGACTCTTCATTTCTCATGACCCATGGGTTTGTAACTCCCATGGACTATCCATGGAGCTCCAAATGGTTACATCCATAACCCTTAAACCATGGATCATTAATCCACCATAAAAGAATTGATGATTGTCATAATCAACCATTATATATTTAATTAGTCTCACTTTGATCACCAAATTAATACTAGATTAATACTTGATCAAATACTAATTAAATAATGCTATTATTAATATATTAGAACTTATAATATATTAATAATCATAAGTGCCATATTCTCTCATTTAGTCTATCCAAGTATTACAATGCCATGCAACCCAAATGGACCATGTCGGGTCGGGTCAAGTACATACCAAATAAAGTTATGGACTTAGACACTATATCCAACAGTCTCCCACTTGGATAAGTCTAATAACTATATTTGAAAATATGACTTCAAAATCCGACTAGCAATCGTAGCTCTTTCAAAGTCTCTCAGAACTGAGATGATGATGATACACCATTTAAGATAAGTGATCATATAATCCTCTGCTCTCATGATATCAGCCGGGCAAACACATGGAACATGGTCTTACTTATTGTCCAACATTTGTTTCTCGATCTCCGATTTGTTTCGACATAGAACTAAATTGAACACATCAATTAGGTTCTAACCGGGCCCGGTACATAGGTCAAAACCAAATCATCAAGGGGCCCAGATATCGCTTCTATTTCTAGAAGGAACAGATAAACTTCGACTGATATGCTTGTAGTAACTACTTGTTGAATTACTCACAAAGGCACGTTTTATAACATCGAGTTACCAATGCGTTTTCGTACAATCAATGAATACCCAACTCACAGTCAACAACTCATATCTCTAGGTTTGAAGATTTATATGATATTACCGTCTCACGATCACTCGAGATAAATTCCATGAAGTGATGCAAGTGAGCATGGGTTGAATCCAATACTCAGCCCTTATGAGTACTCATGAATGTTTTAGCAACCATTGCATTGTCCAATGCACTTTAGACAAATCATACAAGCAAAATTCATGACAGTCTTAAATCAATACTTACTTCCAAAGTTTGACTGACTGTGGATGGTTTGAATAATATGATATATACCATAACATAATTATTCTGGAAGTAAAAACATGCAAAATTGAAACATAGTAAACAATCAACACAAGATAGTAACACCTTACTCATAAATAAATAACAACTTTTATTTATCATCAAATGTCAATTACATTTTACAAGTTTCAGGAATCTAATTATTGAAACTAATATCATCCTTCAGCCCAATGCACCTTGCATGCTGTAAATGCTTAACCCTACTCAGTCCCTTCGTGAGGGGATCTGTCGGGTTCTCATCCGATGATACCCTCTTTGCCACGAGGAGTCCTTCTTCTATTCTATGTCTGATGAAATGGTATTTTCTGTCAATGTGCCTAGATCTCCCGTGATCTCTTGGTTCTTTCGCCAAAGCAACTGCACTTTCACAGTCACAGAAAATTTCCATTGGCTCCTTTATAGCTGGTACAACTCCAAGGTCTCCGATGAAGTTCTTCAGCCATATCGCCTCTTTTGCTGCCTCGCTTGCTGCTATGTACTCTGATTCACAAGTCGAATCAGCTACTGTCTCCTGCTTGGAACTTTTCCAAGTAATGGCTCCTCCATTTAGGATATAGACCCAGCCTGACTGAGAGCGGAAATTATCCCTATCAGTTTGAAAACTAGCATCACTATATCCTTCCACTCTCAAGTCATCCCTGCCTCCGAGGGTAAGGACTCAGACCTTAGTCCTCCGCAAATACTTGAGAATGTTCTTTACCGCTGTCCAGTGTGCCTTGCCAGGGTTCCCTTGATATTTATTGACCATGCTCAAAGCAAAGGCCACATCAGGGCGAGTACAAGTCATAGCATACATGATCGAGCCCACAGCGGAAGCATATGGTATCTGACTCATCTCAGCTATCTCATCCTCTGTACTCGGACTCTGAGTCTTACTTAGCTTGGCATTACTCTGGATTGGTAATTCTCCTTTCTTGGAATCTTGCATACTGAACCTCTTCAGTATCTTATCCACATAAGTACTTTGACTAAGTCCAATTAGTCTCTTACTCCTATCTCTCAATATCCTTATCCCTAGGATATAGGCAGCTTCCCTAAGGTCCTTCATAGCAAAACACTTCCCAAGCCAGGCCTTAACCTCCTGCAAAGTTGGGATGTCGTTTCCTATGAGAAGTATGTCATCCACATACAACACCAAGAAGCTAACTATGCTCCCACTAGCCCTGACATACACACAAGACTCATCCTCACTCCTAGAAAAGCCAAACTCTTTAACTTTCTCATCAAAGCAAAGATTCCAACTACGAGATGCTTGTTTCAATCCATAAATGGATTTTTCAAGCTTACACACTGTATTAGGGTATTTTGGATCGACAAAACCCTCTGGCTGAGCCATGTAAACATCCTCAGCCAACTTCCCATTAAGGAAAGCGGTTTTGACATCCATTTGCCATATTTCATAGTCATGAAATGCAGCTATGGCTAACAACACTCTAATAGACTTAATCTTAGCTACTAGTGAGAAGGTCTCATCATAGTCAACTCCCGGAGTTTGAGTAAAGCCCTTCGCAACCAGTTGCGCTTTATAAGTGTGTACTTTCCCATCCATGTCGGTCTTCTTCTTGAAGATCCATTTGCACCCAACTGCCTTACAACCTGGTACATTGTCAACCAAGTTCCAAACTTGATTGCCATACATGGACTGAATCTCGCTGTCCATAGCCTCCTTCCATTTTGCAGACTCAGGGCCTCCCATGGCTTCCTTATAATTATTAGGTTCATCCAAATCTATCAGTGTACTATCACTGATAAATGTATCACCTTCAGTGGTGATGTGATAACCATAATAAAATTCAGGTGTGTTCCTCACCCTAGTTGAACGTCTTGGAGGTACAGACTCATCTATCGGCTCAACAGGAGTTTCCTCCTCAGGTTGGCTGATAGCATTTGAGGTTCCTTCACCACTTGACTCTTGAAGCTCTTCAAGGTCAATTTTCCTCCCACTGTCCCCTTGGCTTATGAATTCTCTCTCACGAAAGACTCCTCTTCTTGCTACAAAGACCACATTATCACTGGGTCTGTAGAAGAGGTAACCAAAGGATCTCTGTAGGTAGCCGATGAAAATACACCTCTCGCTTCGGGGCTCAAGCTTGTCATGATTCTCACGCCTCACAAAAGCTTCACAACCCCAAATCTTGATGTGGTCCAAATTGGGAACTTTCCCAGTCCACATCTCGTGAGGTGTTTTGGCAACCTTTTTAGTAGGGACTAGATTAAGGATATGGGCGGTAGTCTCTAAGGCATACCCCAGAAAGAGATTGGTAACGAAGCTCGACTCATCATGGAACGAACCATATCTAACAAGGTTCGATTGCGCCTCTCAGCCACACCATTCAGCTGTGGTTTTCTGGGAGGTGTCAATTGTGAGACAATCCCAAATTCCTTAAGATAGTCAAGGAACTCAGTGCTAAGATACTCTCCTCCTCGATCGGATCGGACCATCTTGATGTTCTTGCCCAATTGATTCTCAACTTCCTGCTTAAACTGTTTGAACTTTTCAAAGGTTTCTGACTTATGCTTGATTAAGTAAATATATCCATATCTACTATAATCATCAGTAAAAGTCACATAATAACGATTAGCATCCCTTGTAGCAACTCTGAAGGGCCTACACACATCCATGTGTACAAGGTCCAACAAACCTTCACCCCTATAACAAGTACCTGTGAAGGGCGACTTTGTCATTTTTCCAAGTAAACAAGACTCGCAACTATCATCTGAATTGAGGTCAAATGATTCCAAGACTCCAGCCTTTTGGAGTTGGCCTATGCGCTTCTTGCTAACATGTCCAAGACGACAATGCCACAAGGATGCTTTATCCAAGCTATCAGAAGAGTCAATATACAACACATTATTTCCTAGATTGTCTACAACATTCACGGCTTCATATACAGCATCACAAGGTATTGCTTTAAAGTAAAATACATCATTGTAATAAACATTAATAGCACCATTTTTATTATCAAATGAAAATGTAAAACCTTGTTTGTACAAGCCATGAAAAGAAATAATATTTCTCGCCATTTCGGGCGAGTAACAACACTTATTCAAATCTAACATTAACCCATTATTAAGCAATAAAGAATAAACTCCTATCTTGGTAACAGGTGATGCTTTCCTGTTGCCCGTGACTAAGTTTATCTTCCCGTGCTCCACTTGCTCACTTCTTCTTAGTGCCTGCAAATCAGTACAAATGTGAATACCACACCTTGTATCAAGCACCCAAGAATTAGCATTAGATGAGTTGTTAGACAATATTGTGTAAATACCTGCATGGGTGGGTTTAACCTTCCCATCCTTTACATCTTGCAGATATTTGGTGCAGCTTCGCTTGAAGTGTCCCTTATCTTGGCAATAGAAGCACTGTGCTTCCTTTGGGTTCGAAGAAGGAGTAATGGGACCTTTCTTTGTCCCACTTGAAGAGGAACCATCAAGAGTCTTACCCTTGGTACCCTTTGAAGGGTTTTTCCTCTTCTTACCCTTCCCTTGCCCAATTGCAAGAACAGGGGCTGTTAAAGGAGTAGAAGTAGCAACCGCTTTACCCTTAAGGCCATTTTTAGCAGTCCTTAAGAGTCCTTGAAGTTTGCTAAGTGTGACTTCCTCCTTATTCATATGATAAGTCATACGAAACTGATCATAACTTGGAGGTAAGGAATGGAGAATGATGTCAATCGCCAATTCCTCAGGGAAGTCAACATTGAGCTTTAGCAACCGGTCAACGAACCTCTGCATCTTCTACAAGTGACCGGTGATGGGTTCACCATCCTTCATCCTTGCGGTTATCATGGAGGAAATGATTTCATACCTCTCTTGACGCGCGCTCTGATGGTACCTTTCCATCAGATCTAGGTGCATCTCATAGGGGTAGAAATCTTCATAAGATTTTTGGAGTTCCGGAGTCATTGTGGCCATCATGATGCAGGACACCTTGGTGACATCCTTCTCATGCGCAATGGACTCCGCAAGCTCTTCTGGAGTAGCAGTGGCTTCATTAACAACCTTAAGCTCCCTATCAAGGACATATTCTTTGTCCTCATAGCGGGTAATCATCCTGATATTTCTGATCCACTCATTAAAGTTGGATCCATCAAAGATGACCTTACCACACAAGTTCATTAGGGAAAAGGAGTCTGTAGGGTTTGAGCCAGCAGCGTTATTGGAAGACATCTTGAATAAAAGGAAGATAAGTTTCATTAGATTAAGAATCCTTAATAAGTCACCCAAATGAAATATTAAGGCTAGGATCCAACAAACTATTTATAGGTGGAAGAGGGATGCCGTAATCCACACTATAAAATATTTGAAGGTAGGTAAATGACGATTTACCAATTTCCACCGTAAGAACGAAATATTTTATTATTAGGTTTTATTGGTTTTGAAACTCCTAGATCTTTTGAGATACATTGAACTTTTCAATGGCATGTTTGAATCTCGAATGTGCCCTCTCAAGTTTGTGACTGGGATGCCGAGGATCACAAACAAGGTGTGAATAACAATACAAATTGACTTGGTACCCTTAACAATATTACCTAATCGATGTGCCGGTTAACCACACACGCTCCACCGATCTATAATAAAGTCAAGTTATCCTTTGCCACTCTTACTAGTCCATGTTAGTGTGCCGGTTAACCACACACGCTCCACTAACGACTTGGTAAGGTACAAAGTGTAATTTTATGGGCTAGCACCAATTTCACATTTTCCTAAAGTAACTAAGATTGGGAATTTATAATGTATAGTTACTTTATAATTCATTATACTTTTAATGAGAATTTAAACTCATATCCTACCCGTTCGGCTAACGACCCTCCACCGATCAAGGAAGCGGTGGGTGAGAGTGGACACCCATTAAGTCAACATTTTATAGGCAACAACCTTATACCCCCTTATAGACCAGCTTCGTGAATGAGGCCTACTAACGGTAAGAATGACATATTCTTATACATATCTATATAATAAAATTATAATAATAGTATAAGTGTTGATTTTTAAACCTTTTAAAAATCTAAGGTTTAATTTGGAATTAAAGTATTAGAGTGTAAGAATTTTCAAATTCCAAAACTTGAGGGCAAGAATTGAAACTATTCCAAGTCTCTTCAATTTGTAACTTATGAGTTTTAATGGTTCATAAAATGAAGACTCTTCATTTTATGAAACCTCTTTAGTTCTTTAAACACAAATTAAAGAAGTGACCTTTGGTTATCCATAACTTGAGGACAAGTTATGGAAACCATCAATACAATTAAGATCAAGAATTAAACACACATGGTGGTTACACATAATTCCTATGATCTTCTAAAAACTCATACGAACACAAATTTATGTCAAGCAATTTCAAGAAATCATATGAACATATATAATACTTTGAAATTGTTAAAAGTCATGTAAAATGGATTAACATAATCATTATCATTTTGAAAAACAGATTTTACAAGTCCAAAACAGATTGGGATAATGATTCTAATCCATTTCCAGCAACAAAAACTCGAAAAATCTGCCCAGCTCGATCCTACTCGGCGAGTGCATTATCCTACTCGGCGAGTAGGATGAATTTGTTCATGGACTCGGCGAGTAGAGTCGTCAGAATGCAGAATTTTCGATTTTCAAGCAGTTTTGCATCAAGTATACAGAAAACAATCCTAGGCTCTGATGTCATTGATGGGTTTTGAGCATTCTAACACTTCCTAAGTGTACATGCAACCCTAATAACCTTGAATCTATGTTTTCTCTATATACATGCAAATTTCTTTTTCAAGGTTATTTCCTAACTAGCATGGCATGGGGAATAAATAAAATATAAAACTAGTAGAAATACATACCTTGATGTTGCTTGGATTCCTTCAAGACTTCGTGAGCCTAGCACCCCAAAAGTTGTGCCTCAAATGCTTCACACAACACCACAAAACTTGGAATAACTTGAGAGAATACTTCTAGCACTCAAAATCGGTTATGCCCTCTCTAGTAACCTTACTAGCTCCGATTTTACTAGCCAAAGGTTCTCTTCTATAGTGGTGTCACAATTAGGGTTTTAACATGAATACTCTTAATTGTCATGACTCTTCATTTCTCATGACCCATGGGTTTGTAACTCCCATGAACTATCCATGGAGCTCCAAATGGTTACATCCATAACCCTTAAACCATGGATCATTAATCCACCATAAAAGAATTGATGATTGTCATAATCAACCATTATATATTTAATTAGTCTCACTTTGATCACCAAATTAATACTAGATTAATACTTGATCAAATACTAATTAAATAATGCTATTATTAACATATTAGAACTTATAATATATTAATAATCATAAGTGCCATATTCTCTCATTTAGTCTATCCAAGTATTGCAATGCCATGCAACCCAAATGGACCATGCCGGGTCGGGTCAAGTACATACCAAATAAAGTTATGGACTTAGACACTATATCCAACAGCAACAAGCTGACACGTCCCACAACAACTGATACTCAGCCTAAGCGATCCTAGCTCCTCATCATCTATTCATTGGCATCCCAAAAAGGAACCAATGGATATAAAGAGCTCCTTGACCAACCACTTCCTTCTACGAGACAACTCGTGTATTTCCTAAACACATACATTCGATAGCTACTTGCTCTACACCCCTAATTTGACCAAATCTTAAACCAAAATCATGTATACCCGTACCGCAGATCCCTATGAATCATTCTTTCGACACCAAAAACTTGAACAGATCGATGATCCTCCAAGCAGAATACCTAGTTCTCGCCCACTTAGGGTTTGAACTACCACCCACTATTGTTACAACCCAAGCCATATCTCAAGCCGGCTCGACTAGGTACAAATCATCCCTGACTCTTGCAATGTATAACACATGCAGGATGATCTTCCAAATAAGAACCAATCAAACCTTAAGAGATTCTCAATCTCAGAAAAAAAAAAACCTCAAAATCAACTAACTCACTTAGGTATGCACCATTAAAATCCAAACTGACATGGCCACTAAAGCACAACAATGACCAGACTCATCCTCAACCTAAACAACCATAACGAAAAATCGACGGATACACAAACACTAATATGAATGATGGTATCAAACCATGATATATTTCCCAATAGTCATCTCAACTATCTCCCCCTCACAATCTACAAAGTTGCAGTTAGCTTCACGAACTTGGTAATTCGCCTGCCAGTGATCCGATCCATAATATCCAACAATTCTTCCTGCAATATCTGTGAAACCTCAATGGTAATCATTTCCCGCATCTAATAACCAATCCACGCCCGGCCTATCCTGTCCATTAGCTCCATATCCTGAATCACATCCCCTCGTAAGTTCCATACCGAACCGAACCAAAAATGCATTAGAATGCCACAATACACATTACTACAACCACATGATAAGACTACCCCTCAGGGTTTGTGACTTCCTTATGATCCATACAGGTCTTGTGCTTTCAGTAGTATGGGGCCATACTACATTCCACACCTACCCGTATGTGTCTCAAAGATCATAGCAACCACCCAAAACTAATACAACAACCGGGATACACGTACATACTATCATCGCTCCCTAGAGAGTGGCTAATCATGTCTCATCTGGCTGGCTGCTTACATACAACCCATCTATGGGATTTTTAACAAGAGCGTATCATGAGCACTAGATACTCCCTAGGCTATCCTAGGATCCACATCTCAACCCACCATTGAATGCCAAACAACTCCCATTGGTTCCAGTTAACTACTTCATAAATACAATCACATGCAACATAACTTAAATATTCATAGACTAAAAGATTCAACCCTACAACGGTTGGACTTAGAAAAGGGTTACGTAGTAGGACTAACTCCTTTACCCTAAGATTATTAAATCCATGCATCATGTGACTTAATGTATTCAATTAATAGTTAGTTCACACCTGAAAGAGTCATAAAACAATTAGCAAGAAAAATCTATAGGAAATAAGGCATCATGTATCAGGCAATTCTATCATGCAATTCCTAAAGATCCGTATCCTACAACTAGCATACAGTTCTAACATAACATAACATCAAATAACAATGTGGGTAACTTGGGGTATATATTCTTGCTCCGGTTGATCGTACACATCGCATCCTTCCTTGTTTACTTTTGAAAACAATTTTTTTTAGAAAATCATTTTAAAACCTTTTGCAGTTCCCTAGTTTGAGTCTGGATTCACACGAATGCTCATCCAATTCTCTCAAACCAAGGCTCTAATACCAACTTATAATGTCACAAAAATCACAACCAATTTAAACTTTTCAAAACAACCCATTTACAAATAAAAGTGTTTACAAAACCATTGTTTCAAAAATATTATTTAAAATCAGAGTCTCCCAAGATCAATAACATAAAATTAAGATGTGTATGGCCCTGCCTTCACCTTAGCACAGTCCTCTGGAGTACTGAAACCATAACCAAAAACTGTAAGCCAAAGCTTAGTGAGTTCCCCCCAAAGTACCACCACACAATGCACATATCATATGCAAACAAGCATGTTGGGTCCAATCAGTCCTCGGACTGGAATACCCACGGGTCCACAGCCATCGGGTTGGATTACCCCTTAGCCCAGAGTATGAGTCTGGCTTGCCTATCAGGCCTATAACTCATATCTGGCTTGCTCCCGAGCCTACAACATAAGTCTAGCTTGCCCTCGGGGCCCACAAATTATGTCTGGCTTGCTCCCGAGCCAACAACATAAGTCTAGCTTGCCCTCGGGGCCCACAACTTATGTATGGCTTACTCCAGGGTTTGTTGGCTACCACACGATGCAATACCAACCCAACCATACTATTGTTGGATTTAGTTTCTAAGACTTTAACTATAATTGGTATGTACTTTACCCGAGAGTAGCATGGTCCATTTAGGTTGCATGGCACCAAAACAATCTGAAGGATGGACATTTAAGAAGAGGTTATTTATGATTTATTAATATATTATAAGTTCTAATATATTAATATGAAATCATATTATTTAATTAGTATTGATCAAGAATTAATTTGGAATTAATTTAGTGATCAAAAGAGACTAATTAAATATATGGGGATTGATTGTGTAAATCATTGATTCTTATAATGTGGGCCAATGATCCATAATTTTTTAGGCTGGGCTAAACCAATGTGACAACCCATGGAACCTAAGGAATATGGAAGGTCATGCACATTAGGATTCCCAGTTTTGCCACACTATATAAGAAGACCCTAAGCTCCTAAAATCGGCACGTAAGTAGTCTTTGGAAGAGCTATAGCCGAATTTGGTGCAAGACATCCTCTCTCAAGTCCTCCATTGTTGGTGGTGTTGTGTAAAGCATTTGAGGCATCACATTTGGGGTGCTAGGATCTTAAAGGTCTAAGGAAACAAGCTACAAGAAAAGGTATGTCATCTAACTAGTTTTGTTATACAAGTACCCATGTTTTGTATGCTAGTTAGGATAATGCTTTGGAAAATCAAATTGCATGTATAATTAGAGAAAACATAGATCCAAAGCATTTAGGGTTGCATGTACACCTTAAGGTTGTTAGGATGCTCAAAACCTATCAACTATGTCGACATATACATATAAAAGAACACATAACCATTCAACAGGAAAACAAACAAATCTAACATATCACTACAGTATAACAACATCCTATATACTAGGATGCAGATCTAACTGATCACTATAGCATAGCAACATACGATGAACCAGAATATCAATCCAATGGGCTGACCTTGGTACCTTCGACTTGTAAGTACAGTGAGGAAAACTCACCTTGTAGTCTGAAAAATTGCTAAACAATACATTGCTCTGAATATCGGCTCTGCAGGTCACCTATTCAACAGATAGAGATAAAGGCTTAACTATAGCTCGAAGTACCCAAAATACCCTTGAGTCAAACTTTGTCAACCCTAGTGAAAGTCAAAGTCAACGGTCAATGTCTAAAAGTCAATATTTCTTCCCCAGCGGAGTACGCCCTACATACCAAGAGAGTACGCCCAACATACTCTGATGTTGACCAAAATCGGGGCACTGACCGCGTACGCACAGCGTACCACCATGTACACCTAATGTACACAACCCAATCCCACAACTCCATTAAGAGCTTATTCCATTAAGCTTTTATGTCTAAAACTCATATCAAAGCCGAAAATGATGTCCTAAGTCATAAAGTTTCCAACTTTATGAATTTGAATGGATATAAAGTGCTTAATGTCCAAAACCCTAAGTTCTTAACCTAATAATACATTATAATTCTTGCATGGAAGGGAGAGAAAGGCCAAGATCACATTTTTATGGTTCATAATAGATCCATAATGGATTGAATTTCCAACTTTACCTATTAGAATCGTCCAAACAAACAAGATCTAGTCTTTAAGTCTCAAAGGGACCCAAACGTGCATCTTTTTCAACCTAATCTGTTAAGTCCAAGTCTCCAACCTTCAGATCTGAATCAAAATGTTGTTTAGATGGATAAAGTTTCCAACTTAATTCATAACAAGGTCACAAACTTTCAAGATCTAAAATTTATGCACTTAAAGTGACCAAAAGCTCATAACACTCAAAACTAGTTAGATCTAACAATTTCATCATCAAGATTCAAACTTTATACCTCTAGAAGAAAGATCAAGGTGAAAAAAGTCTGGATCTACAAGCTCGAATGCAACCAACACTTCTTCAATGAGTTCCTTCTTCTCCAAGGTGCACCAAGAACACTCCAAAGCACTTAAAAACACCTTCTTTTTGCACACAAGGCTCAATCTAAGGTTACGGTTTCAAGAGAGAGTGTTGGAGAGGTGGAGCCTGAGAATGGAACGGGTTTGGGGAAGTTAAGGAGCTTAAATAGGACTCAAAACACGAAAATATGGTTTCGGAACTGATCGCGTACGCCCATCGTACTCAATTTATGCCCAGTGTACTAGGGATTCCCTAGTACACCCAGCGTATACGTTTAAGTACGCCCGTTGTACGTGGTTCAACCCAAAACTACCCTAACTTCAAACTGTCATAACTTCTTCATTCCAACTCCATTTTCGACGTTCTTTATATCCACGGAAAGGTGTTGATGATCTCTACAATAGTATCTAAATATCTTGGACTAAAAATTTCTTGAACAAAAATACAGATTTCATGCAAGAACCCAGCCTATGACTTTTCCCTTTCTACCCTTCGGCCAAAAACACAATTCAAGGGTAAAATATCTTAACTATCATTACCTCCTTCTACAAGGACTAGACTCTGCCTCCTTAAGGCCCAAAACCTTATACAATAGACTTCCGTTCCAATGCTCAAAAATGGCAGGAAACAGGATGTTTCATATGTACTTACACTCGTCATAAATGTTCAAAACTCAATTTCAACAATACTCATTTCTTCATCCCTTAGAATATACCATCTAAAAATTCTTTAACCTCAAGGTATTTTTACCAAATTCTCAATCTCTTAGACTCAATATTAAAGATAAAAATAACAAAGAAATAAAAATCCTAAAAACACTCAACTGTGCAAATTGTTGTAACTTTTTGGCTAAATCCTTATTTCTTAAGTTATGCTTAAGTTATATTGATGCATTTCATCTATTTTGATTTGTTATTTTTGTAAATGGTTGTTATTTCAAGGGTTCAAACAAGGGAAAAATACTTGTTACGGTCATAAAAGACGCTAACGATAATATATTACCGATTGCTTATGTCATTGTTAATGAAGAGTCTTCACACAGTTGGTGTGGTTCTTTTTATCAGCTTAGACATTTTGTTGTTCAAGACAGACATTTATGTATTATTTTACACGGGAATCAGTGAATAATTCATGCAATGACAAATTGAGAGGAATGGAAAGAGCCATTAGCATACCATCGTTTTTGGCTTTGACACATTAGAAGTAACCCATGAAAAAGTACACACACCTAAGCCTTAAGAGATTTTGTTGGGGCATAGGCAACACCAGAAAAGATAGTTCATTAATATAGGAGTAAAAGTAAAAATGTCAATACTAAAGCTTGATAGTATTTAAAACAAATTAACAAAGTTCAATGTACCTTTTATACAACAAAAATCTTCGACAAGGTTCCTTGTCAACAAATGTTTGAAGAGTTTAACCAATGCTTTGTGAGGACCAAGATAGTTATCGTTAAAATATGTATTGACCTTACATTCAATAGAAATGTGAAACTTTTTAAAAAGCATAGTGATATTACAATGAACTGCAATACATATCTACCATCACACATATGATGTCTCTTTGTTCAAAGAGAAACTCATGTACAAAGTCATAATTAAATTAAGTATAATGAAGATGTCTACATAATTGTCATAAAGTTACATATAAATTGAACCCAAGGAACTGCACATATTGTCCTTTATTTTTCAAAATTTGTGCACATGTGGTTAGTGGAAAATGAAAAGATTTCTATGTTCACATGTTCTTGCAACATGTATGAATAGAACGGACGAACCTCTTTCCATTGTGAGTAATATGTACACTACCTTGACGTACAAAGAATAATATCGTTATACTTTTATTCCACTTTCTCATGTGGACTATTGGTTGGATTTAGATTAAACAGTAGAAGCAAATTACTAAATAAATTATGTGCATAAAGGCTGAAGGCCTTCTAATCAATTTCTGAAAGAGATGGACATTCATTATCCTAACGAACCTCGCAATATGGACACTGCCACCAGCCTGGTCATAATAGAAAAAATTGTCCAAACTTTCAAACAAGGTTCAATGGGATGTGAACTATGTTTCTTTTATTATTGATTTCATAATTTAAAGTTTAATTCATATAGTAATTTAGCGTTTAATTTTTATTGTAATTTTTTATGTTGTTTCGTTATATCTTATTGTAATTTAGCGTTTAATTTTTATTGTAATCTTTTATGTTGTTTCGCTTATATCTTATTGTAATTTAGTGTGTGATCAGTATTCTAATTTACCATTTAATTCGTTTTGTACAAATGAGTTTCTAGCTCAATGGTATTTGGTGATGCTTTCATATTTATTGAAGTTGAAGGTTTAAGTCTTTTTAAAGACATATATAAAATAAAAAGTAGATTATGTTTGCCGCTCAAAAAAAAATATTAATTCGTTTTGTAATTTCATAACATTATAATATATTATATATTTGTATCAATTTAATATTTTTGTGAAATATAGTTAATAATATAATATGTTTAAAATAATACTTAAAGTGTAGTTATATATTTCAGTAAATTATTTGTATATAATATACAATAAAGGTTAAAAATAAAAATTTCAAAACTAGAAAATATAAATAAAAAGATAGATAATAGTTAATTAAGGGGGTATAGTGTAACTACATAAGAGGTATAAAATATCAAACGTTGGAAATGGTTTCCTCCGAGGACCCCTGTTTCTCAACTCCTATTTCTACAAACCAATACTTCTATCAAACTTTTTTCAAACACCCATATATTTACACAAAAAAAAAAAAAAAAAAAAAAAAAAAAAAAAAAAAAAACCTCTTCTTTCGTTTCTCTCTCTAACGTTAACTTAGCATAGTTGAAGAACAAAAGAAGCTACCGGATTAACGATTGTATTCTGATATCTTCCAAAATGTTAGTGATTAATCTATGGCCTGTTACTTTTTTCTTTAGATCGATCATAGTCTCAATATTTTCTTTCTGGGGGATTTTGATCATCTCGATAATGTTTTTACTAAAGTGGATATTGAACATGCACTCCGATTTATTATCACATGTTGTTAACTGGTTATCTCCTTTACCTGCTTTAATGGTGTCTCTAGTTAATTTGTTGCAAATGTATATCAGTATACGATTGGGATAATGTCTACTCTTTTGAGTTCCATATTTTGCATATGTTCTTCTTCTTCGGGTCATCATCTCTTTTTTTTTCTTCTTTTTCTAAGACGTGAAGCAGGGCTGGTCACCCTCGCGGCAGTCATTGCAAGTTTGGCATCGGCAGTGTCCTTGACATATGCTTTAAAATCAGATTCTCGTTTTATGTGGCTCGATCAATTAGTGTTAAGTTAAAACCATAAAATGGAAAGTAAATTTCAAATCAAATTTTTGGGGGCCTAATTTATTTTGCTTCACTTCTTTTTTTTTTTTTGGATAAGAATCTGAATAATGTTATTTAACGTGGATTTTGATCATGAAGTAGGATATCCGATCATGTCTATTTCTAGTATGTTTTCTTTTTCTAGGGCTTGATGTAGGTCAACAAAGTTCAGCATAATAACTGCGTCATCCCTACGTACTTTCGTGTTATATACTTTTGTCTTGTTGTACCAAAGTGCAAGGCATTCAGAAATTTTTATGGATGAAAAGGTCTACATTATCGGCTTTATGATCAAGAAAAAACAGCATAGAACATTCTTTTATGGTAAAATCAATCATATTGAGGCATCTGAATATATTTATTTATTTGTTGCTTGCTGTTTAACAATCTTACTCTTAAAAACAGTCTTTTTATGTATCTGATTTTGGTCGAGTGTTGAGTTACCAGAATGAAGGCAGTAAAAGATGGAAAGTAATTAAATTATTTTTATGAAACCATTTTTCTGGGGTTTTAAAATATTTTGCTTCATGTCCACAATCATCTCACTAGTGTTTATTTGAGGTGGATTTTAGGGTATATAGAGTGTTATTATGTTATAAGTCGGGTGCATGGGCCCCACCTGATTTTGGTATGTTTTTACAGCGGCTGCCCAGTTGTGTTTCGCTGTAGCCTTCTGAAAAAGTAGAGTTTGTTTGCTTCTCTGCCGCAAGCCTACAACTCATGTATTTTCTTTGAAAACAAACCCAACAAGGAGCAATTATATTTCAAAAAAAAAAAATCCACCATTAGCATTCATGTGATCTTATCAAGGTTTACATATATGAAAATCCAAAAAATCCAAATTAAATGTCTCTCTCTAATGATGCTATATTATAATAAACAAAGGCTTCAAAATGCGCCCTCCGTGATTTTGTAAACACTTTTTTTTATCAATAGTGGATTATGTGGATCTGTTTTTTTTTTTTTTTTTCTAATGATTGATGTAAGCAAAAAGTTCATCTCACGTCTTTGAGGTGGATTTTTAACATGAAGTAAGACTCCATTCAATGTTTATGATGTGGATGTGTAGTCTTTTTCTAGGGTTGTATGTTGGTAGGAAATTAAACTCATTTGGAAATTTTGAGATTAAAAAGGTATATATTGTCCACTTTAAGGTAAAGAGAAAATAATATAGAACACTCTACTTATGGTTCAAAAAAAAGTAACAAACACATTAATTCATCTGGAGTCAGTTTAACTAACATTCGCAAAAAAGTAATCTTCCCTAAAATAAGTGATAACTTTTGCAGGAGTTGGCTTCTTGATAGCAGCACTATTGCAAGAAGTGTAAAAACAGCTGGACTTCCTTCAGTGGATCAAATCAAGGAATGTGAAGCAAACTGGGAATGTCCTCAATGTGGCTGCAGGATTGTTGACAATAATGTAAAATTATATCATTTCTCATAATTAAACTGATTCTAATGTTGACTAAAATCGTAACTTGTTAGATGTTTCTCTATGAAGGTGTCAAACGAGTGGCCTGGGTTACCCATTGGGGTGAAATTTGATCCATCTGATGTTGAACTGTTGGAACATTTAGCAAACAAACGTGAAGTACAACAAAATATAAAACAACACCCATTTATCGATAAATATATCACCACACTTGATGGAGAAGAAAGAATTTGCAACCAACATCCAGAAAATCTTCCTGGTATATATGCTCATGAATTTTAACTTGCAATTTTATGCACGAGTGAAGAAACCAAATTAACAACTGGCTTTACTTTAATTTGTCAACTTCCTTGTAATTTTTGTAGGCTCAAGAAAAGATGGAAACAGTGTGCATTTCTTCTATCGCGCTACAAACGCATACACTACAGGCCAGAGAAAACGCAGGAAGATTGACAATGGAACTAGTTTGACCACAAGATGGCATAACACAGGTAAAACGAAGGTTATTTTCAAGAATGGAGTTCACTTAGGATTCAAAAAGATCATGGTTCTCTATGGAAGTGCTGTTGGGGGTTCCAAACCTTCTAAGATGAATTGGGTTATGCATCAATACAATCTTGGAACCGATAAAGATGAAAAGGAGGGAGAGTATGTGGTGTCGAAGGTGTTTTATCAAGCACAGAAGCAGGTTAACAATACCAGTAGTGATGTTGATGAAGTAGAAGAATGGATGAGGCTAAATAGTCCCCCATATGAAGAAGATCCTTTTTATACTCATGAACTTAGAGATGATGTGAAGGACACCACTTGCGCAAATGATTCACAAGCCAAAACCTGCGTGACGTCAGATACTGTAGGTAGAGAGGCGAGCCTGGAGAATCTGGTATTTGAACTAGTGCGTAGTGTTTTAATTATTTTATTAAATTCAACATTCATGATATTAAGTAATTAATGTTGTTTCCAAGTGGTTTAGGACTCAAAATGCTTTCCACAGATCTACCTTCCTCCCATTTTTACTCATGAACTCAAGGAGGATGATGTGAAGGAAACAACTTGCGAAGATGATTCACACGCATTTGAATCTGGACATAGTCTATATAATAACGATGAATCTGGACATCAAGTTATTACGATGAATCTGGACATAGTCTATATAATAACGATGAATCTGGACATCAAGTTATTACGATGAATCTGGACATAGTCTATATAATAACGATGTTGTAAGAGCCGCTATAGACGTGAGCGTTGAGAATCTGGACATCGGTAGTCCAATCGATTTCAACCAATTAATTGATCTGTAAGCTTATAATTAGGTTATCTTAATTTCCTCTTGTTTGAAGTATTAGTAATTTACCTAAAATACGAAAAGAATGTCCATTTTCATTGCTTAATTACTTTCTTAAATTAAACAGTAACTTCAAAATCATACACTTCATTATGTTTTTACATAATCCTGTTTGATTGGAAATTAGAGTTGATGCAATTCTTTACACTATGCAGGAGATGAACTTTCCATGATATGATAGTGTCTTTGACGCGTTCGATTGATTATATATAGTATTACACACGCAGTTCGTGGTATAAGGTAATCAAGTTATTTAAGTAGGTATAAAATTAAGGATTAAACTCTTTGATGGTTTAATTAAGTAACTAGTATGTGAACCCATGTTGAATCACCGGTCACTTTTTTTTCGTTTCTTTTTGGACGCTTATTACTCGCTTGTGTGGTTGTATAAGTAGAGTATTTTAGTCTTCCATTTTTATAACGTAAATACTTATCCATCTTCCATGTGTCTTCTACGTGGTGTTGATTGTGTTTTTGGTATCATGTAGGATGTGTGAAAGTTTGTAGGTTATGAAAGATAATGGTTGTTAATCATCGTGTGTATATTCGAAGTTTATTGAAGAGGTGATAGTATTCCATTACAAAAGATGATAGTATAGCTGTAATTGATCATGGAATTATTTGATTACAAAAGTTTTTTTAGATTGATGAGTATTAATCTCGTTTTTGTATTCAAAGAAATGTGACACGTGCATGTCATACATAAACTTAACTTAGCTGTGTAAGTGTTTGTCATAGTATTTTTTATCTATAATAATTTTTCTTTTTTTAGATTGTTAATATTTGTGTAAGGTGATTTTGTGTTGGTTGTTTTAAGTTGTTTTTTAGGTGGAAGATGGTAAATTGTCATTTAGTCAGGTGTTACTAATTATGTTTTCTTTGCTGAGCCATGTTAAAGTGGTTGTTTTTTGTTGTTGTCATTATGATATATGGGGTTATTTTTTTTTCTTTGAATCTACTTGTGAAATGAATGTAAGGAGCTTCTATTTTTTAGTTTGCAATTGGATTTTATTTTATTTTATTTATATTTTTTATTATTATTTTTTTGGCAATGGCTTTTTGTGTATGTTTATGGAAACATAAAACAACTTTAAATGAATATTTACAACTAATTGTTTTCAAACATTATTTGTTGTAAGCTAGACAATTGTCTTTTTCAACAAAGTAATTACTACATTAGATTGGCAGCAAGCCAATGTAGGAAGACTGTTTTTTCCATATACAACGGTTTAGGTTAGTGTCTATTCCATACATCAAAACCAATATAACAAAACCTTATAGGTAGGTAGGGGTCGGTATGTTGATGGCTTGTTGGTGTTATTCTTGTCATGTTCTTATTGATCTCCTTTGTATCTTTTGTGTTTTGGATGTGGTGTTTCACTTTCACTATTTGTACAATACGTACACGTTAAGTGGGTGATGTTTTTATGTATCTAGAGTTGTTATCTGTGTATACATGTGTGGCAAAGTGGTGGTCGTTTTACCGGTTTGGGTGTGTTCATCGGTGTGAATGATTGTGTAGTTTTGGTACTTTGTTGATTGACAGGTCACGAAGGTGTTGCTTGTGTTTTTAGTGGTGAGGTCATTGTGTTTTCTGAATGCTTGATGTCACTGACTCAGATGACTGTGAAATAGATTTTTTGTAGATGATAATTTGGTGCATTGGATGTTAAAACATTTTAGTGATCCCTTGTTTAGTTTTAAATGTTATGGAAGGGTATTTGAAACTTGATTTGGGTATCGGTAGATGATTTGTTGTGAAGTAGTCTTTGCCATAGTGCATGTTGCATCATCGGACAAGAAGATGGTCAATGTGTCTGTTTTGTCGGTGAGAATGGCTGAGATTTTGTACCTATGAATAATAGTATTATTGTGTATGTTGTCAAGAAAGTGATCAATAACAAAATTATAAGGGATAGATTATGTACCGAATTTTCTGTGCACTGACAGATCCATGTGAGATACAGAACCATCCGTTGCCTTTTTTGTGCGTCGACTTGTCACATGTGGGGCAGGGGATATGGTACCAAGTATCTTTGAATGTGAAGTCAGATATTGTGGCTGTAACAACGAAAAGTTTTTCCTTCAACAAATTTAAAATGTAATTAGTAAGTGGTAAGTATGGGTGTGTATAATTAAGATGATGTGCCAATTGTTACCGCAATTTGATGGTAGTCAGATATTTTCAAGTGTTGTAGGTTGGTGGTTTTTGCATGTGGTGTAGGTGTGGAGTGGAACCGATCGCCAAATCTGTTAGTATAAATATGAGGTGTCATGTGTAGTGTATGTTGAATTTTCTTAATAGTTGTTTTATTTACATCTCCATAAATTATGTTACCTTTTAATGAGTATTTCTGTTTTCAGTATTTTCATGTTTACATACATGTGTGTTGCACCGGTGCTCATCAGTGTCAAAGTCTATGCATATAACCATCATTTTTATTGCCTCGAGATTGTAAGTTGTACGCAATATGATGAATACATGTGATTTGTTGCTAACCATTGTAGAATGTGGATTTCACGTTGGTGAAGCCGAGTACGGTTGTGTAATGAGGTGATGTTATTGTTAGATGGTTGAATTTTTCTGGGGAGTCGATGCACTCCTTCCATAGTAGTATGGTAATTTCTTCCTCTCTTAGATAGGTTTTAGTACGGATAATCGTTAACTAATTATTGTATATCATGTGTATTGAAAATATAATGCCAAAACCATACCTTTCTTCAAGTAAGGTGACTGCCACAATGTAACGCCCGCAGATTCAGACTAATCAATTTAGAGACAATGAGCGTTAAAAATGACTTTTTGATAGAAGGTTATTTAGAATAAATAAACTTAACCAAGGTATAGTATATGTCACAAGGGTTCCGTATATATAAAAAACGTTGATATACGAGTTATAACGAAGAAGTTATGACCCATCGAAGTTTTATAGCTAAACGGGCACGCTCTGCGTAATGTAAAAAGTGAATTTTTGATAAAACACTTTTTAGCCTTAGCAATCTAAATGAAAGTCGTAGTATACGTTAAACCGAGAACGTGTATAGAAAGAACGTCCAAATCTGACTTAGTATGAGGAAGTTATGATTTTTCTAAGATTTAACGTAACAGTGCATAACCCGAAATTCGAATGTTAGATCGATCAATTTTTAGCCGACAAAACCTGAATGAGAATTGAATATCTCATTAATAGGAGTTCAATTATGAAAAGACAGTCGAAAACGAAGTTCGTATGTAGAAGATATGAATTTTACACGGTCGTTAAATAGTGTAATCTTCTCATGTTGTGAAGTTTAAAATCGGTCAAGAATTAGCCGATGGAGTCAAAAGGAGAGTTGTAGATCTTGTCAATACCTATGCGTGGATATAAAGAACATCAAAAATGGAGCTCTTATGTGAAAGTTATGGAATTTAGAAGTCAGAAAGGTGTTGCTGCGAAGGGGGTGACGTGGCACAACCTGAGCCCTTGCTTTCTCCCCACGCCTTGCCACCAGATGGTGACATGTGGCACATGAACTCGACGAGGAACACGCCGAGTTGGGTCATTTTCAGCCTATAAATACCATGCGAAGCTCACCTTTTTTCCTCACACCATAAGCCTTTTCTCTCTCTCTCTCCCTCTCTGTCTCTCTAACTTCTCTCTAAACCTCTCCCAAAGCGCTAGTAACTTCTAAGTGCTAGAGGAAAGCCTCAGAGCGCCAGAAGGCTCTAAGAAAAGAGCTTTTCGGCTCGGGAGTTCTGCCTCGCAGGGCCCGGTTCCTAGCCAAACCTCCCGATAAGTGAGTATTGATTTAAGATTGTCATTAATGTAGATTGTGCATAGAGATTGATGCAATATTCATGAGCACTTGGAAAATATGGATTATAAGTCTTACTTAAACCTACACTTAAAGATTACTTCATGTTGTAACATTCGTATCCTAGAGGTCCTTTGAGTGTTCTATGCATTGGATCTGAAGTTTGCTAGTGTATTGGACCCATGCATCTGATTCTTGGTGTTATTTCTCCATTTTTGACCTAGTTTGAGCTTTAGACTCACAATAGGAAAGCATGGTTGAAAAGCATCGAACTTTAGGCAGTAATGGACGTTAGAAAACCTTATGGAAGCAATGAATGGATGGCTTAATAAATTGAGAGCTGGATCCATTAAGTTGAGAAAGCCCAGTTTAACGACATCACGACTTGACGATTAGGGATTTCCTAGTTATCTTGGATAGATTCTGTCATGATGCGACGACCTATCTATCATGATGTGATGTTATCTTACATAGAGATTGATTTGGATTGAGACTGATTTGGGTTGTGATCGATTTTGGGATCCGGCTGAGTGCGTTTCTCACAACGTGGCCATGCGTTGGTCATGATATGAGGGTCGGTTGATGGTGATGTTGACTGTTGACTTTGGCCTTAACCGTTGACTTGTTGACCTAGGTTGAATTTTGTTCAAATCTCTAGTTCTAGAGTATAGACTAAGTTTGGACCTTATTTAATTCCATAGGTGTGTTGTAGCACCGGTTGCGTGACATTGAGTTGTGGTTTATCTGACATCCTGAGACAAGTGAGTCTTCTCACTAAACTATGTAGGTTTCTAGATTGTCTATGTGACTCTTGCGTGAAAGACAGTGGTTGGATCACATCACTTGTATGAAATAATGTGGTTGGATCATAGCACATGTATGAAAGATTATGGTTAGATCACCACACTTATTCGAAAGATTGTGGTTGTATCATGGCACCTATATGAAACACTTTGGTTGGATCACAACACTTGTTTGTCTTTGTGAATTACATGGAGGACATGTTGGATTAGTGTCTAAATCCATAACTATTCTAGGATGTACTTGACCCGATTATAAGCATGGTCCTTTTGGGTTGCCTTCACCATAGCAACTTGTAGGATGAATTATGGAGAGAGAGTATTAATTATGATTTATTAACATATTATGAGAATAATATATTAAAGGAGAAATCATATTGTTTAATTAATTTTGTGGCTAAAAGAGATTAATTAAACTTAGGGGACTAGAATTGTAATTATAAGATAATTGCAATTGGGCTATGGATCACCTTGGAATATAGGTTGGACGAATTCTTTGGGAAGACCATAAGGAATTTGTCCAAGGGATGTTCTAAAAGAGTCCATGGGCTGCTTAGGGCTTAAGCAGTCTGATTAGGATTTCTTGGTTGAAAACCCTAATAGCCTAAGTATATATAAGGACACCCTAATCCCCAAAAACATGGCTAAGAGTTTCCTTAGGGTTTCTAGACATTTTTGGTGTCTCCTCTCTCCTCCTTCTTCATCCTTATTGCTTATGGTGTTTGTGACTCCATTAGAGGTGCAACACTTGAGGCACTAAGCTTTCTGAAGCCAATTACAAGAAGGAATAGATTGTTATTGCTACATAACAATCAAAGGTAATATCTAAACCCTAATTTCGTTCATAGTATGCTAGATCTAGGGTTTGAGAGCTTTGGATATCAATTGCATGTACAATTAGATAAACCTAGATCAAAAGTTTAGGGTTTTGCATGTGCACCATAGGATTGATGTATAGCATAAAACCCATCAGTGGTATCAGAGCCTACGATGGTTTTTCCAATGTATTTGATGCAAAGATTATTGTTCATAGCTGAAAATTTTCGTTTTTTTCGAATTTAACCAATTTCACGTCGTGAACATGATGTTCATGTCGTGAACAGGCTATTCATGTCGTAGACCCAGTCTGACAGCATGATTTCGAAAATTTTGACTTAATTTGCTTTGGATAATTACCATAAATTGCTTTGTTCAAATAAAAATCAGATTTTTTGTTATGGTAATTGATATCCTAATCAAATTAATGGATAATTATCAAAATTAAGATAATTATTTGTTTTATTAGATAAAGATTGATTATTTGTAATTTTGATTTGAATTATCTTATGAAAATTAAATTAGGTCAAATTTAGATAATCATTAAATTAATTGTTTAATTTAACAAAAATTGCTATTTGATCATTTGTGTTTTGAAAAGTTCAAAACTTGCCATCAAGTTTTGGAAGTTAAATTTTTGATTAAAAGTTAAATTTTGAAATATTTAAATTCTAAACCTTAATGATTTGAAAATTTTCAAAACTTGCCCTCAAGTTTTGGGATTTAAATTTTAATTAAAAGTTTAATTTTTGAAATATTAAATTCCAAAACCCTAGTACTTTGAAAAGTTCAAATTACACCCTCATGGTTTTATTAAGTTAATTAAGTGTATAATTAAAAGAGAGTTAATAAATCCATAAAGTTTTTGGTTTAAATTTAATTAAATTAAAAGTATAATTTATTAAATTAGACCACGTAGTATTTTAAAAGTTTAAAATACACCCTATACTATATATAACATTAAAAGTCTAATATTATGTATGAGTAAACTATCAGTCTTACCATTAGTAGGCCTCATTCACGAAGCTGGTCTATAAGGGGTATTTAAGGAAATTGCCTATAAAATGGTGATTGAATGGGTATCCACTCTTATCCACCGCACTCTTGACTAGTGGAGGGTCGTTAGCCGAACGGGTAGGATAGGACGAAACCTTCCATTATAAGTATAATGAAGCATAAAGTAACTAAACATCTTTTGTAAATTCCCAAATCTTAGTTACCTTAGGCAAAATGTGAAGTTGTATGCTAAACCATGGAATTACAATTTGTACCCTTGTCGAGACGTTAGTGGAGCGTGTGTGGTTAACCGGTACACTAACATAGGATTGGCATTTGTAGCGAAGGGTGGCTTGATGTCTGTCACATATCAATGGAGCGTGTGTGGTTAACTGGCACATTGATTAGGTGATGATGAAATTGGGTGCACCAAGTACATTAGCATGGTTATTCACACCTTATTTGTGATCCTCGGCATCCCAGTCGCAAATGAAGGGCATAATTGAGATTAAACATGCCATTGAAAAGTTCAATGAATCTCAAAAGATCTAGGAGTTTCAATTCATTTAAAACTTAAACTTCATTTTTCGTGTTTCATGGTAGAAATTGGTAAATCGTCATTTACCTACCTTCAAATATTTTGCAACTAGATTACGGCATCCCTCTTCTAGGTTATAGAGTATTATGTTGGATCCTAGCCTGAATAACTCATTTGGGTGTTTCATTAAGGACTAAATCGACTGAATTGAATGTTCTCTCGTTTTATAGATGTCTAAATCTAACAATGGTCTTCCCAAGTCCCTTGGAACAAGCTTTCCAAATGAAGATGATGTTCCGTGATACGATCAAGGAAATGAGATTCATGCTTTACTTCCTCCACCTCCTCCTATTGTTCTCCCTAACCTACGTGATCGAAGGCTTGAAAAGTTCAAGCTCACTGAAGCCCTAATGGCAATGAAACATGAAGATGGGCAACCTGTGTGTGCACACGTCTTAAAGATGAAGTCACGCATTGACAGATTGAGAATGTTGGGTGTCGGTTTCTCAGAAATGTTGGTTGTAGACTGGGTTCTTTAGTCACTTCCTGATTCGTATAGTGAGTTCGTAAGAGAGTACTATACGATGGTTCACAACGTGACCCTCATGGATTTGACCTATTTGCTTATTGCGGCCGAATCAGCAATGATTTGGCACACTGGTCAAGCAAAATTGGTTGGTCAATCAAACTCCCAAACTTCAATGGACACTGGCAACATTGGAAGTCCAGAAAGGACTAAGTCTGTGATTGTCCGATGTGTTGTGCCAAAGGAGTCCATTTGCTTTCATTGTCATAAGAAGGGGCATTGGAGACGAAGCTTCCCTGTTTACCTAAGAGATCTAAGAGATGGGAGAGTCAAGACGTATGGCTCTACTTCAGGTAAAATCCATTAACTAACTCTATAAGTTCTTATTTTTGATTCTTACTACATGATGTGATAAGATTACATTTTGATGTTTTGCATGATTGAAGAAAAGAGAGGAAGCTTAAGGAAGAAGCGTGTTGAATCTGATCTCGAAGAAATGGATTTCGATTGCATGGATTCAAAGATCGGATTTTTGAGCTGCTACTTTAGAGTTAGGGTAGATTGCTAAGAAATATGTAATAGCATAGTTTTCAGTTAAATTGCATTGTAAGGAAAAAAAAATTCCGCAATAAAATAAATTTTGATTTTGTCTTATTTATTTATCCTTGCAATGGCGTGTATGAAAAATTGATGTTTGAATATTTCTATTATTACCAATGATGGATTTGATTCTTAATTAGGTTATTTGTGGAAATGTCTAGAATTTACCAAATAGGGAGAGTTTCTCATCGCCCAAGTTTCAATTGGATAGAAACTTGGAATCATGCAACATGTATTGTATGATGAATGAAAAACTTTCATATTTGGCAAATTGAGACTAATTCATTGACAAAGAGTCAAGTGAAGGACTAAGAGATCGAGTTCGCAAAGTTGTGCACTGGTCAAGTCCACCTCAAAGAACGATAAAAGGTTCATCATGATTTACCAAAATCTTGGTAAATATGATTATGCTTACAAGTTTAAGTATAATTCTGCATCATTGGAAAGGTTTCAATGAAAGGCAGGACGAATAAGAAGAATCAATAAGGTAGGAAGATAAAAGTTTCTCTATTCTAAGAAGAAGGGAGAGTACCTTTTATCATGTGTATGATCGTCTTAATTATTAAGAACCATATCTCAATTGATCCTCTAAGTGAGTCTTAGTGCACTTGTATACCTAAGAAGAGGAACTAGAATTGTTGAAATGATTAAATCAAAAAGGGCAATCATACTTCGTTCCAATATCGAGTCCTAGAGTTAAGATTGCAACATTTAGTGATACTCATTTTGTAGGGTTGTAACACTTATCAAATGTGGAATAAGGAAACATTTTTATTCTTGCACATTTGAAATTGGTAAGTTGTGATGTCTTGAAGAAGAAAAAGACCAACCAGAACCAATTAAGAGAAGTGTTAGTCTTGATAAGGTCTCACACTAGATCTTGAATATTTGTTTTGTCAAGGAAAGTTTCTTGACAACAGAATCATATATGTCAAGAGGTCAGTGGGAGTCTAAATGATCTTGAAATGTTCAAGAACAAATCAAGAATAAACTGATAGTTAATCACTAGCACACGACTTGTGGTTTGAAACCTACTATCATGTTGACAAAAAAAATTTGTTTCTGTGCCATTTCAGTTTTAAGTCTATTGTGCATATGAGTTCTATGAGTACTTATCTGACTGCACAAAGGTAAAGCTTCCTGATCAATGGAAAGTGCATTGATAGGTAAGGGTGAGCTGCTTAACAACCTGGAAGGAATGGTAGGCATTCGTACTACCATGAGGCAAGAAATCAAGAATGAACAAGTTCAGTCCATATGGTTTGGATAGGAACACATACACGAGATAAATCTAAGTGTCATAAGGTTTCTCCCCATTCATGAAAATGATTGTGAGGAAATGCTTTATCTAAGATAGATTTTAAGGAGATAGCATTTGTGAAAATTGTATTCTCAAATTCGATTATGATTACGGCATCCCTTTTCATAGTTCGAATTGTGAGATGTAGCAATTAGTCTAAACATTTAGGACTTATTGATATAAGTTCTGAATTGATTAGACACACATTCAAGCTGTCTAAGGAAAGGTGTATGAGGTTAAGAGGCTTAGATAAAGGTTTATCAAAGCATCAAGTATTAGAAATATGAACTTAAGAAATTAAATAAGCATTGTTTTCTAGAAGTACAGTTGTTTTCTGAATACATGTCAAAGCTAGTGGGAGCATAAGTGTTATGCTGGTAAGGAGATAATCATCATGTTAGTAGGAGCATGATTATTATTTTATGTATTGCAAGTTAGCAATATTAATCATAGAAAACAAAGTTTCACTTTGCAATGATGAAAGGGTTGAAAAGTTGTTTTACTATAATTAAGGGAGAGAATATTATACTTCGTTTCAAAATCTAAAAGCTTAGATCGAGAAATTTTAATAAAATTTAGTCAGGGATACATAGTGCATTCTCAAATTTGATTATGATTACGGCATCCCTCTTCATAGTTCGAATTGTGAGAACATGACACATAAAATATTATGGCAGAAGACTAATAAAGTAACACGTCTTAATGTGAGACATTATGCATTGTGTCCCATACACTTCGGGTATAGGATCGATTGCATACGCTATAATATTTGACCATTCTAAATTTTCCAAATGCCTAGGGCATTAAGAGGGAAAAGGGACTAGAACCGGATTTGACTAAATAATTGAACAACTGTCAAAAGATGATCTGAGGTTCGCTAAGGATTTGTCGCTTGTGAGTAGTTGGAAGTATAGTAAAGGAAGGACCATGTTGACGTTATTACAAATAGATAAGATTCTATTTAGAATGAGTTGGCATATGACAAATATGGAAATGTTTCCATAAATGGGAGTTGGATATTAAGAAATATGTCTAGATTAGAAACTTTTATGTGAGAAGGATGTTCAAAGGAATGTACTTTGAATGTGAGACTTCACGACTATGGAATTGTCTTGTAACAATCCCCAATAGAGTACTTTGTAATTTCATTGGTCGAGTCTTGGTGACTTTGTGTTGTGACATTACGAAAGGATCGTTGCATAAAATGTTAGAATCTGACTTATTCTAAAAGTGGCAAGAATTTGGTATTCTTACACTAATGATAAGGATTGGGAATTGTGAAACGAGTTTCATTGGAAATGTTTTTCAATTGATCTATTTCACAAAGTAAGGACCAAAGGTAAATAAGTGTGCATGCTTGGAGCATGAGACAAATTGTTGGTTTAATTCAAGTGTTAAGTTGATTATCTGAAACATTAAACAATGAATAATGAGTAATCAATATGGTGACTAAATAAGAAGTGTTTTATTTATACTCAAAAGTTGGGGCCATATAGGATTAAGTATTATCGTTGTGTTTCACTTTGCATGTTTTGACTTCCATAATAACTAGGTTATTCAAACATCCACAGTCAGTCATACGTTGGAAGTAGGTATGAAGCAAGAATGTCATGAATCTGTTTGTATATTGTCTAAAGTGTTTAGATATAGCACAAGTTTGCTGCAGAGTTCATGAGTACTCCTGTAATAAGATTATAGTATTGGATTAAACCCACGCTCACGTGAATCACTTCATGGATTTTATCACGAGTGATTGTGAGACGATAATATCTTATATTCTTGAAACCAAGACATGTGAGTTGTTACTTACTGATTGGTTGCACATTGATAATAAGTAAACACACTAGTAACTTGCTGTTATAAAACTTGTTGTTGTGTGTGATTCGATGAGTGAGCGCAAGCGAGCATTTGAGTCAAAGTTTATCCATTCCTTTTAACCAAAGTGGGATAAAAGCAATATTTGTGGGCCCCTCGATGATTTAGTGATGAAATCCTAAGCGCTCGGCCAAGCCGAGACTAAGTTGATGTGTTCAATTGTAGTCTATTGTCAGTCGTCATAAATCGGAAGTCAGGAAACAATATATAGACAAAGAGAATGATTTAAATCCATGTCTCAGTCTATACAATATCTAGAATGGAGGAATATATGATCCCTTATCTAAAGGACACGATGTCTGATAAGATCAGAGTTGACAACGGCTTTTGAAAGCTACGATTGCTGATCAGGTTCTGAAGTCATGCAAAATAGTTATTAGACTTATCCAAGTGGGATACTGTTGGATTAGTGTCTAAATCCATAACTATTATGGGATGTACTTGACCCGATTATGAGCATGGTCCTTTTGGGTTGCCTTCACCATAACAACTTGTAGGATGAATTATTGAGAGAGAGTATTAATTATGATTTATTAATATATTATGAGAATAATATATTAAAGGAGAAATCATATTGTTTAATTAATATTAGTCAAGAATTAATTTTGTGCCTAAAAGAGATTAATTAAAATTAGGGGACTGGATTTGTAATTATAAGATAATTGCAATTGGGCTATGGATCACCTTGGAATATAGGTTGGACGAATTCTATGGGAAGCCCATACAGAATTCGTCCAAGGGATGTTCTAAAAGAGTTCATGGGCTGCTTAGGGCTTAAGCAGTCTGATTAGGGTTTCCTGGTTGAAAACCCTAATAGCCTAACTATATATAAGGACCCCCTAAGCCCCAAAAACGTGGCTAAGAGTTTCCTCAGGGTTTCTAGACGTTTTTGGTGCCTCCTCTTTCCTCCTTCTTCATCCTTATTGCTTATGGACTTTGTGACTCCATTAGAGGAGCAACACTTGAGGCACTAAGCTTTCTGAAGCCAATTACAAGAAGGAATAGATTGTTATTAGTACATAAAAATCAAAGGTAATATTTAAACCCTAATTTCGTTCATAGTATGCTAGATCTAGGGTTTGAGAGCTTTGGATATAAATTGCATGTACAATTAGATAAACCTAGATCCAAAGTTTAGGGTTTTGTATGTGCACCATAGGATTGATGTATAGCATAAAACCCATCAGGACCATGGTTGGATCATGGTAGAAAGTTTATGGTTGGGTTGTAATCTGGAAGTGACTATAAGACTATGGTTGGATCATAGCATTCACGTACGTCTGGGCTAACTAACATGTCTGGTATATGGTATTTTGAGGAACTCACTAAGCTTTGTGTATAAGGTTTTGTGGATTAAACATTTTCAGGTACTTCCAGTTCTAAAGGAAAGGGTCCAGCTTGACTGCACAACATCTCTAACACCTGCGAATTCGGGCTAGTCGATTAAGATATTATAAGCAATAACAACAACCTTTTGATAGAAGGTTATTTTGGATAAACAATCTTAACCAAAGTTATAGTATGTGTGACAAGGATTTTGTACATGTTGAGAACGCCTAAATCTAACTTTGTGAGAGGAAGTTATATTGTTCTAATATTTCAGCATATATACGGTTTAGAAACCGAAGTTTAAATCGTTCGATTGTTAGGAAAAACAATCTAAACGAGAGTTGAAGATCTCATCAACACCTATCCGTCAATATAAAGACAGTCGAGAACTGGTAACATATAAGAAAGTTATGAATTTTAACAGAATTTAATAGTCTAAGTCTATTAAAAATATAACTTTAAAAATAAATTCAAAATTAGCTGACGGAGTCCAAATGAAAGTTATAGATATCGCAATAGCTACGCATGGATATAAAAAGCGTCAAAACGGAGCTCATACGGAGAAGATATGAAATTTTAAAATAAATAAGAATTCTCTACGTGCAATCGCACACGTAAACCACATGCACGGCGTGCATCTGACATACCACTAGAATTCGACACATGTCGCCATTGAGAAGCTGCCACGTCATCTCTTCTGACAATTTGTGTGGCATGTAAAAATCAAGTGTGCGGCGTGTAGTCCAAATTCAGCTATAAATAGTAGTCGAATTTTCAGTCCATTCTCACACCCTACAAACGTTTCTTGCTCTATTTCTCTAAATTTTGAGCCCATTCCTTAGTTGTTAGTATATGACAAAGCCCTTAGATCCCTGAGAGCCCAACATTTAGAAGTTAGTAGGCTGGAGTTCTGCCAATACAATTCCTAGATTTTTGTCTAAGGAATCTATGTATGTTAAATTACACTCAATTTTATTTTAATATAACTTATATTTATATTCATAAGTCGTTGTTATTAGTGACTCCAAGTCATTATATTCATTGACCTACTTGCGGGAATGATGTCTAGGTTGGATTTAATGAGGTGTTTAAAGTGGGATTTCAAAATAGTATACTTTGTATACCAAATAGACCTTACCTCGAATATGATCCTACCAGGTTGTTCCTTACTTGATAGATCCTGATGTAGACATTGGGATTAGTGAGGAATCTATACTATCATTAGTCGACATGAATATTGGACTAAGACTTAGTGACATTCGTATCTAGTTCACGCCATAGGAAAAGTCAAGGAGTTTCACGGTGTGCTGCCGAATTCTCCAGTCACTCACCTAACTCAGGTGAGTGCATAGTTCCTTCATGAACAAGATTTTAATACAAGTATCTATTAAAGTATTGAAATACATTTCAAAGATTTTATATGTGATCTATATGCTTATTCCATGGAATATGTGTTAGAACCGTATTTGATAATATATTAGAACCATATTTGATAATATATGGCATGTGAACCATATATGGTTCTATATGTGTTAATATGTATATCTACTATTTCATGATAATAATAGTAAAAGTGCTATTATAAAAAATGTATTATACCTAAAATACTTTGTGTCAAACAAAACACACTAGGGTAGAATAGTGTGATCTTAAGTAGAGCTGGTACTAAGAATTGAGTATTGTAGTCTTACCAAGTGTTTATATATATATATATATATATATATATATACACATTATAACATTGTGGGATTGAAATCCCTATGTAGTCACCAGGTTTCCCAACCTGAACCACTCAGCTCCTTTGTATCACAGGTAGCGGTAAGAAAGTACAACCCACTAAGAGATTCAAGAAGTTTAGTCTATTAGTGCAATGAGTTATTGTAAGGCCTATAAGGACTACGTTTATGCTTATGTTTTGTATTAATTATGACATCCCAGTTTGAATAATCAATGAAAAATATTTTCTTCGGAAATATTTTTTATGGGACCCATTCTGCATTTACAAACTAACTCTATTTTTAAAATAAGCATAATAAAATGGTCTTTTTTGACCGAGGAAATTACGGATGTCAGAGCATCCCATGATGATTTTTTGCACTAATTAATATCATTTCACTATGATGCTTGAGATACATTTTTATCATTTTTTATTCAGGAAAAAATGTTATATGGATTTGATGATTTGAAAATGAAAAAGTTTTTATTCGTATATTTGGGATGTTACACATGGATTTAATCAAGAGTAATTCTAATTTGATAGTATCTTCTATACTTCAAAGGGAGATATATAAGTCATAGTTTACCAGTATGTTGTACATTGGTTTGCATCAACGCATCCATAATTCGATGTTACAAAGTGTATTTTCATGTATGACATGATTAGTAAAATGTATGATTATATAGTCCAAGTTTATTCTTTCCTTTTTCCTTAACATGAAAAGTGATATCTTTGGGCCCCTCGATGATTTGTTGCTGACATCTGAAGTGCTTGGTCGGTCCCTGACTAAATTGATGTGATTAATTAGTAGTCTGAATTCAGTCATCATAAATCGGAAATCTAGAAACATAATCTTGGACTATGATATTGATTTCTATCCATGTCTCTTTTCGATATGATATCTCATAGAACGAAGGAATACTTGATCACTTATCTTAAGAGAAACGTTTGATTTTATCAAAGTTTGGTAGTGGCTGTGGAAAGCATTATTTATTGGTTATTCAAAGTCTATATTTGCAACTATAATTTGATAACTTGTCCAATGGGATACTATTAGAATAAGTGTCCAAGTCCATAACTAAATTAATATAACTTTATGGAATAAAAAGTAAAGTCATTTTTGGGTTGCCCTTAAAAGCTTGAAATAGCTAGAATTGACTTTGATATATGTGAGTAATAAATTATTTAGAAATAGTTAATAATTAATTATGAATTAATTAGAGATATTCATAAATAATTAATTATTAATCAAAATTCATTTGAAATTAATTCGGGATTAACTGAATTTAATTAAAGGTGCAAGGAGTGAAATGTAATTGTTCAATAGTTGAAGAAAAAAAGCAATTCTACAGCTACACATGGTATGGACGGTTTTGGAGGCTTTCTAAGGGTTTCTGGAAGGCTCCTAGTAGCAGATAAAGAAAGGATATGAATTCGGGAGTAAATCTATTATTTAATTATTCAAATATGGATTTATTTGCATGCTACCAAAACTATAAATAGGACCCTTTAGCGTTGAATTTACATTCATAACATTACCTAGAAAGTAAAATCTGATTTTACTTCTTTTTCATTTCTCCTCTTGTCTTTCTAGTGTTCTAGGGTTTTGGGTGTGAACCATTAGAGGCATTCATAATTTTGGCGCTTGCTTTCCATGAAGCATTCGAAGAACTCAAGATTCTAACATATTTGATTATGTTAAAGGTATTTAGTTGCATAGAATCCCTAACAATAAGCCATCTGGTGGTGAAGAATATCAAGACCCCTTATGTATATGTTCCTGCCTATGACTTCCTCCATTAACCAAGTTTTTATGTCCAAAATTATCCGATGAAGAAGTGAGTTAATACGTACGTATATATACATATTCATATAATCATACATCTAAAAGGTTTTTGTTTTGATTTTGTAAACAGTTGGTTCTTCTCCATTATTAATATTTGAAATATGTGTTGGATTTTACAAATAATTCAGATCATAATTTGAATATATACGTGGGCCTTAGATGATTAGTTGTCATTACATATATACATGTGGGGGCTACACCCACCAACACATAATACGAGGGATTTTTGGCAAACCAAAATGGCTAGGTTTATCGTTTATCTACATTGAACATTCCCCAATAACTCATATCACAGTTTAAAAGCATAAATGATTTGCAATAATGTGTTGCTAATTTTTATTTTTATTATTTAATTTATTCTAACCTAGTAGCTCTTGGGGTATATGTTCTAACAATATGGCCACCTATTTCATTCTACCAATAATGATAGAGTAAAATATTTGTATATCCAACACTAATGACATAAATTCATGTATGAAAAATGATTCAACTTCTACTATGAGTGTCTGGATCAACACAAATGTTGAATTTGCATATGGATTTGGCAATCTTAATCCAATTAGAGCTACAAAACATGGGCTAATATAAGATACTATTGAGATAGATTACATAATTCTTTTGTGCCAAGAAGGATACAATGGCCATCATATTAGAAGCATCACTAGGGACAACAATAGTAGTTGCTCCCAAATCATGGTACAAACTAATGATCTAAACTAGTACCCTTCTTTTTTCATACCCACACTACACAAGAAAGTCATTGATTTAAGTTTTAACAGGATTGTCACCAGTGGTGGCTCTACAACATATAGAGCTTTCATAACTCACACACTTGAACATATATAGCTTTCATAACTCACACACTTGTTAGAAGTTTGAGGACACATGTTGATCCCAATGTTTTACGTTTCAAACATGTTGGAAAAACCTGTTTTTAAGGTTTTTATGCATGAAACCATGCAAAACTTAGACAACTCAATTGTTTATGGTGATTTGACATGGGATGATGGAATGCATCACATGAGAATCCTCATCGTTGTGCATGTTTAATGACTTCTTGTCCCTTCCTGGTGGGTCTTATTTTATTGTATGTTGCTCATTTTTTCCTTGTTTTTTCAAGTTGGCTAGGAGTTGTGGTATATTTACATTTGAAATATGTTAAGCACTCAAGCTTATTAACTGTTAACAATTGAAATCTATTAAGAACTTAATATATTAGCATCTGTTAAGACTTACGATGATATCTTTTACCAAAAATTAAACACTTAAGTTGTTAAGCTATTATGCATTTTTTAGCAATTGTTAAGTACTTTTAAATTGTTTTAAACACCTTGTAGGCATATGTTGAGCATTGTAACGTGTTTGGTTGATTGATAACCATTTGTTAGCATTTCTCAAACATTTCTATTTTTTTTTCTAAGCTGTTTTTAATGGGTTATAATCACCACAATTAAATGTCACTATAACTTATCATATAGTAAGGCGATCTTTCCTTATACATTGAATGAAAAACAAATGTCATAAAATGTTTATAGTGACCGATTTGTTGCATCACCCAACACCATATATATATATATATATATATATATATATATATATATATATATGTGTGTGTGTGTGTGTGTGTATGTGTGTGTAAAAGATCAAATGGAACCCTTAAAGGTTAAAAACCCTAAAAACCACACATTTTAAACTTATTTTTGTCTTTTCAAATACTTTGATTTTTTAAAATTTTTTATAAATAGCAAAAAAGTAAAACAAAATAATGGTCTTTTTCTAAAACCCATTGTATAAGTTGAGATTTATTAGTTTAGATCTGGTGAAATTATCTTACAATTTTCCAAATACAAAATAATATCCTCTCATTTACTTTAATAACCTTTTATGAGCACCACTGCAACAACCACCGCCGATGGTGGCTTCACCACCATCGACAGTCGGCCCACCACTGTGACTTTACTTGCATGTCGCAGCCTCGTGTCATTGGAGATAACACCTAAATCTATTTTTGGAATTTCATATCTAGAATCACTGATCTCTTGCCTCCACTTTTTTTGGTGAATCATCGTTGCATATGATGTCAAACCATCACCAACAACGTTAACCGCCTAGTTCTATTTTCTCTTAAATCTATGTGAACACCATCAAACCATTACATAAAATTCTACTTTTCTCTTTAAACCATCGAAAAATATCATATCCAAATCTACATCGTCAGAATATCTTAGATCTATAGAGAAACCAATGAAAGCGACCACCATAAGCCATAATATCTCATATTTAAAAGCATTCACTTCTACAATCATAAATATACATCGCCTTCATTGTCGTTCAACGCACCAAAGCCAGTTCTATGAGCTCTGGCAATTGATGAGGTCAGGTCTATGAGTTTCATCAATGGGGAGGACAATTCTACAAACTCTAATGACCGAAAACAGTCCACCACAACCGGTTCACTCCAGATCTTCTTCGATTTCAGTTCCTCTAGATTTACTTCATCTTTGAAAACCTCCAATCACCTTGTTCGTATCCGACCACCTCCTTGTAGTTTCTCTAACACTGGTACACTACACACCTTACACTTTTGAGGATCTTCATTTTATCCAGATTTGGAGAGTCTTCATTTTGAGAGGTATATGCTTAAATAACCTTTTATTTGAAGTAGATTTGACATGTATGATGTTTAACGTTTAAATGATTTTCTTCAATAAGAAAATTATAAGTTTTAAGTTGTGAATGCATGAGTTTTTAAGTGAAAGAAATAACAGTCTTCATATCTAATGGTATAAATGTAAGTTTTAAATTAAAATATGGATGTAAATGTATGGTTTTGTGTAATAAATTGTTTAAACTATGAATTTTGTGTACTAAACTGTGAATAAATTGTATTAGGCTATGAATGGACTTGATTAAGTTGTGAATATTAGAATTTTATGCTGAAATATGAATGATTTATGCATGAATTTTTGTATTAACTTTATGTATTAAACTGAGAATAACTTGTGAATTAACTATGAATGTATTGCATTAAATTGTTAATATTGTGTATTCAACTATGAAATAAACTCTTGAAATGTAAGTTTTATGTTGAATATGGCTGAAAATGTATAGTTTTTATTTATTGACCTTTGAATTTATTATATTAAGTTGTGAATTTTATGTATTAAAATATGAAATAACCATATTAAGAGTTGTAAGTTGAAAACATGACTGTGAATTCATAATTTTTGTGTATTAAACCATGAATTTATCGTATTAATCTGTGAATTTTGTATATTAAGTTGTGATTTTTGTGTTTTAAACTATGAACTAACTACATTAAGCTGTGACATTTTTTTTAAACTGTAAATTGATTATATTAAGTTGTAAATTTTGTGTATTAACTTGTGAAGTGACTGTATTATATTTAATGTTGCATAAATATGTAAGAATATATAAGTTTTTATAATTATTTTTTGTTAAACTCTGATAAGTAAATTAATTGGTTTATTCAATTGTTAGTGTAGTATTTAAGTTGTCAATCAATGATGTTATATACAAATCTGATTTGGAATGAATGATGATTGTGACGGTGACACGTGTGGTTGGTGGTGACATGTGGGAGAGTTTGAGTTTGACTTTTTTTTTTTTAAATATGAATTAGTGTATAATGGACTGTATTATATTATGTTGTGAATTTGATGTACTAAACTAAAAATGGATTATATTAAGTTGTATATTATATATAAATTTTGTGTTAAAATATGAATGAAAGTCTGTCCTTAATAAAAACATTTTAAAAAAAATTCTTAGGGTTCTTAACCTTTTTAGGTTCTCATTTGAAACACTCGATATATATATATATATATATATATATATATATATATATATATATATATAATGGGAACCAATAAATAAAAATCACATATTAAGGTTTACTAGTGGCTATCAATCATAAAATGATGTCTCCATTACTTTCTTAATACGTAATCTATTCTAAAAGTTATTTAATTTATAAAAATGATCCTCATAATTATATATATATATATATATATATATATATATATATATATATATATATATGTTGTGATATGTGCTCCAAGCTTAATGCCATTTGGGGATAACTTTGTCTGGGTTAAGCCTGAGAATCACAGCAAAGAAAGAACTGGTGTCAGACGTCGACGGAGAGGTGGTCCCGGAGTGAAGCTCAAACGGTCTAGTCAGTAATTGGATGAGAGAATTAGGGTTTAGTTTTAGGTAGAGGATGAGACGATCCCTTCTTCTGGAGAAGAAAGGTTTCTTTTATACCTTTTGTCATGGAAGCATGTCCCCGACAGTACCTTTTGTCTTGTCTGCGCCGACAGGACATGGATCCGTCCTATTGGCGGATCGTATACCAATAGTGGTTATTTGCATTAGGAGTTAGATCGTGCACCACTAGTGGTTATCTGGATTCAAGATGGCCTAGAGGGGAATCCACGCATTCATTATAAACCAAAAGGCCCCTAAGAAGAACTGGCAAGATAAAGGGATGTATGTGAATCACAATTTGGTCGGTTTTGGCTATCCTCGTAGGACCACTTTCTCCGACCGAACGTCTCAACTCTTGGGTGCTATCGAGACTATGGTGCAAGCCCTGAGGACCATTTCCTTCAATGGGGAGGATTAGGA
Organism: Lactuca serriola; assembly: GCF_051521515.1. Lineage (NCBI taxonomy): Eukaryota > Viridiplantae > Streptophyta > Magnoliopsida > Asterales > Asteraceae > Lactuca > Lactuca serriola. Next base: position 189,442,369 of record NC_136410.1, read on the forward strand.
GGACTACATATTGGTCGCAGTCTGTATGAGCATTTCCTAGAGGGCACGTGGGAAGGTGCCTCAGTTCTTTGTGGAGAAGGATGGTGAGTATGCATCTCCCCTCCCCCCTTGTATATATCTCGACAGAGTAAATTTGGGGGCTTTTCCGATCCCCTTATGTTTGTGATTTGTTTTTTTTGTTGCAGGTCGTGAGAGGATCATTCCTTTCAAGATGGTCTTGCAGGGCAGGTTCCAGTGCAATTGCTAGTATCAGGAAGTGCCCCTGGTGGAGATACTTCCTCCACCGGTCAACACTAATCGTGCCCTAATGCATGTTGGCTGCCGTGACTGTGACGCAAGGATCCGATCCTCAGGGTACCCAAGAGTTGGTTGATGTGCCTGTTGAGGGGGTCTCTCTCGACGATCCTTTGCCTCCTGATCTAAAGGAAGAGTCGTCGAAGGTGGTGGCGAATTGAGGGAGCCACTCGACTACCAAGAAACGGTTGGCCTTATTAGACTCCCCACTTATTAAAGGCACCAGAGCCAGAACTGTTGGTAGGCATCTTCATAAGAAGCGAAACATGGACATCCTGCTGGGGGAGTCGGACGTTGTTGTGGATATTCCCGATGTTGACACCTCGTATATTGTCGGAGGGAATAGATAAAGAGGCAACTAAACTACCTCGAGGTAGTCATGTACCCAAGAAAGAGTCGAGGGGTGCTACCAACCCTGAGGAAGGTGTCTATGGGCAAGATTCGGAGGATGGGTTTCAATTTGCTCTTGATTTTGCCTCGCCTTCAGTGAAGGATAATATTGTTGTAGGTTTTTCTTCTCTGCCTTCGGCGGCCCCTAGCATATACATCCCGGAGTGGGGGATCACTCGAGAGTCCCTTCTTACACAACATCATGTTATGTATAAGTGCATTCGTCATGCATTCCCTCCTGCTACCATTGAAGCCTTGGAGCTCCTCTCCAACTCTCACATGTCCAACAGTCTTCAGTACACAGCATCTTAGGTTGTTCCTTACCTAGTGGCCACTGCTCGGTGCCTATTCCAGGTTAATTCAGATTTAGCAGAGCTTTTCTCTGTTAAGGTCGGGCGGGACGAGTTAAGGACGAAATTATTGGGGCTGGAGAAGGAGAAGCGCAAATTTGAGGAGCGTTATGACCTCTTGGTCGGGGAGAAGGCATCCGTGGAGGAGTAGGTGGAACATTTAAACGGGTCAGTGAAGCGCCATTCCCAACGGATTGAAGCCTTAGTGAAGGAGAAGAAGGTGTTGGAGGGTCGAGTGAAGGAACATCATAGGCAGTTGGAGGCAGAAGGGATGAGGATGAGGACTATGGAGGATGACATGATGTGGCTGCTCTAGAATGGCATTGTCTGAGTGGTGGACAAGGTTGTTGAGAGTGCTGAGTTCTCTCTTGGAGTTAGGCAGATGAAAGCGGCATGTATGGCTGTTAGCGTGGAAGGAGGTAAAAAAGTGGAGAGAGAGTAGGTGGTTGCTGGGAGGTTCGACCCTGGGGAGTCGGGCGACATTGTGGAGCTGACCTAGACAATGCATACCTCTGTGAAGGCTTTAATGGAGATGGACTTTGCTTCATATCTCCGCTTGGGTGAGCTCGACCGCGGGGGGAGGGGGCACCAATTGTGCAATGATTCCAATACCGAGGAGGTTTTTCCAGGACATGATTCCTCTAGAGCTGGCGCCTCCTCTGATTCACTTAGTAAGTGATCTTTCCCTCCTCCTGGCTTGTTTATGTGTGAAAAAATGTTTGAATTTTCTTTATGTTCTAGACATGATGTCTCAAAGACAATACTATTAATTGTTGTTTGGCCCTGCATGGCTCTTTTAAGTCTGATAGTTGTCCGACAAAACAATTTTTTTGTCTTTTGATGATATGTTACTTTTGTTTCTGCAATGCTTTTGCTTTTAATCCCAAGTGGTTCATGTTGGCCACCGGGGTACATACGCCCTTACTTTTCCTTACTGAGGCGATTCTTCCCCAGGTTCATGTTGGCCTTGGGGGGGGGGGGGGGTCGACTCAAGACAACTCTTTCTTGTTTCATAAGGAATTAGGTCTTTCTGCTTGATGGGAAGATGCTTGTTTTGAATTGGCGATTTAGCCATGTTACTATATTTACCCATCTTATGACTCTCAGACTCATATTGTTTAAGGGTCCTTTGGGCTTATCCCAGGAGCTTGCACTAGGAGTTCAGAATTAGCCCTTTCTTTGGGTCATAGACCATTGTTTCTATATTGATGCTTTTTTTTCTGGTTTGCTTTGTTAGGGTGTTCTTTTTAGCTAAAGTTTACTGATTACCCTTTTGGGACGTTGTGCTAAGTCCCGGTCCTTGGAGAGTTACACTTCGGCCCTAATCATATTAGTCAATCTGAGATTGTCACCTCGAGGCGTTTAGGACATAGGTATTATTTGTTTCAAGAGAAAGGTTATGAGCCTTTGAAGTCTTTATTCATGTCATGGTTGAAAGTTGTGGCCTTTTGGGCTAAATTGACATGTTTAGGGAAAGGTTATAAGCCTTTGAAGCCTATTGTTGCATTCTAACAACGTTTTCGCTCAAATGATGTGGATGATCAGTCCTTGTTACTATTTTGTAAACATGCACAACCTCTTGTCTTAATGATACCAAGCTTGGATATTAAAAAAAGTTCTAAAATTTGTCTTAGCTAACTTTCATTACTTCATTACTTCATTGATAATGTGTTTGAAACATCTACAATGTTTGGTAAGTAAAGAAAGACAGATGACTACATCATAACACAACCAAGGCTTAGCTCTTGGGTTGGATTATTAAGGTGTGATTATCCGTTTGGATTTTGATCACATTACCCTCGCCTTGGATGCACCTTATCTGTACCTTTCTCCTCGCTCTAAGGGTGGTGGTGCAAACTGCATACACTCCAGGTCCATGGAGTGGCTCCTCTATGTTGAACTCTTGGGACATAAATTCTATCTTGGTGTGCATTTGTGGTCATGCTCCCACACTCCCTGGTGGCACTCAGCTTGCTCTGGGGTCGTGCATGGCTTCACCCGTTCTTTTCTGATGCCCAGTCTCCTGATTTGGAGATTTCCACTTGCATGTGCCAAGTGTGGTGATTTTTGGCGTTTGCCCTGTGGGCAGCTTGGTGGAGTCTAGCGGTCTCATGTTTCTTGTTGATTATGTCCATTTTTGAACGTTGCTTCGCCTTGCTGGTGTTTGTACCAAATTTTGGTACTCACAACGGCCTATTTGCAATCCCAAGTGGTGATATTGCTTGTATGCCTCGTCTCGGATTGAAGGGTATATCTCTAACATCAGGTCTTCGGGCCAGGAGATGTAGTTGTGATGTGGTTGGCGGATCTCCGATCTAGGCTTTTTTTCGATCCCAATGGATGCTCAGTTCTTCTCCACTTAATGAAATGAACAGTGGTGACTAGAGAGAACCTGACTCCTCCTGGGATAACAGGTGGTGGCCCTATGGCGTCTATGCCCCGTTGTCTAGATGGTTGATGGTTGTTCGTCAGAGTCGTGGCATGTTGGTTTCAAGAAGGTAGGAGAACCTGGTATCATAGGCATTCCTCAGCAGCCTTTTTCGGGAGCTCAATCATGTCTCCATGTGCATTGGGCCAGCGTGCTCCTAAGTGAAGTGTCCTATTGGAGATAATTCCCAGGCCTCCTCATGCTCTGGTTTCGCTTGCCTGATTCTATTCTAAGGGAAAATGTCTTTCTTTTCATGGTTGTGCTTTCTTTATTACGAATCGTGCAGCCTTGGCGCTGGCCTTCTTGTCATCTGGGAGATCACTTGGAAGAGACTCGCGCGAGAAGTGATCCAAATTAATATTTAAGTCGATTAGAGATTTATATGGCATTGGTGATAGGTTTTTTGTTGATGTCTCTTCCCTATAGGGCTTCAGTCCGTACCTTCTTGATTTGATGGTCGAGGGATGTTGAAGGCAAGCTGTGCGGAGCGTTGGTACTCGCGACTTCCTCTCGGGAGTTCTATTTGACCTTGAAATCCCCGCTTAATCGTGTCAATTCTTTCTCTGTGTTTTGGTATCTTTAGTCCTTCTGGTCTTTGGCACTTTAGGTGACATCAACCCCATTGGTGGTGGATAGAGATTCACTAAGGGTCGAAAAGTGTCCTTCCCTGACTTCCTAGGACTGGTTGAGGCCTGTTCCAAGTCCTTCTTTGTTTTTTGTTTCGTTCTCTATGAGGGGCTTTTGAATCTTGCTCTGATTCGAGGTGATTTCTACTTGGCCATCCAAGGATTGGATTTTCCCCTCCTTGAGAGTGAATTCGCCTAGCTTTGGCATCATTTTTGTTTTTTCCAGGGTCTGAGAAGTTCGTTTGGTATCATAGAGTAGCACTATCTCGCTCAAGTCAGCGCAGCTAATGTGTTTCCTCTGGAACTTGTCGTACTTTCTTTCCGCCATTCAATTTGCGACCTAGCTAAGGGAGATTGATCCTCGGGGCTACTTGTGCCTACTGACCTTACGGCTTAAGAAATTTTTATATTGCTCTTCTCACCTCCTTGCCCCCTTTTGTTCTTCAATTGAGGTTTGTACTGCTTTGAGGCAGCGAGGATCTGATAGCGACATCGTACACGTGGGCTAATGGCAACGATAGTGGCTGATCCAATGCTCGTGCTAAACTTCAAGGTGTCATGGACTGTCGATGGTATGGTTCACGGTTGGAAGAGCGTCGGTCACCCCGAGTAGGATGTTGTGCTTTAACGGGAAGCTCATTACTGAGAACTTTATCATGCTTGTGACCCTGTCTCTCCCGTCATGACTGGTTATAGTAAGAGGGAGATGTATAGTACCTATTGGCCATAAGCTATGTCCTGTAAACCCTACGAGTGGGTCGACGGTTGGAGGTGCAAAACCTTCCTTACAGGAGGTTCGAAATTGCTGTAAACAGTGCTCATAAAGGATGTCAGCACTACTATTGTTGTCTATGTAGACACGGTTGATTTATATTTGGCGTATGTAGGTAGTTATCAGGAACGGATCCCTGGGGTTCCAGCCCAGCATCCTTGGGTATTCTAATGAAAAACTAATATTGAGGTTGTTTTTAGGAAATACCTTAATGTCGTCATCTATTTCATAGCACTCGCTTCTCTTGCGGGGCCTCGTGATGGTAAGAATCTCCTCCTTAACTTGGCACTTGTCGGTTTCTTTTCGATCTCAGGCGTTCTTATGATCGGCGTCAAACTGCGATCCCAAATCCTTTGTGATTTTTGAGACGTCGCTCGTTAGTTGTTTTTCATCTATTTCTTTCCTAAGCATCGTGTACTCGCCATTATCGTAAGTTTTTCTCTTTTGATAATCGCAATACTTCCCTTTCTCTTTGTCTACCTTTGGGGTGTTTTCTCAACGACATGCACCTCATTTCAATGGCTCTGGGGTTCATCTTTATCAAACTGATGAAATATGTGGGATGGGTGCCTCGAGTGTTGGTTGTGCTTGTCATGGCTCCTGTCATGGTGGTCCCGGTGGTTGGGTCTTGAGCGGGAGTTTGCTTCTTCTTGCTTGATGTATGCGTTTTCAACGACCTTTAGGTTGGCTTCCTTCCTTTCCTCACCCTTGATTAGCCTGAGGTATTTATCGACTCTGTATTTGAGCTCGTCTCTCGACTGAGGAACCGCCCCTTGCATCTTTTTTGAAAAAAGACCAGGGAGTAGACCTTGGGCGAAGGTGCCAATTACAAGGAACTCTTCAAGGCCCAGCACGTTGAGCGTCTTAAGAGTGAACCTATCGTAATATGCCTGTATTGACTCTCCATTTTTTTGCTTGCATGCCATTATGGAGTTCTCATCTCCCTTCCCCTTCCTTGGTTGCATGAAATTGCTAAGGAAAAGGTATCATAACTGCTCGAAACTCGAGATACTGCCCGGTCACAGTGCCTTGAACCAATTTCCGGCCCTTGTGATAACATAACATGGAAATATGTGCACATGAACCGCTTGTCCATCCTCATCGATGTCATCATCCACTCATAGGTATCGATATGCTCGTTGGGTTCGGTTGTACCATCATACTTGGGGATGTTTGGTATCATCGACGAGTATGAGATCTCATACTACAAGAGCTCTTGGCAAAAAGCAGAGTTGATTCTTCTTACTGGGTTTTCCATGTGTGCATGGAAAACCCCCATACATCATAAATTGTTGAGCATAGTATGGGTTCTCATACGCTTGGTTGTACAATGCTGCTTGCGAGATGTACGATTGTTGCTGGGTGCTCGATTGTACATTGTGTTATAGTTGTGGATCCGGGTCCAGCTGCTTGAGCATGTTCAAATTCGATCCCTGAGGCTGCTGAGCATAGGTATTGAGTTGTTGCACCGATGACAAGTGGTGGTTGGATTCTTGCGACGACGGTGTTTAAGGGATGGATCTATGCAACTGCTAGAAATAGGGGTTGAACATCGGAGGTTTTTGAGTGAAAATTGGAATGTGCAACATGTTAGATTAGGTGCCTAAGCCCATAACTATAATTGGTATGTACTTGAATTGATAGTAGCAATGTCCTTTTAGGTTGCCTTCAAACCTAACAATTGAATAGGACAAATGTTGGAAAGAGAAGAATGATTTATTAATTTATTACTTGGTTAATAAATTAATTTGAAATCAAGATAAATGATTTATTAATGTATTATGGATATAATATATTAATTAGAAATCATAGTGTTTAATTAATATTTAATCAGAAATTAACTTGGAATTAATTTTAGGATTAAAGGAATTAATTGAAACTGTAGGGGCTAAAGGTGACAATGTTCAAAAGTTGAGCATTGAGCCTTCTAGAACCTCCCTTAGAGGTGGGGAATGAAATCTAGAGTGTTCTAGGGTTTCCTTGGGCTCTAAGGGTGCCTTGGAAGCCATAGGGAGGAAGTTAAAGGATTAGGGTTATCTAAGATACACATGTCTTCTCCTAAACCTTCCTTATCACCTAGATAAACCCCAATAGGGTTGGATTTCGTCCAAGGGACTCCAAGAAAGGCTAAGAGCCGGAATTTTGACTTCCCTTCTCTCTCTCTCCATAGTAATCCTTGGTTGCTAGTTTTGTTTGTGAGCCATTAGACGCGCGACACTTGTGGCGCTTGCTACTAAAGTTCAAGATCTTCAAGGATTTGATTGTTATTACAATATAACAATAAAGGTATGTATCCTAACTCTAATTATATGTTGATTTCGAAAATTACATGTGCCTCCTAGGGTTTGTAGTTTTTATGTTCAATGTTTCTATGTCTAATAGTGAAAACATAAATCCTCAAATTAGGGCTGCATGTACACATAGGATTGTTTGCTATGTATAAAACCCAACAGTGGTATCAAAGCTTTTGTTTTGTTTTCAATTAGATTTGATACAATAGTTTGAACTTGACAAATTAGGGTTTATGGCTTTTAAACCCTAGGGCTTGGATTTTTCGAAATTAGGGTTTCCAAACCCTAGTTTTGAAAATTAATTAGGGTTTTTTGGAGACGTTCCTTTGGCCTCCATATTTTTGATTTTTTAGGGTTTCCTAACCCTAGAATTTTTGAAATATGCCTCAATATTATTATTAGTCAAATATTTGACCTAGTGAGTTTGAAAAATTTTCAATTTACACCCTTTAGGTTTTATAGTTTAAATTTGAACTTAAAAGTTTTAGTTTTTGAAATTTAAAAGGTTAAACCCTAACATTTTGAAAGGTTTCAAAATTTGTCCTCAAGTTTTGGAATTTAAAATTTAATTAAAAGGTATCAATTTTGAAATATTAAATTCTAAAAGCCTAGTATTTTGAAAAGTTCAAATTACACCCTTATGGTTTTATTAAATTAATTAAATGTATAATTAAAAGAGATTTAATAAATCCATAATGATATGGTTTATGTTTAATTAAATTAAAAGCATAATTTATTAAATTAAAACACCTAGTATTTTAAAAGTATAAAATACATCCTTATACTATATAAAATTAAAAGTCTAATATTATATATGTATGAGTAAAGAGTTAGTCTTACCATTACTAGGCCTCATTCACGAAGCTGGTCTCTAAGGGGTGTTTAAGGAAATTGCCTATAAAATGGCGATTGAATGGGTATCCACTCTTACCCACCGCACTCTTGACTAGTGGAGGGTCGTTAGCCGAACAGCTAGGATAAGACACAACCTTCCATTATTAGTATAATGAATACAAAGTAACTAAACACTTTTATAAATTCCCAAATCTTAGTACTTTAGGAAAAATGTGGAGTTGGTGGTATCCCATGAAATTACACTTTGTACCCTTGCTAAGACGTTAGTGGAGCGTGTGTGGTTAACCGACACACTAATTGGGCTCTAAGAAAAGGCGGAAAAGGGTGATTCGATGTTTCCCATAGATCGATCGTGCATGTTTGGTTAACCGGCACGTTGATTAGGTGACTGTAACATTGGGGGCACCATGTATACTTGCATGGTTACCCACAACTTGTTTGTGATCCTCAGCATCCCAATCACAAATGAAGGGCACACTCGAGATTTAAACATGCCATTGAAAAGTTCAATGAATCTCAAAGGATCTAGGAGTTTCAATTCATTTAAAACTTAAATTTCCTTTTTGTTTTTCATGGTGGAAATTGGTAAATCGTCATTTACCTATCTTCAAATATTCTACAAATTGGATTACAGCATCCCTCTTCCAGTTTGTAAAATATTATGTTGGGTCCTAGCCGTAATATCTCATTTGAGTGTGTTATTAAGGACTCAATCAACTAAGTTGAATTTTCTCCCGTTTAATAGATGTCAAAGTCTGACAATTATGGTCTTCCAAAATCCGTATGAAAAAAATTTCCATGTGAAAATGATGTTCCACGATTGAATTGTGGAAATAGAAATCATACTTCACTTCCTCCACCTCCTCCAATAATTCTCCCTGACCCACGTGTTGGAAGACTTGATAATTTTGTAACATCCCGGAATATAAGGAGTAAAGTTGAAGGGATAAAAAAGTAAATTGGAAAGGGCAACTCGGCGAGTCCACGAGTGGACTCGGCGAGTAGGGTCGGGATTTTGGTCGCGTGTTAAGTGGCCGACTCGCCAAGTCGGCGGCTGGACTCGACGAGTAGGCGCTGAGTGGAGAAAACCTTAATTTCGGAGAATGAGCCCTATATAAAGGACATTATTGTTGGGTTTTAAGCATTCTAACACTCCTAAGTGTACATGCAACCCTAAATACCTTGGATCTATGTTTTCTCTATTATACATGCAAATAAGAACTTCCAAGGTATTATCCTAATCTAGCATACAAAACAATGACTATAGCAAGATAGAATACATACCTCTTTTGATGTAGCTTGATGTCTTCAAGCTTTAAGAGCTTAGCCCCAATAGTGTGGAAGCCTCAAATGGAATCACAAATCACCAAGACACCTTGGAATACTTTAGAGAATATGGATACTTGGTTCTCTCTACTGAAATTCGGCTAGCCCTCTTAGTGTATCCACACTAGTGCCATTTCACCAACCAATGACATCTTTATATAGTATGGAGGATTAGGGTTAAACCCTAATACCCATGACCTATCATTTCCTAGGATCCATGGGTTAAACACTCCATGGACTATCCATGAAAGCTTAGCCCAACCTAAATGAACTTGGCCCATTCCATATATATAAGAGTCCATATTTAATTAGTTACTTTTGATCACTTAATTAATTATAAATTAATTCTTGATCAATACTAATTAAATAATATGATTCCATATTAATATATTAGAACTTATAATATATTAATATTAATCATAAACATACTATTCTCAAAAGATTATCCATATAAGTGTGTCGGTGAAGTGCAACCCAAATGGACCATGCCGGGTCGGGTCATGTACATACCAAATATAGTTATGGACTTAGACATTAATCCAACAGTCTCCCACTTGGATAAGTCTAAAACTATTATTGCGTATGACTTCAAACCTAACTGGAAATCGTAGCTCTTAAAGCCGCTGTCGAACTCTGATCTTGTCAACGAACTTGTCCATTAGATAAGGGATCATATATTCCTCCATTCTAGATATCATATGGACTGAGACATGGATTATAATCATTCTCTCTGTCCATTTGTTGTTTCCCGATTTCCGATTTATGACGACTGACTAATTGAACAAATCAAATCAGTCCTGGCCCGGCCGAGCACTTCCATTTGTCATCATCAAATCATCGAGGGGTCCACAGATATCGCTTTTATCCCGAAGGTAAAAGGAATGGATAAACTTCGACTCATATGGCTTGTTCTACTACTTGTTGAATCATACACAAAGGCACGTTTTATAGCACCGAGTTACCAAATGCGTTTTCGTGCAATCAATGTACTATCAACTCATAGTAACAACTCATATCTCTAGGTTTGAAGAATATAAGATATTATCGTCTCATGATCACTCGTGATAAAATCCATGAAGTGATTCCAATGAGCGCGGGTTGAATCCAATACTCAGAACTTATGAGCACTCATGAGTGTTGTAGCCCTTTGTCCAACACCTTAGACCTCTACAAGCCAACCCATGACAGTCTTAATTCATATCTACTTCCAACATATGACCGACTGTGGATGGTTTGAATAACTTAGTCATTCCGGAAGAATAACCCAGTTTATTCAGGAAGTCAAAACATGCAAAGTGAAACACAATAATAATTGAATCCAATATGGTATCAAAACCTATGAACATAAATAAAACACCTTTTATTTATCTCCATATGATTACACATTATTCATTGTATACTGTTTCAGCTATCAACTTTATTCTTGAATTTAAAACAATAGTTGTCCCATGCTCCAAGCATGTACACTATATTTTTTCTAAACACTAGTCATGCCACACACCAAGTATGCATACTATGTTTGTCTATGATCTTTACTTTGTGAACTAGATCAATTGAACATAACTTCAATGATTCTCTTTTCACACTCCCAAATCCTTACTGCAAATGCAAGAATTCCAAATTCATGCCATTAACTGAAATCTGTTAGATTCTAAACTTATATGCATTGATCCTCTTGTAATGATTATGCACAAAGTCATAAAGACTCGACAACAAACATTACAGAGCATTCCAAAGGAGATCAACTCCTTGGAAACATCCTTCTTGCATTAAGTTTCCTTAATCTTACATAGATTGAAAATTCTAACTTTGAAACATTTCCAGATTCCATTTTGACTATCACTTCTGAACAAGAGTTGCCTCCTTACAGACTATGTCAATATGGTCCTTCCAGAATTATCACTATACTTCCAACTGTCCTTGAGCAACCAATCTTTGGTAAACCTTAGATTGTCCTCGACAATTGTTTAATCCTTTTAGTCATATCCAGTTCTAAACCTTTTCCCTTCTTAATGCCCCAGGCATCTGGAAAATTTTAGAATGGATGAATATAGCACATGTAATCGATCCTATATCCGAAGCATATGGGACACGATTCATGATGTCTCACATAAAGACTAAACCAGTCTTTTGCTATAACATTTCCATTTCTATTTGCCAAGTTCTCATAATTCAGATTATGAAAAGGGATGCCGTAATCATAATCGAATTTTAGAACGCAAATAATGGACTCATATACAGAATTTCCTTATGTTGAGCCAATCCAACATGAAATTTATATTTATATATATATATATATATATATATATATATATATCCTTGACTAAATGATTAAAACCTCACGATCTAAGCTTATAGATTTGAGATGAAGTATAATTTCCTCTCCCTTAATTATAGCAAAACAACTTGTTCCCAATTGAAAGCTTTTGTTTTCTATAATTAACATTGCTAACTTGCAATACTTATCATAATTATCATGCTCCCACTAACATGATGATTATTAGCATAACACTTATGCTCCCACTAGCTTTGACATGTACTCAGAAATCAACTGGACTTCTAAAAATCAATACTTCATTGACTTTCTTACCAAAGTTCAGATTTCTGATACTAGATTGTTTTGATAAAACTTTATCAAAAATCATACACCTTCCCTTAGATAGCACACTTGTGAGTCTAAACAATTATGAAGAGGTATGCCGTAATCATAATGGTTAGACCTTTTTGCCACTTCTCACAAGTCCAGGTTAGTGTGCCGGTAAACCACACACGCTCCACTAACGACTTTGAGAATGCAAATATCACAATTGCTATCTAGCTAAAATCTACTTAGTGAAAGTGTTTCCTCACCATCATTTTCATGAATCGGAGAGAATCCTTATGACACTTAGATTTAATGGTGTATGTGTTCTTATCCATGTGAATTGTCAAAATCATAGTCACAAGACAATGATAATGACAAATCCAAACTCATATGGACTGAAATCAATCTTAATTTCTTGCCACCTGGCAGCTCAAGGGCCTGCCATTGCTTCCAAGTTGTTGTGCAACATATTGAGAGCTCTAAGAACTCATATGCAAAGCCAACTTTAACTGGAATGGGCACAGAATATGTCAACACGATAGGTTATAAACCGCAAGTCGTGTGCTAGTAAAGAACTTCAGGTTCTATTCTTGATTAGTTCTTGAGACTTTCAAGTCCTTTAAGACTCCCACTGTCCTCTTGACCTATAAGACTTTCTTGTCAGATATTCAAGAGATAGTGAGGATTCTAATCAAGACAAACACTTCACACAATTGGCCTAAGTTGGTCTTTGTTTTATCCAAAACATCACAACTTACCAATTTCAAATGTACAAGAGTAGAAAACTTTTACTCTTACATTTGACAAGTGTTTTAAACCTTCTTTAAGACATGTCACTCATGTTACAATCTTGGAGTATGACTCTAAGACTTGTATTGGAACGAAGTATGACTCATCTTCTTGATTTAACCATTTCAACAATTCAAGTTCCTCTTCTTAGTCATAAGAATGCACTAAGATTTTCCTTAGAGAACTAATTTTGATATGGTTTCTTAATCATTAAGATGATCACAAAACTGATACTAAAGTACTCTCCCATCTTTTCAGATTTGAGAAACTTTTATCCTTCTGCCTAATTTGATTCTTCTTATTCGCTTTGCCATACATTGGAACCTTTTCCAATGTCTCAGAGTTACACTTAAGCTTGTAAGTATAATCATATTTACTGAGCTTTAGTAAACTATGACGAATAGTCTTATCAATCTTTTGTGGTGGACTTAATCAGTGCACAAGACTATGTACTCGATCCCTTAGTCCATTACTTGACTCACACATCCATGTGAATAAGTAATTAGTCTTAATTTTCCAATACTTGAAAGTTCTCATTCATCATGCTATACAACTTGCATGATTCCAAGTTCCGGTCCAATTGAAACTTGGGTGATGAGAATCTTTCCTTATTTGGTAAATTTAGACATTCCCACAAATGAAAGAATCAATTTCATATTTCCACTCTTGCTATGAATGGAATCTTATAAGCAACAATTTTTTCCTCAAATGCCATTGTAAGGATATTTTAAAATAAATAAAATCAAAAATTTTCTTTTATTTTAAAAACTTTGCGGAAAAAACTTATCCTTACAATCCATATGAAAACTTGTTGTTATCTATTCCTAAGCAATATCTCATAACTCCTAAGAAGTAGCTCAAGAATCCGATCTTCAAACTACGCGATAGAAATCCATCTATGCGATCAGATTCAGCATATTCTTTCTTTAAGTTTCTTCACTTTTTTCTTTGATTCTTAAAACATCACCATGTGACTCAGTCACATCATGTATCCAGAATCTCAAAATAGAAACTTAGCAGAGTTAGATAGTGGACTTTACCTGAAGTGGAGTCAAACTTATTGACTTTAACATCCTTAGGTAAATTTGGCGGCTTCGCAACCAATGCCCCTTTCTTTGGCAATATAAACATATGGACCCTTTGATAATGGTACACGGGACTATCACAGACTTAGCTTTTTCTCTTTACCATTTACTCAACCGAGTCGACTATGGCCGATCCCTTTCCATTGGGAAGAGAATGCTTTTCTGGATTTCCTGTGTCACTATTGTCAATGTCCATCAAGTTTTAAGGAAGTTGATCTTAGCAAATAGATAAGATGATTAAGGGTCTTTTCATAGTCTGTTTCATAGTGTCCCAAAGGAACTCACTATGTGACTTAGAAAGTGATTGAACCACCAACTTTCTCAAGACTTTGACACCCAACTCTCTCGGCTTGTCAATATGTGACTACATCTCCAAGATGTGACCACACCTAGACCTTGCCTTGCCAATAGGGCCTGAGTGACCTTAAACTTTTCCAAGAACTTGTGGGTTAAGGAGAATAATTGGAGGAGGTGAATGAAGTATGATTTCCATAGGACATCATCTTCATTTAGGAAAGCTTGTTTCAAGAGATTTGGGAAGATCATATATGTCTAAACCAGACATCTTTTGGGAGATATTCAAGATTGTTGATCTTAAGTCCTTAATATGACACCCAATATGAAATATTAAGGCTAGGACCCAACAAACTATTTTATAACTTAGAAGAGGTATGCCGTAATCCAAGCTATAAAATATTTGAAGGTAGGTGAATGGCGATTCACCAATTTCCACCAAGATAAACGAAATGTATTATTAGGTTTTAATTGGTTTTGAAATTCCTAGATCTTTGAGATTCATTGAACTGTTCAATGGCATGTTTCAATCTCGAGTGTGCCCTTCAGGTTTTGTGACTGGGATGCCGAGGATCACAAAACAAGGTGTGAAGTAACCATGCAAATTACTTGGTACCCTTAAGTGTTTACCCCTCAATCGATGTGCCGGTAAACCACACACGCTCCATCGATACTATGATAAATATTAAGTCACCCTTTACCTACCTTGTTTAGTCCAGGTTAGTGTGCCGGTTAACCACACACGCTCCACTAACGACTTAGACAAAGTGTAAAGTGTAATTTCATGGATTAGCACCTTATTCACATTTTCCTAAGTAACTAAGATTGGGTATTATTAAGAGTTTAGTTACTTAGTATTTATCATTAATACTTTTAATGAAAGGAGAATTATAGTCCTGTCAAACCCGTTCGGCTAACGACCCTCCACCAGTCAAGCAAGCGGTGGGTGAGAGTGGACACCCATTAAGTTGCCATTTTATAGGCAACAACCTTATACCCACCTTATAGACCGACTTCGTGAATGAGGCGTACTAGCGGTAAGACTGACTTTACTCTTATACATATATATTATTAACTTATAATATTATAAAGTATAAGGGTTGAATTTTAACTTTTAAAATTCTAAGGGCTAACTTGGAATTAAGTATTCATAAGAGAAGACTTTACAAATTCCAAAACTTGAGGGCAAGTTTTGAAACTATTCAAAACTAATTAATTCCATAACTTATGTGTTTAAAGTAGTTTTAATCCAAAAACTCTTCAAGTTCCATAACTTGAGGACAAGTTATGGAAGACTTTAAACTAATAAAAGAATTAACTTTTCTTTATTTTATAACTTATGAAATTAATTAAGGTTACACTTTATTTATTTATTTATTTATTTATTAATGAAGTGACTCTTGAACCTCCATAACTTAAGGACAAGACTCTTCATCTTTTGTAACCATTGCCAACTTTTATGAGTTTTATGAAACTTAAATGTGACTTTTCATATAACTTGAGGACAAGTTACAAAAACACATTTTAGAATCAACTCTTAGATTAATTTGGATTGAAAACAACAATTTCACATAACTTCTATTAATCTAAGCAACTCATATAAACAAGATAATTCAAATCAAACTTTTCCATGTAATTAGAGTAACACTTTAAACTAATACAAAACATGAATCTATTGACAATTATCTTTGAAAATGGATTAGCATGAACATTACCACATCAAAAACAAGTTTATAAGTTCAAAAACAGCTTAGGGTAATGTTCCTAGTCCATTTCTAGCCAAAAACCTCGAAAATATGCTGTCTGGGGCTCCTACTCGGCAAGTGCATGAACCTACTCGGCGAGTAGGATGATTTTACTCATGGACTCGGCGAGTTGATCAGTGGACTCGGCGAGTCCAGTGCCCAGAAAGCCAGAAAATCGAGTTTTTCAGCATTTTTCAGCAATTTGCATCAAGTATAATAGAAAACAAGCCTAGGCTCTGATACCACTGTTGGGTTTTGAGCATTCTAACAATCCTAAGTGTACATGCAACCCTAAATACCTTGGATCTATGTTTTCTCTATTATACATGCAAATAAGAACTTCCAAGGTATTATCCTAATCTAACATACAAAACAATGACTATAGCAAGATAGAATACATACCTCTTTTGATGTAGCTTGATGTCTTCAAGCTTTAAGAGCTTAGCCCCAATAGTGTGGAAGCCTCAAATGGAATCACAAATCATCAAGACACCTTGGAATACTTTAGAGAATATGGATACTTGGTTCTCTCTACTGAAATTCGGCTAGCCCTCTTAGTGTATCCACACTAGTGCCATTTCACCAACCAATGACATCTTTATATAGTATGGAGGATTAGGGTTAAACCCTAATACCCATGACCTATCATTTCCTAGGATCCATGGGTTAAACACTCCATGGACTATCCATGAAAGCTTAGCCCAACCTAAATGAACTTGGCCCATTCCATATATATATAAGAGTCCATATTTAATTAGTTCCTTTTGATCACTTAATTAATTATAAATTAATTCTTGATCAATACTAATTAAATAATATGATTCCATATTAATATATTAGAACTTATAATATATTAATATTAATCATAAACATACTATTCTCAAAAGATTATCCATATAATTGTGTCGGTGAAGTGCAACCCAAATGGACCATGCCGGGTCGGGTCAAGTACATACCAAATATAGTTATGGACTTAGACATTAATCCAACAATTATATCCTCACCCCAGCCTGCTTACCTTCCCTTGAAGTCCAGAAAACCCTAGAAACGTGATTGTGAAGGTTTTGAGTGTAACTGAGCCTTGGAGGAAGATTTTGGAGAGTTAGGAGGCTTGGAGCAAGGGGCTTTGCTTACATTCGGATTTCATTGCTGTTGGGGCTTCCTTTTGAGGTATTATCTCGTTCTTGGACTGTTATTCTTGTAGATTCATTATTCTTGGAATGTATGGGAGGTTTAGCTTGTGGTATCTTGAGTTTGAAGAGTAGATATGAGGTTGCTACCTCAGATCTGGAGTGGAGGAGGTCTAAAGTGCATTAAAGTCCTTATTCTTGAGTGATTAGTGAAGCCATCATGTCCCAAACCCTACCCCTAAAGTGTAAAATGCCTAGATGTCTTTGGATTCACGTAAAGTTTCCACTTTACGTGATGGATGGGTTGTAGGAGGCTAGATCTACATTTTAGATCATCTGCATGGCCTGGAAGGTTCTGTTTGGGATGAGATCTAGAGGCACTCGGTGAGTTGCTTGAAGATGGTATGGAACTCGGCGAGTTGGAAGAACAACTCGGCGAGTAGGTTGAAGATAGCGTTAGACTCGGCGAGTCTGTTCTTGGACTCGGCGAGTCTGGTCGTGAGGTCCAAGTTTCTTCTGGTTGAGTTGTGACTCGGTGAGTCAAGGGATGACTCGGTGAGTCAAGTGAGAAAGGACTCAGATTTGCTGGACTCGGCGAGTCTTGGGGTGACTCGGCGATTTAAGTCGCGGATGTGGGAGTTTCTGTGTATGTGGACTCGGCGAGTCATTGGGATGACTCGGCGAGTAGAGTCAGTCAGGGGTTGGCTTTGCCCAAGGGTTGACCAGTTATTTTCCAGGGGCATTTTGGTAATTGTTGAATATTGTTTTGAGTTTAGTGTCTTGGTGTTGGCCAGTGTTGGAGATCGTATCAGTGGTTGGAGTAGCTTGGGTTTATCTGTTCAGTCGGCAATTTCGAGGTGAGTTATCCTCACTATATCAACAGGGTCTAAGGCACCAAGGCCGGCCCTTTATCGGATTGAGATCCATGTATTTGTTGTTATGATATTGCTTTGATATGTTGCATCCTGGTAGCTCGGATGGTATATGTTAGAGACATGGTTGAGGTCGGTATCCTGAGATGTAGGGTGATGCTATGCTAGTGACCGGTTAGGTCGGTATCCTGGTTAGGATGATGATATGTTATGTGATCTGTTTGATCGGTTTGTTGACTGTGAATTGTTATATGATTGTATGTTTATGTGCACATGGTTGTTTGGACTGGAGTTGGGTTGAGGCGGGTCCTGCTTTGTGCTGTAGGCCAAGATACCCAGGGCGAACCGGTTGTCCCGAAGGCCCAGCGAGCGGTCCGGATAGGCTGTAGGCCCCAAGAGGGCGGACCAGACGTGCCGAGGCTCGGAGAGTGGACCAGGCCGATTGAAGGCCTGGTGCGGGCGGACCAGTCATACTGTAGACTCAGAGAGTGGACCAGGTGGATTGAAGGCCCGGTGCGGTCGTACCAATCACACTGCAGACTCGATGTATATGGCTACACTCGGAGAGTGGACCAGGTGGATTGAAGGCCCGCTGCGGGCAGACCAATCACACTGCAGACTCGATGTATATGGATAGACTCGGAGGGTGGACCAGGTGGACTGTTCGCCGGTGCGGCGGACCAATCACACAGTAGACTCAAAGTGCATCGCTATTCTATGATCAGATATGATATGGCTTGTTATGCGTGTATCATATATGTGGTTGGTATTTTGGGGATATCTCACTAAGCTTTCGGGCTTACAGTTGTGGTTTTATGTTTTTCAGGTTCTTTAGGAGACCGTGGCAAGGCGAAGGCGTGATCGTACCGCTCCTCATGTTTATGTTGTGATGTGATTCTGGGAATACTTTAATTTAATTGTATTGAAAACTTTTTTGTAATAATTTAATGAAATCGGGTTGTTTTTGAAAAGTTTAAATTGGTTGGAATTTTTCGGTCGTTACAAGTTGGTATCAGAGCCTTGGTTTGAGTAAATTGGAGGAACACTCGTGTGACTCCAGTCTCAAATCGAGGAGGGTTTTCAAAAGAGAATTTAAAACGATTTTCAAAATGAGTAAAAGGAGGACGCGGAGGTACGATCAGCCGGAGCCAGTAAGTAACCCCAAAATACCATACATGATTTTTGTTTTTGAGCTTTGATAGAACAGCATGCTAGTGCTAGGCTAGGGATCTTCAGGATTTCATGATAATGTTGTCTGATTTATGATGCCTGTTAGCCTAGGGATTCCTTGTGGGAGATTTCCAATGTTCCCCTAGTAGTGAGGATTGAGCGTTTGTTATGTATGTTTTACACTAGGGTGTTGTGGTAGTACTTCATACAAATATGGGTAGGTGTGGAAGGTAGTATGGGCCCATACTACTGAAAGAACAGGACCCATACGCGTATCAGGGAAACCATGACCTCTAGGGTTAGGTTGAGAGTTGGTTCCCGGGTTAGTGGGAAGTGTCTGAGATTTTGTGGTGTTTTTCAGTATGGAGATTTCGAGGCATGTTGATAGTGGATCCGGGTCAGGATCGGGAGCAGGAGAGGGAGTTCTGGGGGGGTCAGTACCGCCCGAGGTTATTGGTCAGATAAGCACGTGCGAGTTGGATGCGAGGATTCGTGAGATCCTGCAGGATGAGATTGCTGCGTTGTTTCGGGCTGAGTTGCCGGAACTGTTTGGGTCAATCAAGACCGCTATGGTTGAGTATTTTGATGAGCGCTATGCAGCTCTCACAGAGACGGCTTCCGCGGTGGCTACAACGACTGTAGTAGCGGCAGGGGAGGAGCTAGTCGTGGTTTTTAGTATCAGGACTTTGATAATGCGAAGCCTCCCACCTTTGATGGAGTTCAGGACCCGATTGTTGCTATGAGATGGTTATCGGATGTGGAGGGGTGTTTCTTCACGTGTTCATGCCCTGCTGATCAGAGGGTGAGGTGTGCTCTGAACCTGTTGAGGCTCGGGGTGAAGGATTGGTGGAGATTGACCACGAGGTCATATTCGGATGCGCAGAGGGCTGCGGTTTCATGGGATCAGTTTAGAGAGATGTTCAGCACTCGTTATGTTCCGCGTGTTGAGAGAGAGAGATTGGCTCAGGAGTTCCTTGAGCTGAAGCAAGGTTCGGAGTCGGTGACTGAGATCACCAGGATGTTCACTGAGAGGGCGATGTTCTGCCCTGAGTTCGCTTCGGAGCAGGCTCAGATGTCTCGATATCTGAGCATGCTCAAGAGGGATATCAGACAGTTTGTGTCTACGCAGAGGTGCGAGACTTTGTTGGAGTTGCAGGAGGCCGCTGGGCGGCGTGACTTAGAGATTGAGTTGCAGTTGCGTGAGCTGAGGCACGCTCCGGTGCAGTCGCATCCGGCGCCGAAACGGTCCAAGACCGTTGATTCTAGGGTGGGAGATCTGAGCAGCCACACTTGTGGGAAGTGTGGGAGGGGTCACACCGGAGTTTGTAGGTCCGGTGGTGCATGCCGCAAGTGCGGAAAGGAGGGGCACTATGCGAGGGATTGTCGGCAGTCAGCGCCGGTTAGGGATTTGAGGATTTGTTATCATTGTCATCAGGTTGGGCACTTGAGGGTCAACTTTCCACAGCTTGCTGCAGGATCGGTGCAGGCTCCAGCACCGGCCACTTTGAGGATCACGGGTGGAGGTCAGGGTGGAGCGGAGCCCCCAAGGGCTCAGGGTCGTGCTTTTCAGCTTACAGCAGAGGAGGTCAGAGCAGTGCCGGATGCAGTTGCGGGTATGTTTCTTTCTTGATGTCTTGATTATCTTGTGATTATTGTGGAGTATTGTTTATCTGCTAGTCTTATTGTGTGGTTTCGGTGTGGTATTCGTTGTTCTTTGAGAGTTATGGTATGGTTATGGGTTAGTAATGGGAATTTCGTTGGTTATCATTCATGAGGGTTATTAGTGGAAATCTGGCGTTGGTCTGAATGTCGGGTAGGATCTACTTTCTGAGGAGTGGTTAGCTGTAGATTGAGTTTCTTTTGAGCGGGATGGTCAGTGTGGAAATGTGATTTTTGTGAAGGTTGCTAGTGCTAGTGGGAATCAGTCCGCGTGTAAGTGTTGGTTTTGTGCAAGGTTGTTTTGGGAGGTAGGTGATAGCGACCGATGGTTAATAATCAGTGCTATAAGTGGGGGGGGGATTGGAAAATTTTCCGGAAGATCGATGAGCATTGAGGTTGTTTAGCTGTTTGGGATTCAATAGTGTTCTGTCAGCCAAGAGCGTAGGCTGGTATGAGTAAGTGGCAGGCATGCGGGGCAGGATACAAACCAAGGGTACTTGATTGTGGTGGGCCTGGGATCAGGCCGGGATTGAGTTGTGTGATGGAGATAGAGTTCGGAACCCTAGAGGGCTAGAACAGTATGCATGGGAGGATTTCCCGGAGAGATAACTCGGAGTGATGAATGCCGGTTGAGCGGTCTGGATAGACTGAAGGCCGGTTGCGTACAAGTCAGGCCGGAGGCTCGGAGAATGGTCCAGCCAGACTGAAGGCACTGCAGGGTGGTCCAGATTGGCTGAAGGTTCTGAGAGTGGTCCAGATTGACTGAAGGCCTGGTAAGGCGGTCCAGTCATGCTGAAGACTCTGCAGGTATTGTTAGACCGGTTCGAGGAAATGGGTTGAGTATGTTGCGATGTGTTAGCATTAGAAGGTATGGCCCCGGGTATTGATCTTAATGAGTGGAGATAGTGCATGGACTCGAGAGTCCCTGCGAGTAGATTCAGAGCATGTGTGTTGCATGGATAGCGGTTATGCTATAAAGGAGTGGTGTAGCGTTGGGCGAGCACCTTGGCACTTGTCGTAGCGACAAGGCGGCCAAGTGGATTTCCTTGGTAAGGGAAAGAGAGAGGAATGTAACTCCGAGAGGGAGTGTAAATTCACGGAAGTGAAAGCAGCAGCGCAGAGTTATGATTGGAGTAGTCCAATTGCAGTCATTGAGCAGCGTGATTGCGGCGGTGGTATAGGATCACATCCGGTTTGGGATGTCTGCTGAGGTCGCGGAAGGAATTCCGCGGGTGTAGAGCCAAAAGGCTCGGAAGGGATGCAGGGAGGGAGTCTTGGGCTCCCAGTGTGATTCTGATCAGGGAATTGTGTATGTAATGGTGGTTCATCCTGGGGGATGTTTGGAGATGTCGTCAGTGTGACAGGTTTTCCCAACCCGAGAGTGCTAGGGCTAGTTCAGCATGTGCATGCGATTGCAAGAGGAGAACTCATGGGAGTTGCTCTGAGGCTGAAGAATGTGTCATTCTGTCAGCAGGGTGTGGATAAATTTGGACTCGGATCAAGAACCCGGTGGTTCAGGGTTATATCTAGCTCGTAAGAGTCAAGTGATTGTGGTGATCAGGATCGAGAAAAGTGCCATGGAGTGGTACTCAGCTGTTAAGTGTGGAGCCTGATGGGTGTGGTTATCAGATGGTAAAGCCGGAGGCCGACTTGAGACGGTGGTCAAGACACCGCAAGAAAGGAGAAAGTGAGTTTCGGTTTTCCATGGTTGTGCTTTTAGGAACCTGGTTTGGTTAATGCCAGGTGGTGCGTTGCGGGAGTATTTCTGGAGTTGAGTTGCCACAGGCTTCAAGGACGAAGCCTAATTTAAGTGGGGGAGAATTGTAACATCCCGGAATATCAAGAGTAAAGTTGAAGGGCTAAAAGAGTAAATTAGAAAGGGAAACTCGGCGAGTCCACGATTGGACTCGGCGAGTAGGGTCGCGATTTTGGTCGCGTGTTAAGTGGCCGACTCAGCGAGTCGGCGGCTGGACTCGGCGAGTAGGCGCTGAGTGGAGAAAACCCTAATTTTGGAGGATGAGCCCTATATAAAGGACATTATATCCTCTCCCCAGCCTCCTTACCTTCCCTTGAAGTCCAGAAAACCCTAGAAACGCGATTGTGAAGGTTTTGAGTGTAATTGAGCCTTGGAGAAGAGAATTGGAGGAAGATTTTGGAGAGTTAGGAGGCTTGGAGCAAGGGGCTTTTCTTAGATTCAGATTTCATTGCTATTGGGGCTTCCTTTTGAGGTATTATCTCGTTCTTGGACTGTTATTCTTCTAGATTCATTATTCTTGGAATGTATGGGAGGTTTAGCTTGTGGTATCTTGAGTTTGAAGAGTAGATCTGAGGTTGCTACCTCAGATCTGGAGTGGAGGAGGTCTAAAGTGCATTAAAGTCCCTGTTCTTGAGTGATTAGTGAAGCCATCATGTCCCAAACCCTAACCCTAAAGTGTAAAATGCCTAGATCTCTTTGGATTCATGTAAAGTTTGCCACTTTACGTGATGGATGGGTTGTAGGAGGCTAGATCTACGTTTTGAATCAATTGCATGGACTGGAAGGTTCTGTTTGGGATGAGATCTAGAGGCACTCGGCGAGTCACAAAGGTATACTCGGCGAGTTGCTTCAATATGGTCTGGAACTCGGCGAGTTGGAAGAACAACCCGGCGAATAGGTTGAAGATAGGCTTAGACTCGGCGAGTCTGGTCGTGAGGTCCAAGTTTCTTCTGGTTGAGCTATGACTCGGTGAGTCGAGTGAGAAAGGACTCAGAGTTGCTGGACTCGATGAGTCTTGGGGTGACTCGGCGAGTTAAGTCGCGGATGGGGGAGTTTCTGTGTATGTGGACTCGGCGAGTCATTGGGATGACTCGGCGAGTAGAGTCAGTCAGGGGTTGGCTTTGCCCAAGGGTTGACCAGTTATTTTCCAGGGGCATTTTGGTAATTGTTGAATATTGTTTTGAGTTTAGTGTCTTGGTGTTGGCCAGTGTTGGAGATCGTATCAGTGGTTGGAGTAGCTTGGGTTTATCTGTTCAGTCGGCAATTTCGAGGTGAGTTATCCTCACTATATCAACAGGGTCTAAGGCACCAAGGCCGGCCCTTTATCGGATTGAGATCCATGTATTTGTTGTTATGATATTGCTTTGATATGTTGCATCCTGGTAGCTCGGATGGTATATGTTAGAGACATGGTTGAGGTCGGTATCCTGAGATGTAGGGTGATGCTATGCTAGTGACCGGTTAGGTCGGTATCCTGGTTAGGATGATGATATGTTATGTGATCTGTTTGATCGGTTTGTTGACTGTGAATTGTTATATGATTGTATGTTTATGTGCACATGGTTGTTTGGACTGGAGTTGGGTTGAGGCGGGTCCTGCTTTGTGCTGTAGGCCAAGATACCCAGGACGGACCAGTTGTCCCGAAGGCCCAGCGAGCGGTCTGGATAGGCTGTAGGCCCCAAGAGGGCGGACCAGACGTGTCGAGGCTCGGAGAGTGGACCAGGCCGACTGAAGGCCCGGTGCGGGCGGACCAGTCAGACTGTAGACTCAGAGAGTGGACCAGGTTGATTGAAGGCCCGGTGCGGGCGGACCAATCACACTGCAGACTCGATGTATATGGCTAGACTCGGAGAGTGGACCAGGTGGATTGAAGGCCCGATGCGGGCGGACCAATCACACTGCAGACTCGATGTATATGGCTAGACTCGGAGGGTGGACCAGGTGGACTGTTGGCCGGTGCGGCAGACCAGTCACACAGTAGACCCGAAGTGCATGGCTGTTCTGTGATTGAATATGATATGGCATGTTATGCGTGTATGGTATATGTGGTTAGTATTTTGGAGATATCTCACTAAGCTTTCGGGCTTACAGTTGTGGTTTTATGTTTTTCAGGTTCTTCAGGAGATTGTGGCAAGGCGAAGGCCTGATCGTACCGCTCCTCATGTTTATGTTGTGATGTGATTTTGGGAATACTTTAATTTAATTGTATTGAAAACCTTTTTGAAATAATTTAATGAAATCGGGTTGTTTTTGAAAAGTTTAAATTGGTTGGAATTTTTCGGTCGTTACAAAGTTCAAGGTCACTCAAGCCCTGTTGGCAAAAAGACACGAAGATGGAAAGTCTGTATGTGCTCATGTCTTGGATATGAAGTTACATATTGATAGATTGGGAATGTTTGGTGTCGATGTCTCAAGAAAGTTGGTTGTTGACTTGGTTCTTAAGTCACTTCCCGAATCATATGGTAAGTTCGTTAGAGAGTACTGTATGATGGACTAAGACGTGACCCTTATTGATTTCACTTATTTGGTTATTGCAACTGATGTGTGTAAAACTCAGCTAGTTTTAAACCTACTTTTAATTATAAAATGAACACACAGAGGTAGTAGACCTATCAATTGTGGTACAGCTAAATAAGTAGGGTATCGAACACAGGGAACGGTAAATTAAAACTAAAGGCTAATTTTATCTAAATTAAATAATAAATAGGGGTTTTCTCTAGTTTTACAAGACTAGAAACTTACTAATATTACTTAGGCTAAAAACTAGAAAAGCAAAGATTTAACTAAATTCAATAACGAGAGGGACTTCTGTTTAGTTCAACTCAATTGATCATATGGTTGATATTATGGTAATAGTGCAATGGATTAATTCTTCTATTGGCTACCGATTCAAGTGATTAGCTTTGCGTTCGCTGCACTAATCCTTAGAGAACAAACTAACTCAAACAGTGATCAGTTGTCTAATTTAATTTAATTCACTAGATTATTTACTCGGGTTAATTTAGACTTGTAATAGCTAACTAATTTGGTCCTTTAGTTAACATCTTGTTGATGGTCATCAAACAAGCCCACACATGAATTTACCTAATTCTCTATTAATTCTAGTTTCACGTTCGTTATTCCTAGACATATGAGAAAGTGGTCACATAAACATATGAGGTTGACAATTAAAAGATGTTCATACTATTTAATTATCTTCCTATCAACAGAAAAATAGTTATCATTCACACACAAGGTTCTTTAACAAGCTAAAATCAACAAAATCACCAATATTGAATTAATCCTACCATAAATCAAACCATAGTTTCAATATTCTATCCCCAAACAGAAGTTTAAGAGTTTAGCTCATGATTGAGGTAATTAACAGCAATAAAACGAATTCTAATTGTCTAACCATGATTGAAAACAATAGATTAATTAGAATGATGAGAATTTGCCTCAAATCTTCTTCGGAATTGAATTCTAGGTTGTATCTTCGTTCTTCAGATCTCTCCTGTCTCTGATTCGCAACTTGCTTCTCCCCAAGGGTTCCAAAATACCTTATGTCGATCTGGACAACTATTTTTATAGATTTGAACCGACTCGCCAAGTCCAAGACCGACTCGTCGAGTCCACCCCTTAATTCCCGTACACGATAAGTCACGAAGTCTTTATCCTCTCGAATATTCGATGCTACTCGCCGAGTAGTCGACCCTACTCGCCGAGTACCTTGTATTTTTAGCCTTTTTCTTCTTTGTTCAACTCTCGAGCTCCCAACCGCTTCTCCTACTTCCTTTTGCTTCCGATCTTCGCTTTTGGACTGAAAACACAATTCAAACACTTTTAAGTATCTTTTGTCCATGATATGCAATAAATTAGCTAATAAATGATAAAAATCTATACTTATTATGAGGCTAAATATGCAAATATCAGCAGCTGAGTCAGAAATGATTTGGCGCACTGGTTGAGCAAATTTGTCTGATAAATGAATATCCCAACCTTCTATGGGCAATGGCAACATTGGAAGTACAGAAAATTTTTCTCTACGCAAGAGAAAGGTTGAGTCTGAGATAGTATCGTGTACCATTCTAGAAGAATCCATATGTTTCTACTAGCAAAAGAAGGGGCATTTGTTATGAAACTGTCCTGACTACCTGAGAGATCTAAGAGATGGGAGAGTCAAGATGTATGACTCTGCTTCAGGTAAAATCCACTATCTAACTCTATTAAGTTCCTATTTGGAGATTCTTGATACATGATGTGATAAGATTACATTTTGATGTTTTGAATGATCGAAGAAAAGAAAGGAAGCTTAAAGGAAGGAGCGAGTTGAGTCTAATCATGAAGAAATGGATTACGATCGCATGGATTCGATGATCGGATTTTTGAGCTGCTGCTTAGAGTTATGATAGATTGCTTAGGAATATGTAATAGTATAGTTTTCATTTGCATTGTAAGGATATATTTTTTCCGCAATAAAATAAATTTTGATTTTGTCTTATTTATATTTCCTTGCAATGACAATTGTGAAAATTGATGTCTGTGTGTTTCTATTATAAGCAATATTAAGTGGATGTTATTATTAGTTATGTTATTTATGGTAGTGTCATAATTTTCTAAGTAAGGAAAGATTCCCATCGCCCAAGTTTCAATTGGACAGAACCTTGGAATCATATGATTTGAATTATGTGATGTATGGAAATCTTGGTACTTAGAAAATTTAAGGCTAATTCCTTGACAAAGAGTCAAGTGAAGGACTAGGAGATCGAGTTCATAATGTTGTGCACTGGTCATGTTCACCAGAAATAACAATAAGATTATTCGTCATGATTTACTAAAATTCTAGTGTGACAACCCGAAATTTCCATTTGTACGAACATTATCTATTCAATAGAAACCAGTTCAGTTTCAGTGATTTTCAGACTTTCCGAACAAGTTTGTGTACATTAGGGTTTACGTTTAAGGAGATATCAGGAGAGTGGATGCTCCTGGTTTTGTAAAATTTGAGCATTCCAAGTTTCATAATGTTGCAGTCCTATTTCCAGAATAAAAATATTTTCTGCCAAAATATTTCAGGACTATAAATAGATTTCTGAATTAATTAATTCATTATTCACAATTCCAACTAGAGAAAAGCCATTTTCTCTCTGACGGATCTTCGGGTTTTTATCCCAGATTGTGAGTCCACTTTACTAGATATGTTTTATTACTTGTTATATGCTTTATAACATTAATTACATGTTTAAACTACAAGATCCGGGAGTTTACCGCCCAAGAACGTTCTTGGGGAGTAAACTCCAAAACAAGGCCTATAAGCTTCCTAGTCCCACTTCCTTGATAGACAACTAATTAGGGACTTAGTGTATGATCATTAGAGGCTTGAAATCATTTAAGAACCATAAGTTATAGGAGTTTACGGCCAAGGAGAGTTCTTGGGCCGTAAACCCCTTTTTAAGGGCTATATGTGCCCTAAACAACCCCTAAAGCTTAAGGACATTAACCCTCAAATGCTTGTAACCATTTTAGACATCAAAACACTTCAAGATCATAAAGAAATAGGAGTTTACGGCCAAGACATGCCCTTGGGCCGTAAACCCCTTTTTGAAGGGCAAAATGTACCACAAACACCCCTAAGGCCTTAAGATAATTACCCTTGAATACTTAGGACTTGAATGGGGATTAAACAACATCAAAATCATCCCTAAAAGGGAGTTTACGGCCAAGGAACATTTCTTGGGCCGTAAACTCCAAGTGAAGGCACAAATGTGTGCCTCTTGTCCCCTTTAGCCTTAGATAAAATCATGGAAGCTATCCTAGATGTGCAAGTGCCTCAAATGAATTAAAATCCAACACCCCATAGGAGTTTAAGGCCGTAAACTCTAGGGGATATGGTCATTAGGCCATAAACTCCCCTATGGAGCATTCTTGGGCCTTAAACTACTTCAGGTATGATTCCAACAAAGCTAGGAGTATTCTAGGATCAAGTTAGCACCTTAAAACACCCAAAACCACCAAGTGAGGAGTTCACGGCCGTAAACCCATGAGTTTACGGCCGTAAACTCCAAAGGTGGGGTTTGTTGGGTGGTGAACTCTTATACAATGTCATTTGGTGTTTCAAACCCTTTTGCCTTGTCCCGTAGCAACTTAGATGCAACCATTAGGACCTTTAACACTTATGCAAAGTGTTTTACATGTTCCTAAGTGTCTTAACTTATTTGTTAAGTTATTATTTGGCTAATTAGTTATATATATGCTTATTATATGATAACTAGGCTCGTGCGTGTAAACAAGTCTCCGTTTGCCACCTAGCACGGTATCCGACACTGCAATTCAAACAGCTCACCACAAGTGAGTTCATACCACTTTAATCAACCTTTGAAATGATTTTAAATGTTTTAAATACTTTATGGGGGGGAATACAAGTCAAACACTTATAGTTATTGCTTCAATCACATGTGATTGCATTTAATCACATGTGATTAATAACTAGGAAACCAATGATTTTTGCCACTGTTCAAACTGTTTATCAAACTGCTTTACTTTGAAATGTTTTTCAAACTCTTATACTTTTCAAACTTATTTACAACTGTGATTCAAACAAATGTTCAAATTACTTATACTGTTTATTCATACTTATTTACAACTGTGATTCAAACAAATGTTCAAATTATTTATACTGTTTATTCAAACTTATGCCTTCAAATTGTTTTATAGGTTGACATCAAGTCGATATTTTCTTGAAATAATATTTATGGTTCAAATGTCTTATAAAATTTTTATTTATGCTTTTACTTCTTATAAATTGCATGCCCATATATGTATAGATGTATAAATAATGTTTAAAGGGCTTAGGAATGCCACCCGCCCTATTTCCTTTTCCTCGATTTGGATGTGGTCTGGTGGGATTTCGGGTGACCATCCGAAGGTCGTTTCAATATTAATTATATATCAAATATACATATATAGACATAAAGGTACTTCCATATACATACGTACTAGAAACATCATTAGTTAGTTACCATCGGGGTAACACAGGATCGTACATATACAGCTATACTAGAAACATGAACATATACATCTATACTAGAAACATGTACATATACAGCTATACTAGAAACATGAACATATACATCTATACTAGAAACATGAACATATACATCTATACTAGAAACAGGACATATACATCTATACTAGAAGGAGAACATATACAACTATACTAGAACGAGAAACAATACATATACATGAATACGTTAACAATTGTGATCCACTGTGTCGGAGCATGCCTTAGATGCCATGGCCCGAGTTGTAGCTAGAATTCTCTTGGAGGGAGAGCGTGAGTTTGCGTATAGATCTATACTGGATTGACTATCCTACACCTTGTTGCTAGCTACAGCCGGACTTGCAGGTCTGCGGGTGCCAAACGTCATTTCTTTATTTCGACCATTCATTATGTCGTTGTTACCAGTCGATAGGATGGTGCAATTTATCACATTATACCTTAATATAAATCCGGTTTAAGGTAGTTAGTACAACAGTAGTTCCTATTATACAAAACTACAGTACTACAATGATTTACCCATTACATATATTAGTGATAACCTCACTTAAACATTAATGTACAAACTATATTTTATTAAATGATAGTTACACTTGGGAAATTACACACTTTTACAATAAACGAGTATACAAAACAGTTAAGCCTAGGTAGAAGGTTACTTTAATAGAAAATATAGGTTTTTCTGAGAGATTCAAACTTTTACAAACACGTTCAAACACTTACTTACATTTTTACAAACTTATACATTGAGACAGGTTCAAACGTTTTTGACAAAAAACATTGACACTAAAATACTTATGAACTCACCAGCTTAATGTTGATAAACTCTTTCAAAATAACTTGTATTCTCAGATCATCGGTAGACAGGTACCGAGGCCAGCTTTTGAGAAGATGGAGCGTATTCAAGACTCATCTTATTATTTTGACTTACATTATTTTGGTGTCTATATCTGTACAGAACACGGTTGTATTAAAATTATATATTTAATGCAATGGATGATGTTGTTTGCTTATTTACATTTACTGTGTTGTGATACTATACATGACGTCCTCCGCCCCAGAACGTTTCCGCCGCTCTTGGTTTTGGGGTGCGACATCTAGTATACGTGATTATTCTTACAAGATTAAGTGTAATTCTGAATCATTGAAAGTTTCAATGAATGGCCGAACAAATAAGAAGAATCAATTAGGCAGAAAGATAAAAGTTCCTCCAATCTATGAAGAAGGGAGAGTACTTTTGTATCGTGTTTTATGATCGTCTTGGTAATTGTAGGAACCATATTACAATTCATCCTCTAAGGAAAACCTTAGTGCACTAGTATGGCTAAGAAGAGGAGTCGGGAATTGTTAACATGGTTAGGTCAATAAGACGAATCGTACTTTGTTCGAAAATCAAGTCTTATAGTCATACTCCAAGATTGTGACTTGAGTGACATAATCTTAAGTGGAAATGTTCTTTTGCACATTTTGGTAAGTTGTGATGTTTTGGATAAGACAAAGATCAACCAATACCAAATGTGTGTAGGTTTTATCTTGATAAAAACACACACTAACTCTTGAGTATGTGTTTGTCGAGAAATGTTTCTGGATAAGAGAATCTAATATGTCAAGAGGTCAGTGGGAGTCTTAAAGATCTTGAAAAGGATTTCAAGAACTAATCAAGTATAAAACCATCACTTTGACATATTCTTGTTTTTGTGCCATTCCATTTTGGTCAACTATGCATGTGAGTTATATGAGTTCTCAATGGGTTACATAGGGGCATGGCACCTTGATCAATGGAAATTACATTGAAAGGTAGGGGTGAGCTGCTCAATAACTTGGAAGCAATGGTGGGACCCTTGATGGCAAGAAATTAAGAATGAACAAGTTATGTCCATAAGAGTTTGGATTTGTCACAACAACTGTCTTGTGATTATGGTTATGACAAATTCACATGGATAGGAACACATACACCATAAAATCTAAGTGACAAGGTTTCTCTCCAAATCATGAAAATGATTGTGGGGAAATGCTTTCACTAAGAAGATTTTAAGAAGATAACATTATGTAATTTACATTTCTCGAATTCGATTATGATTACGGCATCCCTCTTCATAGTTCGAATTATGAGATTTGGCAATTACTTTATGATGGGTTTTAGGCATAAGAACAATCCTATGTGCTCATACAAACCCTAATGCTTGGATCTAGGTTTCTCTATTGTACATGCAATTCATCCAAGACTTTAAACCCTAGATCTATCATATGATAATCAATATAACATATAAATTAGGGATTTAGATCATACCTTGATTGTTATGTAGCAATAACAATCTCAATTCCTCCTTGTAATGACATTAGAAAGCTTAGAGTCACAAATGTCACTCCTCTAATGGTTCACAAACACCAAGAGAAAGAGGATGAAGAAGAGAAGAGAAGGAGGCTGCCCTAAACGTGTGGAAACCCTAGACAATAAGTTCACCATGTTTTTGGGGCATAAGGGTTCTTTAAATAGTGAGGCTATTAGGGTTATCTAACAAGGAAACCCTAATTTGGATGCTTAAGCCCTAAGCAACCCATGGGCTCCTTCCTTAAAGGCCTAGGACGATTTCTAATGGGTTTCCCCATAGAATTCGTCCACTCCTTTATTATGGAGTCCATTGGCTCAATATTCAACTATCATACAATTGACAGTTCTAGTCCCTTAAGTTTAATTAATCTCTTTTAGCCACAAACTTAATTCTTATTAATTCTTGACTAATATTAATTAAACAATATGATTTCTCCTTTAATATATTATTCTCATAATATATTAATAAATCATATTTAATCATTTCTCTCCATAATTCATCCTATCAAGTTGCTTTGGTGAAGGCAACCCAAAAGGACCATGCACCATCGGGTCAAGTACATACCAAAACAGTTATGGACTTAGAAACTAATCCAACAGTCTCCCACTTGGATAAGTCTAATAACTATTCTGCATATGACTTTAGATCCTGATCTGCAATCATAGCTTTCCAAAGCCGCTATCAACTCTGATCTTATCAGATACGCGTGTCCTTTAGATAAGGGATCATATATTCCTCCATTCTAGATATTGTATAGACTGAGACATTGATCTAAATCATTCTCTCTGTCTATGTGTTGTTTCCCGAATTCAGATTTATGACGACTGACAACAGACTACAATTTGAACACATCAAATTAGTCCCGGCTTGGCCAAGCACTTAGGTGCCATCACTAAATCATCGAGGGGCCCACAGATATCGCTTTTATCCTACTTTGGATAAAAGGAACGGATAAACTTTGACTCAATGCTCGCTTGCACTCACTCACCAAATCACACACAACAATAAGTTTTATAACACCAAGTTACTGGTGCGTTTACATATTATCAATGTGCAACCGATTCGCAAGATACAACTCACACATCTCGGTTTCAAGAATATAAGATGTTATCGTCTCACTAATCATTCGTGATACTATCCATGAAGTGATCCAAGTGAGCGTGGGTTTAATCCAATGCTCAAATCATATTCATAAGCACTCATGAACGTTGCAGCAAACATTTGCTTATGTCTAATGCTTTTTAGACAATCCAC
Source organism: Lactuca serriola (assembly GCF_051521515.1). NCBI lineage: Eukaryota > Viridiplantae > Streptophyta > Magnoliopsida > Asterales > Asteraceae > Lactuca > Lactuca serriola. Next base: position 189,475,408 of record NC_136410.1, read on the forward strand.
ACACCAATTCACGACAGTCTTCATTCATACCTACTTCCAACATATGAACGACTGTGGCCCGTTCGAATAATTTGACTGTTCTCAACCAATTAAATTATTCAGGAAGTCAAAACATGCAAAGTGAAACACAAGAATAATACTAATCCCATATGGCCTCAAAGCTTTGAGTATAAATAAAACACCTTTTATTTATCACCATATCGATTACTCATTATTTGTCGTTTCAGGTAATCAACTTCTTACTTGAATTATTACCACACTTGTCCCATGCTCTTAGCATGCATACAATGTTTACCTATGGTTCTTACTTTGTGAAATAGATCAAATGAACACATTTCCAACCATACTCATTTCACAACTCCTAATCCTTTCTATAAGTGAAATAATATCAAATTCTTGCCACTTATAGAATATGCTAGATTCTAACATTTTATGCAATGATCCTTTCGTAATGTCATAGCACAAAATCACAATGACTATTGACAATGATATTACAAAGTCCTCTATAATTACAAGACAATTCCATAGATGTGATGTCTCTCACTCAAAGTACATTCCTTTGAACATCCTTTTGCATAAAATCTTATCTATTCATAATAACTTCGATATGGTCCATCCAATACTATACTTCCAACTACTCACAAGCGACCAATCCTCGGCGAACTTTGGATTGTCCTTTGATAGTTGTCTAATTATCTTAGTCAAAACCGATTCTTTTCCTTTTCCCTCTAAATGCGCTAGACAGTTGGAAAATTTTAGAATGGTCAAATATTATAGCATTTGCAATCGATCCTATACCTGAATCGTATGGGACACGATGCATAATGTCTTACATGAAGATTTAATACTTTATCAATCTTCTACCAGAATATTTTATGTGCTACGTTCTTATAATTCGAATTATGAAGAGGAATGTCGTAATCATAATCGAAATTTAAGAACACACTATCTATCATTTGACTAATATTATTAATATTCCACAACCTAAGCCTTTAGATTTGAAATGAAGCATAATATTCTCTCCCTTAATTATAGCAAAACAACTATTCAACCCTTACAACTTTGCAAAGTATGACTCTTGTTTTCTATAATTAATATTGCTAACTTGCAATACTTGCCTTAATAATCATGCAATCATAACATTTATGTTCCCACTAGCACAATGATTATTATAAACATAACACTTATGCTCCCACTAGCTTTTACATGTATTCAGAAACAACTTAACTTTCAGAAAAATAATGCCTATTGAATTTCTTAAGTTCATATTTCTAATACCCAATGCTTTGATAATCTTTTATCAAGCCTTGTTAAACTTATACACCTTTGCCTTAGATAGCTCCTATGTGTGTCTAAACAATTCAGACTAATTGCCAAATCTCACAATTCGAATCATGGAAAGGGATACCGTAACCATAATCGAATTCGAGAATGCAATTTCACAATCACTATCTTCTTAAAATCTTCCTTAGTGAAAGCATTTCCTCACAGTCATTTTAATGAAGGAGGGAATCTTATGACACTTAGATTTTAATGGTGTATGTGTTCCTATCCATGTGAATTTGTCAAAACCAAAGTTTGCGACAAATCTAAACTCATATGGACCGAACTCTTAACAATCTTGATTTCTTGCCTTATGGTAACACGGCTGCCCACCATGTCTTCCAAGTAGTTAAGCAGCTCACCTTTTCCTATCAATGTACTTTCCATTGATCAAGGTCCTTGCCTTTTATGCATTCAAATGAGAACTCATAGGGCTCACATGCATAATTAACTCAACTGGAACGGCACAGAAACAAGGTAATGTCAACACGATAGGTTGTAAACCCCTACTCGTGTGCTAGTGATGATCGATAAGGTTTATTCTTGATTTGTTCTTGAAACCTTTCAAGACAATTAAGACTCCCACTGACTCCTTTACATATTAGAATCTCTTGTCAATAAACATTTTTCGACAAACAAGTATTCAAGAGTTAGTGTAGCTTTCATCAAAACACTTCAAAAAATTTGTCCTAGTTGGTCTTTGTCATATCCAAGACATCACAACTTACCAATTTCAAATGTGCAAGAATAAGAAAACCTTTTTCCAAATTCTACATTTGATGAATGTTATAAACCTTCTTAAGACTTGTCACTCAATATTACAATCTTAACTCTAAGACTAGTTTTGGAATGAAGTATGATTGACTTCTTGATTTAACCATTTCTTCAATTCTTGATTCCTCTTCTTATACATACACTTGTACTAAGACTTATTTAGAGGATCAATTAAAATATGGTTCTTAATCATTAAGGCATATCATAAAGTATAAAAGGTAGCCTCCCTTCTTCTTAGAATAGAGAAACTTTTATCTTTCTGCCTACTTGATTCTTTTATTCGTTCTGCTATTGATTTAAAACTTTTCAATCAATTCAGAATTACACTTAATCTTATAAGTATAATCATATTTACTAATCCTTTAGTAAATCATGATGAATATCTTTGTTACCCTTGTGGTGGACTTGATCAACACACAACTTTGTGTACTCGATCTCCTAGTCCTTCACTTGACACTTTATCAACGAATTAGTCTAATTTCCAAATATGAAATTTCTCATTCATCTTGCAACCAAGTTGCATGATTCCAAGTTTCTGTCCAATTGAAACTTGGGCGACGAGAAACTCTCCCTATTTGGTAAATTCTTGACATTTCCACAATTATCATAATTAAGAATCACATCCACTCGTTGTAGAAATATACGAACATCAATTTTTCATAATGAATTTATTGCAAGGAAAATAAATAAATAAATAAATGAGTCAAACCAAAATTTATTTTATTCATAAAAGCAGCGGAAACCATTTGTCCTTACAATACAAAATCAACTGAAAACTATGTAGAAAAATTCCTAACAACTCTATCATAACTTTCTAAGCTCAAAATCTAATCTTCAAATCCATGCGATCGAGATCCATTTCTTCGTGATTAGATTTATCTTGCTTTTCCATCAAGCTTCCTCTCTTTTCACTGATCCTGCAAAACATTCAAATGCAATCTTATCACATCATGTATTAAGAATCAACGAATAGGAACTTAATGGAGTTAGATAGTGGATTTTACCTGAAGCACAGCCATACTCTTTGACTCTCCCATCTTCTGGACTCTTCAGGCTCTTAAGGCAGACTTGTATCCAACTCCCTTTCTCTTGGCAGCAAACGTAGGTCGGTTCTCCTAGAACGTCCTCGGAAGCATGGTTGGTTGACTTTCCCAACAAATATTCTCCATTGCTTTGCCAAATCATTTCTGATTCAGCAGCAATGAGCATGTAAGTTAGGTCAATGAGGTTATCGTCATGATCCATCATATAATACTTTCTTTTGAACTCATTATATGATTCAGGGAGTGACTGCAAAACCCAGTTCACAGCCAACTTATCAGGGAATGACGCACCCAACATTATCAACCTATTGATGTGTGATTTCATTCCTAGAACGTGGGCACACATGGGTTTACCATCTTCATGTTTCAATTCCAATAGGGCTTTAGTGACATTGAACCTTTCAATTCTTCGATCTTGTGGGTTAGGGAGAATAATTGGAGGAGGTGGAGGAAGTGAAGCATGATATCTTGTTCCTCGATCGAATCGTGGAATATCATCTTCATGTGGAATGCTTGTTCCATGGGATTTGGGAAGACCATAGTTGTCGTACATTGACATCTACAAAACGGAAGAAAATAAATTCAAGTTAGTTGATTGATTGAGTCCTTAATAAATCACCCAAATGACATATTAAGGCTAGGACCCAACACAATACGCTACAACCTAGAAAAGGGATGTCGTAATCTAGTTGCAGAATATTTGAAGGTAAGTGAATGAAGATTCACTAATTTCCACCAACGAAAAACGAAAAAGAAATTTAAGTTTTAAATCTATGAAAACTCCTAGATCCTTTGAGATTCATCGAACATTTCAATGGCATGTTTAAATCTCGATATGGCCCTCTAGTTTGTGACTGGGATGCCGAGGATCACAAAGCGGTTGTGAATAACCATGCAAACTTACATGGAGCCCCCACATGTTACAGTCACATATTCGATGTGCCGGTAAACCACACACGCTCCACCGAACTATGACAAACATTGAGTCACCCTTTGCTACCTTTGCTTAGAACCATTTAGTGTGTCGGTTAACGACACACGCTCCACTAACGTCTTTGCAAGGGTACAAAGTGTAATTTCATGGAATTGCATCAATTCACTTTTGCCTAAAGTAACTAAGATTGGGAATTTGTAAAACATTTAGTTACTTTTGTACTTCATTATACTTATAATGGAAAGTTCTGTCCTATCCTACCCGTTCGGCTAACGACCCTCCACTAGTCAAGAGTGCGGTGGGTAAGAGTGGATACCCATTCAATCACCATTTTATAGGCAATTTCCTTAAACACCCCTTATAGACCAGCTTCGTAAATGAGGCCTACTAACGGTAAGACTGACTTTTACTCATACATATATATAATGTTAGACTTTTAATGTTATATATAGTATAGGGTGTATTTTACACTTTTAAAATACTAGGTGGTCTAATTTAACAAATATACTTTTAATTCAATTAAATTGTAAACCAAAACTTTATGGATTTATTAAACCTCTTTTAATTATACACCTTAATTAATTAATAAAACCATAAGGGTGTGATTTGAACTTTTCAAAACAATACTAGGGTTTTAGAATTTAACATTCCTAAATTAAACTTTTAATCAACTTTTAAATTCCAAAACTTGAGGGCAAGTTTTTGAAACTTTTCAAAACATTAGGGTTTAGAATTTAAATATACATCAAAATTAAACTTTTAATCAAAATTTAAATTCCAAAACTTTAGGGCAAGTTTTGAAACCTTTTCAAAACATTAGGGTTTCAACTATTTAAATTTCAAAACAAAACATTTGAGTTCAAATTTAAACTATAAAACCTAAAGGGGAAAAATTGAAACTTTTCATACAAGATAATTCAAATCTATATTACAAATAATCAAATATTATCTAATAAAACAATTGATTATCTAAATTTTGACAATTATCTTCTATTTAGGTAAGGATAATCACCAAATATTGATAAAATTCGGATTTTATAACAAAAATATGTTTATGGTAATTATCCAAAGCCAAAACAGGAAGAAAATCGCGAATGTGAGCTGTCAGACCCTTTGACTCGTCGAGTCTGGACCTGGACTCGTCGAGTACAGCTGACTCGGCGAGTTAAACACTCAGAAGTCAAAAACTTCGATTTTCAGTGCTGATTTCGATCAAATATGCATCAATAAAATAGAAACCAATCTAGGCTCTGATACCACTGATGGGTTTTAGGCATAAGAACCTATGTGCTCATACAAACCCTAATGCTTGGATCTAGGTTTCTCTATTGTACATGCAATTCATCCAAGACTTTAAACCCTAGATCTAGCATAGGATAATCAATATAACATATAAATTAGGGTTTTAGATGATACCTTGATTGTTATGTAGCAATAACAATCTCAATTCCTCCTTGTAATGACTTTAGAAAGCTTAGAGTCACAAATGTCACTCCTTTAATGGTTCACAAACACCAAGAGCAAGAGGATGAAGAAGAGAAGAGAAGGAGGCTGCCCTAAACATGTGGAAACCCTAGACAACAAGTTCACCACGTTTTTAGGGCATAAGGGTTCTTTAAATAGTGAGGCTATTAGGGTTATCTAACAAGGAAAACCTAATTTGGATGCTTAAGCCCTAAGCAACCCATGGGCTCCTTCCTTCAAGGCCTAGGATGATTTCTAATGGGTTTCCCCATAGAATTCGTCCACTCCTTTATTATGGAGTCCATTGGCTCAATATTCAACTATCATACAATTAACAGTTCTAGTCCCTTAAGTTTAATTAATCTCTTTTAGCCACAAACTTAATTCTTATTAATTCTTGACTAATATTAATTAAACAATATGATTTCTCCTTTAATATATTATTCTCATAATATATTAATAAATCATATTTAATCCTTTCTCTCCATAATTCATCCTATGGTGAAGGCAACCCAAAAGGACCATGCACCATCGTGTCAAGTACATACCAAAACAGTTATGGACTTAGACACTAATCCAACAGTTTAAACATTTAAGACTTATTGTTATAAGTGCTTAAACTATTTAGACACACATATGAGCTACCTAAGGAAAGGTGTATAAGTTTGAGAAGCTTAGATAAAGTCTTATCGAAGCATCTAGTATTAGAAATATGAACTTAAGAAATTCAATAAGCATTGTTTTTTCTAAAAGTCCAGTTGATTTCTGAATACATGTCGAAGCTAGTGGGAGCATAAGTGTTATGCTGGTAAGTAAATAATTATAATGTTAGTGGGAGCATGATTATTATGATAAGTACTGCAAGTTAACAATATTAATTATAGAAAACAAAAGTTTCACTTTGCAAAGTTGCAGGGGTTGAAAAAGTTGTTTTCCTATAATTAAGGGAGATAATTTTATACTTCATTTCAGTTCTAAAAGCTTAGATTGATTTTTTAATCTGATTTGGTCATATAAAATTAAGATTGTGTTCTCAAATTCGATTATGATTACGGCATCCCTTTTCATAGTTCGAATTGTGAGAACATGGCAAATAGAGATATTATAGCAAAAGACTGGTCAAGTATCACGTCTTTATGTAAGACATTATGAATCGTATCCCATATGCTTCGGGTATAGGATCGATTGCATATGCTATAATATTCACGTGTTCTAATTTTTTCCCAATTCCTAGGGCATTAAGAGGGAAAAAGGATTAGAACCAGATATGACTAAAAGTGATTAATCAATTGTCAATCGGACAATCTAAGGTTCGCTGAGGATTGGTCGCTTATGAGCAGTTGGAAGAATAGTAATGGATGGACCATACTGACATTATTATTATTAGATATGATTCTATTAATAATGAGTTGTCATATGGAAAATATGGAAATGTTTCCATATGTGGTAGTTTGACGTTAAGAATCTCTATGTCTAGATTAGAAAACTTTTATGCAAGAAGGATGTTCAAAGGAATGTACTTTAAATGTGAGACTTCATATCTATGGAATTGTCTTGCAACAATCTCCAATAGAGAACTTTGTAATTTCATTGGCAATAGTCTTTGTGACTTTGGCTCTATGACATTACGAAAGGATCGTTGCATAAAATGTTAAAAACTAACATATTCTATAAGTGGCAAGAATTTGGTATTCTCACACTTGTGGTAAGGATTGGGAATTGTGAAATGAGTGTGATTGAAAATGTTATTCAATTATACAATTTCACAAAGTAAGGACCACATGTAAACATAGTGTGCATGCTAAGAGCATGGGACAATTGTTGTTATAATTCAAGTAATAAGTTGATTATCAGAAACATTATACAATGAATAATGTGTGATCAATATGGTGATTAAATAAAAGGAGTTTTATTTATACTCAAAAGTTTGGGGCCATATTTTGTTCGATTATTCTTGTGTTTCACTTTGCATGTTTTGACTTCCTGAATAATAAGATTATTCGAACATTCCATAGTCGCTCATACTTTGGGAGTAGGTATGAAAGAAGATTGTCATGAATTGGTTTGTAGATTGTCTAAAGTGTATTAGACATAACAAAGGTTTGTTGCAACGTTCATGAGTGCTTATGAATAAGATTTGAGCATTGGATTAAACCCACACTCACTTGGATCGCTTCAAGGATTTTATCACAAGTGATTGGCGAGACGATAATATCTTATATTCTTGAAACCGAGACATGCGAGTTGTATTCTGCAAGTTGTTTGCACATTGATAATATGTAAACGCACCAGTAACTTGGTGTTATAAAACATATTGTTGTGTGTGATTTGATGAGTAAGTACAAGAGAGGATTGAGTCAAAAAGTTTATCGGTTCCTTTTACCCAAAGTGGGATAAAATCGATATCTATGGTCCCTCAATGATTTAGTGATGACACCCTAAGCGCTTGGCCAAGCCTGGACTAAGTTGATGTGTTCAATTGTAGTCAGTTGTCAGTCGTCATAAATCGGAAATCGGGAAACAACACATAGACAGAGAGAATGATTATAATCAATGTTTGATGTTTATAAGATATCTAGAATGGAGGAATATTTGATCCCTTATCTAAGGACACGTCACTGACTAGGTCAGAGTTCGACAGCGGCTTTTGGTAGCTAAAATTTGTTGGTCAATTTTTTAAGTTATACTTGCAACTATAGTTAATAGAATTATCCAAGTGGGAGACTGTTGGATTAGGTGTCTAAGCCCATAAATATAATTGGTATGTACTTGAATTGATAGTAGCAATGTCCTTTTGGGTTGCCTTCAAACTTGGCAATTAAATAGGATAACAGTTGGAAAGAGAAGAATGATTTATTAATTTATTACTTGGTTAATAAATTAATTTGAAATCAAGATAAATGATTTATTAATGTATTATGGATATAATATATTAATTAGAAATCATATTGTTTAATTAATATTTAATTAGAAATTAATTTGGAATTAATTTTAGGATTAAAGGAATTAATTGAAACTGCAGGGGCTAAAGGTGACAATGTTCAAAAGTTGAGCATTTAGCATTCTAGAACCTCTCTTAGAGGTGGGGAACGAAATCTAGAGTGTCCTAGGGTTTCCTTGGGCTCTAAGAGTGCCTTGGAAGCCATAGGGAGGAAGTTAAAGGATTAGGGTTATCTAAGATACACCTGCCTTATCCTAAACCTTCCTTATCACCTATATAAACCCCTATAGGGTTGGATTTCATCCAAGGGACTCCAAGAAAGTCTAAGAGCCAGAATTTTCACTTCCCTTCTCTCTCCCCATAGTAATCCTTGGTTGCTAGATTTGTCTGTGAGCCATTAGAGGCGCGACACTTGTGGCACTTGCTACTAAAGTTCAAGATCTTCAAGGATTTGATTGTTATTACAATATAACAATAAAGGTATGTATCCTAACTCTAATTATATGTTGATTTCGAAAATTACATGTGCCTCCTAGGGTTTCTAGTTTTTATGTTCAATGTTTGTATGTCTAATAGTGAAAACATAGATCCTCAAATTAGGGTTGCATGCACACATAGGATTGTTTGCTATGTATAAAACCCAACACAACATTCCTGCTACTAGAGAGAACTGATAGCTTGACATTGGGTATTGTATGGAGGATAGTATGGTCCTCGAGGACCAAGTTTTCGTCCCCGCCTACAAGAGTAGTGATTGCGGCTGAGAAACCACTAGTTGCAACTGTTGAGTTGACAATTATGACTATTAGGTTGGTGGTTGCGACTGTTGAGTCGCTATTGACTGAGGTGTTGCAGTCGTGGTTGTAACTGATATGTGCTCCGAGTTTAATGTCATTTGGGGATAGCTTTGTATGGGTTAAGCCTGAGAATCACAACAAAGAAAGAACCGACGTCAGTCGTCGTCCAGGAGGTGGTCCCGGAACGAAAATCCGAAGATTTAGTTAGTAATTGGATGAGAGAATTCGGGTTTAGTTTAAGGTTGAGGATGAGGCGATCCCTTCTTCTGGAGAAGAAGGGTTTCTTTTATACTTGCTGTCATGGGAGCATGTCCCTGACAGTACTTTTTCTCTTGTCTTGGCGATGGACGTGGAGGTGTCCTATTGGCGGATTGTGCACCACTAGCGGTTATCTGCTATTGGTGCAGAACTACTAGAGGGCAGCACTCTAAGTGCCATACTTGTCACTCTGGGGAGTGATTACTATTGTTTTGGTTTCCTATAGACCGGAGTTTCTTGTTCTAAGTTAAACCTTGGCGCTAGAACGTCGGGGTCTAAGTGCGAGCCCGCGAGGGCGAGGGCCTTGGTCTCGCATATATATTGGGTAGCGAGCATTAGCAAGATTTCCCTTTCTCGTTATCTTTAATGTATTCATAGAGGGATATGTTAACTATATATATATATATATATATAGGGTCCGGTTCCGGTGAGGACTCAAAAAATGATGAGGACAGCAAGGACAATTCTCCACCACCCACTTCGTTAAGGGCGCAAACAACAAACCCAATATTTAAACGTGACGCGTTCACATGCCATGCACATCTGTGATAATTATTACAAATTTGAGGATTTAATCATGTGCGACGAATGGCCATGGAACTTCATTTAAGTGTACTTTTTTTATTTTTGTTTTTTATTTAAGTCTAAAAAAATTATAAAATAAATTTAAACATATATATTTTCGGTTTTTAGGTTTTTATTTTTTTTTCATTTTGTTTTTATTTCATTTCATTTTGTTTTCATCTTTTTCGTTTTTTTTTTCTAAAAAATTTTTAATTTTTTTCTTTTTTCATTATTTTTTATTTTTTAATGTCTTTAATACTTAAAGATTCTAGTGTTTTTGTTTATTATTTTTTTATTTTTTATTTTTTAAACTAAATATCGGTTTGATTTTTTAATTTTTAACAATTATAAAAGTTTTAAATAATCTAAATATTAAAGATCATAATATTCTCCATTCATACTACTTTTAAATCATATTATTTTTGGATCAAAATAGTTTAAATCAAATTATTTTTAATCATAATATTTTGGATCATATTATTTTTGAATTATATGATTTTGGATCAATAATATATTCAATTAAATAAAGTTTTTGTTCAAAAAAAATTATAGATCATTATATATTTTGAAAATTTTAATTTTGAATCATAAAAAATATAATTAAATATTATAAAATATTTGAATCTAAATAGTTTTAGATCATAAAATTAAGGATCATAAACAAGATGAATCAAAAGTTTTTTTAAGTAAAAAATATTTTCAATTTTCAAAGTTTAGATCATATTATGTTTAATATTTTCTATCAATACTAATATGTTTTAAAATTAAAAATGAACACTTAAAAAACTTAATTTTGAAAAATTCTTTGTACAAATTCACTAGTATATTTAGTAGAAGTATCCCTTAGGTTTTTTTTTAGAATACTTTTTCTTGTTTTTTATAATAATAATAATAATAATAATAATAATAATAATAATAATAATAATAATAATTTTTTTCCAGATTTTCATGATTGTGTGCTCATTTTGTAGTTAATTAAATTTTAAGAACTTTTGTTTTTTTCTTTTTCCAAATTTATGTTCAAAGAAAAAAAGTTATAGTCAAAAAAGGAAGTGAATGAAAAAACCCCCCCACCAAATTAGGGTTTGAATGTGTGTGTGTGTGTGTGAGAGAGAGAGAGAGAGAGGAGGAGTTTTTTTCTTTTTTCTTTTTTCTTTTACCTTTTTAACCTCAAAACAATTAACATTTGCTGGAAAATGCCAAAATCTCGCACATATTTACAAAAGCGTCATATCATCTCGCGAGATTTTTGACGATAAATAAAATCAAATATTCAACTTTTACTTTTTCAATCTTACGGCATGCAATGATTTGTCATCACAATCCTCACTTATTTTTTTAGTATTCAGCCGATCGAACTTTTATATATATATATATATATATATATATATATATATATATATATATATATATATATATATATATATATATATATATATATATATAGGTGTAAGACCAATATATTAAATGAATTTATTTAAAAGAAAATTAAATATAAAATTCTAAACATTTGAGAAGTTCGAATTTATAAGAAAAATATTGAATTATTAAAATTAAAATGTTTTTTTAAAGTAAAAAAATAATTTATATAAGTAAAGAAAGGAAATGAGGCTTTATATAGAAATTTAGAAATTTAAAGGAAAATCATTAATAAAACTGATATGCATTTATTATTATATTTATTGCAATTATTATACTTAAATATTATGTGGAATTTAATGAAATGGAAAAAAAAACCTAAAATAACATGTGGAAAATAAACTAATTTAAAATAACCACAAAATAACATGTGACAAAATGAATTAGAGTGTGACATATGACAAAAAAGATCTTTATTTATTAGAGTAGATATATATTCTTGTTGAATAATGATCGGAGACAAAAGAAATAGTTAATTTTTAGTTTTTGGTAAGAAAAAAAAATCTAAGTTAATTATGTTTTCTTAAGAAAATTGCTAGCGACACAAAAATTATAAAAAGAGGATAATTATGTAATTACAAATATTCAGTCTTTTAATTTGATTTGTTTAGTTTGATGTAAAATTCAAGAATGGTAATTGAATAGACTTTTATATTTCAAAAAAAAAATGAGTTTGACATATAATTTAAGAAAATCAATAGCAAATAATATTTTAGTTAACATACGAATATTGTAAAATGCTTATTAATGTTATATACATGTGGTGTGGGTCTGGGACGTTGCAGTTTGCCAATTTCTTAAACCTCAAACCGCACTGCTATAATGTGATGCGGTGAATAAAACGAAAAGATAATTACCTTTATAAATTAATTATTATTATTTTTTTACATTCTTCTTTTGCTTTGGTATAATATTTAACCTAATAAATTTAAAACCACACCATTTTGGTAAACATATTTTTAAAATACACTATTTTGGTATTTAAAAAAAAACACTCGTAGATTTGACATGGAAAAAAACACATGATCGTTTTATAGAATTTTATTATTTAAGATATTAAATATAAAAATTAAAATTACTAAACACTAAAATACCATAAATGAAAGACCAATAATATAAATAAGAATATCATCTTCAATGATGTTTGTTCCATGTATTATAGGAATTTAAAAAAAAATAGAAGTAACTTTTATCTACATCGACAACATTGTTCATGTCTCATATATATATATATATATATATATATATATATATATATATATAGAGAGAGAGAGAGAGAGTTAGGTTCAAATGTTTTCACTATCTATTGTGTGCATGTATGATTGATTCTGGACCAATCATTTTAGTTATTTTAAGAAAGTAATTAATGCATATTAAATGATGAAGATGTAATTAATATACATTATATCTTCAACATGTAATATGCATTAATTACTTTCTTAAAATAACTAAAATGATTGGTCCAGAATCAATCATACATGCACACAATAGATAGTGAAAACAAAATAACCTAACCTGATATATATATATATATATATATATATATATATATATATATATATATATATATATATATATATCCTCCCTAATAAATAAAGAACTCTTTGCCACTTGTCATCTTCTTAGACATTTGGCCACATGTCATTTTCTTATAATTTAGGTTTTCTTTTTACATAGTCTAGAAAAATTTCAAATTGGATTTTTTAAATAAGGAAAATTTATAAGAGTTAAAAATTTTGATTCCTAATTTATGGGAATTAATTTTGGGGATTTGATTTGGAGTGATGATTTGGGCAATTTTAAATGAATATAAGTTCAAAGAAATTAATTAATATCATAACCATTAACCAAGGCACATAATTTCCTTTTTTGCTTTTTCACATATGTTATATATGGGCATTAAAATTTTACTATTTACCCTTTTGACAATTCATATTTTTAAATAAGTGAGTTTTGACAATTCATATTTCTAAATAAGTGAGTTTGTACGTACGTTATTGAATTGTTCCTTATAGTATCTTACATTCATTTCTTTCAATAGTTATCTTTATTAGTATATAGATTGAAATACTTACGTATTCATCATTTAAGTTGTATTTAATTTGAAATTATATTTTAAAAATATTTAATGTTTAAACCTTGATCAAAACTCGTGTAATACACGGGTGTTACACCTAGTATATATATATATATATATATATATATATATATATATATATATATATATATATATATATAGGGTTAGGATTAAATGTGAAACTTAAGTATAGTGTGAATGTATGACTTAATGAGGATTGTTGGATTAAAAAAATCTAAAGGTTAAGAATGTTATGGCATTATTGTAATTAATAAGAATATCATTAATTTGTTTATAGAAGTAACCGTTTATATGATATTATTGACTTTCTGCAAATATTCAAATAAGGAAATGTCGACTAAATTGATATATCTGATTATCTTCAACAATCTATAGTCTTCGAACCAAAATACTAATTCACCTTCATTCTACAACCATTGCTAAAGAATCGTGAAGGATTATAAGTTGCAAGATTGTCAGTCAATTCTCACACTAAAAAACAGGAGCACATTTCTGAAAACAAAATTCAAGAATTCCTAGGTGTAGAAAAAAAAAGAATGAAGAGTAGGAGATTGGGTTCGAGGTTAAAAAAGAATTTTCAATTAAAGTTTAAGAATATTGTTCATTTTCCGTAAGCACTAGACAATGATGACTTTGTTTTTCCGACATTAGCTTTGTTGTTCGTATTATCCATCAAGAATGAAGCACTATAACACATGTAATCGATTAAGGTTTTCACCATTACTAAATGTATTTTAACTTTATTGAATAAAATTGAAGAATAACGCAGTAGTACATGCCATGATCATAAGTATTATAACATCATTCTTCAAGAATTAGAAAAGTTTAGTACATATGTTTCTATAGTTATCAGTCACTTTAGCCAAGAATAAAGTTGGTGGTAATTATTGGGGTTTTTCTTTTCCAACATGTTTGTTAAAATCATGGATTAAAAACAAAAAATCCTAACTATTTTTCATATTCTTTTAGAATAAAAATTATGCATTCATTAAAATTAATTACGCATTCTTTTAGAATAAAGCTATTGTATTCTTTAAGATTAAGCACGACATATTCTATAAGAATTAATCTGAAGAATTCTTTAAGAATACAGCACTTGATATCCCATTATGTCAGTTTTTTTTAATGAATTAGTACTGAGTAGACATGTAACGTATTTTCTAACACATAAATGTAGCATGTGAAATCTCAATCTTTGTGTCTGGTATTGATAGCCTTTAATATGGACGATAACATAGTTGTTAAAAAAAAGAATATGAACGATAACTTCAAAGGAGTGAGCCACATGTTGATGAGGTTCTACAATGGTGAAAGTAGAGATTTATATCGATTATAATATTTTAATTGCGATGAGTTAGACGTCCTAGAATAGTGGATTTTGAATTAAAAATATTGATTAGTTGCCTAAATTAGAGATATTTAATTTGGATAATAATTAATTTAATTAATTAAATTATTATAATGCATTTGTCAAATGATTGGACCACATTTAGTCTTACATTCACACAATAATTGTGGTTTATATATGAACCTAACTCTCTCTCTCTCTCTCTCTCTATATATATATATATATATATATATATATATATATATATATATATATATATCTTCCTAGTAAAATACTTTCTAAAGAGCCACATGTCATGTTTTCTACATCTTATTTTGCCACGTGGCATTATTCTATGCATCGGGTTTTCATTTTCCCGCTCATTCAAAAAACCTTTCTTCTTTGAAAAAATCCAATATAATCCATTTCAATTAGAAACTTGCTTATGTTGTATCCGAAAAATCACCCACCTAATCGGCCATGATATTCTCAACTTCTCAATCTTAATAAAACCCTAATACAAAAGACCGATTAGAAGCAGTTCTTGATCATTCAAATTCATATTTCAAATCCAAAAAAACCCCAAAATGTTAGCCTAAAATTTCGTCAATCGGTATCCCAAGATTCTAGGGTTTTGTTTGGTATGATTTCACCTTCTTATACGATTGCAACTCCACCTCCCTCCTTTTATTTATTTTTTCGGTTTCTAGATTTGTTGCGCCTCCACCCACAACCATTTGTGCTGCTAATGGAAGTTGTTTAACCCTAATGTCGATTCACAAATGGTGATAGCAACGAAAATCCAACCAAGGGTCTGAAGAGAGATGGGACAGGGAACAAATCTGGGGGTTTGTTAGCCTAACATGAGTATCAAGTACGAAGTTCGAAGTTGGGTTATGCAATGTCATCCATGAATGGTACGTATGAGATACCTACTTATTTATTTTTTTGTGAAAATTTTGAACTTTATTTTATTAAAACGATTTATTTAGGTTTGGAAGTAATTATTTTCTAGATTTGATTGTTCTTCTGTTTCTATTCTATCTACTTCAATGTGCATGAATTTGATTTTAAATCATCGAGGAAACGTAGAAGGTATTTGTTTTTAATAAAAATGAGGATGTTAATTTGTTATTCTCTATAGATTTTAGGTTTCACACACATCATAACTACATGAACAGCCATTCAAATTAGGTTTTGACAATTTTTATTTACTCCAAAATTATCCTTCCTTTTGTTTTATATTGTGATTCTTGAATGTGATTATTACTTGAAGGGATTCACTATACTTTTGAATATGTTAGAAATATGACATTTTGAGCGAATGAACAACGCAAGGATTGATGGTGATGAAGGACCATCAGGAATCAATGGGCGTTTACAGAGATGTCAATTTTAAAATGTGTTCCAAATGTGAGCCCCCACCTAAAAAAGGCATTGGTTTTGTTTATATGATTATTAAGTTCTGATTTGTGCTTGGAGAAGTGTGTTTGTTCTCTACTTATTTGTTCAATTTGATTTCATCGAAATGAAATTATATGAGGATTATAATTATCAGTTTAGGTTGTTCGTCAAGAGCTGTTTATGATTATAATTTTCAAAACATTTGGGACTAAACAATATGGTTTGGATAAGTAGGTAAATTGTTGAAAGCTTTGATTGTTTTTATTGATTCTGTGGGGCTTTACTTTGCCGTAACTCAGCAAACTCATAAAATAACAATTCGTCAATTTTTTAGTCTAAACATGTTTCTAATA
The DNA here is from genome assembly GCF_051521515.1 of Lactuca serriola. Taxonomy (NCBI): domain Eukaryota; kingdom Viridiplantae; phylum Streptophyta; class Magnoliopsida; order Asterales; family Asteraceae; genus Lactuca; species Lactuca serriola. Next base: position 189,492,107 of record NC_136410.1, read on the forward strand.
TGTTTCAAGTTCATTGATATGCTCATATTATTTCTTTCATCTTTTTTTGTATTGTAACGCTCGGGTTTCAAGGCTAAGCATATGTGTTAATGTAATTGTCTAGGTCAACTATTGTTACTTTTTTTGAAGTAATAAAGATGAAATATTTGAGTATTATGTGAATTATGTGTGTTATTGTGCTTATTATTTAATTATAAATGTATAATTAATAAAGAATAAAAATAAGCGTTAAAATTAAAGTGTGAGATAAACCCGATATCTATACATAAAGTTGTAGTGGTCAAAACAAGGATTCCGGGGATATAAGGAACGCCGAAATCCGAGTTATAACGAAGAAGTTATGACTCGTCGAAGTTTCGCGACAGAACCGGCACGATACCAGGAAGCGTAAGTAGTGAATTTACGATAGAGCGATATTTATCCTTAGCGCTCTAAACGAAAGTCTTAGAATATGTTAAACTAAGAACATCGATAAAAAGAACGCCCAAATCTGACTTCATATGAGGAAGTTGTGATTTTTCTAAGATTTAGCATAGTAGTGCACAACCCGAAATCTGAATTTTAGATCGGTCGATTTTTAGCCGACGAGATCTAAATGAAAGTTGTATTACTCGTAAATACCAACGCGTGGATATAAAGAACGTCGATAATAGAGCTCGTATGCGAAAGATATGGACGAAGCTTAGTCCCTACTTTTCGAGCACGGCGAATTCGATACAGTTTTGTAAATCCGAGATAGAATGAGAATTAGCCAACGATGTCTAAAGGAGAGTTGAAGATCTCATTAACATAAACTCAACGGTAAAAAGATAGAAAAAATAGAGCTCGTATGCGAAAGTTATGGACGAAGCTTAGTCTCTACTTTTCGAACGCGGCGAATTCGATATAGTTTTGTAAATCCGAGATAGAATGAGAATTAGCTAACGAGATCTAAATGAAAGTTGAAGATCTCATTAATAGAAACTCAACGGTAAAAAGACAGACAAAAACGGAGTTGGTATGCAAAAGTTACGGACGAAGCTTGGAGACTACTTTACTATACACTTCCTATAAATAAGAGACGAACTTTTCATTATTTCCTCACACCTTCAAACCTTTCTTTCTCTCTCTAACTTCTCTCTAACCTCCCTAAACTCCTCCCAAGTCTAGGGAACCTCCCTATCATGAGAAGAAAGCCCCGGAGCGCCCGACGGCTCCGAGAAGAAAAGCTTTCGGCTCGGAAACGCTGCTCCAGCGAAGCCCGGTTTTTAATAAAAACCCGCTGTAAGTGAGTTACGCCTATACTATATTTAATATAGCTTTTATTTAATTATAGTAATATTATTAGGACCTTAAAATAATTATTTGGGCTATTATTATGAGTTATATTGAGTGTTATTTAACGCTTATATAATAGTAATAATAGATAGACTATTAATTAGTCGCGATTAACGTTAAAACTAAACTCTAGTGGTATTAATACTAGGTTTTGGTCAAGGAAAAATTGTTTTAAGAAGTAAAGAAGAGTTGTCCGAGTGCCGAGTCACCACCTTACCAGGTGAGTGCATAGTTACTTTCAGCTTACACATAGATATGAAGTATTTTATATAAATTACGTGCCATGTGTGCATATTATCTGAACACTTGCTATCTATGCTGGATGAACATTGGTATACATGTTTTCAATGATTTAAACTGTATATGTATTTTATATCTACGAAAATGTTGGGGGTAAAACATGGGTAGATGTAATAGGTGATGTGTGATAAAATGGTGAGAGACCTCGATGTTGATGTTGTTGATTCTGTCATCTAGCGGAGTATGGATGACGACCACAGACTCTTCTAGACAGTCCAGTGGAACACTAGCAGGCTCGCAACCTGTAGGTTTTTGTGAACGATGCGTTAACCAGTGTACTCCATCCCCCACATGGTTGCCTTTAGGACATTTATTGTTAAGGAATCCCCTTAGCAGTAGTGTCCATCCCGATAATGATCCTTAGACTAGGTCCCTTATGATAGGTGTTTAGGGACGTAAAGTGAGGATAACGGGAATGGGTAATCAGGTTATTGTTGATTGATGAAATTAATAAACTTATTTATTGTGGGTTGAAAACCCTATGTGCTCACCAGGCTCCCAATCCTGACCCACTCAGTTTTATGTATTACAGGTAGTGGCGCTTGAGCATAGATATGATGTTTGGACGAGGGATTACGGATATAGGCCTGTAGATATGAAATAATGTAGTAAGGCTTATATTGTACCATTTATGCTTTTGATCTGTACGAACATGACATCCCAAGTCTTTTAATGAAATACATTTCTATGGAAATGCTTTTGATAAATCTTTATCATATTTTGTTTTGGGACAAATTCCGCAACACTTTTATTTAAAATGTCACTCTGATTTTCAAACAAAGCATAAACAAAATCGGTCTTTTCTGGCCGTGAAAATGGGGATGTCACGGTTGGTATCAGAGCATTAGTTTAAGTGAACTAGGAATTTGTAGGATTTCTAGACTTAAATTTAGAATGCTAAGCGATGATTGTGAGGTGTGAGCACTAGCTTATTTTAGGAATTGTGCCTAAAATTCTTTTATGTGTTAAATGCTTTGTGCATGATATGATGTTATTTGTTCGGATCTATGGTCTGTTGCCGACCGTATCTAGAAACCTTATGTGTTTAGGATTCTAAACGTACGACTACGATATTAGAACTAGCATGTAAACGTTTCGGAGTGATAAGGACGATTTAAACGTCTATCCTAAATAAAGATCTAAATTCACCTTATTCGGTGTATAGATCAAGATGGAAAGGACCCGTAGCGGAAACGTGAACGCAAATGGAGATAGGAACCAACCCCCAGTGGTTCAGCAAATACCTGTTGTTGAAGAAGTTGCACCTGAACTAGTCACGATGGTCGGAGTGCAAGCGATGATCCAGGCGATGTTGGATCGTCAAATGGAGGAAACCAGACGTTTGCTCCATCAAGATCGAGAGGAAGAGACTATTCATATCGAACAGTCCGAGTTGAACAAAGGGCAGACTGAGGAGGGAAACTACAGTGGGACTGTTGGTCAAGCCAACCCACCGATAGTTAGGCAAAACCACCAGGATGGAGGAAATGACGAACGTGGATGCAAATACAAGGATTTCATGGCATCAAAGCCACCGAGTCTATCTGGAAGCCCGAAACCGGTGGAAGTCATGAACTGGATCTCTGAAATGGAGACGATGTTTGAGAGTTGCGAGTGTAGCAACAGGCAGAAGACCGCTCTCGCGGTGCCTCTGTTGAAATCTGGAGTACTAAGCTAGTGGAAGCTACTAGCTGATTCAATGCCCAAAGGTGAAGCAAGCAAGATGTCGTGGGAGGATTTTCTGGTAGAGCTGAAGATGCAATACTGCTTTGAGCAGGATCTTCTGGAGATCAACAACGAATTCCAGAATCTGAAGAAGGGAAGAATGAGCATTACTGAATACGCTGCAAGCTTTACTGAGAAAATGAAGCTTGTTCCTCACCTCGTTCCAACTGAACTCTCCAAGGTTAACAAATTTGCCCTCGGGTTACCAGCGGACTTCGGTCCAATGGTCAAGCAAACTACCACTCGGAAAGCCGCCATCTGGGCTGCTAAGAATGTGGAGACCCAGATACGAGAGAAGGGTCTGGAGAGAGTGGAGGTGGGAGGGAAAATGAAATCTGACGGATCCTCGAGGTCCGGTAAGAAGGGTAGATTCTCGAAGTCTGGTTCGAGAGGAGGAGGATCAGAAGCGAAGTGGTGTGACAAGTGTAAGAAGAAGCACTCTGGGAAGTGTGACGGAGGGGTCACTTGTTTCAAATGCGGAAAGCCTGGGCACTATGCCAACGAATGCACGTTCACTAAGAAGGTCTGTTATGAGTGCAACGAGGAGGGGCACATTTCAAAGGATTGCCCGAAGAAGAAGGAGGGAGGAAGACCCAACATACCACCAAAGCCGAAGGCGAGAGCCTTCCAGATGATGCTCGAGGCTACGAAGGAGGCAGCAGACGTCGCTTCAGGTACCTTTCTTGTAAATGGTTTGCCTGTGAATATACTATTTGATTCCGGAGCCAACTACTCCTTTCTGTCGCATAAATTTGGTGGGAAATTAGCATTGCCTGTAGAAAAACTAGATAATACCCTGATTGTAGAAGTTGCCAGTGGCAAATTCGTACCTGTTAGTAATCATATTAGGAACATCGTCATTGACCTAAACGGAAACGAATTCCACGAAGAGCTATTACCCATATAGTTAAACGGTTTCGACATCGTTTTGGGTATGGATTGGCTTAGCGCCAATGATGCTGAGATTCAATGACGAAAGAAGATAGTAAGGGTGAACCCACCCGGAAAAGAATCATTTATGATGTATGGGGACAAGCGCAGAGTGAATTCTGGAATCATATCCTTGATGAAAGCCACGAAATGTTTGTCCAAAGGATGTGCATCGTACTTGGCATTCGTAATCGATGCTAAGAAGGAGAAGAAAGAGGTGCAGAATATACCAGTTGTGTGTGATTATCCGGAAGTCTTTCCCGGAGATCTTCCCGGATTACCACCTGATAGGCAAGTGGAGTTTCGTATAGACTTGTTACCAGGAACAACACCGATAGCATAGGCACCTTACCGATTAGCACCGACGGAGATGAAGGAGCTTATGAAGCAACTTCAGGAGCTATTGGACAACGGGTTCATTCGACCTAGTTCATCACCTTGGGGAGCTCCGGTGTTATTCGTGAAGAAAAAGGAAGGAAGTATGAGAATGTGTATAGACTACCGAGAGCTGAATAAGGCAACGGTGAAGAACAAGTATCCATTGCCGAGGATTGATAACCTATTCGATCAGCTGCAAGGTTCGAGCTACTTCTCAAAGATCGATCTTAGGTCAGGATATCATCAGCTGAAGGTGAGAGAGCAGGATATTGAGAAGACTACATTTAGGACAAGATATGGACACTATGAGTTCTTGGTTATGTCATTTGGACTAACCAATGCTCCTGCAGCATTCATGGATTTGATGAACAGGGTTGTAAACCATTCCTTAATAAATCCGTGATAGTGTTCATCGACAAGATTCTCATCTACTCGAAAAGCCAAGAGGAGCATGGCAAGCATCTACGGGAAGTATTAGAAGTGTTAAGGAAGGAGAAGCTTTTTGCAAAGTTCTCCAAGTGTGATTTTTGGATCCGAGAAGTTCAATTCTCGGGTTATGTTGTTAACCAGGAGGGAATAATGGTGGACCCCACAAAGATCGAGGCTGTGATGAAGTAGGAACGTCCGAAAAGTCCCATGGAGATTCGAAGCTTTCTAGGATTAGCCGGATATTATCGACGATTTATCCAAGGCTTTTCTTCGATAGTTGCTCCGTTAACAGCTTTGACCCATAAAGGAGCTACGTATACGTGGAGTGAAAAACACAATGAGGCATTCGAGAAGCTAAAGAAGAAGTTATGTGAAGCACCGATACTTTCTCTACCTGATGGAGTTGAAGATTTCGTGGTTTATAGTGACGCTTCTGGAGTCGGTTTGGGTTGTGTTCTGACCCAAAGAGAAAAGGTGATAGTATACGCATCTCGACAATTGAAAGAGCACGAAAAGAACTACCCCACTCACGATTTGGAGTTAGCAGCGGTAGTTTTCGCTCTAAAGATATGGAGGCATTACCTCTACGGCACGAAGTGCAAGTTGTTCACTGATCATAAGAGTCTCTAGTATCTCTTTAATCAGAAGGAATTGAACATGAGGCAACAACGCTGGCTAGAACTACTCAAGGACTACGATTGTGAAATACTTTACCACCCAGGTAAAGCAAATGTTGTTGCTGATGCTCTCAATTGGAAAGTCAATCTTGAAAGGAAAAGGCCAAGAGCGTTGAGAATTGAAGTCGTCTCGACGATTGTGGAAAGTATCAGGAAAGCTCAGGAAGAAGCTTTAGAGAAGAATGACCGAAAGGAAGAACGTTAGTGTTCGGTACAAACAGTCGAGGACTGAAGGTATTCCAAGATCGAATTTAGGTACCTAAGACGGGAGGAATAAGAGACCTTCGGATGGAAGAAGCACATAAGACCATGTACTCAATTCATCCCGGTAGCACTAAAATGTATAGGGACCTAAAACCCTACTACTGGTGGCCGACGATGAAGCTCGATGTTGCGAAGTATGTGGCCGAGTGCGTAACATGTGCAAGGGTTAAGGCACAACATCAAAAACCGTATGGGAGTTTAGAACCTTTACCTGTACCCATGGGTAAATGGGAAGACATCACCATGGATTTTGTGACCAAACTACCCAGGAAAAAGAGCGGTCACGACATGATTTGGGTGGTTGTGGATTGATTCACCAAGAGTGCACACTTCATAGCAGCCAACGAGAAGTGGTCTATGGATAAGCTCGCAAATGCTTATGTAAAGGAAGTTGTAAGAATTCACGGTGTTCCTCTTACAATTGTATCAGATCGTGATAGTCGTTTCACATCAAGGTTTTGGAGGAGTCTACAAGAGGAGTTGGGTACAAAGTTGTGTTTGAGTACTGTTTACCATCCGCAGACTGATGGTCAGAGCGAAAGAACGATTCAAACACTGGAAGATATGCTGAGAGCATGTACCCTCGAGTTCCAAGGGAATTGGGACGAGCACTTACCTCTGGTAGAATTTTCCTACAACAACAGTTTCCAATCGAGCATCACGATGGCACCTTATCAAGCCTTGTATGGACATAAGTGTCGTACGCCGTCTTGTTGGCTTGAAGCCGGAGAGAAGCAGTTTATGGGCCCCGAGATAGTCCATGAGACTGCTGAGAAGTTGAAGGTGATTAGGGAAAGAATGTTAGCAGCCCAGGATCGTCAGAAGAGCTACGCTGACAAGAAAAGACGACCGATAACCTTCGAAGTTGTGGATTCGGTTTTGCTAAAAGTCTCACCATGGAAGGGACTTATACGATTTGGGAAACGAGGAAAATTGATTTCAAGGTTTATTGGACCGTTCAAAGTTCTTCAAAGGATTGGGAACCAAGCTTACAAGCTGGAATTGCCCAAAGAACTCAATGGTATTCATAACACCTTCCGTGTGTGTTATTTGAGGAAATTCGCGGGAGATGTTCCCGACATAATTCTAATCTCAGAGTTAAGGATGGATGAAAATAAAAGGCTGATCGAAGAGCCTGAGGCAATTGTTGACCGTAAGACTAAGAAGTTACGACGCAAGATGGTCGACTTAGTGCTAGTCCGATGGAAACATTCAAATTGGCTGAATCTCACTTGGGAAACAGAGGATGACATGATGAGTCGCTATCCACATCTGTTTGTTGATGCATGATTCCAGGACGGAATCATCCTAAGGGGGAGAGAATTGTAACGCCCGGGTTTCAGGGCTAAGCATATTTGTCAATGTAATAGTCTATTTCAACTATTGTAACTCTTTTTGAAGTAATAAAGATGAAATATTTGAGTATTATGTGTGTTATTGTGCTTATTATTTAATTATAAATGTATAATTAATAAAGAATAAAAATAAGCATTAAAATTAAAGTGTGAGATAAACCCTATATCTCTACATAAAGTTGTAGTGGTCGAAACAAGGATTCCGGGGATAAAAGGAATGTCGAAATCCGAGTTATAACGAAGAAGTTATGACCCGTTGAAGTTTCGCGACAGAACCGACACGATACCGAGAAGCGTAAATAGTGAATTTACGATAGAGCAAGATTTAGCCTTAGCGCTCTAAACGAAAGTCGTAGAATATGTTAAACTAAGAACATCGATAAAAAGAACGCCCAAATCTGACTTCGTATGAGGAAGTTATGATTTTTCTAAGATTTAGCATAGCAGTGCACAACCCGAAATCTGAATTTTAGATCGGTCGATTTTTAGCCGACGGGATCTAAATGAAAGTTTTAGTACTTGTAAATACCAACGCGTGGATATAAATAACGTCGATAATAGAGCTCGTATGCGAAAGATATGGATGAAGCTTAGTCCCTACTTTTCGAGCGCGGCGAATTCGATACAGTTTTGTAAATCCGAGATAGAATGAGAATTAGCCAACGAGGTCTAAATGAGAGTTGAAGATCTCATTAACAGGAACTCAACGGTAAAAAGACAGACAAAAACGGAGCTCGTATGCGAAAGTTATGGACGAAGCTTAGTCTCTACTTTTCGAGCGCGGCGAATTTGATACAGTTTTGTAAATCCAAGATAGAATGAGAATTAGCTAACGAGGTCTAAATGAAAGTTGAATATCTCATTAATAGGAACTCAACGGTAAAAAGACAGACAAAAACGAAGCTCGTATGCAAAAGTTACGGACGAAGCTTGGAGACTACTTTACTATACACTTCCTATAAATAAGAGATGAACTCTTCATTATTTCCTCACACCTTCAAACCTTTCTTTCTCTCTCTAACCTCCCTAAACCCCTCCCAAGTCTAGGGAACCTCCCTATCACGAGAAGAAAGCCCCGTAGCGCCCGACTGCTCCGAGAAGAAAAGCTTTCGGCTCGGAAACGCTGCTCCAGCGAAGCCCGGTTTTTATTAAAAACCCGCTGTAAGTGAGTTATGCCTATACTATATTTAATATAGCTTTTATTTAATTATAGTAACATTATTAGGACCTTAAAATAATTATTTGGCTATTATTATGAGTTATATTGAGTGTTATTTAACGCTTATATAATAGTTGTTGGATTAGTGTCTAAGTTCATAACTATTTTGGTATGTACTTGACCTGATGGTGCATGGTCCTTTTGGGTTGCCTTCACCAAAGCAACTTGATTGGAGAAATAAATAGAGAGAGAGGTTATTATGATTTATTAATATGTTATAAGAATAATATATTAAAGGAGAAATCATATTTGTTTAATTAATATTGGTCAATAATTAATTAAGAATTAATTTTGTGATCAAGTGTAATTAATTAAACTAGAGGGGCTGAATTGTAATTATGTGATAGTTACAAAATAAGGTAAGGATTATCTTAAATATAGGGTGAACGAATTTAAGGAGATAATGCCTTAGAATTCGACTAGGATAAGGGTTTCTAAGACTTATCTTATGGTTGCTTGGTGGGCAAGCAACTAGATAAGGATAAGGACTAAAACCCTAATCTTTACACCTATATAAACCCCCTAAGGCTCATGAATTCGTTTAACCCTTCCCAAGAAGTCCTAGAGACGAATTCTAACACCTCTCCTCTCTCTCTTTATACCTTCTCCATTTGCTCTTGGTGTTTGTAAGCCATTAGAGGAATGACACTTGTGACTCTAAGCCTTCCAAAGTCAATTCAAGGAGGAATTGGGATTGTTATTGCTACATAACAATCAAGGTAATATCTTAAACCTAATTATATGTTAATATTGATTTCCATATGCTAGAATTAGGGTTTATAGTCTTGGATTCAAAGCATGTACAATAGAGAAACCTAGATCCAAGCATTAGGGTTTGTATGAGCACATAGGATGTCTTATGACCAAAAACCCATCAGTGGTATCAGAGCCTAGCTTGGTTTCAATTATATTGATGCATTGTATAACTGGAAAATTCGATTTTTTGGATTCTGGAGGCTGGACTCGCCGAGTCCATGGATGGACTCGCCGAGTCCATGCAGACTCGATGAGTCCAAGCCTGACTCGACGAGTCAACTCGTCAGATGGAGGGTATTTCACGATTTCTTGCTGTTTTTGCTTATGGATAGTTACCTTATCATGTTAGATCAATGTTAATCTGATTATATGATATATTTGACTATAATTTTGATCTAATTGAAGATATTTATCAATTAATAAGATAATTGTTTCCTTATGTGATAATTGATTAATTATTTTGACTAAATTGATAAATTGTTTTGCAAGAAATCATTAAATAAATCAAATATGGATAATTATGTGATTAAATGTTAATTTGAATTATTTGTTATTTGATCCTTGTTGTTATGAAAAGTTTCATATTTTCCCCTTAGGTTTTATAGTTTAAATTTGAACCCAAAAGTTTTGTTGTTTTGAAATTTAAATAGTTAAAACCCTAATGTTTTTGAAAAAGGTTTCAAAACTTGCCCTCAAGTTTTGGAATTTAAATTTTGATTAAATGGTTTAAATTTTATGTATATTTAAATTCTAAACCCTAATGTGTTGAAATGTTTCAAAACTTGCCCTCAAGTTTTGGAATTTAAAAGTTGATTAAAAGTTTAATTAGGAATGTTCAATTCTAAAACTCTAGTATTGTTTTGAAAAAGTTCAAATCACACCTTAATAGTTTTATTAATTAACTAAGGTGTATAATTAAAAGAGGTTTAATAAATCCATAAAAGTTTAGGTTTACAATTTAATTGAATTAAAAGTATAATTGTTAAATTAGACCACCTAGTATTTTAAAAGTGTAAAATACACCCTATATATATATATATATATATATATATATATATAACATTAAAGGTATAACATTATATATGAGTTAGTCTTACCGTTAGTAGGCCTCATTCACGAAGCTGGTCTATGAGGGGTGTTTAAGGAAATTGTCTATAAAATGGCGATTGAATGAGTATCCACTCTTACCCACCGCACTCTTGACTAGTGGAGGGTCGTTAGCCGAACGGGTAGGATAGGAGAAAACCTTCCATTATAAGTATAATGAAGTATAAAAGTAACTAAATGTTTTCATAAAATTCCCAATCTTAGTTACTCAGGCAAAAGTGAATTGATGCAATTCCATGAAATTACACTTTGTGCCCTTGCGAAGACGTTAGTGGAGCGTGTGTGGTTTACTGGCACACTAAATGGTTCTAAGCAAAGGTAGCAAAGGGTGACTCAATGTTTGTCATAGTTCGGTGGAGCGTGTGTGGTTTACCGGCACATCGAATAGGTGACCGTAACATGTGAGGGCACCATGTAAGTTTTCATGGTTATTCACACCCGCTTTGTGATCCTCGGCATCCCAGTCACAAACTAGAGGGGCATATCAAGATTTAAACATGCCATTGAAAGTTCAATGAATCTCAAAGGATCTAGGAGTTTTCATAGATTTAAAACTTAAATTTCTTTTTCGTTTTTCATGGTGGAAATTAGTGTATGGTCATTCACTTACCTTCAAATATTTTGCAATTAAGGTTACGGCATCCCTCTCCCGAGTTGTAGAATATTGTGTTGGGTTCTAGCCTTAGTATCTCATTTGGGTGATTTACTAAGGACTCAATCTATCAACTAACTTGAATTCGTTTTTTCTCCCGTATTGTAGATGTCAAAGTTTGACAACTATGGTCTTCCCAAATCCCGTGGAACAAGCATTCCACGTGAAGATGATATTCCACGATTGGATCGAGGAACAAAAGATCATACTTCACTTCCTCCTCCTCCACCAATCATTCTCCCTAACCCACAAGTTCAAAGGCTTGAAAAGTTCAAGATCACTCAAGCCCTTTTGGCAAGTAAACATAAAGAAGGAAAGTCGGTGTGTGCACACGTCCTAGGGATGAAGTCGCACATTGATAGACTGAGAATGTTGGGATCCATTGTCTGTGAGGAAATAGCTGTTGATTGGGTTCTTCAGTCACTTCCCAACTCGTATAGTGAGTTCGTAAGAGAGTACTATATGATGAACCGCGACGCGACCCTTATAGATCTCACCTATATGCTTATTGTTGCTGAATCAGCAATGATTTGGCGCAATAGAAAAGCAAAGTTGATTGGTGAATCTGCCTTCAAGACCTCTATGGATATAGACAATGGCAACGAAAGACATGCTATGATCGAAAAGTTTGATCATAAGAGAAAGGCAATGTCTGAAGTAGTTCCATGTGCTGTTCCATTAGAGTCGATTTGTTTTATTGCCAAGAGAAGGGGCATTGGAGACGAAGCTGCCATATTTACCTAAGAGATCTAAGAGATGGGAGAGTCGAAACGTATGGCTCTAATTTAGGTAAAATCCATTGACTAACTCTTTTAAGCTTCTATTCTAGATTCTTAATACATAATGTGATAAGATTACAATTGATGTTTTGTAAGATCGAAGAATAGAAAGGAAGCTTAAAGGAAGAAGTGAGTAGAATCTAACCGTGAAGGAATGGATTTTGATCGCATTTCTCGAAGATTGGATTCTTGAGCTACTACTTAGAGTTAGAATAAGATTGCTAAGAAAGATGTATTAGCATAAGTTTTTCAATGAGTTGCATTGTAAGGACAAAATTTTTCCGCAATAAAATAAATTTTGATTTTAAATTTTATTTATTTATCCTTACAATGGCGTGTATGAAAAATTGATGTTAAAATGTTTCTATTATTAGAAATAATGGATTTGGTTCTTATTATGTTATTTATGGAAAGTCGAGAATTTACCAAATAGGGAGAGTTTCTCATCGCCCAAGTTTCAATTGGACAGAAATTTGGAATCACGCAACTTGGTTGCACGATGAATGAGAAATTTCATATTTGGAAATTAGACTAATTCGTTGACAAGGTGTCAAGTGAAGGACTAGGAGATCGAGTACACAAAGTTGTGTGTTGATCAAGTCCACCATAAGAGTAACAAAGATATTCGTCATGATTTACTAAAGGTTTAGTGAATATGATTATACTTACAAGATTAAGTGTAATTCTGAATTGATTAAAGGGTTTAGATCAATAGCAGAACGAATAAGAAGAATCAAGTAGGCAGAAAGATAAAAGTTTCTCCATTCTAAGAAGATGGGAGAGTGCCTTTTATGATAAGTCTTAATGATTAAGAACCATATCTCAATTGATCCTCTAAATGAGTCTTAGTACAATTATATGTATAAGAAGAGGAATCAAGAATTGAAGAAATGGTTAAATCAAGAAGTCAATCATACTTCGTTTCAATTACAAGTCTTAAAGTTAAGATTGTGACATTGAGTGAAAAGTATTAAAAAGGTTTGTAACATTCATCAAATGTGGAAAGTTGTGATGTCTTGGATAAGACAAAGACCAACTAGGACCAATTTATGAAGAGTTTTGATAAAAGCTACACTAACTCTTGAATATTTGTTTGTCAAGAAATGTTTTGACAAGAGAATGTTATATGTCAAGGAGTTAGTAGGAGTCTTAATGGTCTTGAAAGGTTTCAAGAACAAATCAAATAAACCTTATCGATCATCACTAGCACACAAGTTGAGGTTTACAACCTATTGTGTTGACATTATTTTGTTTCTGTGCCAATCCAATCGAGTTAATTATGCATGTGAGTCCTATGAGTTCTCATTTGAATGCATAAAAGGCAAGGACCTTGATCAATGGAAAGTACATTGATAGGAAAAGGTGAGCTGCTTAACTACTTGGAAGACATGGTGGGCAGCTGTGCTACCATAAGGCAAGAAATCGAGATTAAGAAAGTTCGATCCATATGAGTTTGAATTTGTCGTAAACTTTGGTTTTGACAAATTCACATGGATAGGAACACATACACCATTTAAATCTAAGTGTCATAAGATTTCCTCCTTCATGAAAATGATTGTGAGGAAATGCTTTCACTAAGAAAGATTTTAAGAAGATAGTGATTGTAAAATTGCATTCTCGAATTCGATTATGGTTACGGCATCCCTTTCCATAATTTGAATTGTGAGGTTTGGCAATTGTTTACACACACATATGAACTGTCTAAGGCAAAGGTGTATAAGTTCAATAAGCCTTGATAAAAGATTATCAAAGCACTAAGTATTAGAAACATGAACTTAAGAAATTCAATAAGTATTGTTTTTCTTAAAGTTAAGCTGTTTCTGAATACATGTCGAAGTTAGTGGGAGCATAAGTGTTATGTTTTATAATAATCATCATGATAGTGGGAGCATAAATGTTATGATTATATGATTATTAAGGCACGTATTGCAAGTTGGCAATATTAATTATAGAAAACAAGAGTTATACCTTGCAAAGTCGTAAGGGTTGTAAAGTTGTTTTACTATAATTAAGGGAGAGAATATTATGCTTCATTTCAAATCTAAAGGCTTAGGTTGTGGAATGTTAATAAAATTTAGTCAAAGGTACATAGTGTGTTCTTGAAATTTCTATTATGATTACGGCATCCCTCTTCACAATTCGAATTTTGAGAACATAGCAAATAAAACATTATGCGTCGTGTCCCATACGCTTCAGGTATAGGATCGATTGCAAATGCTTTAATGTTTGACCATTCTAAAATTTTCCAAATGTCGAGCACATTTAGAGGGAAAAAGGACTAGAATCGGTTTAGACTAAAATAATTAAACAACTATCAAAGGACAATCCAAGTTCGACGAGGATTGGTTGCTTGTGAGTAGTTAGGAAGTATAGTATTGGAAGATATGGAAATGTTTTCATATTGCATGGACCATATCGACATTATTAAGAATAGATAAGATTCTATTAAGAATAAGTTGTCATATGGAAAATATGGAAGCGTGTCCATATTGGGAATGAATATTAAAAGATCTATGTCTAAGATTAGAAACTTTTATGCAAAAGGATGTTCAAAGGAATGTACTTTGAGTGAGAGATATCATATCTAAGGAATTGTCTTGTAACAATCTCCGACAGAGGACTTTGTAATATCATTGGCAATAGTCTTTGTGACTTTGGTGCAGTGACATTACGAAAGGATAGTTGCATAGAATGTTTGAATCTTGCATATTCTATAAGTAACAAGAATTTGATATTCTTTAACTTATGAAAAACGGATTTGGAGTTGTGAAATGAGAAGGATTGGAAATGTGTTCAATGTGATCTATTTCACAAAGTAAGAACCATAGGTAAACATTGTGTGCATGCTAGGAGCATGGGACAAGTGTTGGAATTCAAGAAAGAAGTTGATTACCCAAAACGAAAAATAATGAGTAATCAATATGGTGATAAATAAAAGGCGTTTTATTTATACTCAAAGGTTTGAGGCCATATGGGATTAGTATTATTCTTGTGTTTCACATTTGCATGTTTTGACTTCCAGAATAATTGAGTTTATTAAGAATAATCGAATTATTCGAACGGGCCACAGTTGTTCATATGTTGGAAGTAGATATGAATGAAGACTGTCATGAATTGGTGTGTGGATTGTCTAAAGAGCATTAGACATAAGCAAATGTTTGCTGCAACGTTCATGAGTGCTTATGAATATGATTTGAGCATTGGATTAAACCCACGCTCACTTGGATCGCTCCATGAATTGTATCACGAGTGATTGGTGAGACGATAACATCTTATATTCTTGAAACTGAGATGTGTGAGTTGTATCTTGCAAATCGGTTGCACATTGATAATATGTAAACGCACTAGTAACTTGGTGTTATAAAACATATTGTTGTGTGTGATTCGGTTAGTAAGTGCAAGCGAGCATTGTATCAAACTTTATCCGTTCCTTTTATCCAAAGTAGGATAAAAGCGATATCTTTGGGCCCCTCGATGATTTTGTGATGACAAACGTAAATGCTCGGCCAGGCTAGGGCTAATTTGATTTGTTCAGTTTGTCAGTCATCATAAATCGGGAATCGAGATATAGTACAAAGAGAATGATTTGAAATCATATCTCATATGATATCTAGAATGGAGGAATATATGATCCCTTATCTAAGGACACGCGTATTTGATATGATTAGAGTTGATAGCGGCTTTGGAAAGCTACGATTGCAGATCAGGATCTGAAGTCATACACAGAATAGTTGTTAGACTTATCCAAGTGGGAGACTGTTGGATTAGTGTCTAAGTCCATAACTATTTTGGTATGTACTTGACCCGATGGTGCATGGTCCTTTTGGGTTGCCTTCACCAAAGCAACTTGATTGGAGAAACAAATAGAGAGAGAGATTATTATGATTTATTAATATGTTATAAGAATAATATATTAAAGGAGAAATCATATTTGTTTAATTAATATTGGTCAATAATTAATTAAGAATTAATTTTGTGATCAAGTGTAATTAATTAAACTAGAGGGGCTGAATTATAAATATGTGATAGTTACAAAATAAGGTAAGGATTATCTTAAATATAGGGTGAACGAATTTAAGGAGATAATGCCTTAGAATTCGACTAGGATAAGGGTTTCTAAGACTTATCTTATGGTTGCTTGGTGGGCAAGCAACTAGATAAGGATAAGGACTAAAACCCTAATCTTTACACCTATATAAACCCTCTAAGGCTCATGAATTCGTTTAACCCTTCCCAAGAAGTCCTAGAGACGAATTCTAACACCTCTCCTCTCTCTCTTTATACCTTCTCCATTTGCTCTTGGTGTTTGTAAGCCATTAGAGGAGTGACACTTGTGACTCTAAGCCTTCCAAACTCAATTCAAGGAGGAATTGGGATTGTTATTGCTACATAACAATCAAGGTAATATCTTAAACCTAATTATATGTTAATATTGATTTCCATATGCTAGAATTAGGGTTTATAGTCTTGGATTCAAAGCATGTACAATAGAGAAACCTAGATCCAAGCATTAGGGTTTGTATGAGCACATAGGATGTCTTATGACCAAAAACCCATCAGTGGTATCAGAGCCTAGCTTGGTTTCAATTGTATTGATGCATTGTATAACTGGAAAATTCGATTTTTTGGATTCTGGAGGCTGGACTCGCCGATTCCATGGATGGACTCGCCGAGTCCATGCAGACTCGACGAGTCAACTCGTCAGATGGAGGGTATTTCGCGATTTCTTGCTGTTTTTGCTTATGGATAGTTACCTTATCATGCTAGATCAATATTAATCCGATTATATGCTGACCTACCCATGTCGAGCCATTCTGGGGTGCTGATTACTGGACTCGGCGAGTCCATGCAGACTCGACGAGTCCAAGCCTGACTCGACGAGTCAACTCGTCAGATGGAGGGTATTTCGCGATTTCTTGCTGTTTTTGCTTATGGATAGTTACCTTATCATGTTAGATCAATATTAATCCGATTATATGCTGACCTACCCATGTCGAGCCATTCTAGGGTGCTGATTACCCTTCAGTCCTAACAACCGAACCTCGGGGACTATTTCACCCCCTACTACTACTATCGCATATATCATAGCATAATCTACTGTCAGACATATCTGGGGTGTCCGACCTACCCTTCGGTCCTAACAACCAAATCTCGGGGACTATTCCCCCTCCTACTACCTCTATCTCATATAACATATCATGCTAGCAGCTAAATATATCATATCATACTGTTAGGCATATCTGGGGTGCCTAACCTACCCTTCGGTCCTAACAACCAAACTCTATCACTATCACATATCATATCATGCTAGCATACAACATATCAGGTAATAGCAGCACAGATGAATATCACAAAGACAAACATCTATCATACGATCCTTACTAGTGGGTTGGTATTATAGCCGTAGACCCACCGCTACCGGAAGGTAACTCACCTCGTAGTAGTTTTTGATCTGTGCGGGAACTCTCTATCTGTTGTTGCTGCTCCAGAAATCATCCGGCTATAAATCCCACAAAACACACAATCAGAGTCTGATATCTACTCTTTGGGTAAAATGACCATTTTACCTCTAATCAAGTCAAGTCAAAGTCAAAGTCAACTTCCAATTGACCTGACTCGCCGAGTTGGGCCTCCAAATTGGCGAGTCCCTATCCAATTGATTGTCCTCACCCCCGTCTCTACTCGTCGAGTTAGGCAATGACTCGACGAGTTTCCCTTCTACTTGAACATCGATTGAATCTTCATCCGACTCGCCGAGTTGTATGAACAACTCGTCAAGTTCACCTCCAACTGATGAACAAGTCATGTCCATGACTCGCCGAGTTGTATGAACAACTCGTCGGGTTCATCTTCAATCTTAAGAAGATTTCATTGGACTCGCCGAGTCCGTTCATCCACTCGCCGAGTCCTATGAACTTCTAGAACAATGGCTTAGTCCAGAACGTTGGGTCACTCTCCGGGACCTCCCTGAAACCTTTCCACACTCAATTGGATCCTTCAGACGCTCACTGATATGGGACAGAAACCTTGGACAGGCCGAGTCCAAGAATGGACTTGTCGAGTCGGTCACATCCTCTCACTAAATCTCCGATTTCTTATGTACAACCCTTGATCAAAAGATAGATCTATGCTTCTACAATCGACCTAGCACGTAAAGTTACAACCTTTACGTGCTTGCATGGGACTTTGAGCTCAAAAGGTCCTAAAACAAGCTCTTACAAAGCATGGGGACTTTCTGATTGCAAAAGCCACTCCTTTCTGTTTTGCAACCCCTCTAGGGACCTGGATTCGAAGCATCAAACCCAAACCATTCTTGCAATCATGGTTGGTGACCCCTCAGAGTCGGCGAGTGGGCACTCTTGGTCCGGAGCAGGCTCTCCTGAATCGGGATAAAGTGAGCGCTCTTGGTCAATCGATTGACGATGACCCAGATCGAATCCACTCCCCGCGCGGTCCTGGGAAGCTTGGTGATAAAATCCATCGTAATATCCTCCCATTTCCACAGCGGAATATCCAACGGCAGCATCTTGCCGTGTGGTCTCTGATGCTCGGCCTTGACCTTCCTGCATGTGACAACCGTCAATTTCCGGTCAAGTCAAAGTCAACAGAAGTCAACAAGTCAAACCGGTCAATTCAACTAACCCTTGTGTACTAGGGCTTACGTTATGTAATTACTAAACAACTCGCTATTCTAATGAGAGATCATAAATAGAAAAGCGCGTACATCCAGATCTCCTTAACCTAAAACTGTGGTACGTGGCGAGCCAAACCAATAAAACAATGTTGCATACTCATTGGGAGTGTGTAAGATCCTTAAACAAGGCTTAACATGGTTTACGGACCTTGCCTTGCGAAGCCGGACACTCACAAATGTCACACACGAAACCTCTCTCCATCGTTTTCACTCTATCTCTCTTTATCGAGAATCTCTCCCAAATCTCCCCATGTATGTCAAATCTCTCCCAAATCTCCCCACGTATGTCAAATCTCTCTCAAATCTCTCTTTGTATGAGAAATCTCTCCAAGAATATAAAATCTCTCCCAAATCTCTCTTTGTATGATAAATCTCTCCAAGATATGAAATCTCTCCCAAATCTCTCTTTGTATGAGAAATCTCTCCAAGAATATGAAATCTCTCCCAAATCTCTCTTTGTATGAGAAATCTCTCCAAGAATGTGAAATCTCTCCCAAATCTCTCTCAAAAGTTCCCGTAACTTTTTGAAGTCATTCGGGTCACTCCGACCCTTAACCGGGTCAAAAATGGCTTGAAACGGGGTAAAAACGAGTAAAATAGGCTAAAGGACCCGAAACCCCTCTTAAGGACCCGAAGCCCCTCTTAGGGCCGAAAGTCCTCTTGGGGACCGAAACCCCCTCTCAGGACCGAACCCGAAGGGTCCTCTCGGAACCGAAACCTCCCTCTCGGGACCAAACCTCACACAAGGCCCGAACCCGAAGCTACTGTTCATTCGGTCCATTTCACTCCAGATGATTTCGGACCGAGACTCCTCTTCGCTTCTTGCTGTCTCGCCTCAGTTCGCTTCGGACCCAGCACCAGAAGGGACCGAACCTTCGGCCCCCTTACGAGAAGCCTCGCAGGAAGAGCCTTTCTTCTCGGTTTTTGACTACGACTTCATTTTAGCTTCGTTTTTAATTATTTCAACGCGAGATTTTCACCCAAAACTTTATTTTAACATATAAGGACCCATAATTATTAATTAATCACGTTAATAGAGGATAAACCTTATCCAAGAAGAGTGGGTGATGTACAAGAGGTGGAGTGTTGACTTTCCTTTATTCTTTGACACAAGCAACCACTCCCATACCCACTCCATGTCACTATTCACCATCAGCCCATACCTAGTCATTTCATGGTACTTTTCCCACCATTTTTCAGCCACACACTTGGTCAAGGGTAAGAAAACCCTCCTCTCTCCTCACACTTCTCTCATTTTCTCATTCTTTCACCAATAAGACCAAACTCTTTTCCTCTCAAACTTCCTCCCTCAAATTCGAAATTCAAGGCTGATTATCAAGCTTTCGCACACTCTTGGTAAGTATAATTCATCCTCTCTATGATCATTACACTTCCCTTTTTCTCAAATCAATGATTCCTTACACAAACATCATCACATTCTTGTTAGATCTTCGAATCTTCAAGTGATTCTTCAAGTGTTCTTGAGTTGAACACTTCTCTTATTCAACACTCATCTACTGAAATCACTCAAGGTGAGTTCATACCCCCTCTATTATCATGTTTTCTTAAGTTTTAAGGGGGGGAATACAAGTTAAAACACCAAGAACATAACTAAAAATTTCCAACAGCTTTCATCAGAAACGTTGGACTCCATTCACGGACTGTTTTGATCAACTTAAACATTTGAGTTTTCAAAACTGTTTTAGGTGCAAGTAGATCCAGTTCGTATCTTTAAAATGACTATTTGCACATCGTTATACGATTTTTCTACAATTTATGGTGATTTTTACAAAACTGCCTATCATTTCAAGAATCAATCCGGACCAGTCTATGTTAATGGACGTTTTCACCTAGGTTGGAGGTCACTAAAAATCATGGAAAAATTTATGAACAAACTAGACTCATTTTCCAAACTCCTGGAATTTACGGATTCTGATTTGGACCTGTTAAGAAGTTTTTATAAATGTTCTAATAACAGCGATCGAAACTAGTAATAACAGAAAAATACTAACAACTTCTTATCACCTTGTAACATGTTGAGCAAGGTGTATATCTTTATGTGAATGTGTGTTATTGCAAGTAAATGACATTTTGTCTAGTATATAAACATGCATCAGTTAATAAATGGATTTTGATATATTGATATACACATGAAATATAAAGGATAACACATTTGTTTTAATCAAAGTACATCCATCTTACTCAAACAATTGAATAAACTATATTGAATATAGTCTACGTACATTACCATTACAAACGTTTTGGATAAACTATAATAGGTATGGTTTATGTTTCCATTAACACAACAAATACATTTCGGAATGTTTTATTCCCACAGAAAAAGGTTTTTACACTCACGCACACCACACGTAAACTTGTTAACGTAAATTGTGAGTTATCCTTCCCAGTACTCCTAGAGTACGGGTTAAAATTCCTGGTAGTTATAATCAGAGTCTCTGGTAGGGAGAACGTAATAGTTGTGTATAGATCTATATTGGGTTTGACACCCCACACCTTGCTGCTAGCTACAGTGGGACCTGCAGGTCTACGGGTGACAAATGTCATATCAGTTTTGCGACGCCTGAGAAACGTCGTGGCAGATTCATTTAGTCATAGTATGATTATAGCGCTCACATAGGGAGTTAACAATACATAAAGTTTACGCGGATTTTTATAAATCAAAAGGGATTTTATGTCGATTTAAAATCACTTTCTATATCAAAAATTACAGATATTATGGTATACTTTCGGTCTTGGTATTTAAGACTACACATCATTCATTACGGGTTTTCCTCAAATTTAGAAGGGTTTTTACGCCAATTTAAAACCACTTTATATCCTTAAGTATGACAAATACTTGTTCATTCTTGGTCCTGGTATTTAGGACCACATAACTTTTATAAGGAAAATATTGGATTTTTCTGGGTAATACACAACTCATTTCAAAGATCGATTTCAAACTCTTACCATCAAAAGTGTAGGGTCCATTATGTGTTGCGTCTTGGGCTCATTCTTTAGTCCAATTTTGTATCCGGATTGGGCCTGTCCATCCGTGACTTTATATTCTAGGGTTTAGTATTTATAGATGCTTGCATGCATCTTGGTACGTAATTTTTTTAGAGTCAATCATTATCAGCATATACTATTATTTTTTGATTGTAACCCTAAACAGCCTCTACAGCGGAAGTTCTTAGTCGAGCTCTGCTGAGGCGTGAATCTATTGAATCATCAGCATATTTTGATTCATTCCACTATTTGATCTTTCTGTTCTTATTTCTGTGATTAATCTGTTTGAAGATCTAAACGATCAAAGAGTTCATTAACTCTTCAGTTGGTATCAGAGCATGAGACTGTGTAATTCATACACATCTCTTCTGTGAAAGAAGTGATTATGGTTTATTCCGCACTCATGGATATTTATTGAGCCGTCACTCATAATTAACGTATCTTATTAATTATTCATCTTGCCCTAATTTTACCTATTACAAAGTCTGATCTTATAACAGGTTACACGATCAAGCATGGACGATTCTCAATCCAATCCCATCAACATCTCTAATAGCATCAGATCAACCACCAAGATTCAAATTCTCTATACTCAAGACTATGAAGTATGGACGCACCACTTTGAAGATTACGTTATTGGATCTGAAGATAACGTGTATCTGATATGGGAAGCTATCACTTCTGGCCCTTTCGCTCATTTAAGCATGTCTAGGATCATTAAAACTCAAAAGGAGTATAATGATCTATTAAAAGATGTGAAAGACGTCACTCAGGATGAAAATGAGAAGTTTCAATGCAACATTAAGGCATTGAGACTAATTTGATTCGCTCTTCAGTCCGACACGTTTCGATTAGTTAGTTCTTGCAGTACAGCAAAAGAAATCTGGGATCGGCTGCGAGAGCTGTACTCCACAGATGAAGATCTTGAGCATTCAATTCAGACCTTACTTCTCTCTGAATTTGGAGAATTCAAGCAGATGTCGGATGAGGTAGTTACACAAACATTTGATCGGTTCAATCACCTTCTTAGCAAGATGATCAAGCATGACATTGAAAGAAAGCTCATCGAACAGAAGGTCACCTTCTTGAATGGTCTGAGACCCGAATGGAGGGTTGTTGTGTCGACGGTTAAAGCACATGAGCAGTTTAAATCGTATTCCTTGGCAAAACTGGTGGGGATTCTGAAATCCCAAGAAAAGATTGTGTTACAAGAGAAAAGCGTGGTTTCAAACTTGGGGTCTTTAGCGCTTTTGTCCAAAGGTAATAATGCAGAAGAAGAAGAAGATTTGAATCTGGGAGATTACGATTTAACAGCTGAAGACTATGCTATGATGGTATCAAATCCCAGAAGGTTCATCAAGAAGAAGTTCCCTACCAACAAGAACCGAAATTGGCAGGGAAGCTACAACTCTGAGAAAGTAAAAGAGGAGCCGAAGGTTGATGAATCAAAGAAGGAAGCGGAGGGTGAAGCTGACTCTGGTGTCAGTTGCTTCTACTGTGGTGGGAAAATCATTACGCAAAAGATTGCGTGTTGAAGAAGATGGCAGAGAAAGATGAGGAGAAAGATGAAGAAGCAAGTCTTATGAAAAGACTAGAAGAGATTAAGAGGAAGAAAGCTGCTACTAATCCCTCTATGAATGCTCTTATTGTGCAGGGTTCGGTAGATGATGATGAGTTCGGTGGCGTACAGGTGTGGTCAATCGACTCAGAAGATGATGAAGTGAGAAAGCCTTCTCATGGAAAAGCATATGTGGCGAAGAATAGTGATGCTGGTGGAAGATGTCTGATGGTGTCGGATGTATCCCAGATGAGAGGATACAACACTGATGGTGGAAACGAAGAGGCTAAGGAGCGAGAGGACGTATGCTTTACAGCGAAGCCTCTCAGTGTGCAGATCAGTGAGCTAGATGAACTGATCAAGAAGGTACAATCTATTTTCATTTCGTTTAATATTCCACAAACATCATATGAAAAGGAATTAAATAACTTGAATTCAAGAATTTCAAATCTAGATAGTTGTTTAACTCAAACGCGTGTCACGAATTCTAATCTAACTGACCAAATAAGCAGGGTGTCATACAAGAGTGAGGAGCGAAGGATATGGATAGAACAGAAGGAGTCGGAGCTGGTTAAGTCTAGGGATGAGAACATTTATTTGCAAAGAGACAATCTTAAGTTATTAAAACAGAGGAATGTTTTTTGTTTGATTGCAAAAAGACTTTATACTAACATTACTCAGCTACATTTAAACTGTGAAATAGGCTAGAAGATACATCGCATGATTTTGCCCTTCCTTGAGTTAAAGGAGGATGAAATCGATGTCGAAGCATACAACTGCGAAAGTGTTGTATCTTCAGATGATATTAATCCCACCTATATGTATGGTCTGGACAAAATTGAATCATTTATAAAGTCCAAATACCATAAGGACATGCTTAAGAATCTTTTGGATGAAAATGATAAGTTGAAACTCAGAGCCGAAACTATACAAAAATTTGACTCTTTGAGTACCAAATTAAGTTCAGAAAATAAAATTGATGTTGAAAATGCATCTGAACTTAATGAGGACGATGACATGAGTGAAATTTCTGTAGAGGATGAGGTTGACTGTTCCGAGTTTATTAGGACCGAAACTGAAAACTACAAAAACATGATTTCTGAAAATTCTGTGGAATTCGCTCGTCTGTCCAAGCATAAGTCCCCAATCCTTAAAGAAAAGGTTGTTGTATACCAAAAGGTTCGAACCACTCCTAATCAAGTTTATAAGGTCACAGGAGTAACCGAACATCAGACAGCCGATAGACAATGCAGATGAAACAGTTGGTTTGTCGGAGCGAACATCATGGAAAGCCAAAGGGAGATACGTGGTAGAACCATTGAATAAACCTACCAACTTTGACACTCCAAGTTCCAGCGGTACAAAAGAGATTCCAGTGGAAGATGTCACCTCAACTAGCAAAACCTCTTCCATGAAGAGTGAACCTGTTGTTAAGAAGCAGAAACAGAAGGCAAATATTCACCGACAACCGAAACAGGTGAAAAATCAAAAGCAGCAGAGGAACTTGAGATACAAGAAAAATCTCTCAGAGCGAAAGCAGTTTTGGCGTTCCCAAAATCCTCACTATACTCACTTTGACAGAAACTCCAAGCCAAAAGGAGAAGAAGACAAGAGTAAAAGACGCTTCAATCCATCAATCCGAAAGAACCAGAGGAAGACTTTCGGGCCACAGGAAGAACAAAACCGAAAGGATAGGTTCGGTCCCGAAAGCAATAACAACCGAAAGGCTGGTTTCGGATCATCAAACAGCAACCGACAAAGACCTGATTTCAGCCCTTCAAGCTTTTATAGTAGAAGACCCAGCTTCGGTCCAGCTACTAACAACAACCGGAAAAACAGTTTCGGTCCATCATCAAATGACAACCGAAGGTCCAGGTTCGGTCCCTCAAATGATCTCAACCGAAAGGGTCATTTCGAACCTCAAGTCAGGAAAGATTCTCATTCTAATTTCTTTTCTTCTAATTCTTCTCGTTCTAATTCTTCTTCTAAGCCTAGTTCTCGTCATACATCAAATTCACAATCATCAAAGGACATGGAAGGAAAAAGGAAGATTTTCTTAGCTACTGAACACCGAAAGCAAGCTAAAGTCCAAACGCCCGAACCTGAATCCAAAATACCAGCATCTAACTCCAATAAAATCAAAGTATTTACCATTAAGAGGAAAGATGAAACAACCTTAATAAACGAACATATCTGGTTGATGTTTCCCTTACTACTCCTGCTTCTGTAAAAGGCTCACGAGGACCCAAGAAACTTTGGGTTCCTAAATCTGCTTAATTTTTGTAGGTTATAAGTGACGAGCAGTTTGACGAAGAATGGTACATAGACAGTGGCTGCTCACGTCACATGACAGGAATGAAGGAAGAGCTAAGGGAGTTTCGGTCACTTCAAAACAGTGGCAATTTCAAGTTTGGTAACAACTCTTATGGAACGATAAATGGTTATGAGATGATAACCAATGGAGATTTTACAATCAGAAAGGTGGCATATGTAGAGGGGTTGCAGCATAACCTCATCAGTGTGTCTCAACTGGTGGGAGGAACAGGTCTCAAAGTCTCATTCGATGACGAAGGTTTAGAGATAATAGAGAAGAAATCCAACAAAGGCATTCTCAAGTCTGAACGAAAAGGTGAAATGTTCCCTCTGAATCTCAAACCAATCAAAGGGAATCCAACAATATTTGTTTTATCCAAAGCTCACTCAGACGAAAGTTGGTTATGGCACCGAAGGCTCTCACATCTTAACTTCAAAGACTTCAACAAGCTAGTTACCGGTGGTCATGTTCGGGGAGTTCCATTGCTCAAGTTTGATCATGAACACTTGTGCGCTGCATGTGAAATGGGGAAACAAAGTCGCCAAAGTCACCCAACGATCATAAACACGAAAGTTGTTGAACCACTTGAGTTGCTTCACATCGACTTATGTGGTCCATCATCAATCGAGAGCATTGGCGGTAACAAGTACATTCTTGTTATTGTTGATGACTTCTCACGTTTTACATGGGTGTTCTTTCTAAAGCACAAATCTGAGGTGACTCCCAAGCTGAAGATCTTTGTCAAGCAAGTCGAAGTGCAACTTAGGAAAGTCGTTCGAAACATCAGGAGCGACAATGGATTGGAATTGAAGAACAAAGAATTCGAAGACTTCCTAGCAAAAAAAGGCACCAGTCACAACTTCTCAGCCCCTTATACCCCTCAATAGAATAGAATTGTCGAAAGGCGAAACTGCTCCCTGTGTGAGGCGGCCCGAACCATGCTAAGTTTTGCTTCCCTTCCTTTATATTTCTGGGCTGACACCATTGCTGCAGCGTGTTTTACTCAGAACAGGTCTTATCTCAACAAGCGTTTCTCTCTCACTCCTTATGAGATAATCAACTACAGGAAGCAGAATGTCAAGTTCTTTCACGTGTTCGGTTCCAAGTGCTTCATCTTTAACTCCAAAGAACATCGCAACAAGTTTGATGTCAAAGCTGATGAAGGTATCTTTCTGGGATATTCTCTTACTTCAAAGGCATACAGGGTTTTGAATAAGCGTTCTAAAAGAATTGAAGAAACCTATTATGTGATGTTCGATGGCAATTACGTCAAGAAGTTGAAGTCTACTGAAGAAGCAATTGGAGAGATTTTCTCTCAAACAGGTCAAGTCATAGCCTCTATCGCCAATCTCTTTGACCAGTTCGTGGATCTATTTGATGAACCTGAGAAAGCAGCTCACTCTGAAGCCACGGCAGCAGACAACAAGATTGATCACCTTAAGAAGATCGTCGAAGATGCTGCCAAACGAATGGGAGCAGAAGAACCAGTTCGAAAAGAACATCCCCAGAGCGGTACTTCGGTCGAGGAAGAGAATCTATCCTCTTCAAATGAACAGGACTCACATATTCAGGGGGAGAATCCAATTGTTGATGAACCCGAAAGCCCCTCTGCACCCGAAAGTCAAGTAACACCCGAAAGTCCAGTAACACCCGGAAGTCCAGACAACCGAAAGTCCGGATCAACCCGAAAGCTCAGTCGAAGAAAGACTTCATGGTTCATCATCTGTCGAGGGGGAGAATTCAGATATGCTCTATGATGATGACATTCAATCAGAGTTGGAAGAAATGGTAAATGCTGAATTGGATCCATCCTATGATCCAAACTATCCTCCTCTCACCAAATGGACCAGAGATCATCTTGTATCTCAAATAGTGGGTGATGTATCTGAAAAGGTTCTAACACGATCTCAAGTGAAGGCAAAGCAAACTTCCTTATTCTCCAAAGTAGAATTCTATATGTTCAATTCTTTCATCTCTAAAATAGAGCCGAAGACCGTCAATATTGCTCTCGATCATTCTGATTGGGTTCAGGCAATGCAATATGAACTCAATGAGTTCGAAAGACATAAGGTCTGGCGTCTCATTCCAACACCAAAAGATGCCTCGGTCGTAGGTCTCAAATGGGTATTCAGAAACAAAATGGATAAAGAGGGTAATGTGATTCGAAATAAGGCTCGGCTAGTGGTGAAAGGATACTGCCAGGAAGAAGGAATCAATTACGAAGAGACATTCGCTCCGGTGTCAAGGCTTGAATCTGTTCGTATATTTCTTGCCTACGCTGCACACAAGAATTTTGAGGTCTACCAGACGGACATAAAATGCGCCTTTCTGAATGGGGAGCTTGAAGAAACTGTGTACGTGGAGCAACCTCTTGGCTTCGTGAATGAAAAACATCCAGATCACTGCTACATCTTGGATAAAGTTGTTTATGGTCTGAAACAAGCACCTAGGGCATGGTATGAAACTCTAACTAAGTTTTTAAAGATGTCTAAATTCAAACAAGGTTCGGTTGACCCAACCTTCTTTCGTAAAAAGGAAGGTAACCACCTTATGATCGTTCAAATCTATGTCGGTGATATCATCTTTGGCTCAACGAATCCCAGCCTAACAGCTGAATTCAGAAAGTTGATGGAGACTAAATTTGAAATGAGCTCAATGGGTCCGATTAACTTTTTCCTTGGTTTAAATATTAGACAGGGACCCGAAGGCATCTTTATCAACCCGGAAGCATATACCAAGACTCTTCTTGCCAAGTTCGGCATGGTGGGAGACTCAAAGGTCAAATTCCCAATGGCATTTGGTACCAAGCTCACACCATCTTTGGAAAAACCGGCAGTCGACTTAACACTTTATTGCCAAATGATTGGTTCCCTGATGTACCTCACAGCTAGCAGGCCTGATATAATGTTTTTAGTTTGCTATTGTGCCAGGTTTCAAGCAAATCCACGTGAACCACACATGCTGGCAGTGAAGAACATATTTCGGTATCTGAAGCGAACGACCTCTCTCGGTCTCTGGTATCCCTCAAACTCAGGATTCTTTGTTCAATCCTACTCAGATGCAGACCTAGGAGGATGTGGTCTAGATCGGAAAAGCACTACAGGAGGATGTCAATTCCTCGACGGGAAGTTGGTGAGTTGGCAATCTAAGAAACAAACATGTGTTTCTCTGTCTATAGCCGAAGCAGAGTACATTGCAGCCGCCTCATGCACATCTGAAGTGATTTGGATCTAAAGCCAACTTCGGGATTATGGACTCAATATGAAAAGGATCCCACTATATTGCGACTCAGAAAGTGCAATTAGGATCTGTCGTAACCCAGTGCAACATTCCAAGACGAAGCATATAGCACTGAGGTATCACTTTATTAAGGATCATGTTGAAGAAGGAAATGTCGAAATTCACTTTGTTCGAACAAATGATCAACTGGCAGACATCTTTACCAAAGCCCTTCCTGAAGCAAGTTTTAATAAAATCCTACAAGGCCTAGGTATGATGGAATCGGAGTGAGTACCAAAAATACATTCTCAGAACTAAAAGTTGGAAGCAAAATGAACCGAACGCTCGGTCTATTTCGGGCTCGGTTCACATGGGAACCGAAATGTACCGAACGCTCGGTATATTTCGGGTTTGGTCCCATTGCACTTTTTTCGCTTATCTCAACAAGGTGATATCTTTGGTTGTACCCATTTTTACAATAGTTTTTCCAAAAATTCCAAAAACATTTTTTATAGGAACCGAAATGAACTGAGCGTTCAGTCCATTTCGGGTTCGGTTCCACAAAAAAATTTTGTTTGGTTTGTTTTGTTTTTCTTCTTTACAAAAATATCAAAAGTTCCAAAAATATTTTCTTTTTCTTTTTGTCTCTACTTTTGTTTATATTAACAGTTTATAGATTAACGATGGGGCAGGTATCATTCTCACACTTTTTACTAGTTAAGTGTCCCTAGAAGCATGCTGCTGCATGTTGTCCAAAGCCTCAACTGATTTTGAATAAAGCCACCCAAGTGGTTGTAACATGAAATCTCTAATTTTCTTTTTGTGTGATTCTTATGAAATTGTTACATGCCATAACATTTCTTCCCTTAGAATCCAGTTTTAATTTTTCTTGAGATTTCACACCAAGTATTTCCAGCATGTCACTTAAATATTATCCAAACCTACTTGTTCAACAGACCACATTGGTCTCACAAGTACTTCATTCGGTTTCTATCTTATGTCAAGATCAGGAACTCTGAACTGAAGCAAAAGCCACCCATATAAGCCTCATTAAAAGATGCCTTTCAACACTTCTTAATGAGTGATTGATCGTAATTCAACGGGAAGCCACACAAACACTTTAAAGTCTCTCTTAACTTTGAAGGAAGAGATTCGTACCCGGGATCCACAGTTTCGTGTCTCTATTGACATCACAAATTCCCATATATATGTTGTTTTATTTCTTTATCTTGACACTCTATGCATGAAAATCTTTTTGATTTTTCAAAAATCTGATTTTACTCATTACAAGCTAATTTTATGGCTCTAGGTTTTAATGTGATATTCTCAACGGGATGTTGTGGTTAATACTACACGTGTTCACTTTTATCTATGAAGACAACTCATTTTAAATGGATAAGTTGCTGACTCAGCCGGGAGACTAAAGGTTTCAGGACTTAAAAAGGGTATCTGACGAAAAGGCGTGCAAAATGGAAGCGTTTTTCTCTCTCATGCGTAATCATTGGGGTTGCTAACTGTCACGCATCAATCACCTCAGGAAACGCTTCGTTTTTCTAGAAGATTTGGGGGCCGATTTCTCTCTCTCCTCTACACACGGTATAAAGCATAAAACCTAAGTTCTTTTACCTCTTTACTGCACCCAACATTCAGAGAGCAAGCGAAGATTATTTTCTCCCATTGTTCATCATCTTCTTCGACACACTCATCAATGGCGAAATCATGCTCTGTTCACGAAACCTCCCATATTCTCCCAATCAGACCTCAGCAAAGTCTGATCATTGATCTCACCCCACATTCCTACGACGCCTTCATGTTCCCTATTATGGAGTGTCTTAAACACTCTCCACTGGCTCTTTCCCTAACCAAGGTTGAAACAGTTCCGATGGAGTGCTTATCCCAGATATTCTCCACCGCCCACTATGACAAGTCTGTCAATCGCATTTTCTTCGACATTCTTGATACCAAATCCTCCATCTCCAAACAACGATTCTGCTCGCTTTTAGGGTTCAAACCTGATGAGTCGAGGGTTAACCCTGAGTCTATTCCTATGGGACAGTTGCTCTCCATGTTTTACAACATGGGTTACACTGAAATTCTTACCACTGTTACCAAGTTCAAGAAATCCTGTCTTCCTCCTCAGTGGAATGGCTTCTTCACTGTGCTGTTCAAGGGTTTATCAGAACGAAGTGCAGGTTCTGATGGGGCTAGCCGACTGTTTATGACAATTCTCTACGGGCTATACCATGGCGTTAATCTCGACTATGGCTCGGTTTTATGGCAGCAGTTGATTCAAAGCCTTACTTCTACTTCTCGCCATTATGAAATATCTTATGCCAGATTCTGGATGCTGGTTACCAAGTGGGCAATGGACAAGTATCATGTCCCTGTTGTAGCTAATTCCCCACTCTCTTCGATTGCAGTTTTCCACACAACGAAGATTATCGTAACTGATCCTTCCAAGTTTCAGTTTGTTGGCTCAATTCCTGGAACAATGTATACGTGTGTATCACGGGATAGTCGTATCATCAAGACCTATAAGGAGTTTCGTCGCTCAGGCCCTAGAGAGCTCACTCCAGAGATGGTTCAATCAATCCATGACGCTGACAAGCCTGCTCCCAGGGGCATGAAACCAGACAAGGGGAAAGAAAAGAAGGTTGTAAAAGGAGTTAAAGGCCCTTCTCCAAAGAAGCGAAAACCTACGAAGGTCACCCAATCACCTCCACTGAAGAAGAGGAAAACCCAGCCCAGGCGCAAACTCATTCTTGCCTCTTCCTCCAGTGAATAAGAAGATGACGATTCAGACTCTGAGGAGTCGCTTCGGGGTGACACTCCTCCCCGTTCGCCTTCACTTGAGGTACCTGTTTCAACTAAACCAGTATCTCCTCCCCCAATCTCTATTTCTATTTCCATTCCCCCCATAACCTCCACTACTCATATTCCACCCACCTCTATTCCTGTACCACGTCCTATATTCTCAGAAGCTACGACAACAACCACCTGAAGTTCGAACCAACGTATCTGATACGGGGGCTCATACTTTAGCACCCGAACCCACACCCGCTACAGAACATACTACCACAACCGAACCTCCACCTTCACCTTCATCTCCCAACCACTCAGAAGATGATGAGACTTTTCTTAGAGGAGAAGACATGACTTTTGACTCTGTCTACTATAGTCCGTACCAAGTTCAAAGCGATGATGACGATGATGCTCCTGTCACTAAATAGCATCTCAAGGAACTTCATGAGAAAATCGATAGTCTCATCGCTTCCTCCTCCTCCTCTCGGTCCAATATCTTCGAGGATGCTATTCAGGGGCTAGTTTATTCGTTTACCAAGGCACATGAAGCCTCAATCAACTTCGCCGCTGCTGCCGTCGACGCATCTATCAAGGCCTGTGCTGCTGCGACCGAAAAACTCGAAAAACTATTTCTTGATGCTAACAGTATTTTACAGTCTTTACAGGGGGTCGCTGAATCCAATGCAGCGAAGATCGATTCCGTTGTCGAGAAGCTGGCCACTTCATTCGCATCCGAACTGCAATCCTTTTCCAGTTTTCGTCGGTCTCTTGACGCTGACAACAAAACTTTCCAGGCGACTGTTGAGGAGCACTTGGCAAAGCTCCAAGAAGATCTTGCTTCGGAGAATTCAGTGATGGATGCACTTTCTTGCAAAACCACTACTCTAAAGGTCAAAATTCTTCAACTTTTCCAATCAGAAAAGGAGATTGCGTCTCTTCGATCTGAGCGAGTGGTCATTTCCACGTGTGTTTCGGATGTCCATGCTGCCCTCACCAAAATCATTGAAGCACATGATCCAATCCTGAATTACTCAGTGAGGCGAACTCTAGCAGAGAAGCTTGCTCCCGCCCTTGACCTGCTCAGCAAAATTGAAGGGCTTCATGAATTTGTGGCCCATCCAAAACAAGGGGGAGAAGGCGTGTCAAAGGCTGACAATCAATCTCAACCGCCTCCTACTTCTATATCAGCTTCAACTAAAGCAACCGAACCTCCAACAACTTATCAGACTTCAGGTTCAGGTGCTAAAGATATAGGGAAAAAGATTCTTGAAGACAGCAGTGGTGATGATGACAAAGAGACCATTGCTGATCTCTTGAAGAAACAAGGCAGGGAAAATGATTCATATATGAGTGCTCGTGTTGCCAGAGAGGCAGAGGCGAACGAACAAAAAATGAAGGAGGCTCATGATCTACTTGAGATTCGAAAAACTCTATTCCCTCCGTGGACTCTCGAGAAGCTTATCAAAGAAGCCATTGATACTCCCAGCATCCTATGGCTCGAACCGGTGATTTCCTTGGACAGGGTCAATTCTGTCGACTCTCAGTTTGACATGCCCTTGACCCGAAAGGCCTTCATTTTTCATGTTTTCTCTCATATTGCTGATGTCCCTCATCCTCACCCGAAGGTTGATAGGGACCTTGTTGAATTCTATCTGAGGTCTGCTCAGCCTCAGTATCAGACATGGAGTTCACAGAAGATCATAAACATTCGGGTACTCAAACCCTTTCGGGAGGGTAACTTCACAAATGTTCGGTTCAAAGTGTTGTGGGGGTCTGCTAAAACAGAACATGATATTTCTCTTGCCGATCTTCCTAACCTGAATCCACATGATTGGATCATTCTGCACAACATCCTCCTCACCAACGAAGCTGAATATGGGCCAATCATAGATCACTTCAAAAGGATGCTGGTTTGCTACATCATTGAGGTCGCCAAGATGGATCAGGAGATCGCAAGTATTTTCAAGAAAAAGCCCACCATCTCTCCTGTTGGTTCTGCAAGTGATTTAAATATGATGTAGATGGGAAGGATCGACCCAAAGCGGAACTCTGTCATGCTTACAAGGAACGAAGGCCAAAAATGCATGTTCACCTTGGCAGATAAACATCTGTATACCACTGCATGCTTGGAACATGTTCTAGGAATCATCAATCGTTGCAAGCAGAACTCTGCAGATGACAAGAAATATTTTGATGACATGATCCAGTGGTACATTCGGTTCAGACAAACCATCCTTGCTCTCATTCCTCGTCTGTTCGAAACCACAAAGAAAGTTCCTGCAGCTGGACCCAGCAAGCCGAAGTAGAGTCTCGTTCCAATTTACGCAAAGGGGGAGATTGTAGGGTCCATTATGTGTTGCGTCTTGGGCTCGTTCTTTAGTCCAATTTTTTATCCGGATTGGGCCTGTCCATCCGTGATTTTATATTCTAGGGTTTAGTATTTATAGATGCTTGCAAGCATCTTGGTACGTAATTTTTTCAGAGTCAATCATTATCAGCGCATACTTTTATTTTTTGATTGTAACCCTAAACAGCCTCTACAGGGGAAGTTCTTAGTTGAGCTCTGCTGAGGCGTGAATCTATTGAATCATTCAACATATTTTGATTCATTCCACTGTTTGATCTTTCTGTTCTTATTTCTGTGATTAATCTGTTTGAAGATCTAAACGATCAAAGAGTTCATTAACTCTTCAAAAAGCTTATGAACTCACCAACCTTTGTGTTGACACTTTCAAACAACTTGTATTCTCAAGAAATCAGTGAAACAGGAAAACCAACAGCATTTTGAGGATGGGACGTTGAATCGTCGAACAGTTCATTTTGTCATCATAATGTAATTGATTTGAAACATGTAAACATATACTTTGGTGTAACTTTCTCAATTATATTTATGATGGTTGTATTTACTTTGAGCACTATTATACTCGTTGTTGTGGTACTAAACATGAAGTCCTCCACCCCCGGACGTCTCCTCCATCCTTGGTTTGGGGGTGTGACACTGTAGGTCAAGCACTGCTCCACGTACCATGCCACATCCCGCTTCATGCAAGGCCACCAATAGTCCAGATGAAGATCCCTATACATCTTCATCGCCCCAGGATGAATGGAGAATCGGGATTTGTACGCCTCCTCCATCAAGATCTGGTGCACGCCTCCGAGGTATGGAACCCACACCCTGCGGTGTAATGTCAATAATCCCCTGCTGTCATAGTCGAAGGAGGAAACCTGACCCACTATGTGCTCACTCTTCCGATGTTCCTCCTTCATGGCCTCCAACTGGGCCTCCCGAATCCGCTCAAATAGCGGAGTCATCACTGTCATCCGCATGCAGATATCCCTGATCGGCGTCGCCTTGCAGCTAAGCACATCGGCCACCACGTTGGCCTTCTCCGGATGGTAATGGATCTCGCAGTTGTAATCCTTTACCGCATCCATCCACCTACGTTGCCTCATGTTCAGATTTGGCTGATCCATGAGGTACCTCAAACTCTTGTGGTCCATGTAAATGGTACAACGAACCCCATAGAGGTAATGGCACCAAATCTTGAGGGCGAACACAATAGCCCCCAACTCCAAGTCATGTGTCGGGTAGTTCGCCTCGTGAGGCTTCAGTTGCCTTGACACGTAGGCGATGACATGCCCTCTCTGCATCAATACTGCGCCCAAACTTGAGATGAATGCATCGTAGTACACAACAAAATCCTCCATGCCCTCTGGTAGGGCTAAGATTGGGGCCTCGCACAATCTCTGTCTCAGTGTCTCGAACGTTGCCTGTTGCTCAAGCCCCCAACGAAAGACCGCGGCCTTCCTTGTTAGCCTGTTGATGTATGTAAAATGCACTTGTTTTATTCCTACTTTTTATTAATAAATTTAGCACACAAAGGCAGTGAACCTGTCTTTTAGTGGTATAGTTGAATAAGTAGGGTATCGAACTCAGGGAACGGAAAATTAAACTAATGGCTAATTTTAACTAAACAATTAATGAAAGTAAAAAGGTTTTTCTTCTAGTTTTGCAAGACTAGAAACTTAAGCACACCATAAAACACATAATTAACTAAGTAACTAAAGCAAACAACTAATTCACCAAATTTGATAAAGATGTTTCTATTTAGGTTCAACCAATTCACTCCTATGGTTATTTTGTATTTATGATAGATTAATTGTTATTGGCTACCAATTATAGTGGTTAGGTTCATGTTCATTACTCCTAAACCTTAGACAATTAGTTAATTCAAGCAGTGATCAAGTGTTTAAACTAATTAATTCCCTAGATTAATAATTTGGATTAAATAAGATTTGTAGTGGTTAATCAATTTACTGGTTCAATTAACCTCTTGTTTGATGGTTTCTCAAACAAGCTCACACATTAATCTACCTATTGTCTCATTAATCTTAGTTTCATAATCATTATTCCTAAGCATATGATTAAGTGTTCACATAGACATATGAGGTTAACAACTAAGAGATTTTCATGCAGCTTAATTGTCTTCCAATTAACAGAAATAAGTTGTGATTATTGCATAAGGTTCTTTAACAAACTTAATTTAATAGATCACCAATAAACAATCAACCAAAAGCTAAGAATTAAACCATAGGAGTTCATTGGTATTCCCCAAACAGAAACAAAAACGTATTTAGCTCATAGTTGCAGTAAAAACAAACACAAAAACAAGTTTAGCTAGATTAAACATACTCAATTCCTAAAGCTAAGTGGAATGATTAACCTAGTTGCTTTGATTCTTCAAAAGGTTGAAGATTAGAGTTCCTCAGCGCCTTCAAGGGTTCTCAATCGCAGATGGATCTTCAAAAAACGCCAGAAAAGTAGTCCCATCGGAAAAAGGCTCGGTTTTTATAGCTATCTCAAAACAGGGTGTACTCGGCGAGTAGCAGACAACTCGCCGAGTAGGCTCGTAGTTATCCGTCTTAAATCAGGAGTCGTGGCTATCTTCTGGAATATTCTGATGGACTCGCCGAGTAGGTAAGCTTTTATCCCTCAATCTTCATTCTTTGGTCTCTAATTGCTTCCCCTTGTTCCCTTTCATTCCCAAGCATGTCTTTTGGACTGAAAACAAAATTTAAATAGTTTTAAGTACCTTTTGTCCATATTATTCACATAATTAGTTAAAAATGAATAAAATGTATGCTAAATAATTAACTAATTATGCACATATCAAAATACCCCACACTTGACTTTTGCTTGCCCCCAAGCAAAACTGGATTTTAAACATATTAGAATCTCATATGACAATTCCAATCTAACCCAGCCATTATGCCAAGACCGCAACGCATGCATTTGTGTCTAAAATTGTCCTAAGTACCCCCATACTCCAAATACTCACAATCCTCATAAACATTCGCCCACTCACCCTGAACTATGCTCATTTTATGCAACCCTCCGAATCCGTCCGCAGAAAACCTCTTACCCTCAAGGTATTTTTGGTTGAGCAACCCAAGCATACATAATCTAGAATTACAACTTTTCGATACCACTATGGAGCTCTTTTGAATTCTTCACTTCCTTGATAATTTGATCTTTGATCTCTTTGAATTCACCACCTTTATTGTTTGATTTTTGGTATCTTCAACTTTTTGAATTTCTTGGAATTTTGATCTTTTGATCTTCACTTTATTTGCTCCAAAATTCTTCAACTTTTCTTGCAATTCTCTCTTTTTTTTTACATGTACCTCTCTTTTTTCACTCAAAAACCAACATGCTTAAGCAGGGGCGCTCAACCTCAACCTTTATTGGCTAACGATAATAATTTTCCTGGAAACATTTCAGGTTTAGGCTGCTAAAAATATTGCATCCCTCAGGCTGAGTAGGGTCGTGTTTTTGTCCCATGATTTCACTGGAATAAGGAAGGCACAAATGCACTAGAACGTGTATAGGCTCAACTAAACATTTGGGTTTTCATGCAATTATCAACACAATTCTAACATGGAATCCTAATTTGCTTTTACCAAAATTTTCTAAATTAAGTCCCTAAGTAATATTTTTGGTATGCAATAATTTTTAAAATTAGCCTAAATTAAGATTCTAAATTTTCTAATATGTGACCAACCCCTACCCCACACTTATTTTATGCAACGCCCTCATTGCATATTATGCAAAAAATATAAACGCAAATATATAAAGGGAATTGGAACAAACTCCCCTGGGGTAGCAGTCGATAGGTTGATACTCTCTTCTTCAGCTCCTTCTTCTCTTGACTTTAGCCATGGGAACAGCTCATCCATGCCTTGGGTGTCATGCGTCTCGTGTGGTTGACAGCTCGAAAATTTCACAGAACAAGCTTCTTAGAAAATCTCCAGTGACAATTCTTGACAAAAAGTGGATAAATGTTGCAGTGAAAGTGCTCAAAGCAGTTCTGGAAATCGAAGATTGCAGATCTACTCGGCGAGTAGTTACGTGGACTCGGCGAGTATCTCTTGACTTGGAACTATATCGTGTAATATCCCATGTACTCGCCGAGTAGAGTTTGTGAACTCGGCGAGAAGGCGTTGTTTTGCCAAAACTGATCCAGCTAATGCTCCATTTGACTCAGGTTTTGAAATTGGAAATTTCACTGACCCTCACTCTAATTCCTTCAGCAACAACACTCTCCATTACTCTCGACTCTCATGGACTCGATCCTAAGGACAAGAATCCATACTTTTCTTGAAAATCTCTCATTCATTACTTGACCCTCAACAATTTAGTATGCTTCCTAATCTTCTATCCCTGAAAAATAAACAACTAAAAGTGAAAGTAATAACCATCCCAACAAAAATAAAAATAATCCAAATGTTTGACAATTGTTCAAAACATAACATCATAAAAACACAAAACATAAAAGAAAATTGTTCATTCTTCATCTTCCATGTCGGCTCCTCCCGCGCCACTTCCTCCTTCTCCATCTCTTCTCCTCATTCTCTCGTCCCAACTCATAATGTATGGATATTCGGGTCCGGGTCTTGGGGCAATGTTCATCTGTTGGAAGAGGTATTCAAAAGATTGATTATTATAATTCACCCCTTGTCCAATGTCGTCCAAGTAGCGTCGGTACTCCAATTGGTTCCATCCATCATTGTCCTCTTCCACCGGAATAACCGGTGGGTCTTCTCGTACCCGCTCACTACGTTGTCGGATCTGCCTTCCTGGCTCCTCGGGAATTGTCGGCTCGTCTTCATGTGGAATGGAGAATGAATCACCAAACTTCTCAACTATCCGTGCCCTCCTATATAGTGCAGTGTTGAATGGTGGAGGGTCGATAACCGTGAGTGCCCTAGCTTGTTGCAAATCTAGGACCCCAAACGACTTCACCAGCCTAGTAACAAACATGCCTCCATTTATTTTGGAGTTGACTTTTTCCTTAATCGCCCCTTCAGCAAGGAATTTGGCAATGCAATAGGGGAGATTGCAGAAAGCGCCGGGAGTAATAATACTCCATAGATAGAAGATATCAAGGGTTAGGACCTTGTCCCAATCCTTCCGCATGTTGATGGTGCTAGCCACGAAGCGGTGAACAAGGCGATGGATTGGCGAGCGAATGTGGCCCTCCTGTGCAGTGGAAGGAATATACACCCGGTTAGCGATCGTGTTCCACCATGTAGAGGCCACCACTGCCTCGGGAAGTTCCTTATGGTAGTTTTCCAGAAAAGCTTCAAAGTCTTCAGACATCATTATGCTCTGGTCATAAATGCCCAGCCTCCAAGAAAACTCAGCAATGCTACATTGTCGCAGCTCCCCACCCAAAGAAAAAGAAATTGTGTTGGGGTTGTATTACTCACTACCACCTCAGAATGAGATGGTAGCAAAAAATTCCCAACACAGCTCGGCATATACAGGCTCTTGTATTTTGAATAATTGTAACTAACCATCACATGTGATGGTGGTATACCCCAAACTGCACTCCTTCACCAAGTAAGGTGTGAGCTCCTCCTCCAATCCCACATTTCCCAACCACCCCCAGTCAACAGCGTTGGGTAAATGGATTTCCTTTTGTTTGAACGCCTATAATCTGTTTTTGGACCTAGTTTGTGATGACTTGGAAGTGATTTGTTGAAATGAAAGCCATGGGATATCACTTTGGCTCCCCCCCACGAGAAGACTGCACCCTTCTGGCCATGATACCTGCATAAAAACATCAAAAACACACAAACAAACAATACCCAGTAATTAAAAACGAACAAATCGGGGCTGAATAGTCATCTACTCGCCGAGTACACGACCTACTCGGCGAGTAGGATGAACTTCGGGAACTGTTCGGTGTCGGACATGTATAGGCTGTCCAAAACTCCAAATTCTTCACAGGGGTTTGTTGTAATGGGTTATCCAACAATAAATCCAAAAGAAATTCCTCCTAACATTACCTAATTCATGGCTAAATTAAAACCCTAGAATTTGAGGAAACCCCCAAATCTGAAATCAAGCAAAATAGGGGCAAATCTATGATAAAAATTGAACCTTTGATGAGTTTTAAGTGTAAAGATGTTACCTTTTTCTTTGAAAGATGAAGATTAAGTGGAAAATCGAAGAGAATTGAAGAAATCGCAGGGCTGCTTGAGAAACCGCTGTGCACGGCGAGTATGGGGGTTAAATGGGTGAAAACCCTCTTTTTACAGATTTATATCTCATCCGTGTAAAGTGGCTACTCGCCGAGTAGAAAGGTTCTACTCGCCGAGTATAAATGTCGTTACGCGTTTTATTGGGCTACTCGGGCAGGTACTCGCCGAGTATACGTGCCTACTCGGCGAGTAAACCTTGCAGATTGAAAAAAATGTGAAAGTTTTGAAAAATTAATGTATTTTCTCATTTTTTTTAAGCCATCCACCCCACACTCTAGGCATTGCTTGCCCTCAAGCAGTTATGTTCTTAAAAGTAGACGAAGAAAAGAAAAAATAAGGAAAATAAGGAAAAGGAAAGAAAATGCAAACTTGAAACTCGGGTTGCCTCCCGAGAAGCGCTTCTTTTTAGGGAGTCATTAGCTGGACTCCTCCCCTTCTACGTGGTTGCAGTCCCTTCCAGCAGCAGCAACTCTTCCATTCCTTCATTCCTGGGGACTCCTTCTTCATACTTTTTGACCCTATGACCATTGACCTTGAAAGGCATGCCATCTCTCGACAATAGC
Organism: Lactuca serriola; assembly: GCF_051521515.1. Classification (NCBI taxonomy): domain Eukaryota; kingdom Viridiplantae; phylum Streptophyta; class Magnoliopsida; order Asterales; family Asteraceae; genus Lactuca; species Lactuca serriola. The sequence goes on from NC_136410.1 coordinate 189,532,698, forward strand.
TCTATAGCACCGTGTGGAAACACCGTCTTCACTAGAAAAGGACCATCCCATCTTGACTTGAGTTTTCCCGAGAAAAGCTTTAGTCGTGAATTAAAGAGCAACACTTTTTGGCCTTCATGAAATTCTTTTTCTTTAATCCTTTTGTCATGCCACATCTTGGTTTTTTATTTATAAAGCCATGAACTAGAGTATGCATCATTCCTCAGCTATTCAAGAGCATTCATTTGCATCAACCGGTTGCTCTTTAGTTCCTCCATGTTGAAGTTACACCTCTTTAAAGCCCAAAATGCCTTATGCTCTAGCTCCACCGGCAAATGACATTGCTTTCCATAAACTAATCTATATGGTGTAGTACCAATAGGTGTTTTGAAAGCTGTACGAAAAGCCCAAAGTGCATCATCTAGCTTATCCGATCATTCCTTGCGATTGCTCCCCACCGATTTCTCCAAAATTCGCTTTAAAGCTCGATTTGTCACTTCGGTTTGTCCACTAGTTTGTGGATGGTACGATGTGGAAAACTTATGGGTTACCCCATATTTCTTTAACACCTTTTCCAATTGGTCATTGGCAAAATGTGTGCCTCGGTCACTTATAAGGGCTTTCGGGACTCCAAATCATGAAAATAATTTCTTTAAAAACCGCACCACCACCCGACCGTCATTTGTTGGTAACGCTTGTGCCTCCGCCCATTTGGATACATAATCCACCGCCACTAATATGTATTTGTTTCCTTTAGACATAGGAAATGGTCCCATGAAGTCGATTCCCCACACATCAAACACCTCGCACACTTGGATACTATGTTGTGGCATTTCATTTCGAGATGAAATGTTTCACACTCTTTGACAAGCATCACATTCTTTGACAAATTGGGCTGCATCTTTAAAAATTGTGGGCCAATAGAACCCAATGTCAAAGATCTTCTTTGCAGTGTAGTGTGCTCCATGATGTCCACCCGTGGGCCCGCTATGACAATGCTCTAATATTTTCCGACTTTCCTTCCCGAATACGCATCTTCGTATGATCCCATCCGCACAGCTCCGGAAGAGGTATGGCTCGTCCCAAAAGTAATATTTTAATTCAGAAAAGAATTTTTTCTTTTGTTGACTGCTAAAATCTTTCGGGATGTATTTTGTAGCTAAATAATTAGCTATATCTGCGAACCATGGCTCTTCTCCCACGGTCACCATAATGTACTCGTCCGGGAAGTCGTCTCCAACTTTATCTTCTTGCAATTGCGGGTTCTCAAGCCTTGACAAGTGGTCAGCTGCTACATTCTCCATTCCTTTCTTGTCTTGTATCTCTATGTCGAACTCTTGAAGAAGTAGCACCCATCGTATCAGTCTTGGCTTGGCATCCTATTTGGCAAACAAATACTTGATAGCCAAGTGGTCAGTAAAAACAGTAGTTTTGGATAAAACCAAGTAAGGGCGGAATTTGTCAAAGGCATACACCACAGCTAATAATTCCTTTTCAGTGGTGGTGTAATTCGCTTGGGCTGGATTTAGAGTCTTTCTAGCATAATATATGGGTCGAAAGTACTTATCAACCCTTTGACCAAGGACATCTCCTAATGCAAAGTCACTAGCGTCACACATAATCTCAAATGGTAAGTTCCAATTTGGTGCAGTAATGATCGGGGCATTAGTTAATTTTTCCTTTAAACATTCAAATGCCTCAAAACATTCTTTAGTAAAAGTAAATGGTGCATCTTTTAGTAGTAATTGTGTTAGAGGTCTAGTTATTTTGGAAAAATCTTTTATGAAACGCCGGTAAAAACCCGCGTGTCCTAGAAAACTTCTAATGTCCTTCACATTAGTTGGTGGGGGTAATTTGGCAATGGTGTCAATCTTTGCCCAATCCACTTCAATTCCCATTTTGGAAACCTTGTGGCCCAAAACTATACCCTCCTTGACCATAAAGTGACATTTCTCCCAATTGAGGACCAAGTCGGTTTTTTCACACCTAGCAAGCATTAAGTCAAGATTTGTGAGACAATCATGGATAGAAGATCCAAAAACAGAAAAGTCGTCCATAAAAACTTCCATGAACTTTTCCACCATATCGTGGAATATGGCTGTCATACACCTTTGAAAAGTCGCGGGTGCATTGCATAGCCCAAAAGGCATGCGTCTATAAGCAAAAGCCCCACTTGGGCAAGTGAATGTGGTCTTTTCTTGGTCCATTGGGTCTATGGGTATTTGAAAATAACCTGAGAATCCATCTAGAAAGCAATAGTAGCTATGGCCCGATAGTCTTTCTAACATTTGATCAATAAAAGGTAAGGGAAAATGGTCTTTACGAGTGGCATCGTTTAGCTTTCGATAATCGATGCACACTCTCCAACCGGTTACCGTTCGTGGTTGAATTAGCTCGTTCTTTTCGTTGGTTATGTCCGTCATCCCTCCTTTCTTGGGCACCACTTCGACTGTCGGAAATGGAATAGATAATTCCTGCATCCAAGAGTTTGACCACTTCCTTCTTGACTACTTCTTGCATATTTGGGTTTAACCTTCTTGACTACTTCTTGCATGTTGAAGTTACACATCTTTAAAGCCCAAAACGCCTTATGCTCTAGCTCCACCGGCAAATGACATTGCTTTCCATAAACTAATCTATATGGTGTAGTACCAATAGGTGTTTTGAAAGCTGTACGAAAAGCAAACAACTAATTCACCAAATTTGATAAAGATGTTTCTATTTAGGTTCAACCAATTCACTCCTATGGTTATTTTGTATTTATGATAGATTAATTGTTATTGACTACCAATTATAGTGGTTAGGTTCATGTTCATTACTCCTAACCCTTAGACAATTAATTAATTCAAGCAGTGATCAAGTGTTTAAACTAATTAATTCCCTAGATTAATAATTTGGATTAAATAAGATTTGTAGTGGTTAATCAATTTAGTGGTTCAATTAACCTCTTATTTGATGGTTTCTCAAACAAGCTCACACATTAATCTACCTATTGTCTCATTAATCTTAGTTTGATAATCATTATTCCTAAGCATATGATTAAGTGTTCACATAGACATATGAGGTTAACAACTAAGAGATGTTCATGCAGCTTAATTGTCTTCCAATTAACAGAAAATAGTTGTGATTAATGCATAAGGTTCTTTAACAAACTTAATTTAATAGATCACCAATAAACAATCAACCAAAAGCTAAGAATTAAACCATAGGAGTTCCTTGGTAGTCCCCAAACAGAAACAAAAACGTATTTAGCTCATAGTTGCAGTAAAAACAAACGCAAAAACAAGTTTAGCTAGATTAAACATACTCAATTCCTAAAGCTAAGTGGAATGATTAACCTAGTTGCTTTGATTCTTCAAAAGGTTGAAGATTAGAGTTCCTCAGCGCCTTCAAGGGTTCTCAATCGCAGATGGATCTTCAAAAAACGCTAGAAAAGTAGTCCCATCGGATAAAGGCTCGGTTTTTATAGCTATCTCAAAACAGGGTGTACTCGGCGAGTAGCAGACCCAACTCGCCGAGTAGGCTCGTAGTTATCCGTCTTAAATCAGGAGTCGTGGCTATCTTCTGGAATATTCTGATGGACTCGCCGAGTAGGCTCGTGTACTCGCCGAGTAGGTAAGCTTTTATCCCTCAATCTTCATTATTTGGTCTCTAATTGCTTCCCCTTGTTCCCTTTCATTCCCAAGCATGTCTTTTGGACTGAAAACAAAATTTAAACAGTTTTAAGTACCTTTTGTCCATATTATTCACATAATTAGTTAAAAATGAATAAAAATGTATGCTTAATAATTAACTAATTATGCACATATCACCTGTTCAGGGGTAAGGCTATCTTGTAGAAATCCTGGATGAATCTCCGATAGTAGCCAGCTAATCCCAGGAAACTATGAATCTCAGATGGAGACTTCGGAACCTCCCATCTCATCACGACCTCCACCTTGGCCGGGTCTACCGAAATCCCGTTCTAGTTGACAAGGAGCCCAAGAAACTGCACCTCGCACAACCAAAGCTCACATTTGGAGAACTTGGCATACAATCTCTCCCTCCTCAAAGTCTCTAGAACCTCTCACAGATGCTCCTCATGCTGCTCTCGCGTCTTGGAGTAAACCAAGATATCATCAATAAACACTATCACAGACCGGTCTAACATCGGTCTACACACGCGGTTCATGAGATCCATGAACGCGGCAGGAGCATTGGTGAGCCCAAAAGGCATCACCACAAACTCATAGTGGCCATAACGCGTCCGAAACGCTGTCTTCTGCACATCCTCCTCTCTGACCCTCATCTGATGATACCCTGAATGCAAATCAATCTTGGAGAACCAAGATGCTCCCTGTAACTAGTCAAAGAGGTCGTCAATCCTCGGGAGTGGGTAACGGTTCTTCACCGTTACCTTATTCAGCTCCCTATAGTCTATACACATACGATGCGACCCATCCTTCTTCTTCACAAACAGAATTGGGGCTACCCAAGGCGAACTACTCGGCCTGATAAATCCCTTGTCTAGCAGCTCCTGCAGCTGTGTAGGCAACTCCTGCATCTCAGGAGGAGCTAACCGATACGGTGTCTTGGCTATCGGAGCCGCACCAGGGACTAGGTCGATCCTGAACTCCACCTGTCGCTCCAGAGGTATCCCAGGCAGCTCCTCGGGGAATACGTCCGCGAACTCTCATACTACGGGCACCTCGCCCACCGTCGCCCTACCTGCCTCCCGGGTATCCATAACATACGCGACATAACCTGCGCAACCCTGCTGGAGGTAACGCCTAGCTCTCGCTGCTGAACATAGGGCTGGTCCTCGCTGTGGCCTCTCGCCCTGAATCACCAGCTCTCCCCCACTTGGGGTCCTGATCTGCACCAACTGTTGCGCGCAGTCGATCACTGCCCCATTGGGGCTTAACCAATCCATACCGATAATAACCTTGTTCCCCCGCAAAGTTATGGGAACCAGATCCACCAGGTAGCGCTCCTCGAATAATCTCAACACACAATCTCGGACTACCGTCGATGCTCGCACCGAACGGTCATCTGCAATCTCTACGTCTAGAGGGCAATCCAACATGCCTGAAGACTCGGAAAATCTCTTGCTGACCGCAAGAGAAACAAACGATCGGGTAGCACCCGAATCAAACAATACATGAACTGGGGTGCCGTTCACGTGGAACGATCCTAAACAGAGCACATATCAATATCATAAACATCATATAAATAAATCAGAGGGAAAGAATCATACCCGTCACAACATCGGGTGCGGTGCGTGCCTCCACGGTAGTCAACTGGAATGACCGGATCCTCACCACTGGAGCCTCTGCCTTGCCCTGCTGGCCATCAGTAATCCGCAGGGTCGACGGGGCTGGTACCTTCACTAGCACTGCTGCTGTCAACTGGGGGCAGTTGGCCTTCTTGTGGGCCCTCTGGTTGCAGTGGAAACACAGCAACTCAGACGTTTGAATAATCGGTACAGGGGCGGTACAATCTCTGCTGAAGTGCCCCGTCTTCCCGCACTTATAGCACCCCTATGATCCCAACCTACACGCCCCCTCATGTGGCCTACCGCATTTCCTACAGCGGCCCGGACCTGACTGGCCTTTCGGCCTACCATCTGATCCCTTAGGCTTCTTCCTCGAAGCCCCTATTGTCTGTCCCTCCTCTGTCTTCCTCTTCCGGATGTGCTCCAGATCTATCTCCCTCTCCCTTTCCCTGGCAATCATAAAGTCCAGAGTAGGGCAAGCTGAAAAAATAACATGCTCCCGAATACCGGCTCGCAGCATGTCATGGTAGCAGGTCCTCCTCATATCCTCATCACCCGCATACTGAGGTACCAGTAACGCCCTCTCCCAGAACATGGCGGTGATCTCCGCCACAGTCTCTGTCGTCTGTCTCATGTCCAAACACTCCCTGCTAGCTGTTGAAGCTCTACAGCTTGCGCAAACTCTACTATGAACCGGGTCACAAAGTCCGGCCATGACATAGCCTCTACAGCCGAGGCTCCCAATGAGTCACCAATTGTCACACCCCCAAACCAGACGGCGGAAACGTCCGGGGGTGGAGGACTTCATTTGTAGTATCACAACACATGTATCATAGTAATCAAAGCACAAACAACCATTGTATTTAAAAGTATAATATTTACATGTGTTCAATCATTGTATATTGAAACCAAAATAGTTATACAAAAGAAGAAGATAAGACTCCTAATGGCTCCATCTTCTCAAAAAGCTCGGGGAGTACCTTTTATTATTTCCCTGATAATACAAGTAATTTGAAAAGAGAGTATCAACAATAAGTTGAGTGAGTACATAAGTCTTTATGTTTGAATGGGTTTCTTTGTATTTTGAATATGAAAACACATCTAGAAAATCACATATTTTCTGTGGTATGTGAAAAGTATTTTTATTCGCCTAAAATCGTCCCATTTGTAAACCAATGTATTTGTAAAACTTGTATTTGAGAGTGTGCCTAGCTTCACCAGCTGTTATTCAAAACTATAGTATACCATTGTACTTTGCATTTTGTAAAGTGGTACTTTGAAGATATACTTACGTTTAGTTGTTTATACACTAACGTGTTGTTAATATCTTTTTAATGAGTTATTATAACCATACTAAGACATGAACGCCTGAAACAAACGCCTGATGAGCACTTAAAATGTTGATAACAATTGCCACTCATTGGCGTGTATGCCTGACTGTAGCTAGCAGCCTGAGTGCGGGGTTGTCAATCCCGATATAGATCTACACACAACTTGTTTCAATCCCCGGACTGGAGATTCCAGTTATAATGCCAGGGCTTTACTTTGGTTGTCTAAAATGAATTAAACAACCTGAATTGAATGTCTCATAAAAAGCATATAAACGTTATATGTATATTAGTTATGAAAACCCAATCATTCTGAAATAAATGATTGACAATATGTTCTTGACTTAGTATCCCGAACATGTATTTGATAAGTGTAAACCCTTGATTTGTTTTGAATTAAAACCCTTATTGTATGTAAAACAGTGTATTCATATGAATTATTGCTCTATGTATCATAAATTATACCTATTATAATTTATATGTACTTTATGAATTGGTAAATAACTATTTTTGCATGTAATCCTTTGCTCAACATGTTACAAAGGGTGATTAAACTGATGAAATAACTTTTATTGTTATATACATATACAAATTTTATATATAAGTAAAATTTGAACGACCATCAGACAAATAACTGGTACTATAAGTCCACATCCAAACAAGGAAAAGGACCTAGAATGAATTATTAGTCCTAAGCCTTTTAAATCTTATTTATATTAAATTATATATACAAATATGTGTATTTGGGAAAAATATAAGTTTATAAAAGAGTTCAATATTTGAAGTATGTTTGATGCTTTAAAATCATTTTATCGTGATTTGAAATCATTTATTTATAACACAAAGTTGTTGTGTTATACTTGTATTTCCCCCCTTAAAACAGTAGAAATTATGAAAATACGGGGGTATGAACTCACTTGATAGGTGGTAATTCGGGCAGAGTTTCGTTTCACGAAAAGGAGTTTATTTGTCGAGAAACTGGCTCAAATCGGGCAGAGTTTTGACAGGAGAGAGGATGAATTCTCGAGAATTTTGGGGCTTCACGGCTTACTTCGGGCTCGAGTCTTGATACCGGGGCTTTAGGGGTTGTATATGAGCTTAAGGGAGTGGAAAATGTGAAAGAGTGTGAAATTTAGGGTGAAAAAGTGAAATAATTTGGAAACACTCGCACACTATATATAGCCCGAAGGCTCGGATCTGAAGCTTATGCGAGGCTATGCGAGGCTGTCACTCTGCGAAGGGAAGCAGCTTCGGTTCGGAGGTGGTAGGCTCGGATTGTTCTAACCCTCGGTCTAATGAAAAGAAGCCACGTGCGAAGGGGGTGTCCGAGGAGGGTGCGAGGGGCGTCTCCGGGGCGTCTCCTGCGAAGTTGTCCGAGTAGGATTGGACCGCAGAGTTGGTCAAATCAGAAGGTGACACGCGAGACATCGGTCCACTCACCAGCCGACACGTGGAGGTCTCGCATGCAAGAGTGACGTGGCAGTCACTGTTCATGCGAATTTTCCCGGTTTTTGGAATTTTTCTTTATTTTTTTGCCAAAACTTGTAAAATTCATAACTTTTGTATACGAACTCCGTTTTTGACGTTCTTTATATGCACGCGTAGCTAAAATTATAGTCTACAACTTTCGTTTTCACTTCGTCGGCTAATTTTGATTTTATTTTTAATATTATTATTTTAAACAGACCGGGACATGAATCCGTTATAAATTCATAACTTTTTCATACGAAGTCCGTTTTTGTCTGTCTTTTTACCGTTGTACTACTAATAACGAGACCTTCAATTCTCGTTTAGGTTGTGTCGGCTAAAAACCACTTGATCTTTATTTCGAGTTTTTAGCTGTACACTGTTATACTGAAACTTAGAAAAATCATAACTTCCTCATACGAAGTCAGATTTTGGCGTTCCTTTTATGAAAGTTCTCGGTTTAACATAAACTATAACTTTCATTTAGATTGCTAAGGCTAGAAAGCCTTTTATTGAAAATTCAGTTTTTACACTGAACAGTGTTTTGCCGGTTTTGTCGCGGATTTTCGATTGGTCATAACTTCTTTGTTATAACTCGGATTTTAGTGTTCTTTATATTTTTGGAAACCTTGTTACAATCTCTATCACTTGGTTCAACCCAATTGAGATTATTTAATAATTTATTTTTGAGGGTCAATTATGTAAGTATACATAGTATGCCAAAATTTCTCTTTATTTAATTAAGAAGAAGTACAATTTGACCTACACTATTACATAAGTTTGAAATAACGGTTTGTTACATTATCCCCCTGTTAGAGAGAATTTCATCCTGAAATTTACTTTACAGATAGACTAGGGAAAAAGATGTGGGTATTTTTGTTGCATTTGATCCTCCCGCTCCCAAGTGAATTCAGGTCCCCGTCTTGCATTCCAGCGAACCTTCACTATCGGGATGCGGCTTTGTTTGGTTTTCTTAACTTCCCTGTCTAGTTTCTCTACGGGTTCTTCAACAAAATTAAGGCTCTCGTTTAACTTGATTTCCTCGAGTGGTATCACAAGAGTCTCGTCGGAAAGACACTTTTTCAAGTTTGAAACGTGGAAGGTAGGATGAATGTTACTTAGTTCTTCGGGTAATCGAAGTTTGTAAGCTACATGGACGATTCGGGCAAGAATCTCGAATGGTCCTATATACCTTGGGTTCAGTTTGTCACGCTTTCCAAAGCGTATCATGCCTTTCCAGGGTGAGACCTTTAGCAAAACTCGGTCGCCAACCTGGAATTCCAAGGGTTTTCTCCTTTTGTCTGTATAGCTTTTCTGTCTATCTCTGGAAGCTTTAAGTCGTTCCCGAATTTGTACGATCTTTTTGGTAGTTTCTCGAATAATTTCTGGACCAGTGAGAGCATTGTCAGGAGTTTGACCTCTAGCTAGCTGTGTGTCACCCACTTCAGCCCAGCACAGAGGGGATCTGCACTTGCGGCCATAGAGGGCTTCGAATGGAGCAGCTTTTATGCTAGTGTGATAGCTGTTGTTATAAGAGAACTCAACAAGGGGTAAATGAATATCCCATGCCTTTCTAAAGTCTATCACGCAAGCTCGTAACATATCTTCTAACGTTTGAATCGTCCTCTCACATTGTCCATCGGTTTGCAGATGGTAGGCTGTACTCATGTCTAGCCTAGTTCCCAGAGCGTTTTGTAAAGACTGCCAAAAATGAGAGGTGAATCTACTATCTTGGTCTGAAATAATAGATATTGGTACACCATGTAGTCTAACAATCTCCTTGAGGTATGTTCTGGTTAGCTTTTCCATCTTGTCAGTCTCCTTGATTGGTAAGAAGTGTGCGGATTTGGTTAATCTATCGACAATTACCCAAATAGTATCATAACCACTTGATGTCTTGGGTAACTTGGTTATGAAATCAATTGTAATCCGCTCCCACTTCCATTCAGGGATTTCAGGTTGTTGTAATAAACCTGAAGGTTTCTGGTACTCTACCTTAATTTTGGCGCAAGTAAGGCACTTGCCCACAAAGGTAGCGATTTCGGCCTTCATGTTAGGCCACCAATATAGCTTCTTAAGGTCCAGATACATCTTGTCTGAACCTGGGTGGATGGAGTATCGGGTTTTGTGTGCTTCATTCATAACCACATCTCTGTAACCACCGAACTTGGTGTCCAGATCCGGTTCATGAAATAATAGACTCCATCATCCCTGACTTCGAAGTTCTTATCCATTCCTCTTAGAGTTTCACCTGCTATGTTTTTGGTTTTCAAGGCTTCAAGTTGAGCTTCCTTGATCTGTGTGGACAGATGCGAATGGATTGTCATGGTCAACGACTTTACCCGGCGTCCCGAGTATTCTTTTCTACTAAGTGCGTCAACTACTACGTTTTCTTTACCATGGTGATAAAGAATTTCACACTCGTAATCGTTCAGTAGCTCCACCCATCGTCGTTGTCTCATATTTAGCTCTTTCTGATCGAAGATGTGTTGGAGACTTTTATGGTCCATGAATATTGTACATTTCGTGCCATATAAGTAATGTCTCCAGATCTTCAGAGCAAACACCACTTCTCCTAGTTCAAGGTCATGTGTTGTATAATTGACTTCATGTGTCTTTAGCCGTCTTGAGGCATAGGATATAACCTTTCCTCTTTGCATAAGAACACATCCAAGCCCTTGATTAGAAGCATCACAGTACACTACGAAATCCTCTGTCCCTTCAGGGAGAGACAGGATCGGTGCACTACACAAGGCTCGCTTCAGCATTTGAAACGTTGTTTCTTGCTTTTCTCCCCAGCTAAAAGTTACACCCTTTTTGGGTCAGAGTAGTAAGAGGCTTAGATATTCAAGAGAAATTTTGAATGAATCTGCGATAATAGCCAGCAAGACCTAAGAATTGATGGATTTCTGTAGGTGTTTTAAGTGCTGACCAGTTTTCAATTGCCTTTATTTTGGAAGGGTCGACGTGTATTCCTTCTGAACTGACCACGTGACCTAGGAAATCTACCTTCCTGATCCAAAAATTCACACTTTGAAAACTTCGCATAGAGCTTTTCTGATCTAAGAGTTTGTAATATTTGACGAAGATGTTGGCCATGTTCCTCTTTGCTCTTTGAGTAGATAAGGATATCGTCAATGAAGTCTATAACGAATTTGTCCAAGAATGGACGACACACTCTATTCATTAGGTCCATGAACACTACAGGTGCATTCGTCAATCCGAATGGCATCACTATAAACTCGTAATGACCATAACGAGTTCTGAACGTGGTTTTGGGAACGTCTTCCTCCAAAATTCATAACTGGTGATACCCGGATCTTAAGTCTATCTTCGAGAAGTAGTTCGCCCCTTGAAGTTGGTCGAACAGATCGTCAATGCGAGGTAAAGGGTATCGATTCTTGATGGTAAGTTTATTCAGCTCGCGGTAGTCTATACACATGCGGAATGATCCATCCTTCTTCTTTACGAACAAAACCGGTGCTCCCCAAGGTGAGAAGCTTGGTCTTATGAAACCTTTGCTTAGGAGTTCGTTAAGTTGGCTGGATAATTCCTGCATTTCAGAAGGTGCAAGACGATAGGGGGATTTGGCTACAGGGGTAGCTCCAGGGATTAAGTCGATTCGGAATTCGACTTGTCGTTCGGGAGGCACCCCTGGAAGATCATCGGGAAATACATCGGGAAAGTTGCAGACCTCAGGAATGCTTGTGATGTCTTTCACTTCTTGCTTTTTGTCTACCACATGAGCTAGGAATGCACAATACTCCTTGTGAAGGTATTTCTGTGCCTTGATGCATGAAATGATCTGAAGGTTCGTTCCGGGTTTGTCGCCATAGATAATAAGAGTTTCGTTAGTTGGCAAGTTCAAACGAATAGCTCTTTCATAGCATAGGATGTCGACATGGTTGGGGCACAACCAATCCATACCTATTATGATGTCAAAACTTTAGATAGAGACCAGCATAAGGTCTATTGGGAAAGACAAGTCATTTAACGTAAGGGTACATCCTATGTATATATCATTGGTGGATTCGGATTTCCCATTAGCCATTTCTACTGTGAAGGTTTTATTTAGTGGTTGGGAGTTCTGATTTAGTAGATGTTTAAAGTTATGGCTCACGAAGCTCCTCTCGGCACCACAATAAAAAAGAATGCATGCATAAGTATTGTTGAGAAGGAACGTACCCATGACCACAGCAGGGTCTGCCACTGCTTCTTCGTGACCTAGTGCTAGAATTCTCCCAACCCCACCGGCATTTCCAGCTTTTGGACAATCTTTCTTGAAATGCCCCACATCACCGCATTGGTAGCATGCTCGACTTACTCCAGCAGCAGGTACTTGGTTAAGGGGTTGGGGTGGTGTTCTATAGAATCGGGCAGTATGCCCTTTCCTGTTGCAGTTACGACACTGCATTTCAGGGCAATTTCCGGTGTGGTGAAAATTGCACTTGTTGCATTTAGGGAGGCTACCGGCATAGAGCTTAGTTGGTGCTGAGTAGTTAGGGGTAACAGCAAGTGCAGTAGTAGGTATGGTAGCAGGCAGAGTAGTAGCATGGACTGCCACTATTTGTTGCTTCTTTGAAGGTTCTAGAGGAGATTTTCCCTTCCTTTTGTTCCAACCCTTCTTCTTGCTGTTGTTGTTGTTCTCCCTAGGTTGTTCTGGGGCAGTAACCACAGAGTTTTGACGGTTCCCGTGGTCAATAAGTGACTGTGCCATTTCCTTAGCACTGTCAAAAGTGACAGGTTTAGATGCAATGACACTTGCTTGTATCTGGGGCGACAATCCCCAAATATACCTTTCAATCTTTTTGCTCTCTGGAGCAATAATCTCCGGACACAGAATCTCCAAGTCACAGAACCGATTCGTGTAAGTTGTTATGTCGGCACCGGCCATAGTAATACTCCAGAGTTCTTGTTCCAATTTCTGAATTTCCCCTCGTGGGCAGTATTCCCGCATCAACATGGTTTTTAGGTTCTCCCAGCTTATAGTATTAGCCACTACCTAAGTTAGTGACTTAACATGGCCATTCCACCATGTTAGGGCCCTATCTAAGAAAGTAAAGGCAACAAATTTAACTTTGCTACCCTCTGGACAGGAGCAGATTTCAAAGACTGCTTCTATCTTCTCAATCCACTGCCTTAAAACCATCACTCCTCCAGTTCCATTAAAGGTCCTGGGTTTGACATTCGAGAAGTCTTTATAAGTGCACTCTCTCGAGTGCTCATGACCCTCGACAAGGTTAGAAGGACGTGGATCAGCTCCCGATCCACTAGCACCAGGAGTATTGATATGAGATAAGGCAGCCGCTACAGCTGCCGTGACTGCCGCTTGGAACATGGCAGCATCGAATTGAGGGGGTGGTGGTGGAGGTGGTGTTGGTGCTTCTGTTTCAATGTTATGTCTTGGATTCCTACGAGGAGGCATCTTTTTCTATAAAAGTCAATAGATAAAAAGATAGTGAGATATCAAGAATGAATATGAATTTGATATCTCTGAACCTAAACACTTAATTCAACAAGAATATTGTAAAGATTTGAAAATGGATGTCCATTGCAAGTACAACTTGCAACTGGATAGATTAAAATGAAGTGGTTATTTTTCAAAGAGTATGAAAGTACATGTCGATTGTATTGGTATATTAAGTATATGTAATTTGGATACTTAACCCTAAAGTAGGTCTTTAATAAACCACAATATTGTAAAAGTATCGACATCAAACCGGCCTACCGAAAATAAAAATTTTCGCGGTCGTATTTGAAAAGTATGAAAAATAACACTAAAACATATCCAATATGTAACGCCGAAAATTTCAAAACAATTTTTCATTTAAAAATAATCGTTTAATTCTTAAAATACTTTGCTTAAAATCTCATTCATAATTGAATTACAAAACATAACTCCATTTTCACTTGCATAATAAACCAGGATCCTCAAAACATGACTCTTTCTCTGGTGTGTACAATCCAGCCGGTGCCGTCCCGTGATTCTGAGAGAAACCTGAAACACATAACACAAAACACTGTAAGCACGAAGCTTAGTGAGTTCCCCAAAATACCACACATACACATATTAGCCACTCGAGGCTATAACTCTGTGGGTCCGTGGACCCTACTCTATGAACCCTCTGGTTCTAACTCTGTGAAGCTTCCGGTTCTAACTCTGGGAACCTTCCGGTTCTAACTCTGTAAACATGCACAACATAAATCACATAGAAATAATGCAGTACAACACATAACATACAAATACTCTGTCACATAACTCTGGTTACCTACTCAAGGTAAAGTATAGTGAGAAGACTCACCTGGAAATCAGAAAGCAATTATCTGCACATGCGAACCTCGGGCTCGCCACCGCCTAACACATAAGGCAAATATCTCTAATTAATACTCGAAGTCCCAACTCTAATTAACCGGCGATTACTCTTTCCCTCTCTAGTCAGGTAATGGGTAAAAGACCATTTTACCCCTCCCCGACCTCTATTACCTCTGTTGACCAAAACTCCCAAAGTCAACATAAGACAACTCAAGTCAACGGTCAACACTTACCAGACTCGGCGAGTACACAAGAGTGACTCGGCGAGTCCATGCGGGTTCTCTAAATTCTTTTTAACGTCTTAGACACGACGAGTTCCCTCTCTACTCGTCGAGTTACTCGGCAACGAAACGCGGGGCAACCCCGACTCGACTCGTCGATTCTGCCTATGGACTCGGCGAGTTGCTCCCATGACAACCTTCATCTGACCTTCTGAGGTCAGATCTGCTTCACCAAACCATAGATCTAACTCCCTCAAAGCCAATAACCATGAAAAGGTCGAACCTTGGGCACTCATGCAAGGTTCTATAAGCTCATTTGGGTGAAACCCTTCATTACATAACAACCCTAGCTCAAAACTCCAAATAGAATGCATAAAGCAGGATGGAAGGGACTCTCTGGACCTCTTTGGGTCCAGATCTATGGCTTCACACTCAATGGGACACTATACTCCACAAATCAAGCCATAGAAGAAGCTAGAAAACCCTAAAATCACCAATCTTACCCAAAACAGATAAGGGAGAACGATTTGATACCTCTATGGTGAAGATGCAAGCTCAGAAGCTCTGAATCGACACCCCCTTGACCTCCCTTTGCTGGAAATGACTACTCCATTGCACAACCACCTCAAGAATGCTCCAAAATGGCTCTTCTTTACTCTCTCAGCTCTCTGGTTCGATAGGAGTCTCTCAAGGGTGTAGGTGGCCGCCACTGAAGGCCATAAGGGCCTTTAAATAGGTCCCAAACCCGGACAATTAGGTTTTTCCTTGACAGCGCCGACTCGGCGAGTCCAAATACCCGACTCGTCGAGTCCCTTCACTAAACTGGTCCCCAAAACGCGATCCTACTCGACGAGTTGAGGCGTCAACTCACCGTGTCTCCTCATTTCCCCAATATAAAAATACTCAAATTCCCATACCTGGATATCCGTATGTTACAATTCTCCCCCACTAGAATCAGACTTCGCCCTCGAAGTCTCACTCTGGAAACAATTACGGATGCTGCTCACGCATCTCGCGCTCCAGCTCCCAAGTACGCTCTGACCCCTACCGGTGCTGCCACTGGACCTGCACTAGAGCCACCTCTTTGTTCCTCAGAACCTTGATCTTTCGATCCCGAATAGCCACCGGTCTCTCAACGTAGTTCAGGCCCACATCCAACTGAATATCCTCTAATGGCACTACTGCCGACTCCTCGGCTATACACTTTCGCAGCTGCGACACATGGAAAGTGTCATGGATCTGACCTAGCTCTGCAGGTAGCTCCAACCGGTAGGCTACCCTGCCTACCCTCGCGATCACCCGAAAAGGACCGATATATCGGGGCCCTAACTTGCCCCTCTTCCTGAATCGGATCACTCCTTTCCAAGGAGAGAGCTTCAGGAGTACAAAGTCACCGACCAAAAATTCGAGCTCGGACCGGCGCCTGTCCGCATAACTCTTCTGGCGACTCTGAGCGGTCAACAACCTCTGCCAAACCTGTTGTATCTGCTCTGACGTCTGAAGCATAGTCTCTGTACTTCCCATCACACGTTGCTCTACCTTTCCCCAGCAAATGGGGTCCAATACCCCCTTCCCTACAACAGCTCAAAGGGCGGCATACTAATGCACTAATGATGGTTGTTGTTGTAGGAAAACTCTGCCAAGGGCAAATACGGGCCACAATTTCCCCCCGAAATCTAATACACATGCCTGAAACATATCGTCGAGCGTCTGAGTCGCTCGCTCTCTCTGAAGTGTCCACAGACATCACCATGGTAAACTCTAGCTCATTTCTCATATTCATCTTCGATACCGAGCACAAGGTCAGCTTTTGGCCCCACAGCTGAACCCCCAAAGGTCACACATAACATGATCCAAAACATTTCACTAACTTCCTCCCCGTGACCACTATCACGGCCTAGTGACATGCAAGTCACGAAATTCCCTTTTCCTCATAAAAAAATACAATCCAATCGAAGATCGACTCAGCTCTAACCTCTGGCGTCTGCTGCGCATATTCTCCCGCGCGCCTCGCTGACCCTCCTGACTAGTGAGTACTACGGCTCCCCGTAGTATCACAACGCCAACTAACTAGTGGGTACTACGGCTCCCCGTAGTACCACGACTCCCTCCCTCTGACTTGTGAGTACTACGGCTCCCTGTAGCATCACAACACCCTTTGACTGGCAAATACTACGACTCCCCGTAGCATCACGACTCTCTTTCTCTGACTTGTGAGTACTACGGCTCCCCGTAGCATCACAACACCCTCTGACTGGCAAATACTACGACTCCCCGTAGCATCACGACTCTCTCTCTCTCTCTGACTTGTGAGTACTACGGCTCCCCGTAGCATCACAACACCCTCTGACTGGCGAATACTATGGCTCCCCGTAGCTTCACCCTATACTCTCATTCTCATTACAACGCCACACTATGTTCACTAACTCATGCACCGAAGACTATCATAGATAGTTACACACACACTTGCCCCGATATGCATTACAGACTCTGGTGGCAACCACCATAACACAGAACCTACCTCTGCGGAGATCCACTTCCTTAAATAATCCCTCTTGATGACAATACACGAAGGGCTCCCACTGGAACCGTGGATACATGATACATCACTAGTCATCTTAAACCCAAGACTCTAAATATCTCTGAAATCGGGACGCTATACGTGGAAACCACGGAACACCCTAACATAGCATCACAATGTCCTGCCTCTACCACTGATTCCCTTACTCCCAGCACCATACACATACAACAATACATTTCCTCTGAATCCCATAATAATTTCCTATTTCACTCAATGCGCAACTTCAGTGCATCCAAACACTCAATTGGAATACAAGGAAGGCGCTAACCCTTCAGAACACATTGATGATCCTCCGAAACCCTTTCCACTACTGCTCAAAATCTAAGCAAGAATACACATCCCAGCCCGGGAGTTGGCTACTCGACAATCTTCTACCCATGTCTCAACCCAGAAGTTCTCAACTGCCCATACCATCATTACGAGTCTTCCACTTGAAACGACTCTGACCACCACCAGATTCCTAACCATTGACCACCCGCCGTGGAGACACCCATCCTTCTCTCAGACATATACCTCATGCATTATCTCGCCCTGTACCTTTCCTTGATCACCAATGACCCTGATCTCATGAATTCAAGCCACAGGTTTCTACATCCAACCCCTAACCGCTCTTGCACAAATCTCTGGTTCTCTCAATAAACCACCCTGTTCTCCCCCACTTAGGGTTCGAATCATCACTATCTGACACATCAACAACCTCACAAACTATTTTCACCATCAATAACGCACCTGCCCCTAGAAAGTGCTACGCAACGCCCGATAATCCCCTTTAAGGAAATCAATCGATCTCATAACTCTGAACCTCAGATGAAATCCTCAAGAACTTCTCGTCATGACTGCCTCTAGTCGTTCCAAGTCTCGTACCAATCCAATACCAAACAACTCAACTGTCCAATAACATCACTGACTCATAGATTGGACCACGAAATCATCATATTCCCCCACCTCGAATCATCAACCGACGTTCCAACACATTGATCATCCCAAGAACATGGACCCATTCCCATATTCAATACCCAACATAGATAGAAAAAAAAACACTGCACTGATTAACTCGACTGGACTCCCCACTGATACCTCTACAATACGCCCTACTATACTCAAATAGGTGTAACATGGTCCTCGACTATCTCAGTCCCAACTGACTATCTGCTCATGGTAAATCACTGTCTCGCAGCACACATGCTACCTGATACCCTGATGGAAAATCATCATCAATGACAACCTGCAGGGTTTTACCCCCAAACCCGAAACTTAAACATCAGGCCTCTCATGTTCCGCACACGAACATAAATAGCACCACTTAGGTCATAGAAGGTGACATCTCCTCTATCGACTGATTACTCAACTCAGACCGAAATTCTCCCCTCCCTCTAACTCCTTACCAAAATACTTTGATATGCTCTCGACCTCCCTCTCAAGGGACGCCTCTTCGAACTCAATCATGGCCCACAGGCCTAAAACCCATAGCGTCCAATCTCTACCTCATCAATCGTGACCGGATAACCGGAGAACCACAAGCATCATTCACTACGAACCATGGTACTCATCCCATGACATCTCTTCTCAATATGCTCCGGTGTATGGTACCCGAACCATAACATCACTCCTCCATCTGCTCTGATGTATGGTACTCGAACCATAACATCATTCCTTCATCCGCTCCGATTTATGGTACTCGAACCATAACTTCACTCCTCGATCCACTCCGATGTATGGTACTCGAACCATAACATCACTTCTCAATCCGCTCCGATGTATGGTATTCGAACCATAACATCACTCCTCAATCCGCTCCGATGTATGGTACTTGAACCACAACATCACTCCTCAATCTGCTCCGATGTATGGTACTCGAACCATAACATCACTCCTCAATCTGCTCCGATGTATGGTACCCGAACCATAACATCACTCCTCAATCCGCTCCGATGTATGGTACTCGAACCATAACATCACTCCTCAATCTACTCCGATGTATGGTACTCGAACCATAACATCACTTCTCAATCCACTCTGATGTATGGTACTCGAACCATAACATCACTCCTCAATCTGCTCCGATGTATGGTACTCGAACCATAACATCACTCCTCAGTACGCTTCGATGTATGGTACTCGAACCATAACATCACTTCTCAATCCACTCCGTTGTATGGTACTCGAACCATAACATCACTCCTCAATCTGCTCCGATGTATGGTACTCGAACCATAACATCACTCCTCAGTACGCTTTGATGTATGGTACTCGAACCATAACATCACTCCTCCATCCGCTCATTAGAACCTTCAGAATACTCCCTGTATCAAGTATGGGTCCTCTGCTTTCAGTAGTACGGGCCCATACTACCTGCCACATCTACCCATACTTTCCACACGGACTATCCCGGAGCTCCTAAGTAGCTGCTCGACCTTCTCGTTCACCAATTCCATCGCGCGCTCACTCCCCAGCGAAATTCTCTACTCTGCCAGCGCACTCATCTGGCTAAGGTTACTCCCTAGGCTCTTCCTAGATTCCCACACTTCTCTGCCATCAACTGCTGAAGAGCTCCTAATGGTGCCAGCCATCTACCTCCTGAATATCGTCATATTCGCTTGGTAGCTGATTCCCATCATCGAGAGTTCCAAAAAGCACGAAGCAAGCAGCATTCGAGCATCGAAGAATATATATGACTCACTCTGGGTGATAACTCCTCTTGCTCTGCTCATCCTCGAAAGTACCACCGAACTCTGCAACTCTTCCCCTCGCGGGTTCTAACTATTCTTTCTCTAAGTACCACGGTACTTATCTAGGTATCTCCCCTAGATTACTCCTCTACTCAAATCCCCTAAAGGATTCCAACTAAATATTCTCACTCATCACATACTCAAAAGCACATCGCATATAACAGCAATCCCTAGGCTAAGGCATCACAAATCAGGCCACTCTAGTCCTAAGATATGAAATACCTAGCCTGTCTCTAGCATGCAATAATATCTCATAAAGTGCATCATAAATATCTCATGACACAAAAGTAAGGGTATTTTGGGAAATCACCGTTCGGGCTCTGGCCGATTGTACACACTGCTCTTTCTCGCTTTCTCTTTGAACTCTTATTCGCTTTAGAAAATTATTTCTTTGAAAACTTTTCTTACTTCCTCAGTTTGAGTCCAGATTTACCCGAAGGCGCATCCGAATCCCTCAAATCAAGGCTCTGATACCAACTTGTAACGCCGAAAATTTCAAAACAATTTTTCATTTAAAAATAATCATTTAATTCTTAAAATACTTTGCTTAAAATCTCATTCATAATCGAATTACAAAACATAACTCCATTTTCACTTGCATAATAAACCAGGATCCTCAAAACATGACTCTTTCTCTGGTGTGTACAATCGAGCCGGTGTCGTCCCGTGATCCTGAGAGAAACCTGAAACACATAACACAAAACACTGTAAGCACGAAGCTTAGTGAGTTCCCCAAAATACCACACATACACATATTAGCCACTCGAGGCTATAACTCTGTGGGTCCGTGGACCCTACTCTATGAACCCTCTGGTTCTAACTCTGTGAAGCTTCCGGTTCTAACTCTGGGAACCTTCCGGTTCTAACTCTGTAAACATGCACAACATAAATCACATAGAAATAATGCAGTACAACACATAACATACAAATACTCTGTCACATCACTCTGGTTACCTACTCAAGGTAAAGTATAGTGAGAAGACTCACCTGGAAATCAGAAAGCAATTATCTGCACATGCGAACCTCGGGCTCGCCACTGCCTAACACATAAGGCAAATATCTCTAATTAATACTCGAAGTCCCAACGCTAATTAACCGGCGACTACTCTTTCCCTCTCTATTCAGGTAATGGGTAAAAGACCATTTTACCCTCCCCGACCTCTATTACCTCTGTTGACCAAAACTCCCAAAGTCAACATAAGACAACTCAAGTCAACGGTCAACACTTACCAGACTCGGCGAGTACACAAGAGTGACTCGGCGAGTCCATGCGGGTTCTCTAAATTCTTTTTAACGTCTTAGACACGACGAGTTCCCTCTCTACTCGTCGAGTTACTCGGCAACGAAACGCAGGGCAACCCCTACTCGACTCGTCGAGTCTGCCTATGGACTCGGCGAGTTGCTCCCATGAAAACCCTCATCTGACCTTCTGAGGTCAGATCTGCTTCACCAAACCATAGATCTAACTCCCTTAAAGCCAATAACCACGAAAAGGTCGAACCTTGGGCACTCATGCAAGGTTCTACAAGCTCATTTGGGTGAAACCCTTCATTACATAACAACCCTAGCTCAAAACTCCAAATAGAATGCATAAAGCAGGATGGAAGGGACTCTCTGGACCTCTTTGGGTCCAGATCTATGGCTTCACACTCAATGGGACACTATACTCCACAAATCAAACCATAAAAGAAGCTAGAAAACCCTAAAATCACTAATCTTACCCAAAACAGAAAAGGGAGAACGATTTGATACCTCTATGGTGAAGATGCAAGCTCAGAAGCTCTGAATCGACACCCCCTTGACCTCCCTTTGCTGGAAATGACTACTCCATTGCACAACCACCTCAAGAATGCTCCAAAATGGCTCTTCTTTACTCTCTCAGCTCTCTGGTTTGATAGGAGTCTCTCAAGGGTGTAGGTGGCCGCCACTGAAGGCTATAAGGGCCTTTAAATATGTCCTAAACCCGGACAATTAGGGTTTTCCTTGACAGCGCTGACTCGGCGAGTCCAAATACCCGACTCGTCGAGTCCCTTCACTAAACTGGTCCCCAAAACGCGATCCTACTCGACGAGTTGAGGCGTCAACTCGCCGAGTCTCCTCATTTCCCCAATATAAAAATACTCAAATTCCCATACCTGGATATCCGGATGTTACACAATATCCCAAAACTTTGGAAATGGAATGTTTATGTAACTTGTAATAACTCTTGTTGAAGTAAAGTGCTTATTATTTTATTGATACTTGATTTATACATCTCCTGAAAGTAGTCTATACATTCAGTATATTAAACTAGAACGTAGTGTAACACTACTTGCGGCGGTTGCTACGACGGTTACTGGGTTCTGTTTCGTCTTGCGATTTCCAGCTCCTTTCTTGGGCAGCTTGATGCTCCCTCAGTCCTCTGATCTCTGATTCGGCAGCATTAAGTTGCCTTTGAAGGGCCTCAGTATGGTGTTGGGTATCATCTTGCATCTCGTCAAGACGAAGGATATCGGCAGTGTTAGCCTATGCAGCTGCATTCACTTCTAGGATATGATTGATTGACATCCTTGATTGATCGAATTGTCGGGCAATTCGGTTCACTATAACTGGAAGAGCTCTATCGGTTGTTCCTCCTTCTGAGACGTTATAGAAACCCCATGCCATTCCGTAGGGAGGGCGTTGTCCGTCTTGTCGACTCCAATGGTTTATGTATTGGCCCCACTCGGGTATGGGTATTGCTTCCTCTTGTCTCGGGGGACGTATCCCTGGGTTGCAGACTTGTGGCTCTGTATTTGTACCGCTTGATTCGCTGTCCTCAAATGGTTCTTCATCTGAGTCTTCTTCTGGATCCTCCTCCGGATCTTCCTCCAAATCTTCCACTATCCATCCTTGATTGCCATGATTTGGAAGATAAGGGTCCCCTGGTAGATGATGTCCTGCCATTGTGTCTGTACGAGAATAAGGTTATGAGAAATGCCTGAAAAGAAAACTAAAGCATATTGATGTTTATAATGTTCTTATAGTATTTCATGTTCTGTTCTTAGAGTTTCTTCGGTAGTTGGTAAGTTTTAGACATGTCACAACACTACTATTACTCCCAAACACATGTTGGTCATATCTGAAATCAATATAGTTGATCAGGCTATATTAATTCTAGATATGATTACATAACTACTTGGTTTTAACTGTAATGTTCAACATCCAAATACTTTTAAGTTCTTATGACTATGTACTTCTAGGTATGAGGGTTAGTATACTTCTTTTAAAAATACTTAGAATTCTTAAAAGTATACTTGTAGTCAAAGCTCTCAGCCCCAATGTATTTATAGTTTGTATATCTTTTATGGATTGATATACTGAGTTCACTCTAAACAATGCTCTGATACCAATCTGTCACACCCCCAAACCAGACGGCGGAAACGTTCGGGGGTGGAGGACTTCATTTGTAGTATCACAATACATGTATCATAGTAATCAAAGCACAAAAAACCATTGTATTTAAAAGTATAATATTTACATGTGTTCAATCATTGTATATTGAAACCAAAATAGTTATACAAAAGAAGAAGATAAGACTCCTAATGGCTCCATCTTCTCAAAAAGCTCGGGGAGTACCTATTATTATTTCCCTGATAATACAAGTAATTTGAAAAGAGAGTATCAACAATAAGTTGAGTGAGTACATAAGTCTTTATGTTTGAATGGGTGTCTTTGTATTTTAAATATGAAAAGACATCTAGAAAATCCCATATTTTCTGTGGTATGTGAAAAGTATTTTTATTCCCCAAAAACCGTCCCATTTGTAAACCAATGTATTTGTAAAACTTGTATTTGAGAGTGTGCCTGGCTTCACCAGCTGTTATTGAAAACTATAGTATACCATTGTACTTTGCATTTTGTAAACTGGTACTTTGAAGATATACTTACGTTTAGTTGTTTATACACTAACGTGTTGTTAATATCTTTTTAATGAGTTATTATAACCATACTAAGACATGAACGCCTGAAACAAACGCCTGATGAGCGCTTAAACTGTTGATAACAATTGCCACTCATTGGCGTGTATGCCTGACTGTAGCTAGCAGCCTGAGTGCGGGGTTGTCAATCCCGATATAGATCTACACACAACTTGTTTCAATCCCCGGACTGGAGATTCCGGTTATAATGTCAGGGCTTTACATTGGTTGTCTAAAATGAATTAAACAACCTGAATTGAATGTCTCATAAAAAGCATATAAACGTTATATGTATATTAGTTATGAAAACCCAATCATTCTGAAATAAATGATTGACAGTATGTTCTTGACTTAGTATCCCGAACATGTATTTGATAAGTGTAAACCCTTGATTTGTTTTGAATTAAAACCCTTGTTGTATGTAAAACAGTGTATTCATATGAATTATTGCTCTATGTATCATAAATTATACATATTATAATTTATATGTACTTTATGAATTGGTAAATAATTATTTTTGCATGTAATCCTTTGCTCAACATGTTACAAAGGGTGATTAAACTGATGAAATAACTTTTATTGTTATATACATATACAAATTTTATATATAAGTAAAATTTGAACGACCATCGGACAAATAACTGGTACTATAAGTCCACATCCAAACAAGGAAAAGGACCTAGAATGAATTATTAGTCCTAAGCCTTTTAAATCTTATTTATATTAAATTATATATACAAATATGTATATTTGGGAAAAATATAAGTTTATAAAAGAGTTCAATATTTGAAGTATTTTTGATGCTTTAAAATCATTTTATCGTGATTTGAAATCATTTATTTATAACACAAAGTTGTTGTGTTATACTTGTATTTCCCCCCTTAAAACAGTAGAAATTATGAAAATACGGGGGTATGAACTCACTTGATAGGTGGTAATTCGGACAGAGTTTCGTTTCACGAAAAGGAGTTTATTTGTCGAGAAACTGGCTCAAATCGGGCAGAGTTTTGACAGGAGAGAGGATGAATTCTTGAGAATTTCGGGGCTTCACGGCTTACTTCGGGCTCGAGTCTTGATATCGGGGCTTTAGGGGTTGTATATGAGCTTAAGGGAGTGGAAGATGTGAAAGAGTGTGAAATTTAGGGTGAAAAAGTGAAATAATTCGAAAACCCTCGCACACTATATATAGCCCGAAGGCTCGGATCCGAAGCTTATGCGAGGCTATGCGAGGCTGACACTTTGCGAAGGGAAGCAGCTTCGGTTCGGAGGTGGTAGGCTCGGATTGGTCTAACCCTCGGTTCAATGAAAAGAAGCCACGTGCGAAGGGGGTGTCCGAGGAGGGTGCGAGGGGCGTGCGAGGAGCATGCGAGGGGCGTGCGAGGGACGTCTCCGGGGTGTCTCCTGCGAAGTTGTCTGAGTAGGATTGGACCGCAGAGTTGGTCGAATCAGAAGGTGACACGCGAGACATCGGTCCACTCAGCAGCCGACACGTGGAGGTCTCGCATGCGAGGGTGACGTGGCAGTCACTGTTCATGCGAATTTTCCCGGTTTTTGGTATTTTTCTTTATTAATTCATAACTTTTGCATACGAACTCCGTTTTTGACGTTCTTTATATGCACGCATAGCTAAAATTATACTCTACGACTTTCTCTTTGACTTCGTCGGCTAATTTTGATTTTATTTTTAATATTATTATTTTAAACAGACCGGGACATGAATCCGTTATAAATTCATAACTTTTTCATACGACGTCCGTTTTTGTCTGTCTTTTTACCGTTGTACTACTAATGACGAGACCTTCAATTCTCGTTTAGGTTGTGTCAGCTAAAAACCACTCGATCTTTATTTCGAGTTTTTAGTTGTACACTGCTATACTGAAACTTAGAAAAATCATAACTTCCTCATACGAAGTCAGATTTTGGCGTTCTTTTTATGAAAGTTCTCAGTTTAACATAAACTATAACTTTCATTTAGATTGCTAAGGCTAGAAAGCCTTTTATTAAAAATTCAGTTTTTACACTGAACAGTGTTTTGCCGGTTTTGTCGCGGATTTTCGATTGGTCATAACTTCTTTGTTATAACTCGGATTTTAGTGTTCTTTATATTTTTGGAAACCTTGTTACAATCTCTATCACTTGGTTCAACCCAATTGAGATTATTTAATAATTTATTTTTGAGGGTCAATTATGTAAATATACATAGTATGCCAAAATTTCTCTTTATTTAATTAAGAAGAAGTACAATTTGACCTACACTATTACATAAGTTTGAAATAACGGTTTGTTACACCAACAGACTCCCACCAATCTCTAGCTCTATCTCTCGAACATCCTGCTGCATATCTCACCTTCGACCCCTCGGGGCAGAAGCTGGTCAGCTGCGCAGACTCAATGTCTGCGATCCATCGTCTGGCTACAATGGGGTCCTTCACCACATGGAAATCCGTCGCACCACTGCTCCTGAAGTCCTTAAAGGACAGTGTGCGAGATCCTGACTGGCCAGATGCCATGTCACTCCTGAACACTCTAAGGCGGTCCTCCATCAGCTCAACTATCCCTTCCTTGATCGACTCGAAAATGATGTGGGTCGACTCAAGGATGCCTCTGGTGATCTCTGATGCGATGAATTCGCGTAGCCTCTCATCTGCTGGCTCGGAACTTGATCCCGAACCCGATCCCTCTCCTGAACTGCCAACTACTAGCCTCTGTCGAAGTACCACCATTCTGCAAGTCATAATACCAACCGTTAGTGATACCGATACCTCTAGAGGGATCATATCCACTACAAGTTCCCTGGTCTTATCTCAGCCTTCCTTAATTCGGGTTCGGATCCTACGCTTTCAGTAGTACGGGCCCATACTACCTTCCACATCTATCCGTGCCTTCCTCAAGGTCTGTCTTGACTCCACCAAGTCCCTTTCACTATAGTTGATTCTCTGCTATTCCCATTCTAGGCTTGCCCTAGGGAAAATCTCTGACTCCACCCAAACCGGTCCTCAGCCGTTGCAGGCCTCCTTGTAATGCCAATTAGCCATTAACTGAATACCATCACATATGGCGAGGCTCAGATAATCCTTCGAGTAGAAGACTCGTTCCTACAATGGTTAGACTCAAACGAGAGCTGCGCAATAGGGTCAAATCCAGTACTTTGAGATTATTCAACCCTGACCACATGTGACGTGACGTATTCACCCAATGGCTAACTCCCATCACTCAGAGTCCCGCAAAGCACAAAGCAAGCAACATTCGGATGCAGGAAAACTATTCAAGCAAATCTGTTCTCATAGCGAGAAATTGCACTAGCATACAATGCTAACCTCATACCATCAGGCATAACCTAACAGGCTATCCTACTGTTGTCTACTCAATACTAGCATGCAATTCAAATAAACTGAAGCACATAAAGCAGACACATAAGGCATCATTTCTAGATCCTTAGTCCTATTCTAGCATGATGTTCTACTGAAACTGATAAAACATAACATAAACTTGTATGGGTACTCTGGGGAAAACTTACTTGAGCTCGACCGGTCGCGCACATCACACACCTTGTTCTTTCTCAGAACTCTTTACTTAGCCTTTAGAAAATCATTTCTTTATAAAAATCTTTTAATCCCTCGATTTGATTCCAGACATCCCCGAAGGTGTGCCCGAATCCCTCAAACTAGGGCTCTGATACCAACTTGTAACGACCCAATTTTTCACGCCCAAAAGTTTCATTTAAATTAAGTGGTATGCAAAACATTTGTAGTAAAACATCATCTGATCATATCATTTCATAAAAAACATATCTCGTGTCTGAAAACCAAATCATGAAAATAATAATAATGTTAGAGTACAATCCCAGAACATCTCATAATGCGGAAAACCAATGTGTGTGTATGATGTGTCGCTACCGCGCCAGCTCCTTGCCCTTCGCTGATGAGGTACCTGAAAACAAAACTGTAAACTGTAAGCACAAAGCTTAGTGAGTTCCCCCATCATCCACATACCATAGAATCATATAGCATACATACTGCCAGACATTTCTGGGGTGCCCGACCTACCCGGTACGACCATTCTGGGGTGCCGACCTACCCGTACGACCATTCTGGGGTGCCGACCTACCCATGCGGCCATTATGGGGTGTCGTCCTACCCGTTGTCAAGCCATTCTAGGGTGCTGACCTGCCCATGTCGAGCCATTCTGGGGTGCTGACTACCCTTCGGTCCTAACAACCGAACCTCGGGGACTATTTCACCCCTACCACTACTATCCCATATATCATAGCATAATCTATTGTCAGACATATCTGGGGTGTCCGACCTACCCTTCGGTCCTAACAACCGAATCTCGGGGACTATTCCCCCTCCTACTACCTCTATCTCATATAACATATCATGCTAACAGCTAAACATATCATATCATACTGTTAGGCATATCTGGGGTGCCTAACCTACCCTTCAGTCCTAACAACCAAACTCTATCACTATCACATATCATATCATGGTAGCATACAACATATCAGGTAATAGCAGCACATATGAATATCACAAAGACAAACATCTATCGTACGATCCCTACTGGTGGGTCGGCATTGTGGTCGTAGACCCACCGCTACCGGAAGGTAACTCACCTC
Organism: Lactuca serriola; assembly: GCF_051521515.1. NCBI lineage: Eukaryota > Viridiplantae > Streptophyta > Magnoliopsida > Asterales > Asteraceae > Lactuca > Lactuca serriola. Next base: position 189,561,126 of record NC_136410.1, read on the forward strand.
GTAGTAGCTGCTGATCTGTGCGAGAACTCTCTATCTGCTGCTGCTACTACTACTCCGGAATTCCTCCGACTATAAGTCCCAGAAAACACACAATCAGAGTCTGATAGCTACTCTTTGGGTAAAATGACCATTTTACCCCTGATCAAGTCAAGTCAAAGTCAAAGTCAACTTCCAGTTGACCTGACTCTCCGAGTTGGGCCTCCAACTCGTCGAGTCCCTATCCAATTGATTGTCCTCACCCCCGTCTCTACTCGTTGAGTTAGGCAGTGACTCGACGAGTTTTCCCTTCTACTTGAACATCGACTGAATCTTCATCCGACTCGCCGAGTTGTATGAACAACTCGTTGAGTTCACCTCCAACTGATGAATCGCTGAGTTGTATGAACAACTCTTCGAGTTCATCTTCAATCTTAAGAAGATTGCCTTGGACTCGCCGAGTCCCTTCATGCACTCGCCGAGTCCCATGAACTTCCAGAACAATGGCTTAGTCCAGAACGTTGGGTCACTCCCCGGGACCTCCCTGAAACCTTTCCACAATCAACTAGGTCCTTCAGACCCTCACTGATATGGGATAGAAACCTTGGACTCGCGGAGTCCAAGAATGGACTCGTCGATTAGGTCACATCCTCTCACTAAATCTTCGATTTCTGATGTACAACCCTTGATCAAAAGATAGATCTATGCTTCTACAATCGACCTAGCACGTAAAGTTACAACCTTTATGTGCTTGCATGGGACTTTTAGCTCAAAAGGTCCTAAAACAAGCTCTTACAAAGCATGGGGCCTTCTTTGAGTGCAAAATCCACTCCTTTCTGCTTTGCAACCCCTCTAGGGACCTGGATCCGAAGCATCAAACCCAAACCATGCTTGCAATCATGGTTGGTGACCAAAATGGCTTAGAAAAGCCCTAAAACTCCATGAAATGGGATCTATCAAAAGAACAAGCAAGGTATAGACTTTATACCTTCTGAAGACTACAAAAGAGGCTCAAAATCAGATCCTTCTAGCCTCCTCTTGATCCTTCAAGCTTTTCCTTCCTTCCTTGGGTCACAAAAGCACCAAAATCACTCCAAATGCCTTAGATAGCTTCAATAACGGCTAGGGTTTGCTATGGGGGTCTTCTGGGAGTAAATGGGACGAAGGAGGCCGAGTTAAGGTGCTTAAATAGGGTGCAAACCCTTGGGTTAGGGTTTTTGTCTAAACAGGGCCTACTCGCCGAGTCCAGGACTCGACTCGTCGAGTCCATTACTTAATTCTCGCGTTCCTTCCCGCTTCTACTCGACGAGTCAGTCCTTCAACTCACCGAGTCCTAGGCCAAAATTGCAAAACATTTAAAGAATTAATAAAAAGAATACGTACCAAGAACCAGGTGCTACAATGGGGATGGGGATGGGGATTGGAATGAGAACTCGGGGATGGGGATGGGGACTAGGGTGTTTTTTTTTTTTTAATTTTTATATTTAAACCCCATAGCTTGTGATGATGATTTAGGACCAGAGTGTAACCATAACCATGGGGACAAGAAAGATTAAAAAAAAGTATTAAGATGTAAGTCTATATTTGGGTATTTCTTGAAAATTGCCACCAAAAAATAACATTATACTTTTAAGGTACAATGCTATAATTGGGTAGGTATATGTTGAAATCCGCCACCTAAAAATAGCATTTTACTTTTAAACTACAATGCTTTAATAAGTAAAAATCAAAATAAATGTGAAATGATTTTGATGCCACCCAAAAATAGCATTTGATTACTAAGCATCCTCTTTCATTTATTTTATCATGACTTTTAAGCATGTTAGTGACAGTTTTGTCCTTGTGTGTTGCACGCGTATGTTGTGTGGGTGGTTATGGTTAATCTTCACATTTAAACTATAATGGTTAATCTTATAAAATGTAGTTTCATAAATCGGTTAAAGTATTTTTGTTAATTGTCCCGTTTAAAGTATGATGGATATCATTCAGAAATTGTTTTTTCATCAAAGTCTTCTAAAATTAATCCTGTAAAAACTATTTTTTATGCTATCAATATTTTAACCTATTTCTTTTGGTATATTAAAAAGCCCACTCAAAGGCTATACAATCACTGAGTTTTGTAAATGGATATCCTTAGGATTATAAAGGTCACAATAGAGGTTATGACATCATAATCTGATAAATGGATATGTTTCAAAAACTGTTTTTCCATAAAGTGCTTTTAGTTTTTTCATTTATAACATCATACTTTTCTGTTGTAACAGTTTTGAGTTACGATAAAAAAAATTGTTTTTCATTTATAGCATCATACTTTTATGTTGTAACATTTTTATAATAAGAACTTTTATTTTTTATTTTTTATTTTTACTCAAAGGGGAAAATGGCAATGCACTTTTGTTATTGTCTTAATTCTCATATTATATTATCATATTTTTCTGTTTTAAGAGTTTCATGACTGAAAAGTTGTTCTAATTTTTTTTTTGTCCTGGTTGAAGTATAATTTATATGTTTCAAGGGCCATACATGCACTAAGTTTGGTAAATGGATATCTTTTGTGTTATGGAGCTCAAAATAGAGGTTATAGCATCAAACATTGGAAGTCATACAATATTCTGTTTTAACAGTTTTATAATAGGAAAGGTTTCATTTAAACAAAGTTGTATTTTTTTTAATAATGGACAAAAAGTTTAATTTTTTCAATTTTATCATTTATAGAAATTGTTTTCTGTTTTAACAGTTTTATAGCATCATACTTTTACTTTTTGAAAGTCCAAAAAGGGTAATGTATTGTTGTTATTCTTTTATTATTATGATATTATAGCATCATACTTTCACGATATTATAATATTTTTTTACTATAGTTTAGTTATTTATGTTTTTCCAAGATAGGATTACAAAGTCATAACATTTTTTATAGGGTCTAAGGTAAGCGGCATTTGTGGATATCTTTAATCCATGCTATAAATTTACTCAAAGGGCATAATTCTCCTTTTATGTTCTAAAAGTCATATATTGCACTTTTTTTAAATGTCTAATTACCATATCAATAAAAGTATGTTGTTAAAACCGTCTACCTTATTTATATGGATTATAATAATTGAACAAATTTATTGTTATTATTTTATTATTATGATATTATTGCATCATACTTTCACGATATTATAATATTTTTTTACTATAGTTTAATTATTTATGTTTTTTCAAGATAGGATTACAAAGTCATAACATTTTTATAGGGTCCAAGGTAAGTGACATTTGTGGATATCTTTAACCTACGCTATAAATTCACTCAAAGGGCATAATTCTATTTTTATGTTCTAAAAGTTATATATTGAACTTTTTTTAAATGTTTAATTACCATATCAATAAAAGTATGTTGTTAAAACCGTATACTTTATTTATGTGGATTATAATAATTGAACATAAAGACAAATATGACAAATTCTAATTATTATAAAAAAAATTAAATAGAAATAGCAATTTAAACAGGATGGAAATTTGGGATGTTAATAATAATTGAACATAAAGACAAATATGACAAATTCTAATTATTGTAAAAAAAAAATAAATAGAAAAAGCAATTTAAACAGGATGGAAATTTGGGATGTTAATGATTTAAATAATAAACATGAAACAAAACCACCAGCTAGCCATTAATATGCTAATCATAAAGAAAAAAAAGATTAGTAAACTAGTAGGTTTTACTATCAAATATAAATTCAAGATATCAGTTAGGTATTATTTTTTTTTTATTTTACTGTGTTTTTTTTTCTGTGTAATATAAATTCATCATGTTGTGACATAAGAATTATTAAAATCTATTTACTTGTCATCATATTTATATAATTTCATATATTTACAGATAAATGGTTGCACCAGATGCTATATATAAAATTAGATTGGTATAGTGATGCTTTGATTTAATACGATTTTAGCATTTTTTTTTAATTAAATAAAGACCATATTACCCCTACTGTTAACTTACTTATACTTTTCATGTTTTGTTATTTCTACTTATTTCTTATTAACCTCATATATAAATTTTTAATAATTATTTAAACAATTCCCGTTTTAGTTTTTCCTATTAGAGGCATATTATTTATAGAATTATTTCATATTATAGCACTATACTTTATATAATGATTTCTTAACTGTAAGTCTGTAACTAAGAAAAATACATCTTTGTAATACAGACATATGAAACTATGATGTTATAAAATGCAAATAGATGTATGTAAGTTGTTGTATATTACAATTGTATTACTTCAACTTGTAAAAAGATACTCATATGTGTATATGGTATTCTTCTCACAAAATAAAATTGATAACAACATTTAACATAAAATCCGCTTCAACTTTCTTTGATTGACAATAATTTACAAAACAATTTACAAATTTTATTTTAATTGCATATTATTTTTTTTTCATTTTTGTTATAAGGACAAATTTGTCTTTTTCAATTAAATGTACAAAAATAAAATACGACTTAACATCATCTGTATTACTACTATAATACTAACATATGTTATTATATTAATAATTAAGTTATAATTTAATTAAAATTATTTTTAAATTTCTCATCCGTGGAGTCCACGGGTTATAACCTAGTATATACATAGCTATTTGATAATATGCTACAAAAACGGCTCCCAACATGTCTTGACCAATTTAAATACTCAAAAATGGTCATAAATATTGTTTTAAAAAAATTTAACTAAATCCATTAATATTGCAAATATTATGATCGATCTGAACACAAATACAAATTGACTTATCAGGGTAATTACCTTTTGTTTTTGTTTACATCTAGATAACTTCTTTATATAGACATCTAGGTAACAAATTTTTTGAAAGTGTTCAAATATGACAATTATGACTGGTAAACCTGCTACAACCGGTCGTAAGGTCATATATTAATACTTTAAACAAGTACGTTATCTAGATGTGTACGGAAAAAAAATTAGTTATCAGAACAAACCAAAAAATTAATTACATTGATAAGTCAATTTTCTTATATTATATATATTATATGGATTATTTCTATAATTTACTTAATCTTTTAAATTTATTTATATTTTGTATAGGATATATGCGTCATTTAACCAACGATAGACAAAGGCACTTTTGGGGGCCGAAGAAGCTAAAACCCTGGATGAAAAACCCCAAAATTCATCAAAAATTGATGCTGTTAGCCAAATCATAGAATCAGCCATGGAAACGAAACTATAGCAAGCTCACATCTTCCACAACAATCAGTTCCTTATTCTTCTTCTCCGTCCAATGTTTGCTACAAAAAACCTTCAAAAGCGCTGTTTTCAAACCATCACCTCCCGTTTCATCACCAATTGCTCCAGGTACGTAAATGCATATATAACACTCTGCATATCCAATGACTTTAATCGAACTAAATTTTATTTTATTTGATTTGCTTGATTGGTTGATTGTTTATGTATTCAGGGATGTGAAGTTGTTAAGAGGTGCGAGTTTCCCCAATATTACACCAAGGTATGCTATCGATTCTAGTTTTGTGATTAGAGACGAGACATTTCTGAGTTCAATCAGCTCGCGGAATTGCTTCGATGGATATCGGACGTATTCTACTTCTAAAGGTCGGAGTATGAGGAGTAAAGTGGAGATGCGAATGAAGAAAGAGTCTGGTAAAACCCTAAGGGAGATCAGGCGAGCTAAGAAGATACAGAAGAAGCTGATGACGGATGAAGAACGCCTCATTTACAACCTCAAAAGAGTACGTTTCCATCTTCCGATCTCCACCACACTAGTCAATTACAAAATACATCAATCAAACCTTCAATCGCTGCATTCATAGCTTCGTTTTTTCAACCTAGAAGTTTTGTGTCTATTTTTCAGGCTAAGAAAAAAGTAGCGTTGCTTCTCCAAAAACTGAAGAAATACGAGCTCCCTGAGTTGCCACCTCCACGACATGATCCTGAGCTATTGACACCTGAACAAGTTCAGGCATTGAAGAAGATTGGTTTCAGAAACAGGAATTATGTTCCAGTTGGTGTTCGTGGAGTGTTTGGAGGCGTGGTTCAAAACATGCATATGCATTGGAAGTTCCATGAAACTGTGCAAGTTTGCTGTGATAATTTCCCCAAAGAAAAGATCAAGGAAATGGCAACCATGCTTGCAAGATTAAGTGGTGGCATTGTAGTGAATATACATAACGTGAAAACAATCATCATGTTTCGTGGAAGAAATTACAGACAACCCAAGAATTTGATACCTATCAACACCCTTACAAAAAGAAAGGTTTGACTTTACTCTGTTTGACTTATCTCAGTTTACAGTGTCTTAAAACTCTAAAGTCACCTACTTCTGCTTGTGATTTTTGATTATTTTACTTTGATATCACACACAGGCATTATTCAAAGCAAGATTCGAACAAGCCCTTGATTCTCAAAAACTAAACATAAAGAAAATCGAACAACAACTTAGAAGAATGAATGTAAACCCAGATGATCCAATTGCAATGGCTAGCATACAAAGAGTTGCATCAACGTTTTTCAATGCTATTGACAAAAGAGAAGGAAGCCCGTATGTGTTCCATGGTGATAATAATAAACCTAAAGAATTAAATGGTTTAATGATTAAAGAATCAGAATCTGGTGAAGAAGATAGTGATCAAGAGGAGCTTGATAAGTTTATAGCAGAGATAGAAGATGCAGCTGATAAAGAGTGGGAAGAAGAGGAAGCTGCTGAGAAAGAGGAAGTTAATAGGATTAGGTATCTGTATAGAGAAGATTATGATGGGAGGTATACGAAGCCTGATATGGGTAGAAAGGCCCCACAGAGGGGTGGGGATAGCGAGAATGATGAAGATGATGAAAATGACGAAAATGCCCCTGGTTATGTGTATGATGGTGTTCCAAAGGTGGAGAGATGGAAAGAGGGTAGAAATGGGAAGTTTGGTAATCGTGGGAGGTTTAAGGGAAGAGATGAAGGTAGTGGTAGTGGTAGTGAGATTGATGAGGTTGATGAAGATGACGAAAATGCCCCTGGGTATGTGTATGATGTTCCGAAGGTGGAGAGGTGGAAGGGGGGTAGAAATGGGAAGTTTGGTAATGCGGGGAGATTTAAGGGAAGAGATGAAGGTAGTGGTAGTGGCAGTGAGGTTGATGAAAATGACGAAAATGCCCCTGGTTCAGAAGATATGTTGGATGAATTGGAAAGTGTTATGTTTGAATCTGATGAAGAAAATATGAATAAGGGGAATAATGAATCAAAATTATTTTCAAAAACAGAAAGCAAGGTGAAAACAGCAAAAAATAAGGATGAAGATTGGGATAGTGATTAAGTTTTGATGAATTATTTATGTCATGTTTTTACTTTGAATGATTATTTTTATTATATCTGGTTTTATTTATTATTGAATTTCTTGTTATTCTTGAAATATTACCTGTGAAACCTTGGGTTTGTTGATTAGCTCACTTGCAAAAGTTGGTGTTATTTGTATTCTAATGTGTTACCATTGGATATACTTCATCGGTTAATTGCAAGAAAATCCTTACTTTTTGACTGTTTAACTCTAGTATATATTTTTTCAATAAAGCCTTGTAGTCGTAATTATCTAATGAGATGGGGCCCAAAATTTATGGATTTTTATGTAATACTTCAAAAGCAAAATAGTTTAGGAAATAAATTATCAAATTAACGTTACATTCGGTCATAATGATCATACATTTTTAAAAATTACAGTCATAATGGTCATATATTTTCAAAAATTACGTTATCTAGACGTGTACAAAAAAATATTACTGTAGGGTCTGAAAGGTGTTGCGTCTTGGGCTCGATATTTAGTCTATTTAGTCTCCGGATTGGGCCTGTCCATCCGTGAGTTATTTTCTAGGGTTTTGTATTTATAGGTGCTTGCATGCATCTTAGTACGAAGGATTTGGAAGTCAATTATTCTGAAAGATTTGATTCTTATTTGTTTTGTAACCCTAACAGCCTCTACAGCGGGAGTTCTTTATCGAGCTCTGCTGAGGCTTGAATCTACTGAATCATTCGACACATTTTGATTCATTTTTGTGTTTTATATTGTTGTTTTTCGTTTTTGTGATTAACCTGTTAGAAGATCTAAACGATCAAAGAGTTTCTTAACTCATCAATTGGTATCAGAGCAGGAGACTGTGTAATTCATACACATCTCTTCTGTGAAAGAAGTGATTAGGGTTTATTCCGCATTTACTGATATTTATTGAGCCGTCACTCCATAATTGACGTATCTCATTATTTATTCATCTTGCCCTAATATTACGTAATACAAGTCTGATCTTACAACAGGTTAAACGATCAAGCATGGACGATTCTCAATCCAATCCTATCAACATCTCAAACATTATAGGATCTACAACTAAGATTCCAATTCTCTACACTCAAGATTACGAGGTTTGGGCGCATCACTTTGAAGACTACGTCATTGGATCTGAAGATAATGGGTATTTGATATGGGAAGCTATTGTGTCTGGACCATTTGCTCATTCAGGAACATCCAGAATTATTAAAACTCAAAAGGAGTATAATGATTTGTTAAAAGATGTGAAAGATGTTGCTCAGGACGAAAAGGAGAAGTTTCAGTGCAACATCAAGGCATTGAGACTGATTCGATTCGCTCTTCAATCTGACATGTTTAGATTGGTAAGTTCCTGCAGTACAGCTAAAGAAATTTGGGATCGGCTGCGAGAGCTGTATTCTACAGATGAAGATCTGGAGCACTCAATTCAGACCTTGCTTCTGTTTGAATTTGGAGAGTTCAAGCAAAATCCTGATGAGTCTGTTACACAGACGTTTGATCGCTTCAATCATCTTCTCAGCAAGATGATCAAACATGATATTGAAAGGAAGCTTATTGAACAGAAGGTCACTTTTCTGAATGGTCTAAGATCCGAATGGAGAGCTGTTGTGTCAACAGTTAAAGCACACGAGCAGTTCAAATCGTACTCGCTGGCGAAACTGGTGGGAATTCTGAAATCCCAAGAAAAGATTGTGCTGCAAGAGAAAAGCGTGGTTTCTAGTCTGGGGTCTCTGGCGCTTCTGTCCAAGGGTAAAAGTGTAGAAGAAGATGAAGAGGATCTTAATCTGGGAGATCACGATCTGACAGCCGAAGACTATGCTTTAATGGTGTCAAATCCTAGAAGGTTTATCAAGAAAAAGTTTCCTTCCAACAAAAATCGTAATTGGCAGGGAAGCTATAGTTCCGAAAGAGTGAAAGATGAACCGAAGGTTGAGGAGTCGAAAAAGGAAGCAAAGGGTGAAGCTGACTCTGGTGTCAGTTGCTTCTACTGTGGGGGAAAGAATCACTACGCAAAGGACTGCGTGCTGAAGAAGAAGAAGGCAGAGAAAGAAGAAGAGAAAGATGAAGAAGCAAGTCTTATGAAAAGACTGGAAGAGATAAAAAGGAAGAAGGTTGCTACTAATTCTTCTATGAATGCTCTTATTGTGCAGGGTTCGACAGAGGATGACGAGTTCGGCGGCGTATAGGTGTGGTCGATCGACTCAGAAGATGATGAGGTGAGAAAGCCTTCTCATGGAAAAGCTTATGTCGCAAAAGGTGGTGAAACCGGTGGAAGATGTCTGATGGTGACCGATGTATCTCAGATGAGGGGATACAACACTAATGGTGGAAATGAAGAGGCCAAGGAGCGAGAGGACTTATGCTTTACATCAAAACCTCTCAGTGTGCAGATCAGTGAACTTGATGAACTGATCAAGAAGGTACAATCTGTTTTTGTTTCGTTTAAAATTCCACAAAAATCATATGAAAAGGAATTAAATAACTTGAATTCAAGAATTTCAAATCTAGATAGTTGTTTAACTCAAACACGGGTCACAAATTCTAATCTAACTGACCAAATAAGCAGGGTGTCATCCAAGAGTGAGGAGCAAAGGATGTGGATTGAGCAGAAGGAGTTGGAGCTAATTAAGTCTAGGGATGAAAACATTTATTTGCAAAGAGACAATCTGAAATTGTTAAAACAAAGGAATGTTTTTTGTTTGATCGCTAAAAGGCTTTATGCTAACATTACTCAACTGCATCTAAATTGTGAAATAGGGCAGAAGATACATCGCATGATTCTTCCATTCCTTGAGTTTAAGGAGGATGAAATCGATGCCGAAGCATACAACTGTGAAAGTGTTGTATCTTCCGATGATGTTAATCCTACTTATATGTATGGTCTGGACAAAATAGAATCTTTTATAAAGTCCAAAGACCATAAGGACATGCTTAAAAATCTTTTGGATGAAAATGATAAGTTGAAACTTAGGACCGAAACCATACAAAAATTCGACTCATTAAGTACCAATTTAAGTTCAGAAAACAAAATTGATGTTGAAAATGCATCTGAACTTAATGAGGACGATGATATGAGTGAAATTTCTGTAGAGGATGAAGTCGACTGTTCTGAGTTTGTCAAGAGCGAACCCGAAAACCACAAAAACCTGATTTCTGAAAATTCTGTGGAATTCGCTCGTTTGTCCAAAACTAAGTCCCCAGCCCTTAAAGAAAAGGCCGTTGTGTTTCAGAAGGTTAGAACTACTCCCAATCAGGTGTATAATGTCACAGGAGTAACCGAACATCAAACAGCCGAACTCACTGCCATAGTGAACGAAGATAATGCAGATGGCTGTGATGAGTTTTTCTGGTCAGCACCTATAGACAATGCAGACGAAACGGTTGGTCTGTCGGAGCGAACATCCTGGAAGACCAAAGGTAGATATGTGCCCGAACCGCTGAATAAGCCTACCAACTTTGACGTACCAAGTACAAGTGGCACAAAAGAAATTCCTGAAGAAGAAGTCATCTCCACAAGCGAAACCTCATCTATAAAGAGTGAACCGGTTGCCAAGAAGCTGAAACAAAAAGCTAATATCCACAGACAACCGAAATAGGTGAAAAATCAAAAGCAGCAGAGAAACCTGAGATACAAGAAAAATCTCTCAGAGCGAAAGCAGTTTTGGTGCTCTCAAAACCCTCATTACTCTTACCATGATAAAGATTCTAAGTTAGAGAGAAAGACTTTCGTGCCACACGATGAACAGAACCGAAAGGATAGGTTCGGTCCCGAAAGCAACAGCAACCGAAAAGCTAGTTTCAGTCCACCAAATAATAACAGGCAAAGACCTGATTTCACTCCATCAAGCTTTTATAATAAAAGACCAAGTTTCGGACCACCAACCAACAACACCCAAAAATCCAACTTCGGCTCATCATCAAGCGGCTACCAAAGGTCCAGGTTCGGTCCCTCTAATGACCACAAACGAAAGGGTCATTTTGAACCCCAAGTCAGGAAAGACTCTCATTCTAATTTCTTTTCCTCTAATTCTTCTCATTCTCAATCCCCTTCTAAACCCAATTCTGTTCCTACACAAAATTCAAGATCATCAACGAACTTGAAAGGAAAAAGGAAGATTTCCTCAGCCAAAGAAGACCGAAAGCAGACTAAAGTCCATACCCCAGAATCTGAATCCAAAAAGCATGCAACTAATCCTAATAAAATCAAAGTGTTTACCATTAAAATAAAAGATGAAACAACCTTAATAAAACGAACATATCTTGTTGATGTTTCTCTTATTACTCCTGTTCCTGTGAAAGGCTCACGTGGACCCAAGAAACTTTGGGTTCTTAAATCTGCTTAATTTTTGCAGGTTATTAGTGACGAGCAGTTTGACAAAGAATGGTATATTGACAGTGGCTGCTCACGTCACATGACAGGAAGGAAGGAATAGCTAAGGGAGTTTCGATCACTTCAAAATGGTGGCAATGTCAAGTTCGGTAACAACTCCTATGGAACAATAAAGGGTTATGGGATGATAACCAATGGAGACTTCACAATAAGAAAGGTGGCATACGTAGAAGGATTGCATCATAACCTCATCAGTGTATCTCAACTGGTGGGAGGTACCGGTCTCAAAGTTTAGTTCGACAACGAAGGCTCAGAAATTATAGAGAAGAAATCTAACAAGGTCATTCTCAAATTAGATCGAAAAGGCGAAATGTTTCCTCTGAATCTAAGACCAATCAAAGGGAATCCAGCCATATGTCTTTTATCCAAAGCTCATTCAGACGAAAGTTAGTTGTGGCACCGAAGGCTCTCACATCTCAACTACAAAGACATCAACAAACTTGTCACCGGAGGTCATGTTCGGGGTCTTCCATTTCTCAAATTTGATCGAGAACACTTGTGCGCTACATGCGAAATGGGGAAACAAAGTTGTCAAAGTCACCCATCAATTATAAACACGAAAGTTATTGAACCACTTGAGTTGCTTCACATCGACTTGTGTGGTCCAACATCAATAGAGAGCATTGGCAGTAGCAAGTATATTCTTGTTATTGTTGATGATTTCTCACGTTTTACATGGGTATTCTTTCTGAAGCACAAATCTAAGGCCACTCCTAAGCTAAAGATGTTTATCAAGCAGGTCGAAGTACAACTAAGAAAAGTCTTTCGAAACATTAGGAGCGACAATGGACTGGAATTCAAGAACAAAGAATTCGAAGACTTCTTGGCAGAAAAAGGAACCAGTCATAACTTCTCAGCCCCTTATACGCCTCAACAGAATGGTATTGTCAAAAGGCGAAACCGATCCTTGTGTGAGGCAGCCCGAACTATGCTAAGTTTTGCTTCTCTTCCCTTATATTTCTGGGCTGATGCTATTGCTACAACATGTTTTATGCAAAATAGGTCTTATCTCAATAAGCGTTTCTCTCTCACTCCTTATGAGATCATCAATAACAGGAAGCCGAATGTAAAATTCTTCCATGTGTTCGGTTCAAGGTGCTTCATCTTCAACTCCAAAGAACATCGTAACAAGTTTGATGTTAAAGCTGACGAAGGAATTTTTCTGGGATATTCTCTTACTTCAAAGGCATACCGGGTTTTAAATAAACGTTCTAGAAAGATTGAATAAACCTATTATGTAACGTTCGATGATAATTTCGTCAAGAAACTAAAGACTACTGAAGAAGCAATTGGAGAGATTTTCTCTCAAACAGGTCAAGTCACAACCACGATTGCTAATTTATTTGATCAGTTCGTAGACTTATTCGATAAACCTGAGAAAGCCACTCTCTCAGAAGCCAAGGCGGCAGACAACAAAATCGATCATCTGAAGAAGATTGTCGAAGATGCAGCCAATGAAATGGGAGAAGGAGAACCAGTTCGAAACGAACCTCCTCAGCACGGTACTTCAGTTGAGGGGGAGAATCAATTCTCTTCAAATCAACCGGACTCACATTTTCAGGGGGAGAATTCAATCCCTATAGCACCCGAAAGTCCTATAACACCCGAAAGCCCGGCTACACCCGAAAGCCCGGCTACACCTGAAAGTTCAGTAGCACCCGAAGGTCCAAATCAAACTGAAGATCCAAATGATTCATCATCTGTCGAGGGGGAGAATCCCGACATGTTCTATGATGATGATATTCAATCCGAGTTGGAAGAAATGGTCAACGCTGAATTGGATCCATCCTATGATCCAAACTTTCCTCCTCTCACTAAATGGACCAGAGATCATCTTGTATCTCAGATAGTGGGTAATGTATCTGAAAAGGTCCTAACCCGATCTCAAGTGAAGGCAAAGCAAACCTCCCTATTCTCCAAAGTAGAGTTCTGCATGTATAATTCCTTCGTATCCAAAGTTGAGCCAAAGACCGTCAATATTGCTCTTGATCATTCTGATTGGGTCCAAGAAATGCAAGATGAACTCAATGAGTTTGAAAGAAATAAGGTATGGCGTCTCATTCCAACACCAAAAGATGCCTCAGTCGTTGGTCTCAAATGGGTATTCAGAAATAAAATGGATAAGGAGGGAAATGTGATTCGTAATAAAGCTCGTCTTGTGGTGAAAGGATACTGCCAGGAAGAAGGAATTGATTATGAAGAAACATTTGCTCCGGTAGCAAGGCTGTAATCAGTTCGAATATTTCTTGCCTATGCTGCACACAAGAACTTCGAGGTCTACCAAATGGATGTGAAATGCGCCTTTCTGAATGGAGAACTTGAAGAAACGGTTTACGTGGAGCAACCTCCTGGTTTTGTGAATGAAAAGCATCTAAATCACTGCTACATTCTAGACAAGGCAGTTTATGGTCTGAAACAAGCGCCTAGGGCATGGTATGAAACACTAACTAAGTTCTTAAAGATGTCTAAATTCAAACAAGATTCAGTTGACCCAACCTTCTTTCGTAAAAAGGAAGGTAACCACCTTATGATAGTTCAATACTATGTCGATGATATCATCTTTGGCTCAACGAATCCTAGCTTAACAGCTGAATTCAGAAAGCTGATGGAGACTAAATTTGAAATGAGCTCAATGGGTCCGATTAACTTTTTCCTTGGTTTAAACATTAGACAAGGATCCGAAGGCATCTTTATCAACCAGGAAGCATATACCAAGACTCTTCTTGCTAAATTCGGCATGATGGGAGATTCAAAGGTCAAAGTTCCAATGGCGTTCGACACCAAACTCACACCATCCTTGGAAAAAAACGGCAGTCGATATAACGCTATACCGCCAAATGATTGGTTCCCTGATGTACCTCACAGCTAGCAGGCCCGATATAATGTTTTCTGTGTGTTATTATGCTAGGTTTCAGGCGAATCCTCGTGAACCACACATGCTAGCAGTGAAAAACATACTCCGATATCTGAAGCGAACCACCTCTCTCGGTCTCTGGTATTCCTCAAACTCAGGTTTCTTTATTCAAGCCTACTCAGATGCAGACCTTGGAGGATGTGGTTTAGACAGGAAAAGCACGACAGGAGGCTATCAATTCCTCGACGGGAAGTTGGTGAGCTGGCAATCTAAGAAACAAACATGTGTTTCACTGTCTACAGCCGAAGTAGAATATATTGCAGCCGCTTCTTGCACATCTCAAGTGATTTGGATCCAAAGCCAACTCCGGGATTATGGACTCAATATGAAAAAGATCCCACTATACTGTGACTCAGAAAGTGCAATTAGGATCTGTCATAATCCAGTGCAACATTCCAAAACCAAACACATTGCATTGAGGTATCACTTCATTAAAGATTACATAGAAGACGGAAACGTAGAGATTCATTTTGTTCGAACTACTGATCAACTGGCTGACATCTTCACCAAAGCTCTTCCTGAAGCAAGTTTTAATAAAATTCTACAAGGGCTAGGTATGATGGAATTGGAATCAGTACCAAAAACTACTTCTCAAAACTAAAAGTTGGAAGTGAAATGAACCGAACGTTCGGGTTTGGTTCACGTAAGTGCCGAAATGAACCGAACGCTCGGGTTCGGTCCTATTCACTTGTCTTCGCTTATCACTTAAAGGTAGTTTCTTTGGTTGTAAACTTTTTGTACCCTTATTTCTCAATTATTTCTCTCTTATTTTCCAATTCTTTTTCTTTTTCAAACATTTTTTTTAAACCGAAATGAACCGATCGTACGGTCTATTTCAGGTTCGGTTCCATTTTTTTTGTTTGTTTTATTTTTGTTTTTCTCTTTGAACTAAAAACTCCAAAAATATTTTTTTTGTTTTGTTTGTTAATTTTTTTTATTTTTTTATTTTTTTTATCATTTGTGGATAATCAATGGGGCAGGTATTGTTCTCACATCTTTTAATAGTTAAGTATCCCTAGAAGCATACTGTTGTATGTTGTCCAAAGCCTCACCTAATTCTGAATAATAGCCTTACTGACTTGGTATATAAAAACCTTGTCTTCCCAATTAGGCTATTATATTTATTCTAATCATGAGCTACCTTACTCTCTTCTCACATGAGATAAGAGTTTTCTGCTTGGTCCTTATTTTAACAGTAGAGGTACTTTGGTTTCTTTACACCATCTCCAATATTTTTCTCCATCCTATTCGCTTCATACACGTAACCCTTGAGACTCTCAGCAATTACCACTGAGGTTTATGGTTACACAATTTCTGTGTTTATGATCTTAGCTTCGTGCCACTACGTGCTAAGTGAAACCCACAATTCAATACCTACTATGCATTGATGGTGAACAATTAAATTTGCTCTAGTTTTCACTAATGAATTAACGAATTCACCCATGGGGCTGTACCTTGAAATCTCTAAATTTTCTTTTTGTTTGATTCTTATGAAATTGTTAAATCCCATAACATTTCTTCCCTTAGAATCCAGTTTTAATTTTTTTTTTCTATGAGATTTCACCTAAAAGTATTTTCAACATGCCACTTAAATTCTCTTCACACCTACTTGTTCAACAGACCACATTGGTCTCACAAGTACTTCAGTCGATTTCTGTCTTATGTCAAGATCGGGAATTCTGAACTGAAGCGAAAGCCTCCTAAATTAGCTTATTAAAAGATGCCTTTCAACACTTCTTAATAAGTGTGTGATCGTAATTCAACGGGAAACCACACAAACACTTTAAGGTCTCTCTTGACTTTGAAGGAAGAGATTTGTGCCCGGGATCCATTGTTTCGTGTCTTTATTGACATCACAATTTCCCACATATGTGTTGCTTTATTTCTTTTTCTTTTACACTCTATGCATGAAAATCTTTTTGATTTTCCATAAATCCGGTTTCGTTAATTACAAGCTATTTTTGGCTATGGGATTTAAGGTTATAAAAGAGATGTGGCTCACAATGTTACACGTGGTTATTTTGCGCTATGACGACAGCTCACTCTAAAGGGATAAGTTGCTGACTCAGCCGAAAGTCTAATCGCTTTGATATTTCAAACGGCGCTTGATGGGAAGGCGTGTGAATTGGAATCGTTTTTGACATTTCAAACGGCGCCTGATGGGAAGGCGTGTGAAACAGGACAGTCTTTCTTTCTCCTGCGTAATCATCGGGGCTCTAAACTGTCACGCGTCAATCACCTAAGGAAATGCTTTGCATTTTCCTTGAAGATTTGGGAACATATTTTTCTCTCTCTTCTCACCACGATATAAAAGGTAACTTCTACCGTTATTTACCTCTTTACTGCACCAAATATTTAGAGAGCAAGAAAAGATTTGTTTCTCCCACTATTCATCATCTTCCCCAAATTCTTCTCTTCAATGGCGGACTCCTCTTCAGTTCATGCTACTTCTCATATTCTGCCCATCCGTCCTCAACAAAGCCTGATCATCGATCTCACTCCACAAGTTTACAATGCGTTCATGTTTCCAATCGTGGAATGTCTCAAGCATTCGCCACTGGTTCCAGCACTTACCAAAGTCGAACCTGTTCCAATGGAGTGTCTGTCGCAAATCTTCTCCACAGCCCACTATGACAAGTCTATCGATCGAATCTTCTTCGACATTATTGATAACAAGGCCTCCATCTCCAAACAACGATTCTGTTCGCTTTTAGGGTTTGAACCTGATGAGTCTAGGGTTAACCCTAAATCCATTCCAGTGGGACAGTTGTTCTCCATGTTTTATAACATGGGTTACACTGAAATTCTGACGACTGTTACAAAGTTCAAGAAATCCTGCTTACCTCCTCAGTGGAACGACTTCTTCATAGTTTTATTCAAGGGGTTATCGGAACGAAGTGCAGGTTCAGACGGGGCGAGTTGTCTGTTTATGACCATTCTCTATGGGTTGTACCACGACATCAATCTCGATTCTGAATCGGTTTTATGGCAGCAGCTGATTCAGAGTCTAGCGTCTACTTCCTGACATTCAGAGATATCCTATGCCAGATTCTGGACGCTGGTCACAAAGTGGGTGATGGATAAGTATCACGTTCCTATTGTTGCTGATTCTCCACTCTCCTCGATAGGAACTTTCCACACTACGAAGATAATCGTCTCTGATTCCTCTAAATTTCAGTTCGTTGGCTCAATCCCTGAGTCAATGTATGGATGTGTTCCAAGCAACAGCCGCATTATCAGAACTTACAAGGAGTTTCGTCGCTCAGGTCCCAGAGAGCTCACTCCTGAAATGATTCAATCAATCCATGAGGCTGATAGGCCTGATCCCAGGGGAAAGAAACATGACAAGGTAAAAGACAAGAAGGTTGTCAAAGGAGCGAAAGGTCCTTCTCCGAAGAAATGCAAACCTTCCAAGGCAGCTCAATCCCCTCCACCAAAGAAGAGGAAGACTCAACCTAGGCGCAAGCTTATTCTTGCCTCTTCTTCGAGCGAATCTGAGGAAGAGAGTTCAGACTCCGAAGAGTCCCTTCGAGGTAATGCTCCTCCACGTTCGCCTACTCCTGAGGTACCTGTTTCCACTAGACCTGTCTCTCCTCCCCCAATCTCCATCTCTATTTCCATTCCCCCCATAACCTCCACTACTCAAATACCACCCACCTCTATCCCTGTACCACCTCCTATTTTCACTGAAGCTACCACCACCACCACTGCTGGCGTTAGAACCAACGTATCTGATACGGGGGCTCCTACTACAGCACCCGAAACCACTCCCGCTACCAAACATACATCCGTACCCGAAGCTACTTCCACAACCGAGCCTCCACCCTCACCCTCATCTCCTGATCACTCAGCAGATAATGAAGAACCTTTTCTTGGAGGAGAGGACATGACGTTTGACTCAGTCTATTATAGTCCGTATCAAATGCAAAGTGATGATGATGATGATGCTCCAGTCACCAAGAAGCATCTCAAGGAGCTTCATGAGAAAATCGATTCTCTCATTGCTTCCTCCTCTTCTTCCTCATGATCTACTATCTCAGACGCTGCTATTCAGGGGCTTGTTGATACGTTTACTAAGGCTCATGAAGCCTCTATCAACTCTGCCACTGCCGCTATCGATGCCTCTACCAAGGCGTGTGCTGCAGCGACCGAAAAAGTCGAAAAACTATTTGTTGACGCTACTTCTCTTTTGCAGTCTTTACAGGGAACCGCTGATTCCAATGGAGAGAAGCTTGACTCTCTTGTCAACACGCTGGCCACCTCAGTTGCCTCCGAACTGCAGTCATTTGCCAGTCTTCGTCAATCTCTCAGCGATGACAACAAATTGTTTCAGGCGACTGTTGAGGAGCGTCTGACAAAGCTGCAAGAAGATCTCGCTTCAGAGAACTCAGTGATGGATGCTCTTGCTCGCAAGACCACTGCTCTCAAGGTCAAGAGTATTCATCTTTTCCAATCTAAAAAGGAAGTTGCATCTCTTCGATCTGAGCATGCGGTTATTTCATCGTGTGTTTCGGATGTCCACGCCGCCCGTTCCAACATCATTGAAACACATGATCCGATCATGAATTACTCAGTGAGGCGCACTCTCGCAGAGAAGCTTGCTCCTTCCCTTGCCCTACTAAGCAAACTTGAAGGGCTTCTTGAGTTTGTGGCCCATCCGAAACAAGGGGGAGAAGATGTGACTCAACCGCCTCCCACTTCCACAACAACTAAAGCAACCGAACCTCCTCCAGCAGGTCAACCCTCAGGTTCGGGTGTCAAAGACAAAGGAAAGAAGATTGCTGAAGACAGTGATGATGATGATGATAAAGAGACCATCGCTGATCTCTTAAAGAAACAAGGCTGGGATAAAGATGCTGACATGAGCGCTCGTGTTGCTAGAGAGTTTGAGGCGAATGAACAAAAAATGAAGGAGGATCATGACCTTCTTGAGAGTAGGAAAACTCTTTTTCCTCTGTGGACTCTTGAGAAGCTTATAAAAGAAGCAATTGAAACTCCCAACATTCTGTGGCTCGAACCAGTGATTTCATTGGATAGAATCAATTCTGTCGATTCTCTGTTTGACATGCCACTGATCCGAAAAGCCTTCATCTTCCATGCTTTTGATAATATTGCTGATGTCCCTCATCCTCATCCAAAAGTTGATAGGGAGCTTGTCGAATTCTATCTGAAGTCTGCTCAACCTCAGTATCAGACATGGAGCGCTCAGAAAATCATCAACGTTCGGGTCCTCAAGCCGTTTCGTGAGGGGAACTTCACGAACATTCGGTTCAAAGTGCTGAGGGGTTCTGCTAAAACCGAACACGCTATATCACTTGCTGATCTTCCCAACCTGAATCCACATGATTGGATTATTTTGCATAATATCCTCCTCGCCAACGAAGCTGAGTATGGTCCAATTATTGATCACTTCAAAAGGATGCTCGTATGCTACATTATGGAGGTTGCTAAGATGGATCAGGAGATCGCTAGCATATTTAAGAAAAAGCCTACTATTTCTCCTGTTGGCTCTGCTAGTGATTTGAACATGATGCAGATGGGAAGAATCGACCCAAAGCGGAATTCTGTCATGTTTACAAGGAACGAAGGCCAAAAATGCTTGTTCGCCTTGGAAGATAAGCACCTTTACACCACTGCATGCTTGGAACATGTTCTGGGAATCATTCATCATTACAAACAGAATTCAGCAGATGACAAGAAGTATTTTGATGACATGATTCAGTTGTACATTCGCTTCAGACAGACCATCCTTGCTCTCATCCCACGTCTGTTTGAAACCACTAAGAAAGTTACTGCAGCTGGACCCAACAAGCCGAAGTGATAGTCTCGCTCCAATTGACGCAAAGGGGGAGATTGTAGGGTCTGAAAGGTGTTGCGTCTTGGGCTCGATATTTAGTCCATTTAGTCTCCAGATTGGGCCTGTCCATCCGTGAGTTATTTTCTAGGGTTTTGTATTTATAGGTGCTTGCATGCATCTTAGTACGAAGGATTTGGAAGTCAATTATTCTCAAAGATTTGATTCTTATTTGTTTTGTAACCCTAACAGCCTCTACAGCGGAAGTTCTTTATCGAGCTCTGCTGAGGCTTGAATCTATTGAATCATTCGACACATTTTGATTCATTCTTGTGTTTTATATTGTTGTTTTTCGTTTTTGTGATTAACCTGTTAGAAGATCTAAACGATCAAAGAGTTTCTTAACTCATCAATTACTCAAATATAAAAAAAACGAAAATGGAATTACTTTGATAAGTTAATTTTCATTTTTATTAAGGTATTAGATCCTAATGTTCACTATACTAATAGATTCGGTTAAATTTCCTTACAACAAAATTTATAACCAGCTATGAGCATTTAAATTGGTCGTGTGTGTGTGTGTATATATATATATATATATATGTATATATATATATATATATATATATGTATATATATATGTGTGTGTGTGTGTAATTTTAAATGAGAGCAATAAATAAAATGAAAACGTAATAACACTACTTGTATCTTATTATTCTGTTATGAATTTAGTGTGTAATATAATAATAATTATAATGTGAATATTAACATATACATATTCATATATTCATTTTTATTTTATTATTCTACTATAAAATTCATATATATATATATATATATATATATATATATATATATATGTAGTAATTTAGGAAATTTTAACTTGACTATTAATCTTTGGTTGATCATATATTCATTGATGAAAATAATGTCATAATGTTGTATATATAAAATTAATAATAGAATAATAACATAAAAATAATGTTATCAGATTCTTACGTTATTTGTTGTTCTCATTTGAACCATCCCGTATAATATATATATATATATATATATATATATATATATATATATATATAGAGAGAGAGAGAGAGAGAGAGAGAGAGAGAGAGAGGAGAAATGAATATATCCTAGACGATATATAAGTTTAGGTATTCAAACTCATCATACTGTATCGTTTTTGTATTATATATACATTGTAATTGTCTAAGGTTTTTAAAATTCAACTGTTAACTTGATTTAAGTGTAAGATTTTTAGAAATTTCACCATTATCTTCCACTTATATCCCATCTTTTTTTCGAATACCTATCGGACTATATATATGATAATTTCAGATGAAAATTATGTTAGAGGAAGATAATGGTGAAATTTCTAAATATTTTAGAAGTATATCAGTTAGAAGTTGAATTTTAAGAACTCTGGATGATTACAATGCATATATCATACAAAAAAAGACATTGTATAGTGGGTTTGGGTACCTAAGTTTATATACCTTTTAAGGTATTATATATATATATATATATATATATATATATATATATATATATATATATATATATATGACAAGAGCAATGATATCGATATAAAAACTACTTCTATTTTTGTATTTTAAATTCTTTAATACATGGAGCAAACTTGATTGAAGATGATGTTCTTCCTCATGTTATTGGTCTGCATCTTTGGTCCTTTTCATTTCTAGTAAATTTTAATTTTTATATTTAATATCTTAAACAATAAAATTCTATAAAACGACTATGTGTTTTTTCCCATTGAAATCTAAAGTTTTTAATTTTTTTTTCAAAGAACTGTATTTTAAAAACATATTTACCAAAATGGTGTGGTTTTAAAACTATTTACCATTTAGGTTAAATTTTATATACTAAATCAAAATTAGAAGATAAAATAAATAAAAAAGCAAAAAAAGAATTTGACTTATCATGGTAATTATTTTTTTTGTGTTGTTCACATTTGGGTAACTTTTTTTTGTATATATTTAGGTAACAAACTTGATGAAAGTGTTCACATATGACCATTATGATTGCATGTAAACTGCTACAGTCGGTCATGATGGTCATATATGAACATTTCCAAAACTTTCGTTATATAGATGTGTACAAAAAAAAGTTATCCATATGTGAACAAAACGAAAATGTAATTATCCTAATAAGTATCCTTTCCAACAACCCCTCTCAACAACACCCTGTTCAGTCATCTTAAGAAGACGCTAATCAACACAGGCAACTCAACCGAAAGCCTAAGGGTGCGCTTAGTTGTAAAAAATGGATCGTTTTTTGAAAAAAATTTCCAAGAAAAATGACATTTTTGAAAAAGAGTTTAGTTCAACAATTTTTTTGAGTTTTTTCACTGAAAATGAATTTTTTTTCGTTTTCCAAAATTACAAAGAACTAAAAAACTGTAGAAAACCAATAATTATTGTTTAGCCCAACGTACTCCTCTATTAAGCCAACTTTTACAATTAAGCACTTAATGCTTAGCCCAAAGGTCCAAACCACATATTTGAGTTCTAATCAATGTATAGATCCATAAAGTCACTGACTTGGTGACTTTGCATGCCCCAAATGAACCCAAACTCAAAATACAACATACTACTTCCATGAGAATGACCCTATTTATGCATGAATGCATCTAAACCTCAAAAATGGCAACTTTATGACTCAAGGACCTAAATAACACCAGGAGTGGCAACTCTAAGCTTCAGAAACGACATAAACTCATGAGATCTCATAAATGGGACCAAAATGAACCAAAAAATCACACATGCTAGATCTAAGACATCCATGATCAAGTTCATATCTTTTTACCTCAAACATGTTGGAAATGAAGCCCAAAATCCAAATCCATAAGCTCTTCCTTGACCCCCCTCCTTGTACCAAACTTTATCTTCTTGGAAATGGACCAAACACACCAAGAATGAACACCATGAGCTCAAAATACCATCATGAAGGTTAAAGATCGATTCTCTAGTGTTTTGAGGACTTGGAGGCTGGTAAAGAGGCCAACCCTTAGGAATAAATGTGTTTATATGGGGTCCAATACCAAATATTAGGGTTTTCTTTTATCCATCGTACGCCCAACGTACGAGGTTCCACACCCCCGATAGAACCTTCGCAGTATGCAACGCGTACCCTGAGCTACACCTTGCGTACCAACCTTTACACCTATACGCCGCGCGTACTTGCCAGGTACGCCTCGTGTACTCGGAATTCCCTTCAAACCCTACTCCTTCCGAAGACCATAACTTCTTCGATACACATCCAATTCCGACGATCCATATATCGGTTAAAAGGTAATGAGAAGCTCTATGCTTTAATCAACTCATACCCGACTTACAATATCCCAAAATATTCCATAGAAGCCCAAACTGACAATTTACCGAAAAACTCTTTAACTCCAAAACACAAACCAAATACCCGAATCATCCAATATACATCATCCACTTCCAAATGAGCCCAAAATTAACTTCTTCAAGGATCCTAAGCGTGCTAATACCCAATCCTTGATTACCACCCCGAAATAGAAACGATCTGAAATAGGGTGTTACAACTCTTCCCCACTTAAATTAGATTTCGTCCTCAAAATCATTCCTTACCATTTCCGATACACCAGAAAACTTGAGCAACACAGACACAACCTCGAACATACCCCAACCTTCCCCCAATGCATCTAAAACCAACCCCCGTACGGCTCCCCAACCCGCAGATGAACGGATCCTTTCACTTCCTGAAAATAATCCCTTGAAAAGTAACCATAACTATTTATACGGAGACTTGAAGTCTCGAGATGAGCTGACTCCCTGGCAGACCGCCCATACTTAACCATTGCTGAATCCATCCCACTTAATTTCCCAACTAACTACCCAAATTCTAATTCTTGGGATTCCCATTAGAAGACATAATCACAGACAAATTATCCTAGCATGGTACTTATACTTGAAAGGAGGCTCAAATAATCCTTCAAGTATGAGACTTATCCCTGCAACGGTTAGACACAGGCGAGAGTTGCACAACAGGGTCAAATCATTTACTCTGAGATTATCCAATACAAACTGCAACTAACCCAACATCTCCTTCAAACAACAAGCTACTCCACACACAAGCTCCAAAACAAGAAGACTGCCCTGACTTATCTGGATGCCCTTCACCAATAGAACCAATCCAAGTCACAATCACGAGAGTTTGATCTATCATCAAAACTAAATCCATTCATTACCCTTAAACCCTTCGACTGATGCATCGCCGTATAAATACACCAGTCTCTATTCCACTAAAATGAAAATCCCGCACCAAACACTTGCAATATCCGACTTGAGATCTCAACCAAAACCAAACCGATACTCAACTCATAACCTGAGATCCACGGATCTGCACCTGCATTCCACCCAATACCTTCTGATAATGACAAATCCTTGTTAGACCAAGATATAAAGATTCCCAACGATCGCTAAGACTACCGGTCTCGCACTTGGTCCAACCACCAGGTTCCTAATAGTCCAAATAACAAGGCTACCTAGCCTATAAACCCATCCGCGTCACGCACTGACCACACACTTAACCCTGCAACTCAAGATCCAAAACCTTGACTCAATGGTCGCTACCAGGTCCCACCTGCATTGCCATAATAACATGGTCCTCGCCCACGGGTCCGACCCGCCTAAAACTACACAAGCCTGACTCCACCTTGTACCCCAATGGTCCTCTACCCAGAACAGAGAAATACCCCTCGACAATCCTGGCCGGCGCGCCCAAGACACAACTGATTCCCCCTTTACCCTCATGACCACCCTCAACGTTCGTCTACTTTAGTATAGTGAATGATACAATCCCATCATAGTCTTACTGTTGGATAAGGTGTCTAAGTCCATAACTATATTTGGTATGTACTTGACCCGAAAGTAGCATGGTCCATTTGGGTTGCATGGCATCAGAACAATCTGAAGGATGGACATTTGAGAAGAGGTTATTTATGATTTATTAATATATTATAAGTTCTAATATATTAATATAAAATCATATTATTTAATTAGTATTGATTAAGAATTAATTTGGAATTAATTTTGTGATCAAAAGAGACTAACTAAATATATGGGGATTGATTGTATAAATCATTGATTCTGTTAATGTGGGCCAATGATCCATAGTTCTTTAAGTTGGGCTAAACTAATGTCACAACCCATGGATGGTCCATGGAGGTTTAAACCCATGGAGCATAAGAAATATGGAAGGTCATGCACATTAGGGTCTACATGGTGTAACCCTAGTTTTGCCACACTATATAAGAAACCCCTTAGACCCTAAAATCGATGACCTAGTGTACTTGGAAGAGCTATAGCTGATTTTTGAGTGCAAGTATTCTCTCTCAAAGTCCTCCATTGTTGGTGGTGTTGTGTGAAGCATTTGAGGCATCACATTTGGGGTGCTAGGCTCTTAAAGGTCCAAGGAATCAAGCTACAAGAAAATGTATGTCTTCTAACTAGAATTTTGTTATACAAGTACCCATGATTGTATGCTAGTTAGGATAATGCTTTGGAAAATCATTTTGCATGTATAATTAGAGAAAACATAGATCCAAAGAAATTAGGATTGTATATGCACCTTAAGGTTGTTAGGATGCTCAAAAATCATCAGTGGTATTAGAGCCTAGGATTGTTTTCTATTATACTTGATGTTTTATTGATTTTCAAAGTGAAAAAATTTCCTTTTGCCCAGTGAACTCGCCGAGTCCCCTTGTAAAATGACCAACTTGACGAGTCCGGTTCATGTACTCGCCGAGTTGGTGCTCCAGTGGGCAGATTCTCGACTTTTGGCCAGAGATTGGATTAGGATCATTACCCCAAACTGGTTTTTGAACCATGAAACCTATTTTTTCATAAGGTAATGATTTTTCTTGTCCAATAAAAGATAATTGTCAAAGTTTCAAGATTTGTATTAGTTTATATGATTTCTTGAAAATTGTTGATGTGAATTATCTTTACTTATGAGTTTGTCTAGATCATAGATATTATTTGACACTTCTTGTTAGTTTAATAAATGCCTTTTAATGGACCCCATAAATTGTCCTCAAGTTATGGAAAACCAAGTCTTTTTCATAAAAGTCATTAAACTCATAAGTTAAGAAAATGAAAAGTTTTGAATAGTGTCAAAATTTGTCCTGAAGTTTTGGAATGTGTAAAGTCACACTTAAGAATACTTAAATTCCAAACCCTAGAATTTTAAAAGTTTAAAATTCAACCCTTATATTTTATAGTATTATAAGTTTAATAATATATATATGTATAAGATCTAGTCAGTCTTACTGTTAGTAGACCTCATTCACGAAGCTGGTCTATAAGGGGGGGGGGGGTATAAGGTTACTGCCTATAAAATGGTGGTTTAATGGGGGTATAAGGTCATTAGCCGAACGGGTAGGATAGGGCTATGATTCTCATTAAAAGTATATTGATAATAACAAAGTAACTAAATATTTTATTAAATTCCCAATCTTAGTTACTTTAGGAAAATGTGAAATTGATGCTAATCCATGAAAATTGCACTTTACACCTTGCCAAGTCGTTAATGGAGTGCGTGTGGTTAATCGACACATTAACTTGGACTAGTAAGGGTTGCAAAGGGTGGCTCGATGTTTATCATAAGATCAATGGAGCGTGTGTGGTGAACCGGCACATTGATTGGTTGATAAATGACATCAAGAGTACCAAGCACATTTTGCATGGTTATTCACACCTTGTTTGTGATCCTCGGTATCCCAGTCACAAACCTGAAGGGCATAATCGAGATTTAAACATGCCATTGAATAGTTCAATTAATCTCAAAGGATCTAGGAATTTCAATTCAATTAAAACTTAATAATCAATTTCGTTTTTCATGGTGGAAATTGGTAAATCGTCATTTACCTACCTTCAAATATTTTGCAATTTGAATTACGGCATCCCTCTTCCAATTTGTAAAATATTGTGTTGGGTCCTAGCCTTAATATTTTGTTTTGGGTGTTATATTATGGACTTTTATCTAATCTAAAATTTGTCCTTCTTTTTTAGATGTCTTCCAACACTACTTCTGGCTCAAACCCTGCTGGCTCCTTCTCTCTCATGAACTTGTGTGGGAGAATCATTTTTGATGCTTGCAACTTCAATGATTAGATTAGGTGATGGGTTTTATGCATAAGAACAATCATATGTGCTCATACAAACCCTAATGCTTGGATCTAGGTTTCTCTATTGTACATGAAATGATTCCAAGACTTGCAACCCTAGATCTAACATGTATAATTCGAAATTAACATCATAAGAATAGATATAAGTGTTTACCTCTTTCAATTTTCTTGAAATCCTTTGAATCTTCTTGATCTTGAGCTTAGAGTCACAATTGTAACTCCTCTGGTGGTTCACAAACACCACAAGCAAGAAGGCTATCAAGAGAGAGGAAGAGGAACACTAGAAATGGAACCTAGGGTTTTCTTAGAAGAAAGTATCCAAAATTGCATCCAAGGGCCTCTATTTATAGTGTAGGCAGCTAGGGTTTCAGTCTAAACCCTAATGGACAACTTAGCCACTAAGCAGCCCAAGGAATCTTCTGGAATAAGGCCCTTGGATGAAAATATGATGATCCTTCATCATAATTTCGTTCCCCCTTAGTCCATTAGGTTTCCTAGTCCAAAAATCAACTATCACACATTTGACAGTTTATGCCCCGTTATTTAATTAATCTCTTTTAGTCACCAAATTAATTCCTAATTAATTTATGACTAATACTAATTAAATAAATATGATTTCTCCTTTAATATATTATTCTTATAATATATTAATAAACCATAATATCCTCTCACTTTCTTAAATAACCTTGTCAAGTTGCTTTGGTGAAGGCAACCCAAAAGGACCATGCACAACCGGGTCAAGTACATACCAAATATAGTTATAGACTTAGACACTAATCCAACATTAGGAACATCAGGATGGTCACTCGTTATGAGGACAAGGAATATGTCCTCGACAAGGAGCTTAAGGAAATCGATGAGTCTCCTGCTACTCCTGAGGAGATCGCTGAGTTTATGACTCATGAGAAGGATGCCACCAAGGTACCTTGTATCGTGTTGGTCACAATGATAGTTGAAATCCAAAAGTCCTATGAGGACTTCTACCTTTTTGAGATGCACCAGGACCTGATGTGTAACATCCGGAAATTCAGGTATTATATTTATTCATTTTATTTAAAGTTTTGTGGAAGAACTCGGCGAGTTGGTGCGTAGACTCGCCGAGTAGAGACGCGAATCATTATCCGGGTGAATGGCTGGACTCGGCGAGTCCACGCTGTTTAATGAAACCTTAATTCCTCGGGTTTGGGGCCTATTTAAGGGGCCTTATGGCCGCCATTTGCGGCTACCAGACCCCAGAGAGAAACCCTAAGTGAGCTAGAGTGATTGTGAGAGGAAAGGAGCCATTTCTTGAGCACTTGTTGGTGTTTTTGCAATTAGAAGACGACCAAGGCAAGAGGAGGCTGAAGAGGGTGCTAATACAGTGATTCCAGGGCTCAGAGACTTCATTTTGAGGTATTCATTCAACCCTTCTTCAGTTTATGGTGTAATTCCTAGAGTTAGGGCTGTTTAGCCCCTTTTAGAGGAAGGTTATTGAGTAATTGGTCCCTTCTCGTGTTGGTGCTTTAGATCTGGACCCAAGGAGGTCTAGAGACCCTTTTCCCTTGAATTTATGAGTGTTAATGGGGGTTATGAGCTTTGGGTGTGATTTTAGTGGTCATATCTTCAAAATAAGGCCTTTAAGCCTTTGCATGAGCACCAAGATGTTAGCTTTACGTGATTATCATGCTTGGGGAGGCCAGATCTATGATTGTATGGGACAGATCTGACCTCCGAAGTTGATTTGAGAGTGTGCATGGCATGAACTCGCCGAGTCCTAAGAACAGACTCGGCGAGTAGTATGAAGGTTTCCCATTAATCATTCAGTGAGTAGACTGCCGAGTTGGGGGAGGACTCAGTGAGTCAGAAGGGGATTAGAGGACTGAGGTTCAAGGCTGTACTCGCCGAGTTGTTCTTGAAACTCTGCGAGTTGAGTCGGGGTGGCCCCGCGATTCATGTCTGATGAGACTCGTCGAGTTTAGGGAGGGGCTCGACGTGCCAAGAAGGACAAAGAATTAGGAGTCGTGTGTATGTACTCGCCGAGTCACCGGAGTGCACTCGGCGAGTTGGGTCAAAGTTTGACCATTGACTTTTGTTAACTTTTAGGGTTTGGTCAACAACGGAGTCCTTGAGTCGAGAAGGGGGTAAAATAGTCTTTTACCCTTATGAGGGTGACAATAGAGGGTTGAGTCTAGCCTTGAGTGTTATATTTATTAGGATATTTACTTTGTGTGAATAGGCGGAGGCTAGGCAATACTTCTACCGAGTCAGGGATTTACGAGAGTCCGAGGTGAGTCTTCTCACTATAATTTACCTTGAGTAGGTAATCAGAGTTATGTGATACAGTGTTGTACGCTATATATGTGTTATGTGTTGCACTGCATTATTCTATGTGATTTATGCTGTGCATGTTACAGAGTTAGAACCGGAAGGTTTACAGAGATAGAACCTGAGGGTTCGCAGAGTTTAGGTGCATGGACCCACAGAGTTATAGCCTCGAGTGGCTGATATGTGTTATATATGGTATTTTGGGGAGCTCACTAAGCTTCATGCTTACAGTGTTATGTGTTATGTGTTTCAGGTACTAGCGAGGATCGCGGGTAGGCGCCGGCCTGATCAGTACACACACGGGATTTTTATGTTATGAGATCTTGGGATTGATATATGTTATAAATTGAGTTTTAAAAAATGATGTTTTTATGAGTAATGAATGAATTATGTTTTTATAAAATGCGAAAAATTGTTTTGAAATATACGGTGTTACAAGTTGGTATCAGAGCCTTGGTTTGAGGGATTCGAGTACACCTTCGGGCGTATTTGAACTCAAACTGAGGATTTGAGAAATATTTTCAAAAGAGAACCAAGTTTTCTAAAAAGAATAAAAGATTTTTGGATAACGCAGAGCAGAGTCGTGTGTACGATCAGTCAGCGCCCAAACGGTGATTTCCCAAAATACCCTTATGTTATATGCTTACGAGATTGATATGATGTATTCTCATGCTAGAGTGAGCTAGGTATTCCTATTAGTACTAGATTGGCCTGATTTGTGATGCCTTAGCCTAGAGGGAGGTGAGCTGCTATGAGATGCTTGAGAGTGAGTAGGTAGCAGTGAGGAGCTTATTAGAGATCTGTTAGAGAATGGATTGTGCATAATAGAGTACTTGGGACTTGGGATCCTAGGAGGAGGACTTGGGGTGTATACCGACGCAGTGTGGACGGTAGTATTGGGCCCGTACTACTGAAAACACCGGGACGGTGTACAGTTCAAGTAAGAATCTTCGGGATGTCAGGGATCAAGGAGGGATGAGTTATCGAGTGCGAGTATGTTCGAGTGAGTTTCTAATATATCCTATGTTGTATTTCAGAGGTAGATCATGGTGAGGACACGTCATGCGCCAGAGAGCGGCGAGACTAGTGATGAGGAGATCCGCCGGATCATCCATGAGGAGGTGGTTGCGGCCATTAGGGCAGAGGTACCAGAGATGTTCGGGTCTATCAAGACCACGCTGATTGAGACTTTTGACGAGTGTTATGCCGCTCTTTCCGAGGCTACTGTTGCAGCGGCCACTGCAGCCGTTGCTGCTGCTAGG
This sequence comes from Lactuca serriola, assembly GCF_051521515.1. NCBI lineage: Eukaryota > Viridiplantae > Streptophyta > Magnoliopsida > Asterales > Asteraceae > Lactuca > Lactuca serriola. The sequence goes on from NC_136410.1 coordinate 189,592,252, forward strand.
CCGCAGGGGGGTGACTCGTTGTTGATCAGGGAGTTCAGCAACACGAAGCCACCGGAGTTTGATGGGACGCAGGATTCGATTGCAGCGATGAGATGGGTATCTGACATTGAGGGGTGTTTCTATACATGCTCGTGCCCGGAGCACTTGAGGGTTCAGTTTGTGCTGAACCAGCTTCGCCTGGGGGCGAAGGACTGGTGGAAGTTCACGACAGCACACTATTCTCCAGCAGAGCTTGCTGCGGTGACCTGGGAGAGGTTCACCGCCATGTTTCGTGATGAGTACGTTCCCCCGGTGGAACGAGATCGGTTGGCACAGGAGTATTTGACCCTCAAGCAGGGTACGGAGTCTGTTACGGTTATCACCAGGATGTTTCATGAGAGGGCGATGTTCTGCCCTGAGCACGTGTCTTCTGAGCAGGCACGTATGAGCCGTTATTTGAGTATTTTGAGGATAGATATTCGGGAGTTCGTGGAGAACTCCTCGTACCGGACATTTGCCGAGCTTCAGGCAAATGCCCAGAATAGGGAGATCGAGCTAGAGGCTCAGGCTAGGGAGGAGGCGGAGTCTTAGGAGAGGGATCGGCGACCGGCACAGTCCTAGCCGGCGGCCAAGCCGGCCAAGCCCGCTGATCCCAGAGCAGGGAGCCAGAAGGGCCGCACTTGTGGAAAGTGCGGAAAGGGTCATGATGGAGTTTGTAGATCTGGATCTTGCTACAAGTGTGTCAAGGAGGGGCATATGGCCAAGGACTGCCCCAAGGGGTTTGTAGTGTGTTTCCACTGCAACCAGACCGGACACCGGAAGGCCGAGTGTCCGCTGCTGCGAGGGTCAGCACAGGGAGCTTCTCAGGGGTCTGCCCCTGCTGCTATTAGAGCTTCTGACAGTCGGCCGGTGAAGACCGAGACGCCGAAGGCTCGGGGGAGAGCCTTCCAGTTGACTGCGGAGGAGGTTCGCGCAGCGCCCGATGTCGTGGCTGGTATGTATTCTTTCATGTATCTATTTTAATGTTTGAGATTTTGTGCTTATTTTATGATATGCGTAGGTACTTTTCTTGTGAGTTCTGTACCTGCTTTGGTGTTATTTGACTCGGGTGCGAGTTGATCTTTTGTATCGTTGGCTTTTAGTCAGCACATCAGTATTAGTTGAGAGGCGTTGAGTCGACCTCTGAGAGTCTCCATCGTAGACTAGAGAGCAGTGTATGCCACATAGGTGATTCGAGGATGTGTACTCGAGATCTTCGATGTAGAGTTTCCTATTGATTTGGTCCTGATTGCGATGGGGGACGTCTGTGTCATCGTAGGCATGGATTGGTTGAGCAGATTTAGAGCCGTTATCGATTGCGAGCGACAGCTGGTGACTATACGAGACCCAAGTGGGGGAGTTCTTACGGTGTACGGCGAGGGTACCCGTCCCGATTCAGCGTTTTGTTCGGCTGCTAGAGCGAGACAGAGCCTACAGCAGGGCTGTAGTGGTTTTGTAGCGTATGTGATGGATACGAGGGTTGGTGCAGAGAGACCGAGTACGGTTGAAGAGGTTTCGATAGTGTGGGAGTTCCCGGATGTCTTTCCCGAGGACTTAACGGGTGTGCCTCCCGAGAGGTAGGTTGAGTTCCGCATTGATTTGATTCCGGGAGCAGCACCTATTGCCAAGGCGCCCTATCGCCTTGCACCTCCAGAGATGCTGGAGTTATCCTTGTAGCTTCATGAGCTGCTGGGGAAGGGGTTTATTCGGCTGAGCAGCTCGCCGTGGGGAGCACCGATCCTTTTTGTGAAGAAAAAGGATGGTTCGCACCGGATGTGCATAGATTATCGAGAGCTGAACAAGTTAACGGTCAAGAACCGTTATCCTTTGCCGAGGATCGATGATTTGTTCGATCAGCTTCAGGGAGCATCTTGGTTTTCCAAGATTGATCTGAGATCTGGATATCATCAAATGAGGGTGCGCGAGGAGGATATCCAGAAGACCGCGTTTAGGACTCGTTATGGGCATTACGAGTTCGTGGTGATGCCATTCGGGCTCACCAATGCGCCTGCAGCGTTCATGGATCTCATGAACAGGGTATGCAGACCGATGCTGGATCGATCAGTGATTGTGTTCATTCACGACATTTTGGTATATTCGAGATCCAAGGAGCAACATGAGGAGCATTTTTGAGAAATCCTCAGTGTGCTGAGATCAGAGAGGATTTATGCCAAATTCTCCAAGTGAGATTTTTGGTTACGAGAGGTGCAATTCCTTGGTCACCTCGTTAACCAAAAGGGGATTTTGGTCGATCCGGCCAAGATCGAGGCGGTGTTGAGTTGGGAAGTGTCGAAATCTCCTTCCGAGATCAGGAGTTTTCTAGGGTCGGCCAGCTATTATCGGAGATTCATCAGGGATTTCTCCAAGATTGCTGTTCCTCTCACCAGGTTGACCCGGAAGGGAGTGGTGTTCAGTTGGGGCCCAAAGCAGCAGGCCTCATTTGAGACTCTTCGCCAGAGATTATGCGAAGCCCCGGTGTTGGCTCTTCCAGAGGGAATGGAGGACTTCGTGGTGTATTGTGACGCATCGATATCTGGGTTGGGCGCGGTGTTGATGCAAAGGGGACATGTGATCGCATATGCATCAAGGCAGCTGAAGCCCCATGAGGCAAGGTATCCCACCCACGACCTAGAGTTGGGGGCTGTGGTGTTCGCCCTCAAGATTTGACGCCATTATCTGTATGGGGTTCGGTGTACGATATACACAGACCACAAGAGTTTGAAGTATTTGATGGATCAGCCAAACCTGAACATGCGTCAGAGAAGATGGTTGGATGTAGTAAAGGATTATGACTGTGAGGTCATGTACCACCCGGGCAAGGCTAATGTGGTAGCCAACGACCTGAGTCGTAGGGCAGAGAGCGCCCCGATTCGGGATATTTGTATGAGATTAACGGTGATGACCCCGGTATTGGACACCATCAGAGGGGCTCAGGCTGAGGCAGTAAAACTAGAAAAACCGTAAGAGAGAGCGAGTTATCGGACAGGTGTCAGAGTTCGTGACCGATAGCAGAGGGCTTACGACCTTCCAGGGTCAGATTTGGGTACCGTTTGTTGGAGGAACACGTACCATCTTGATGGAGGAGGTGCATAGATCGAGATTCTCGATCCATCCTGGGGCCACTAAGATGTTTCTGGATCTTAAAAGGGAGTATTGGTGGCCCTGTATGAAGAGAGATATAGCATGGTTTGTTGAGAGGTGCCTAACCTGTCGTAGGGTTAAGGCCGAACATCAAAGGCTGCATGGTAAGTTGCAGCCACTGGAAGTCCCAGAATGGAAATGGGAGCAGATATCCATGGATTTTATCACCAAATTGCGAAGAACGGCGAGGGGTGTCGATGCGATTTGGGTGATAGTAGACCATTTGACAAAGAGCGCTCACTTTCTCGCCATTAGTGAGAGTTCTTCTGCAGAAAAGTTAGCAGAGGTCTATGTGAGGGAGGTGGCATCGCGGCATGGGGTGCCGATCTCGATCGTGTTAGATCGAGATGTGCGTTTCACTTCCAGATTCTGGAAGAAATTCCATGAGGAGTTGGGTACGAGGCTGCATTTTAGTACCGCATACCACCCACAGACTGACGGTCAGAGCGAGTGGACGGTTCAGATGCTCGAGGACATGCTTCGAGCATGTGTGTTGGATTTTGGCGGAGGTTGGGACACGTATTTGCCCTCAGTGGAGTTCTCCTACAACAACAACAATCATTCGAGCATTGGTATGCCGCCCTTTGAGCTGTTGTATGGGAGGAGGTGTCGGACTCCCATTTGTTGGGGAGAGGTAGGGCAACGAGTGATGGGTAGCACGTAGATTGTGCTTCAGACGACAGAGCAGATACAGCGAGTCAGGCAGAGATTGTTGACCGCTATGAGTCGCCAGAAGAGTTATGCGGATAGGCGACGATCCGAGCTTGAATTTCAAGTCGGTGATTATGTTCTCCTGAAGGTATCTCCTTGGAAAGGAGTGATTCGATTCAGGAAGAGGGGCAAGCTAGGGCCCCGGTATATTAGGCCGTTCAGAGTGATCGCGAGGGTGGTCAGCGTAGCTTATCGCTTGGAGATACCTGCAGAGTTGGAGCGGATTCATAATACCTTCCACGTGTCTCAGTTGAGGAAGTGTATAGCCGACGAGTCGGCGGTAGTGCCGTTAGAGGATATTCAGGTGGATGCGAGCCTGAACTACGCGGAGAGACCAGTTGCGATTGTGGATCAGAAGATCAAGGTTCTGAGGAACAAGAAGGTGCCTCTGGTGCAGGTTCAGTGGCAACATCGGAGAGGATCCGAGTTGACTTGGGAGCCGGAGCGGGAGATGTGTGAGCAGCATCCGGAGCTATTTCAGGGTGAAACTTCGAGGGCGAAGTCTGATTCAAGTGGGGGAGAATTGTAACATCCGGAAATTCAGGTATTATATTTATTCATTTTATTTAAAGTTTTGTGGAAGAACTCGGCGAGTTGGTGCGTAGACTCGCCAAGTAGAGACGCGAATCATTATCCGGGTGAATGGCTGGACCCGGCGAGTCGCCCCGTGGACTAGGCGAGTCCACGCTGTTTAATGAAACCCTAATTCCTCGGGTTTGGGGCCTATTTAAGGGGCCTTATGGCCGCCATTTGCGGCTACCAGACCCCAGAGAGAAACCCTAAGTGAGCTAGAGTGATTGTGAGAGGAAAGGAGCCATTTCTTGAGCACTTGTTGGTGTTTTTGCAAATAGAAGACGACCAAGGCAAGAGGAGGCTGAAGAGGGTGCTAATACAGTGATTCCAGGGCTCAGAGACTTCATTTTGAGGTATTCATTCAACCCTTCTTCAGTTTATGGTGTAATTCCTAGAGTTAGGGCTGTTTAGCCCCTTTTAGAGGAAGGTTATTGAGTAATTGGTCCCTTCTCGTGTTGGTGCTTTAGATCTGGACCCAAGGAGGTCTAGAGACCCTTTTCCCTTGAATTTATGAGTGTTAATGGGGGTTATGAGCTTTGGGTGTGATTTTAGTGGTCATATCTTCAAAATAAGGCCTTTAAGCCTTTGCATGAGCACCAAGATGTTAGCTTTACGTGATTATCATGCTTGGGGAGGACAGATCTATGATTGTATGGGACGGATCTGACCTCAGAAGTTGATTTGAGAGTGTGCATGGCATGAACTCGCCGAGTCCCAAGAACAGACTCGGCGAGTAGTATGAAGTTTGCCCATTAATTATTCAGTGAGTGGACTGCCGAGTTGGGGGATGACTCAGTGAGTCAGAAGGGGATTAGAGGACTGAGGTTCAAGGCTGTACTCGCCGAGTTGTTCTTGAAACTCGGCGAGTTGAGTCGGGGTGGCCTCGCGATTCATGTCTGATGAGACTCGTCGAGTTTAGGGAGGGACTCGACGTGCCAAGCGGGACAAAGAATTAGGAGTCATGTGTGTGTACTCGCCGATTCACCGGAGTGCACTCGGCGAGTTGGGTCAAAGTTTGACCGTTGACTTTTGTTGACTTTTAGGGTTTGGTCAACAACGGAGTCCTTGAGTCGAGAAGGGGGTAAAATAGTCTTTTACCTTTCTGAGGGTGACAATAGAGGGTCGAGTCTAGCCTTGAGTGTTATATTTATGAGGATATTTACTTTGTGTGAATAGGCGGAGGCTATGCAATACTTCTACCAAGTCAGGGATTTACGAGAGTCCGAGGTGAGTCTTCTCACTATACGTTACCTTGAGTAGGTAATCAGAGTTATGTGATATAGTGTTGTATGCTATATATGTGTTATGATCAGTTCTGCATGACTTGTCATATGAACAAGGAGGAGGTCACACTTAGCAAGCTTCAAGGCCTTTTGAGGACTGCTGAAAGTAGTCTCAAAGGTAAATTTGTTTCTACTCCTACAACTACTGCCCTGTCTTGGCAATTGGACATGGGAAGGGGAAGAAGAGGAAGGCTCCCTCAAAGAGCCACAAGGGAAAGTCTCTTGAAGGATCCTCTTCAAGTGGGACCAAGGTTGGTTCTGCTGTTCCTTCTTCCATTCATAAGGAAGCAGAGTGTTTCTATTGTCATGAGAAAGGGAACTGGAAGCGAAGCTACCGCCAAATAGTTGCGAGATGTTAAAGATGGGAAGGTTAAGGCCACCCATGCAGGGCCTAAAAAGAAGTAAGGATGTGGAGCACGGGAAGATAAACTTATCATGGGGAATAAGAAGGTTTCACCTGTCACCAAGATTGGAGTTTACTATTTATTACTTAGTAGTGGGTTAGAATTAGATTTAAGTAATTGTTGCTACTCATCTGAAATGGCGAGAAATGTTATTTCCTTTCATGGTTTGTACAAACAAGGTTTTAGTTTTTCATTTGATAATGAAATTGGTGCTATTAATGCTTATTATAATGGTGTTTTTTTTATTTTAAAGCATTACCTTGCAATGGTGTATATGAAACTTTGATGTTTGTAGACAACTTAGGAAATAATGTATTGCACATTGATTCTTCCAATGAATTGGATAAGGCATGCTTGTGGCATTGTCGTCTTAGACATGTCAGCAAGAAGCGCATAGGCCAACTCCAAAAGGCTGTAGTTTTGGAGTCATTAGACTTAAGGTTGGATGACACTTGCGAATCTTGTTTACTTGAAAAGATGACCAAGTCACCCTTCACTGGTACTTCGGCAAAGGGTGAAGGTTTGTTGGATCTCCTTCACAACGATGTGGGTGGGCCCTTCAGAACCACCACAAGGGATGCTAACCGCTTCTATATGAATTTTAATGATGATTATAGTAGATATGGCTATGTCTACTTAATCAAGCATAAGTCATAAACTTTTGAGAAATTCAAAGAGTTTAAACAAGAAGTGGAGAATCAACTTGGCAGGAACATAAAGATGCTCCGATCCGATAGGGGTGGTGAGTATCTTAGTATCGAGTTCCTTGACTATCTTAAGGAATGTCAAATTGTTTCACAGTTGACGCCACCTAGGACACCACAACTTAATGGTGTGGTTGAGAGGTGCAATCAAACTTTGTTGGGCATGGTTTGTTCCATGATGATTCGAGCTTCATTACCTATCTCATTTTAGGGGTATACCTTAGAGACTGCCGCCCATATCCTTAATCTAGTCCTAACCAAGAAGGTTACCAAAACACCTCACGAGATGTGGACAGGGAAGGCTCCCTTGCTAGCACACATCAAGGTTTGGTGTTGCGAGGCTTTCGTGAGACGAGAGACTCACGACAAGCTCGAACCTCGAAGTGAGCGGTGTATTTTCATCGGCTACCCATAGAAATCCTTTGGTGATCTCTTCTACATACTGAGTGACAATGATGTCTTCGTTGCAAGGAGAGGAGTCTTTTGCGAGAGAGAACTCATAGGCCAAGGAGACAGTGGGAAGCAAATTGACCTGTTGAGCCAATTGACGAGTCCGTACCTCTGAGGCGTTCCAGTAGAATTAGAAACACACCTGAGTTTTATGGTTTCCATATTACTACTGAAGGTTATACATTTATCAGTGATAGCACACTGGTAAATGTCGATCAACCTAACATCTACAAGGAAGCTATGGCACGCCCTAAGTCTGCTAAATGGAAAGAGGTGATGGATAGCAAGATTCAGTCCATGTATGGCAATCAATTTTGGAACTTGGTTGACAATGTACCGGGTCGTAAGACAGTCGGGTGCAAATGGATCTTCAAGAAGAATACCGACATAGATGGGAAAGTACACACTTATAAGGCACGAATGGTTGCGAAGGGCTTGACTCAAACTCCGGGAGTTGATGATGATTAGATCTTCTCACCAATAGCGAAAGATTAAGTCTATCAGGGTTATGCTAGCCATTGATGCATTTCATGATTATGAAATATGGCAAATGGATGTCAAAACCGCTTTCCTTAATGGAAAGTTGGCTGAGGATGTTTACATGAATCAACTAGAGGGTTTTTTCGATGGAAAGTACCCTAATAGAGTGTGTAAGCTTGAGAAATCTATTTATGGATTGAAACAAGCGTCTCATAGATGGAATCTTTGTTTCGATGAGAAAGTCAAAGAGTTTGGCTTTTCGAGAAGCGAGGATGAGTCATGTGTATATGTCAAGGCTAGTGGGAGCACAGTTAGCCTTTTGGTGTTGTATGTGGAATTCATAGGAAATGCCATCCCAACCTTGTAGGAGGTTAAGTCTTGGCTTGGGAAGTGTTTCGCTATGAAGGACCTCGGAAAAGCTGCCTATATTCTTGGGATAAGGATATTGAGAGACATGAGTAAGAGAATAATTAGACTTAGTCAAAGTACCTACTTAGAAAAGGTGTTGAAAAGATTCAGCATGATGGATTTTAAGAAAGGTGACTTACCGATCCAGAGCAATGCCAAACTGAGTAAAACTTAGAGTCCGAGTACAGAGGTTGAGATAGATGAGATGAGTTGAATACCATATGCATCTGCTGTTGGATCAATCATGTATGGTATGACTTGTACTCACCCTGATGTGGCCCTTGCTTTGAGCATGGCCAGCAGATATCAAGGGAATCCTGGGAAGGCTCATTGGAATGCGGTAAAGAACTCCTCATAATGCCAGTCACCTATGCTATGAATATAATCACATGAAACAAGGCTTATATAATCCTTTGAGTAGCAGACTCATCCCTTTAATGATTGGACTCATACAAGAGTACAGTAGGGTCAAATCCATCACCTAAGAGTTCCACAAAGCATGAAGCAAGAAGCATTCGAGCAGTAACACTCCAATCCCACACACTATAATTCATACAAGGAGTTCCCACTCCTGCTACTGGATGCCTATGCATCCAAATCAAACCCAATCTAGCATCCCATGCTTCCTAGACTACCAGACATTAGATATAAAGCCAACCTATCATTGGCTAATCAGAACTAGCATGCAAGTATACAAGCTCAAACAATAGGCATACAAAGGCATCTATCCTATCATTCAAGCATGCAAAACTGAGCAGACCCTTACCCCTAACTTGCATGCACCACACCCTTTCTTCTTTCATAAATATCCATTTCTAAAATATATTTCCCTTTTGGAAAACTTTACCAAATCCTCAGTTTGAGTTCAGAAACACTCGAGAGTGTGCCCGAATCCCTCAAACCAAGGCTCTAATACCAACTTGTAATGTCCCAAAATAATGACATAAAATTTCAAATTATTTTTATTAATAAATCGTTAATACTTATCATTTCCATAAAAACATGGTTATCAAGTTTAGTAAAACATCATCAAATCAGAGTATCTCACAAAATGCAGAAACATGTAGTGTGTGTTCTGCAATCATCCTGAGCCCTTATGTTTTGAAAACCGAAGTACCTGAAACATAAACTGAAAACTGTAAGCACGAAGCTTAGTGAGTTCCCCAAGATACCACATACCACACATACATAAATAACATATTGGCCTCGCCCGACATCAAGCCCCACTCGGATTACAGATCTTTTATTCTCAGGCCTCGCCTATTCCTGGGCTTCGCCCACTATACACATAGAATATATTACATAATCATGCTAACACATAAAATGATCACAACACTAGCATATGATCCACTCATCGGGCCTCGCCCAACATCGAGCCCCACCCGGTACACACATAACCATATAAGCATATAATCATATAAACATATAACCATACTAGCACATGCAATAATCACAAAGAATATTGAAACATACATAAAATTTCATAAAATTTAAACTTTTCAAAACAACCCTTTTTCTATAGAAGTGTTTGCAAAAACCGATGTTCCCAAAACATTATTTAAAATTTAGAATTTTTTTCAACATAGTTTTCAAAACATTCAAATTATTAGAGTTTCCCAGAAATCATAAGTGCAAAATGTGAGGGTATGTACGGTCACGCCTTCACCTTGCCACGATTCACTGAAGTACCTGAAACCATAAACCAAAACTGTAAGTACGAAGCTTAGTGAGTTCTCCCAAAGTACCAACACCCAACTAGATAACATATACAAATAACAGCATGCACATAGAGCCTTCAATCTGACTGGAACGCCCCACCAACCTACAGTCTATCTGGTATGCTCACAGAACCTACAACATGACTGGTACGCCAGCTCGGGCCTTCAACCTATCTGGAACATTCTCTGGGCGTTCGGCCTGATTGGTACGCCCCACTGGCCTTCAGTCTATCTAGGACGCCCTGGGTCTGTTGGCCTTCAACACAAATCAAGTTCGCCTCAACCCAACCGTACATAACATGTCGACATATACATAACAATTATCAACAGACAAACAGGCAGATCTTACAGATCACTAAGCATAACATCATCCTATCTACCAAGATATAGATCTAACATATCATAGTAGCATAACAACATCCTATCTACTAGGATATAGATCTAACAGATCATAACAACATACCGAAATCCTATCTACCGGGATATCGTTCTAACAGATCATAACAACATAACAACATCCTATTTACCAGGATACCGATCTAAAAGATCATAACAACATAGCAACATCCTATCTACCAGGATACCGATCTAACAGATCATAACAATACAGTAACATGTGTAACAGGATATCAATCTAATGGGCCGACATTGGTGCCTTCGACCGGCAAGTACAGTGAAGACAACTCACCTTGAATGCAGAAGCTCCCGAAAGAAATCCTTAGTTGCTGCCCTGCCGGCTTCCCGAGCTATCAATACCAACTACACACCCAATTAGCAATTGGGTTCCACGCCAGAATCCATTATCCATACTTGGGGTAAAGTTACCATTTTACCCCTGATCCAACATGTACCAAAAATGAGGCTCAAAACCAAAAGATCCACAAAGGCCCACTAATGGCCTATTTTCCAAATTGAGCCCAACCCGATATGGGCCTTATCCTAATCCCATAATTTTCCTTATTACAATTCATATTACTTCAAGCACCCCCTTGGGACAAACTTCGTCAAAGACATACATCGAAAGTCAAAGTCAACGGTCCAAGTTGACCCAACTCGCTGAGTTGTCCTTCAACTCATTGAGTTTCTCCACCAATCTGCATAGATCGGGAAAAACCAAGTCAACTCGCCGAGTTGAACCACAAACTCGACGAGTTCCTCTATAAATCTAAAAATGTTGGGAAAAATCGAGCCAACTCATCAAGTTTATCTAACAAACTCTCCGAGTTCGCTAGAAACCCACCTCTTAACACATTAAGCACTTAATCCATTAGGGCATGACTCCAAAACATAGATCTGACTTCCTTGAGCTGGAAAACCATGTAAAGTTGCCAGCTTTACATTCATGCATGTCTAAATGAAGCTCTTAAGCTTAGAATGGACTTAATAATTGACTTAATGGATGCATGACACCAAAATCCTCATAAAGTTTGCACCTCTAAGCTCAAGGGAACCAAAACCAACTCAGATCTGAAGGAACAACCCCTAAAATGACTTTACTCCATCATCATTCCCCAAAAGAGGCCAAAACAAAACAAAACCCAAAATAACGATATCTAATCATCCATAAGTCAAGGTATGAACTTGATACCTTAAAGTGACTACAAGAAATAGAGTGATTATGGATCCAAGGCTTCATTTTCCAAGCTAGAAACTTCAAGATCCTCTAATTCCTTCATAATGCACAAAAAGAACACCAAACATCCTTTTAAGGATCTAAAAACTTGACAATGGAGGCTACAACTCGATTTAGGGTTTGGACAATAATGCAGGCTGATAAGGAGGCCAGAAGAAAGACTTAAAGACTTTAAATAGGCTGCAAGACCCTAAAACTTAGGGTTTCCTTACTAGCTGCCAACTCATCGAGTTGGTTCATTAAACCCACGTGATCCTTACATATTCAACACAATGAGTTGGTCCCTACAACCCGTCGAGTTGACCAATAAATGGTACTATTCTCAACAATTTCTCTTCAAGATTTCGGATGTTACAACTCTCCTCCACTTAAATTAGATTCCGTCCTCGAAATCGCTCCTTACTAACACTCATAACCAAAAGAACACTTGTGGAACGCACCCACAAATTCTATACATAAACGACCTTCCCTAAACAATTAATCCCAAATAGAAACTACCAACCTGAAGAAGAGAAACCCATAAATCCATGCAAGGACCCAACCTTATATATCTGAACTTGGGTATCGATTTGGTCTGACTCCCTAACAGACTTCCCAAACTGATCCGATTGCTAAAACCATGACACTTATCCATCGAACAATCTATCCAACCTTGAGGATAACAATTCCATAAACACACAAGAAATATACAATACAAACTTCCTCGACTGTCGAGTCGATACACTGTTGCTAAGAGCCCAAAACCTCATCGGTTACCCTTCATTCACAAGATGAAGCCACCACAGAGCACAGTCACATAAGCTAGAATCTGAACCCTCCAACTGATGTCTTTGATCCACAAATTTCTGAACCCCCTAAGCTCTGGATACGGACCTTGCACTGCCCCACTCGTGATTCCAACACGAGTTCACACAAAAACCTTGCTCGGAATGGCTACCCATGATACCTCCTCACGGAACCTTCCCTAAAACTAATGAATATCCATTTATATCTACCCCCAGTCCCTAATTGGGGCACTACCATAACCATGAAGAATGATCCTTGAAACACACCGACCGCACACGTAATACAAAACCGAACCATATGATGCACCCAAAATCTTGACAACTATTGACTCTTTGCAAAGCCATTGCCAATCACTACTTGACGAGCAACGACGATCAAACCGTGAACTTCTATGATACATCCAACCCTTACCGGCTCAGGTGCACCCCTACCTGGTCACCCAATCGATACAATCACCAAGAACTTGATGACTTATGACTGCATAAGAAATTTCCAACTTGAGAATCATAAATCTAACAACCGCTTGTGAACAACTAGAATTATTGCATACAACATGCCGAGACTTTCTGATGCCTGATTGATACTTCCTTCAATCCTTATTGCTTCCCTTATCTAACCAACAAATTTATGCCTCGCCCGACCCCCATCAACGCATTGTTGGATTAGTGTCTAAGTCCATAACTATTTTGGTATGTACTTGACCCGATGGTGCATGGTCCTTTTAGGTTGCCTTCACCAAAGCAACTTGATAGGATGAATTATGGAGAGAAAGGATTAAATATGATTTATTAATATATTATGAGAATAATATATTAAAGGAGAAATCATATTGTTTAATTAATATTAGTCAATAATTAATTAGTAACTAGTTTTGTGACTAAAAGAGATTAATTAAACTTAAGGGACTGGAATTGTAATTATAAGATAATTGCAATTGGGCCATGGATTGCCTTATATTAAGGAGTGGACGAGTTCTATGGGGAAGCCCATAAGAAATCGTCCAAGACCTTAAGGAAAGGGGTCCATGGGTTGCTTAGGGCTTAAGCATCCAATTTAGGGTTTCCTTGTTAGATAACCCTAATAGCCTAACTATATATACATCCCTTATGACCCAAAAACGTGGCTAAGACTTATTCTAGGGTTTCACACGTTTTAGGGTAGCCTCCTTCATCTCTCCTCCTCATCCTCTTGCTCTTGGTGTTTGTGAACCATTAGAGGAGTGACATTTGTGACTCTAAGCTTTCTAAAGTCATTACAAGGAGGAATTGTGATTGTTATTGCTACATAACAATCAAGTTAATATCTTAAACCCATTCTTATGTTAATATGATTACTTGTATGCTAGAATTAGGGATTATAGTCTTGGATAACTTGCATGTACAATAGAGAAACCTAGATCCAAGCATTAGGGTTTGTATGAGCACATAGGATGTTCTTAGGACCAAAACCCATCAGTGGTATCAGATCGTAGATTGGTTTCTATTGTATTGATGCTTTGTATGTTGAAAAAAATTCGATTTTTGTGTTTCTGGGGGCTGAACTCGCCGAGTTTTCTAGATGAACTCGCCGAGTTCATGATGAACTCATCGAGTCCATGCCTGACTCGACGAGTCGGCTGGTCAGAATGAGGGAAAACCGGGATTTCTTGCTGTTTTTGCTTGAGGATACTTGCCTTATCATATTAGATCAATATAAATCCGATTTTTTGATATATATGACTATATTCTTGATCTAATTGAAGATATTTATCAATTAATAAAATATTAGTTTCCTTATGTGATAATTGATTAATTATTTTGATTAAATTGGTAAATTGTTTTGCAAGAAATCATTAAATAAATCAAATATGGATAATTATATGATTAATTGTTAATTAAGATTATTTGTTATTTGATCCTTGTGTTATGAAAAGTTTCACATTTTCCCCTTTAGGTTTTATAGTTTAAATTTGACCTCAAAAGTTTTGTTGTTTTTGAAATTTAAATAGTTGAAACCCTAATGTTTTGAAAAAGGTTTCAAAACTTGCCCTCAAGTTTTGGAATTTAAATTTTTATTAACAGTTTAATTTTGATGTATAATTAAATTCTAAACCCAATGTTTTTTGAAATGTTTCAAAACTTGCCCTGAAGTTTTGGAATTTAAAAGTTTATTAAAAGTTTAATTAGGTATGTTAAATTCTAAAACCCTAGTATTGTTTTGAAAAAGTTCAAATCACACCCTTATGGTTTTATTAATTAATTAAGGTGTATAATTAAAAGAGGTTTGATAAATCCATAAAAGTTTTGGCTTACAATTTAAATTGAATTAAAGGTATAATTATTAAATTTGACCACCTAGTATTTTAAAAGTGTAAAATATACCCTATACTATATATAACATTAAAAGTCTAACATTATATATATGTATGAGTAAAAGTCAGTCTTACCGTTAGTAGGCCTCATTCACGAAGCTGGTCTATAAGGGGTGTTTAAGGAAATTGCCTATAAAATGGCGATTAAATGGGTATCCATTCTTACCCACCGCACTCTTGACTAGTGGAGGGTCGTTAGCTGAACGGGTAGGATAGGACGAAACCTTCCATTATAAGTATGGTAAAGTACAAAAGTAACTAAATGTTTTTCAAATTCCCAATCTTAGTTACTTAGGCAAAAGTGAATTGATGCAATTCCATGAAATTACACTTTGTGCCCTTGCGAAGACGTTAGTGGAGCGTGTGTGGTTTACTGGCACACTAAATGGTTTTAAGCAAAGGTAGCAAAGGGTGACTCAATGTTAGTCATAGTTCGGTGGAGCGTGTGTGGTTTACCGGCACATCGAATAGGTGACTGAAACATGTGGGGGCACCATGTAGTTTGCATGGTTATTCACACCCGCTTTGTGATCCTTGGCATCCCAGTCACAAATAAGAGGGGCATATCGAGATTTAAACATGCCATTGAAATGTTCAATGAATCTCATAGGATCTAGGAGTTTTCATAGATTTAAAACTTAAATTTCTTTTTCATTTTTCATGGTGAAAATTAGTGAATCGTCATTCACTTACCTTCAAATGTTTTGCAATTTGGGTTACAGCATCCCTCTCCCGAGTTGTAGAATATTGTGTTGGGTCCTAGCCTTAGTATCTCATTTGGGTGATTTACTAAGGACTCAATCAATCAACTAACTTGAATTTGTTTTCTCCCGTTTTGTAGATGTCAAAGTTTGACAACTATGGTCTTCCCAAATCCCGTGGAACAAGCATTCCGCATGAAGATGATATTCCACGATTCGATCGAGGAACAAGAAATCATGCTTCACTTCCTCCACCTCCTCCAATTATTCTCCCTAACCCTCATGTTCAAAGGCTTGAAAAGTTCAAGATTGCTCAAGGCCTTTTGGCAAGTAAACATAAAGAAAGAAAGCCGGTGTGTGCACACATCCTAGGGATGAAGTCACACATTGATAGGTTAAGAATGTTGGGATCCGTTGTCTGTGAGGAAATGGCTGTTGATTGGGTTCTTCAGTCACTTCCTAACTCATATAGTGAGTTCGTAAGAGAGTACTATATGATGAATTGCAACGTGGCCCTTATAGATCTCACCTATATGCTTATTGCTGCTGAATCAGCAATGGTTTGGCGCAATAGAAAAGCAAATTTGATTGGTGAATCTGCCTTCAAGACCTCTATGGATATAGACAATGGCAACGAAAGGCATGCTATGATAGAAAAGTTTGATCATAAGAGAAAGGCAATGTCTGAAGTAGTTCCATGTCATGTTCCAAAAGAGTCAATTTTGCTTTTATTGCCAAGAGAAAGGGCATTGGAAACGAAGCTGCCCCATTTACCTAAGAGATCTAAGAGATGGGAGAGTCGAAACGTATGACTCTAATATAGGTAAAATCCATTAACTAACTCATTTAAGCTTCTATTCTAGATTCTTAATACATAATGTGATAAGATTACAATTGATGTTTTGTAGGATCGAAGAAAGGAAAGGAATCTTAAGGGAAGAAGTGAGCAGAATCTAACCGTGAAGGAATGGATTTCGATCGCATTTCTCGAAGATTAGATTCTTGAGCTACTACTTAGAGTTAGAATTAGATTGCTAAGAAAGATGTATTAGCATAGTTCTTCAATGAATTGCACTGTAAGGACATATTTTTCCGCAATAAAATAAATTTTGATTTTATATTATTTATTTATCCTTGCAATGGCATGCATGAAAATTGATGTTTGAAGGTTTCTAATATTAGCAATAATGGATTGGATTCTTAATTATGTTGTTTATGGAAATGTCGAGAATTTACCAAATAGGGAGAGTTTCTTATCGCCCAAGTTTCAATTAGACAGAAACTTCGAATCATGCAACTTGGTTGCACGAAGAATGAGAAATTTCATATTTGGAAATTAGACTAATTCATTGACAAAGTGTCAAGTGAAGGACTAGGAGATCGAGTACACAAAGTTGTGTGTTGGTCAAAGTCCACCATAAGAGTAACAAGATATTCATCATGATTTACTAATTTAGTAAATATGATTATGCTTATAAGATTAAGTGTAATTCGGAATTGATTAAAAAGGTTTAAATCAATAGCAAAACGAATAAGAAGAATCATGTAGGCAAAAAGATAAAAGTTTCTCCATTCTAAGAAGAAGGGAGAGTAGCTCTTATGCTTTATGATAGGTCTTAATGATTAAGAACCATATCTCAATTGATCCTCTACGTGAGTCTTAGTACAATTATATGTTTAAGAAGAGAAATCAAGAATTGAAGAAATGGTTAAATCAAGAAGTCAATCATACTTCGTTCCAAAACAAGTCTTAGAGTTAAGATTGCGACATTGAGTGATAAGTATTAAAAAGGTTTATAGCATTCATCAAATATGGAAAAGTTGTGATGTCTTGGATAAGACAAAGACCAACTAGGACCAATTTATGAAGTGTTTTGATAAAAACTACACTAACTCTCGAATATTTGGTTGTCAAGAAATTTTTATTGACAAGAGAATCTTATATGTCAAGGAGTCAGTGGGAGTCTTAATGGTCTTGAAAGGTTTCAGGAACAAATCAAAATAGACCTTATCGATCATCACTAGCACACAAGTTGAGGTTTACAACCTATCGTGTTGACATTGTTTTGTTTCTGTGCCGTTCCAATTAAGTTAATTATGCATGTGAGTTCTACGAGTTCTCATTTGAATGCATAAAAGGCAAGGACCTTGATCAATGAAAAGTACATTGATTGGAAAACGTGAGCTGCTTAACTACTAGGAAGACATGGTGGGCAGCTGTGTTACCATAAGGCAAGAAATCAAGATTAAGAAAGTTCGGTCCATATGAGTTTGAATTTGTCGTAAATTTTGTTTTTGAAAAATTCACATGGATAGGAACACATACCCCGTTTAAATCTAAGTGTCATAAGATTTCCTCCTTCATGAAAATGACTATGAGGAAATAGTTTCACTAAGAAAGATTTTAAGAAGATAGTGATTGTAAAATTGCATTCTCGAATTCGATTATGGTTACGGTAGCCCTTTCCATAATTTGAATTGTGAGGTTTGGCAATTGTTTAGACACACATATGAACTATCTAAGGCAAAGGTGTATAAGTTCAAGAAGCCTTGATAAAAGATTATCAAAGCACTAAGTATTAGAAACATGAACTTAAGAAATTCAATAAGTATTGTTTTTCTGAAAGTTAAGCTGTTTATGAATACATGTTAAAGCTAGTGGGAGCATAAATGTTATGTTTATAATAATCATCATGATAATGGGAGCATAAATGTTATGATTGTATGATTATTAAGGAAAGTATTGCAAGTTGGCAATATTAATTATAGAAAACAAGAGTCATTCTTTGCAAAGTTGTAAGGATGGAATAGTTGTTTTGCTATAATTAAGGGAGAGAATATTATGCTTCATTTCAAATCTAAAGGCTTAGGTTGTGGAATGTTAATAAATTTAGTCAAAGGTATATAGTGTGTTCTTAAAATTTCGATTATGATTACGGCATTCCTCTTCACAATTCGAATTTTGAGAACATAGCAAATGAAATATTATGGCGGAAGATTGATAAAGTATCAAATCTTTATGTAAGACATTATGCATTGTGTTCCATACGCTTCGGGTATAGGATCGATTGCAAATTCTATAATATTTGACCATTCTAAAATTTTCCAAATGTCTAGCGCATTTAGAGGGAAAAAGGACAAGAATCGGTTTTGACTAAGATAATTAAACAACTATCAAAGGACAATCCAAAGTTCGCCGAGGATTGGTCGCTTGTGAGTAGTTGGAAGTATAGTATTGAAAGATATGGAAATGTTTCCATATTGGATGGACCATATCAACATTATTATGAATAGATAAGATTCTATTAAGAATGAGTTGTCATATGGAAAATATGGAAACGTGTCCATATTGGGAATTGAATATTGAAAATCTATGACTAGATTAGAAACTTTTATGCAATAGGATGTTCAAATGAATGTACTTTGAGTGAGAGACATCATATCTAAGAAATTGTATTGTAACAATCTCTGATAGAGGACTTTGTAATTTCATTGGCAATAGTCTTTGTGACTTTGGTGCAGTGATATTACAAAAGGATCGTTGCATAAAATGTTAGAATCTAGCATATTCTATAAGTGGCAAGAATTTGATATTGTTCCACTTATGAAAAAGGATTTGGAGTTGAGAAATGAGTATGATTGGAAATGTGTTCAATGTGATATATTTCACAAAGTAAGAACCATAGGTAAACATTGTGTGCATGCTACGAGCATGGGACAAGTGTTGTAATTCAAGTAAGAAGTTGATTAACCGAAACGAAAAATAATGAGTAATCGATATGGTGATAAATAAAAGGTGTTTTATTTATGTTCAAAGGGTTGAGGCCATATGGGATTAGTATTATTCTTGTGTTTCACTTTGCATGTTTTGACTTCCTGAATAATTTAATTGGTTAAGAACAGTCAAATTATTCGAACGGGCCACAGTCTTTCATATGTTGGAAGTAAGTATGAATGAAGACTGTCATGAATTGGTGTGTGGAATGTCTAAAAGAGTATTAGACATAAGCAAATGTTTGCTGCAACGTTCATGAGTGCTTATGAATATGACTTGAGCATTGGATTAAACCCACGCTCACTTGGATCACTCCATGAATTGTATCACGAGTGATTGGTGAGACGATAACATCTTATATTCTTGAAACCGAGATGTGTGAGTTGTATCTTGCGAATCGGTTGCACATTGATAATATGTAAACGCACTAGTAACTTGGTGTCATAAAACATATCGTTGTGTGTGATTCGGTGAGTAAGTGCAAGCGAGCATTGAGTCAAAGTTTATCCGTTCCTTTTATCCAAAGAAGGATAAAAGCGATATCTTTGGGCCCCTTGATGATTTAGTGATGACAAACGTAAATGCTCGGCCGGGCTAGGGCTAATTTGATTTGTTCAATTAGTCAGTCGTCATAAATCGGAAGTCGAGAAATAGTACAAAAGGAATGATTTGAAATCATGTCTTATACGATATCTATAATGGAGGAATATATGATCCCTTATCTAAAGGACACGCGTATCTGATAGGATCAGAGTTGACGGCGACTTTGGAAAGCTACGATTGCAGATCAGGATCTGAAGTCATACGCATAATAGTTATTAGACTTATCCAAGTGGGAGACTGTTGGATTAGTGTCCAAGTCCATATCTATTTTGGTATGTACTTGACCCGATGGTGCATGGTCCTTTTGGGTTGCCTTCACCAAAGCAACTTGATAGGATGAATTATGGAGAGAAAGGATTAAATATGATTTATTAATATATTATGAGAATAATATATTAAAGGAGAAATCATATTGTTTAATTAATATTAGTCAAGAATTAATTAGTAATTAGTTTTGTGACTAAAAAAGATTAATTAAACTTAAGGGAATAGAATTGTAATTATAAGATAATTGCAATTGGGCCATGGATTGCCTTATATTAAGGAGTGGACGAATTCTATGGGGAAGCCCATAAGAAATCGTCCAAGGCCTTAAGGAAAGGGGTCCATGGGTTGCTTAGGGCTTAAGCATCCAATTTAGGGTTTCCTTGTTAGATAACCCTAATAGCCTAACTATATATACATCCCTTATGACCCAAAAACGTGGCTAAGACTTATTCTAGGGTTTCACATGTTTTAGGGCAGCCTCCTTCATCTCTCCTCCTCATCCTCTTGCTCTTGGTGTTTGTGAACCATTAGAGGAGTGACATTTGTGACTCTAAGCTATCTTAAACCCATTATTATGTTAATATGATTACTTGTATGCTAGAATTAGGGTTTATAGTCTTGGATAACTTGCATGTACAATAGACAAACCTAGATCCAAGCATTAGGGTTTGTATGAGCACATAGGATGTTCTTAGGACCAAAACCCATCATGCATCCACATAGAAAGCACTACAAGCAGAAGAAAAGAACCATCAAGATCACTAGGCCCATAGCCGATGACTGGAATGCTCTCGATAACCTACCGAAACTGTCATCATCGCATCATTCGCCCAACACTACAGGCCTGAAGACACTCACCTCCTTCCATTGCCCTAAAGGGACCTAATCAACGTCCCACACAACACCAAACGAGCACAACAATGGTAAATTCTACCACACACGATTTACTTTATGGAACAAGCTGCTACCTAAGCAAAACCTTATGAAACCATGGTCGCACACGACCCGAGGATAGGATAATGGTCGGAATCTTGATCCAAATCAGAAACTGAAACCCAAGAGAACCATGCACATATTTCGAACCAAGAGCCCCAATGCCCTATTGCTCAGCTCACAAGGAGCACCCATATACAAATACTTTAGAAACCCATAATCTCATCCAAAAAGAAAAGAAACACCAAAGATAATTGAAAAGGCCACCTTACTCAAAACAGGAAATATCCTCATGATCGGTCAAACAAGACCCCATACTTGTGAGACTGAACGGATTCCATCCCAAAACACTAGCTCGAGAAGACCTCCAAGATGATCCCGAAGGTTACCAAAACCTGAGTCTGCTATGAACTAAACTCCCACTCTACCAATGAGGGTAAACACACCTGAACACCGAAGGAACATAGAATTTATTGAATAAGAGGGTAGCTGCCGCATTCCTTGACCTTTAACTGTCACCACTTAAATCCTTCGGAGAGTTCCCACTGAATATCGAATTTAACGACCAATGGTCTAGGACACCTTGAAACCTAAACTAGAGAAATCACAACCCACCTGGAGCTGAACATACTTGCTTCTAAAAAGGGTTCACCGACCGACATCCGCTCAACAAATCTGAAAACAGAAATCTGAAAAAACCCTCAATGACTGGCACTCAACCTAAGAATCCCAGTTCTCCCCCACTTAGAACTCGAACCACCTCCCACCGGTGGCGAAACGCAAAACATAACCCTACCGGTCTACCCAGGTACAACCATACTTGACCATGGAATGCATGACATACACGAAATAGACCTCCAAAAATGGATCCAACGAACCCCAAGAGAACCTGAATTCCATTTGAAGACCTCTGATTTTCCCAATTATCACTACTCACAAGGCATAAGCAACTACCGATTTACAATCCTGACATACCTTCCTTGCATGAAATCCGACTACAATCAGACACCCGACATCCCCATCTCCGAAGAACACAGGCCCTTGATCGCATCACTAATGCACGTCAATCCATTTGCACACACTAGCACTGACGCATTGTCGCCAATTACTACGACCAACAGACCCCAAGCTGAGGATACAACCTAACTTAGGGGATCAAAAGCATGCCCAATCCTTCTAACTCTAAAAAGAACAGAAGAGCAACATCCTTGCCACAGATAACGACAACCCAATCAGACAATCCGCCACTTAAATTCTAGATGCAAACTCCAAGCCGGTCATATCAACCACTCCCTCTTCTTGTCTCGAGGCTCGAGGCACGACCTTTAACAAAGCCCTTGAGACTTCCAATCAACATACTCATCTGGTTCTGAACCACTCAACCCACATCAATTTCACCATATGGCCTGAACAAACACAAAACCTATCCTCACCTGATCAGCCCAAGCCAAAAGATCGACAGATACGTAACCACTGCCTCGAACCATGGTATCCAACCATACTATCTTCCCTGACCAGCCCTTAGATTCCCCGAAATCTTCTTTGAATCGAGTATGGATCATGTGCATTCAGTCGTACGGGCCCAATACTACCTTCCACACCTATCTAGGGTTCCACACTTCTCTGCCATCAGCTGCTGAAGAACTCCTCATAATGTCAATTAGCCATTCAATGAATACAATCACATGCTACAAAGCTAAAATAATCCTTCAAGTAACAGACTCATCCCTACAACGGTTGGACTCAGACAAGATCTGCGCAGCAGCGTCAAATCCGTCACTCTGTGATTATCCAACCTTTTTCACATGTGACTCGATGTATTCACTTAATGGCTAACTCACATCACTCGTGAGTTCCATAAAGCACAAAGCAAGCAACATTCATGCAGAGGAACCGACTGACACTAAAATGAAATAAGATCTAACAAATCCTCCTATGAAATCCTCGATCTCAGACTCCCAACATCTCACGCGCATCTTCTCCCTACCCTTACTCTCTCAAGAGTGGCTAATCCTTCCTCATGCCTACTCGCAATGAACCGCGCCCAAACCAGGGAAACCACCGCTACTTCATCCAATAACACGTCTAGCCAACTGACCCCATATGACTCACTATATCATAATTGCCACACGACTCTCTATTGGTGCCAGACGACTATCGCATGAATACAATCACATTCCCCACAACTTAAATAATCTTAGGCTAAAAGATTCAATCCCACAACGGTTGGACTCAGACAAGAGGTACGAACCAAAACCAAACCCCTCAGACTAAGATCCTTTAAATCATGTAGCATGTGACTTAGCGTATCCACTCAATAGCCAGTTCACTCACGAAAGAGTCACACAACAGCGAAACAAGGGAACTCTATAGAAACTAAGGCCTCACATAATCAGGCAATTCTATCATGCAATTCCTGAAGATCCCTAGCCTATCACTAGCATGTTGTTCTAACATATCACAATATCAAATAATAGTATGGTATATTGGGGTCAACTTACTAGCTCCGGCTGATCGTACACATCACGTCCTCCTTAAGCATTTTGAAAATCATTTTGAAAATCTTTTTCCTTAGTTTGAGACAGAATTCACACGAGTGTTCCTCTAATTCACTCAAACCAAGGCTCTGATACCAACTTGTAACATCCATAAAATTTCATAAAATTTAAACTTTTCAAAACAACCCTTTTTCTATAAAAGTGTTTTCAAAACCCGATGTTCCCAAAACATTATTTAAAAATCAGAATATCTTTCAACATAGTTTTCAAAACATTCACATTATCAAAGTTTCCCAGAAATCATAAGTCCAAAACACGATGATGTGTATGGTCACGCCTTCACCTTGCCACGATTCACTGAAGTACCTGAAACCATAAGCCAAAACTGTAAGCATGAAGCTTAGTGAGTTCCCCCAAAGTACCAACACCCAACCAGATAACAAATACAAATAACAGCACGCATATGCAGCCTTCAATCTGTCTGGAACGCCCCACCAAGCTATAGTCTATATGGTACGCTCACAGAACCTACACCATGACTGGTATGCCACATCGGGCCTTCATCCTATCTGGAACATTCTCTAGGCCTTCGGCCTGACTGGTACGCCCCACTGGCCTTCAGTCTATCTCGGACGCCTAGGGTCTATTGGCCTTCAACACAAAGCAGGTCCGAAAACAAGAGGGCGTTATTGCTCCTTTTTTTTCGAAATATTAGAGATTTTTATATAATGATAGAAAAGGAGTTCTTTCGAGCTCCAGTATAAAGATCTTCATTAGTTCTCAACCCGACCGCATATAACATGCCGACATATACATAACAATTAAACATATAACCAGTGAACAGACAAACATGCAGATCTTATAGATCACTAAGCATATCATCATCCTATCTACCAGGATACATATCTAACAGATCATAGCAGCATAACAACATCCTATCTACAAGGATACAGATCTAACAGATCATAGCAGCATAGCAACATTTTATCTACTAAGATACCAATCTAACAGATCATAATAACACAACAACATCCTATCTACCATGATACCGATCTAACAGATCATAACAACATAGCAACATCCTATCTACAAGGATACCAATCTAACAGATCATAACAATATAGCATCATCCTATCTACCAAGATACCGATCTAACAGATAATAACAATACAATAGCATGCATAACAGGATATCAATCTAATGGGATGGCATTGGCGCCTTTCACCCATAAGTATAGTGAGGACAACTCACCTCGAATGCAGAAGCTCCCTAAAGAAATCCCTAGTTGCTGCCCTGCCGGCTTCCTAAGCTATCAATACCATCAACACAGCCAATTAGCAATTGGGTTCAATGCCATAATCTATAATCCATACTTGGGGTAAAATGACATTTTTACCCCTGACCTAACATGCACCAAAACTGAGGCCCAAAACCAAAAGATCCACAAAGGCCCACTAATGGCCCAATTTTCCAAATTAAGCCCAAACCCATATGGGCCTTATCCTAAGCCCATAATTTCCTTATTACAATTTAGATTACTTCAAGCACCCCTTGGGACAAACTTGGTCAAAGACATACATCCAAAGTCAAATTCAACGGTCCAAGTTGACCTATCTCGCCGAGTTGTCCTTCAACTTGTCAAGTTTCTCCATCAATCTGCACAGATCGGGAAAAACCAAGTCAACTTGCCGAGTTGACCCAACAACTCGCCTTGTTCCTCTATAAATCTGAAAATGTCGGGCCTCACCAGGTACTCATAAGACACATACTGATAATTAACATATGATATCTTCCTCAGGCCTCGCCTGGCATTAGTCGTGGCCCTCCAAACGTATCATCATATAAGACACATAAGAGTCGAACAGAGATCTAGCATCCTAACATAAAACCATGGGACGACATTGGTGCCTTCGACCCGCTAAACCTAGTGAGGAGACATATTGCACATTGCCGGAACACACAAACGATCCTTGGCTGCTGGCTGACAGGTTCCCCGAACTGTCAATCTCAAAACAACACCCAATCAGTATCCAATACTCCATACTTGGGGTAAAATGACCATTTTACCCCTGACCTAATTTGATCAAAGACTAAGACTCATATCCACAATATGAAAGGCCCAACACTAACTAATCTTCCAAGGCCCACTTATGGCGCAATTTTCCAAATTGGTTCCAAACGCCTCCAATGGGCCTTACCCTAAAGCCCAATAATTTCCTTATTCCAAAAGCCTGCTTTCAGATGACCCACAAAGGCCCAAAGCAACTAGGTCCATGAAATGGCCCAAACCGAGGCCCAAAGATGTGAAATCCATTCTGATTGAGTATGCAGGGTGTACTCAGTTGTACGCTACGCGTACATGCTTGATGGCTTGTACGTGGCGCGTACAGACTTTTACGCCCAACATACTCCTCTATTAAGCTAAATTTTGCCATTGAACACATAATGCTTAGGCCAAAGTTCCAAATCAAAAATCTGAGTTCTAATCAATGTCTAGACCCATAAATTCATTGACTTGGTGACTTTGCATGCCCCAAATGAACCCAAACTCAAAATAATACATACTACTTCCATGAAAATGGCCCTAATTCATTAATAAATGGATCTATACCTCAAAAATGGAAACTTTATGACTCAAGCACCTAAATAACACCAGGAGTGGCAAATCTAAGCTTCAGAAACGATATGAAATCATGAGATCTCATCAATGGGACCAAAATGAACCAAAAACTCACACATGCTAGATCTAAGGCATCCTTGATCAATTTCATAGATTTTACCTCAAACATGTTGGAAATAAAGCCTACAATCTAGATCCATAAGCTCTTCCTTGATCCCCATCCTTTCACCAAACTCCATCTTTATGGAAATGGACCAAACACACCATGAATGAATACCATGAGCTCAAAATACCATCATGAAGGTTAAAGATCGATTTTTGTCACACCCCAAACCGAAACGACGGAAACGTTCGGGGGAGGATGATGTCATGTACAATATCACAACAATTGTATAATAGTAATCAAAGTAACAACAACCATTGTATTGATAACATAGTATTTACATTATATTCAAAACATTGTTGCTTTAACATTAAAAGCTATAACAAAAGATAAGACGTAATGCTACTATGCTCCGTCTTCGTAACGCATGAGAGGGTACATGTCTACTAATTTTCCTGAGAATACAAGTGGTTTGAAAAAGTGTCAACATTAAAGTTGGTGAGTTCATAAGTATTTTGTTGGAAAAGACATGTTCTTTGTTATTGAAAATGTTAATGTGTTCTTCCAGAAAATCCAATGTTTTCTTAGTAAATAAGTCATAGTCTTAGTACTTTAAGACCAAAAAGTATAAGTTTCTTATGTTTATACTCTATGATTTGAGGAATCGATTCATGTACTTGGTATGACCCGTACTGTTACCTCCTATGGCTGCTTAGTGTATACAAATTATATATACTTAATATCAAATGGACAGTCGATTGGGTGATTCTGCCCTAATCCCACAACCAAACATGGAACATGAAAAAAGGTGGAAATCACACATTCCACTGCCTATCGGATCTTTATTATATATAATCCGAATGTATACATTAAGTAATCATAGACTTCAGCAAAAAGAATACTCGATATATGTTTTCTGAAATTCTGTTCTTACCATAATAGTAAATAATATAATGTATTGATTTTTGTGTATCTGTGTGTAAATCTAGAAATTTTGTACTTGTAAATAATGTAATATTTTTTTTATTATTTAAATAAAACCCTTGAAAGTATATTTGCCTTGAAATCCGATTGTAAAGTTAATATTCAAATAAAATTATTTAAAAATATATTATTCGTAAATATGTCGTTGTTTTCTCCTTGTGAGTTCTTATAACCATACTAACCCAGTCGGCCTGATCATGACATTCTTCAGGCGTCACAATGTTAACAACATTTGTCACCCCAGGCCTGCCGGCCTGACTCTAGCTAACAGTTGAGGTGTGAGATTGTGAGTCCCAAATAGATCTATACACAAATATCTCGCTCTCCCTATAAGAGATTCTGGTTACAAAGCAAAACTTTTACCAATACTTAGATAAGTACACAAAGACGTCTCACAAATTGCTTCAACATGTTTACGACTAATAACTGAAAACCCTTTTAGTTTATAATATGTAACTTGGTAAAAATAGTTCGTTTATTCCATAAACTATACCTATTATAGTGTGTAAGTTTGTTTCCGTGTTGTTACCTGGACTTTGTAGAATAGTAGCTTTGTTCCATAAACTATACATATTATAGTTTATAAGTTTGTTTCCGTGTTGTCACCCGAACTTTGTAAAATAGTACCTTTTGTTCCATAAACTATACCTATTATAGTTTATAATTTTGTTTCTGTATTGATGTGAAAATCATTGTGTCTTAACATGTTTTGTAAATTGTTTGTAAATTTAATAGTGACGATATTTTGCGTATTTAATAAATTTCACGTTTAACTATATATCAATGGTAAGAAAATATCATAAGAAATTTATATTTTTAAACACAAGATTTATTGTGTTTTACTTGTATCGCCCCCCCCCCCCCTAAAACAGTGAAAAATCATGAAAACGTAGGGGTATGAACTCACCTTGTGTGTGTGTTCTTGTTTAGATACGAAGTGATTGCGAAAGATCCTCAGGATAGAATACGTGATTATAGTTGTATCCTAAAAAATATTTAAACACATAATATTGTGTTCAAATTAATTAATCTATTAATATAAAGTGTTAACTAGCACTTGTTTATACTAAATACTTACAAGGTGAAAAAGAGTTCTCGGGAATTTTGGATGCAGATGTGAAGTGTTCTTGGGTATGCTATGAAGATTTGAAGGTTAACTGTGTAAGTTTTTTGAAGATATGAAGATCGCCTTATGAAATTTGAGAGCAAATGGAAGGATTTCGGCCTTGAGATGTAAAGTTGTGTGGTTTGCTTTCGGTTGACATACATATATGGGATTTGTGATGTTTACATTATGATATACAACTTATCATCTTGGAAAGAGTATCACAGCCTAAATGACTAAATATCTAGATATTTTAAGGGAGTTTGCGGCCAAGTTTCCACCCAAAACAATAGAGATTTCGGTCCTATACTTATAGTGTTTTCGGCCATACTTCACATGGGGAAAGGTTGTTTTTGGTCATGACTTATTAAAGTAAGTGATTTCGGTCATGGCTTATTAAAGTAAGAGATTTCGATCACGTGTTAACCGAAAACCCATGATTCCTTGATTCAAAACCGAAAACTCATCTTGATTTAGATTCCTTAAACCGTAAACACCATGTTCTTTAAGTATTGGACTGAAAACTAATATATAGTGGGTTATATCATGGTTTTAATTTTAATATTTTGACTTATATTGATTTATACTAACCTAAATCAACTTAGGTTTAAATCTATGCTTAGCTATTAGCTTATAAACATGCCTTCATGGTTATATATGACACAATGCATCAAGGTTTCAATGTGGTTTCACTTATACATGGTTAGGGTTTGAATGTGATCTCACTTATACATGATGATGTGATTCTAGATCCAAAGTGTTCCACTCTTCAAAGATGGTCTCTTCTTCTTTCTTCGTTCTTCCTTCTTGAAGTTCACCAAAGCACACATAAAGCTCAAATATGCTCTCAAATGATTAAGGTTGCAAAAGGGTCGAAATAGGGGCTTGGAGACTGATGAAAGAAATAAGCCTTAAGAGTTAATGATGTTTAAATAGAGTCCAAACCCTACAATTAGATTTTTCACCCTGGCTATGTATGCCCAGCATACCGGCGTAAGCCCAATGTACTCACGCAGCTTCAAAATTACAAAAATGCCACTGAAGACCAATTTGCAAACAATTCTCATACTATGGGGGTTAAAAGGTAAATACCTGTAAATTGAGATGTTACAATTCTCCCCCCAATTGAATTAGTCTTCGTCCTCAAAGTCCGTCACTATTAACAACTCAGGGTAATGCTCTCGGATCTCTGTCTCGGGTTCCCAAGTCCATTCGGAACCCTTCCAATGCTGCCACTGGACCTTGACGATAGAGACCACCTTGTTGTGCAAGGCCTTCGTCTTCCAATCCAAGATCTCCACAGACCTCTTAACATAATTCAGACGATCATCAACCTGAATATCATCCAAATGAATGACCGCTGAATCATCATCCAAACACTTTCGAAGCTGAGAAACATGGAAGGTATGATGGAACCGACTGAGCTCCTCCGGCATATCCAGCCGTTAAGCTACCCATCCAAACCTGTAAATGACTTGAAATGGCCAAATATATCTTCAACACCATGTCGAGGGTGATACCTTCAGCAAAAATGCCACTGAAGACCAATTTACACACTTCGAGGGTGATACCTTCAGCAACACCATGTCGCCAACATGGAACTCCATCTCAAATCGACGCTTTTCAGCATAAATTTTTTGCTGACTCTGAGCTATCTTTAGTCTCTATCTAGTCTATTAAATAAGCTCCATCATCTGGACCTCAGTCCTTACCATGACCCTATGACTAATATCTCCCCAATAAATCGACACTTCCTCCCATAGAGGAGCTCGAATGGCTGTGCACCAATAGTGGAGTGATATGTGTTGTAGGTTTTACTTAGCTAAGGGAAGGTAGAAGTCCCAACTCCCACCAAAATCTATGACACAATCCCTCAACATGTCTTCAAGTGTCTGAATGGTCTGCTCACTCTGACCGTCAGTCTATGGATGATAAGCAGTGCTAAGATGCAACATTGTACCCAGTTCCTCATGGAACTTCTGCCAAAAACGAAATGTGAACCGAACATCTCGATCAGACACAATGAAGACTAGAATACCATGTCGAGCAACAATATCGTTCACATATAAATCGGCCAATTTCGTGGCCGAAGAACTCTCTCGGATGGCCAGAAAGTGGGCGATCTTGGTCAGACGGTCCATTATAACCCATATCGCATTGAATCCCTTAGCTGTGTAAGGTAACTTGGTGATGATATCCATAGTAATATGTTCCCATTTCCATATGGGAATCTCCAATGGCTGCAGCTCGCCATACAACCTTTGGTGCTCGACCTTGACCATCCGATAGGTCAAGCACCTCTCCTCATACCATGCTATCTCCTTCTTCATACATGACTACTAGTAACTAAGTCTCAAGTCTCGATACATCTTGGTGGCTCTAGGGTGTATCGAAAATGTAGACTTGTGTGCCTCCTCCAACACAATTTTCCTTACCCCACCAAATTCTGGCACCCAAACCTGTCCATACCGGGTCAATAATCCACGACTTTCAGTAGCAAACCTGTCAATCTCACCCCTGAATCTATCCTATTCTAATTCTCCTTCTTGACAGCCTCGGCCTAAGCCTCCCTAATCAGATTAATAAGCAACGAATCAATTGACATGTTCATACACACGCTCCTGACAGAAGAACTAGTCGACTTCCGGCTCAGGGCATCAACGACCACATTCGTTTTCCTGTGGTGATACAAAATCTCGCAGTCATAATCCTTGACCACGTCAAGCCACCTACGCTGCCTCATATTCAGATTCGGCTAATCCATGAAATATCTCAAACTCTTGTGGTCCGTGTAGATGGTATGCCAACCCATAAAGATAATGTTGCCAAATCTTGAGGGTAAACACTACTGCCCCCAACTCCAGATCATGTGTCGGATAACGAACCTCATGCAACTTCAACTATCGAGAAGCATACACATTGAATCTCCCTTACTACATAAGCACTGCTCCCAAACCAGTGATGGAAGAATCACAGTAGACTACAAAATCCTCAACACCCTCAGGGAAGGTCAACATTAGGGCCTTACATAGCTTATGCCTCAATGTCTCGAATGGAACCTGCTACTCAGGCCCACAAATTAAATCCACACCCTTCCTCTTCATATGAGTGAGGGGTACAACAACCTTGGAGAAATCCTAATGAATCTCCGATAATACCCTGCTAATCCCAAGAAACTTCTGATCTTAGAAGGAGACTTTATAACCTCCCACTACATTACCACCTCATTCTTGGCCGGATCGATCAAAATCCCGTTCTCGTTGACGAGGTGTCCCTAGAATTGGACCTCTGTTAACCAAAACTCACACATTGAGTACTTGGCATACAACCGTTCTAGCCTCAAAACTCCCAAAAGCTCTCGAAGGTGCTCCTCATGCTGCTTCTTGGTCTTGGAATACACCAAGATATCATCAATAAAACAATGACTGATCGATTGAGCATTGTCCTGCATACTCGATTCATCAAATCCATAAATGTTGTCGGCGCATCGGTGAGCCCAAACGACATCACCACAAACTCGTAATGACCATAATGAGTCCAAAACGTGGTCTTATCCACTTTCTCCTCTCTAACCCACATCTGATGATACCCTGACCTCAAATCCATCTTGGCAAACCATGATGTACATTGCAGCTGATTGAAGAGGTCATCAATCCATGGAAGTGGATCATGGTTCCTTACTGTCAACTTGTTCAACTCACGGTAATCAATACACGTGCGATGATACCTATCCTTCTTCTTAATGAACAAGATCGGTGCTCCCCACGGCGAACTGCTCGACCTAATAAACTGCTTTCCCAACAACTCCTGAAGCTAAGAGGACAAATCCTGCATCTCCAGTGGGGCCAAACGGTACGACGCCTTGGCAATTGGGGCCGACCAGGGACCAAATAAATCCTAAACTCCACCTACCTCTCACGAGGTACACCAGCTAATTCTTCGGGAAACACGTCGGGGAACTCTATAACAATAGGCATATCCGAAACCGAAACCACCTTCTCAATCTAGGTGTCAACCTCATATGCGAGATAACCCACACACCTATGCTATAGATACGGACGAGCCCTAGCAGCAGAAAAAAAGGTTGATCCAACCTTGGTACCCTGTCCATAAATAACTAGTTCTCTATCACAACTAGCATTTTAGCTAGGAAATTCTATTTTTATGTAAACATCAACTACTATAAGACTTGTACTCTAAGTAAAAATCATACTATATGCTAAATTGAAATCATCCATTTGAAAAAAAACTCCTGAGTGAAATTCAAAACCTAATACAATACATCTCATATGTTCTACTATGGATAGAAAACCTTAAAAATCTCAGTTCAAGATTATTATGGGCTAGGATTCTTTGATTGGGCCTAATAGGCCAATAAACTTTTAATTTGACTACTTTGGGCCTAGGAACCCTATTTGGGCTCTAATTGGATCCATATCCATGAAATTAAGGTATTTTGGGTCATATGGGCCTAGAATGATCCATCTTATTTCTAATGGGCCATGATGGGCCAAAACTAGTTTCCTAAGCTCTAATGGGTCGTAAACTATATCCTTAGGCTTCATTGGGCCGTGAACCCTCATAAAGGCCCAATGGGCCGAAAAATAATTACTTTGGGCCTCATAAACTCGAAATAAGACAAGAGAGGGACTAAATCTTCTCATTTCCTTTCTCCTTAACCTATTCTCGACCCAACAATAATACAAAAAAAAGATAAGAGAGTGATTAGTTCATTTCCACCTCATTAATAACCAATTAGTATATACACTATTGTTTAACATGTATTTATGCAAATGAATTTGATCCTCCATGCAAAAACCAAGTCACCCTTCCTCTTCCCTTCTTCATCTCAGCCGAAGAGCAAAACACCCACCATCATACTTCACTTCAAACTAAATAATTCTCTCATTCTTTCCTCTCCAACACAAGAAATCCTACAAGTTTCCTTCAAGAAAACCGTGAGGTGATGTGGGTATTTCAACAGGTCTTCAACAAAAACCTCATCCTTTTGGTAAGTTGTTTCATAGTTAAGATGTTAGACTTCATCTTTAAACTCATTCACTCCTCTTACACCCATGTTTTTGTGAATCATGCTTCTTAGAACCATCTAATTTCGAAAATCCTTCTCAAGAAGCTTGCTAGGGCCAAGATCTACCCATCTTATCACCAAAAACCAAAAACATCAAAGCAAGGTGAGTTCATACCCCTTTGTTTTCGGTTTTACTATGTTTTTTTTTGGTGGGAGGGGGGGGGGGAATACAAGTTGCTTATGTGATAGATATATGTATTTGTCATGTTATGTGTGTTTTCTAAGTTATATGTTGAGATTATGTGAAGAAACTTCATAAATCTCGAAAGCTCTATCAAATCTTGACAATATTTGTAAACTAAAACACTTTATGCAACTTACCATATAGATGAAATTGTTAAACATGTTAAGGATGTTGAAAAACTAAACAAAATCTTATAAAGGGACCATTTTTGACAAATAAACAAAAAGATGAAGTTTTTATGATACTTACGGTTTTCCAAGGACCAAAGAATCATTTTTATAAAAAAAAGGTCTTTATTGTATTCATGGTTTTAAAAGGGCCAAAAAAGTAAATTTTTCACAGAATGGGCTTAAATTGGGCCTTCACGGTTTTATAGGCCAAATTTGGAAAAATTATGACTTTTGTGGATTAAATTGTCATTTTAAACAAATTTGAGCCAAAGATGTTGTTTTTCGGTTAAAAAGGGCTGAAAATGCCAATTTTATTAAATTGGGCCGAATATGTAAATTTTTATATAATTGGGCCAAAGATGTCAATTTTCATGATATCGGGCCACAAATGTAACTTTTAACAAAAGTGGGCCAAAATGTCATTTTATTTGAAATAAGCCCATAAATGTAAAATTTTGGTCTTAAGGGACCTAAAGTGTCAATTTTACCAAAAATGTGCCTAAATTGTAAATTTTCGGCTTAATGGGCCAAAAATGTCATCATTACAAAAAGTGGAATTTTTATGTCATTTTGGAAAACAATCGAGCTAAAACAAACAATGTAATAACAAACGAACTAAATACATTAATTACATGTTTATTGGGTCTTAGTGGTCCATTTACATGCTTATTGGGCCTGGATTATACACTACATGTTTATTGGGCCTTAGTGGTCCATTTACATGCTTATTGGGCCTGGATTATGCATTACATGTTTATTGGGCCTTAGTGGTCCATTTACATGCTTATTGAGCTTGGACTATACATTACATGTTTATTGGGCTTTAGTGGTCCATTTACATGCTTATTGGGCCTGGAAATAACTTACATGTTTAGTAAGCCTTAGTTATCCTTCTACATGTCTGTTGGGCCTCGTACATTCACATTCATACTCGTTGGGCTTTTCAAACATAAAGCATACACGGAAACATTATAGACAACGTAATACAATATTTGCGTAAACTCAGTTAAGGATCTAGTGACACATGTCGGTTGACACCTCTCGAGTGTACAATCGTAGCGTTTAGTTATAACCAGAGTCTCCTGGAGGGAGAGCGAGAGTTTGTGTATAGATCTATACGGGGTGACACCCCACACCTGAGTTTTTCACTACAGTTAGACTAGGCTAGTCTAGGGTGACAAACCTTATCTTAAATAAGTCGGCACCTGAAAACGCCGTGACAGGCAAATTCGTCATTATCAAGTATGGTTATAACGGCTCACATAGAGATTATCTCCATCATAAATTTACATGATACATATAAAATCTTGTCGATACGAAAACATAGATACACTGATAATCGATCTTAGGGTTTTGAGACCACGACGCTTTTATAAACAGAAATATCGTATTTTCTGGGGACACATGCAGTTAAACAATACCTTCTACTTACAACAGGAAATGCGGGATTTTTATCCGGATTACATTTTTATATATACATCACTTTCAAACCATTTTACATAAAATATCGGATTTTCTGGTGTTTTACGAACAATACAAAACTTTTCATTCAAACATGTTTATGAACTCACCAACATTATATATGTTGACATATTCAAAATAACTTGTATTCTTAGGGAATCGTTAAGCGGAAAGGTCAACAAGAACATGTGGAATTTGTCGTATTTTGTTATCATCATACATTGAGTATTCTGGCATGTAATTTATGATACTATACTTGATGTAAACAATGATGGTTGTATTTTGAAATGTATGATGATGGTGTTGTCTTGTTTCAATTATATACATTGTGATCATATTACAAGATGAAGTCATCCAAGCCCCCGAACGTTTCTCCTATCGGGTTCGGGGGTGTGACAGATTGGTATCAGAGCATTGTTTATAGTGAACTGACATATCTAATCATACTAGATATGCAACTATAAATACAATTGGGACTAAAACACTCTGAATAAAATGATACCTAAGCATGCATTAAAACTATAACACTAAAAGTCTCTAGAGGAAATCGAACTCTGTGGTTAAACCTGGATAGTTATGTAGTCGTATTGGGGATAAATATAGCATGATCAACTATATTTATTCAAAATATGACCAACATGTGTTTGGGAGTAATCATGGCAGGAAATGGACCAAGAAGCCTACCTTGTATCCAAGAACACTAAGAATCTCAAAGTTAAACAATTAAAAATATTGTAGGAGTATTTTTCGAAATACTATATGCATACTCTCTTTACAATGTCTCTCACCCCTAGTGCAGACACGATGGTTGGATTTCATCACCCTAAAGATCCTTATTTCCCCAACCAGGGGAATGGCGGATGGTTAGAACCCGAGGAAGAACCAGAGGAAGAAATCCAACCATCGTGTCAGTGTCAGCTGTGGTCACTGCAACACTGACGCCACCAGAGATAAACTCAACCGCATTCCAAGCGGCAGTGTCAGTTGCGGTCACTGCAACATTGGCACAGATTCACAACGGAAACGATGGTGGAGGAAACGGGCAAGGAGTCGGAAGCACAAATCAGGGAACAAATCACGGACCCACAAGAACCTTTTGTTGGGTTTTGAGCATTCTAACACTCCTATGGTGTACATGCAACCCTAAATACCTTGGATCTATGTTTTCTCTATTATACATGCAAATATCAATTTCCAAGGTATTGTTCTAACTAGCATAATATAAGGTACATATAATATAAAATCTAGTAGAATTACATACCTCCATGTTGGTGCTTGATTCCATGTAGCTCGAGAGCCTAGTGCCCTAAATGTGACACCTCAAATGGTTCACACAACATCAAGTGCACTTGGAATAACCATGAGAGAAAGTAGAACACTTCATGAATCGGTTTTCCCTCCACACACACCTAGTGGCCGAGTTCTCACATCAATAAGATGCTTATATATAGTTGTTACAATTAGGGTAAACCCTAATTGTCATGGCTTTCCATTTCCTTGGATCCATGGGTTCAAATACACCATGGAGCATCCTACGGGTTTTAGCCCAACTTGATAATCCATGGAGCATTAGCCCACTATATAAGTTATGGATGATTTACACAATCAACCCATATATTTAATTAGTCTTCTTTTGCTCACTTAATTAATTCTAGATTAATTCTTGATCAATACTAATTAAATAATCCCTATTAATATATTAGAAATTATAACATATTAATAAACCTTAAGTGTTATTTCTCTCATTTTAGTCTATCCAAGTGCATGATGCCATGCAACCCAAATGGACCATGCCGGGTCGGGTCAAGTCTTACCAATTATAGTTATGGACTTAGACATTAATCCAACAGTCTCCCACTTAGATAAGTCTAAATCTATTAATGCAAGTATGACTTCATAACCTGACTAGCAACCGTAGCTCTCAAAAGCCGTTGTCGAACTCTGAACAAATCAATGACGCGTCCATTAGATAGGTGATCATATATTCCTCCATTCTAGATATCATATGGACTGCGACATGGATTATAATCATTCTCTCTATCCATTTGTTGTTTCCCGATTTCCGATTTATGACGAACGACTAATTGAACAAATCAAATCAGTCCAG
Source organism: Lactuca serriola (assembly GCF_051521515.1). NCBI lineage: Eukaryota > Viridiplantae > Streptophyta > Magnoliopsida > Asterales > Asteraceae > Lactuca > Lactuca serriola. The sequence continues at coordinate 189,629,511 of NC_136410.1, forward strand.
GCCCGGCCGAGCACTTACGTTTTGTCATCACTAAATCATCAAGGGGCCCACAGATATCGCTTTTATCCCGAAGGTAAAAGGAATGGATAAACTTCGAATCATATGCTTGTACTAACTACTTTTTGAATCATACACAAAGGCACATTTTATAACATCGAGTTACCAATGCGTTTACGTGCAATTAATGTATAACCAACTCATAGTCAACAACTCATATCTCTAGGTTTGAAGAATATAATATATTATCGTCTCATGATTCACTCGTGATAAAATCCATGAAGTGATTCAAATGAGCGTGGGTTGAATCCAATACTCAGAACTTATGAGCACTCATGAATGTTGTAGCAACTCTTTCTATGTCTAATGCACATTAGACAAATCATATAAGCCAAATTCATGACAGTCTTGATTCATATTTACTTCCAACATATGACTGACTGTGGATGGTTTGAATAACTTAGTCAATAAGAACAATGACCTAGTTATTCTGGAAGTCAAAACATGCAAAGTGAAACACAATAATAATCGAATCCAATATGATCTCAGAACTTATGAATATAAATAAAACACCTTTTATTTATCACCATATAATTACACATTATTCATTGTATACTGTTTTAACTATCAACTTTATTCTTGAATTAAAACAATAGTTGTCCCATGCTCCAAGCATGTACACTATGTTTTTCTAAATACTAGTCATGCCACACACCAAGTATGCATACTATGTTTGTCTATGATCTTTACTTTGTGAAATAGATCAATTGAACATAACTCCAATGATTCTCATTTCACAGTCCCAAATCTTACTGCAAATGCAAGAATTCCAGATTCTTGCCATTTACTGAAATCTGTTAGATTCTAAACTTATATGCATTGATCCTCTTGTAATGATTATTCACAAATTCACAAAGACTTGGCAACAATCATTGCAGATTATTCCAAAGGAGTTCAACTCCTTGGAAACATCCTTCTTGCATTAAGTTTCCTAATCATACAGATTGAATACTTTCTAACTTTGAAGCATTTCCATATTCCATTTTGACTATCACTTCTGAACAAGAGTTGCCTCCTTACAGATTATGTCAATATGGTCCTTCCAGAATTAATACTATACTTCCAACTGTCCTTGAGCAACCAATCTTTGGTAAACCTTAGATTGTCCTCAACAATTGCTTAATAATTTTAGTTATATCAATTTCTAGACATTTTTCCCTTCTTCATGCCCCAGGCATTTGGAAAAAAAACTTAGAAAGAGTGAATATAGCACATGTAATCGATCCTATATCCGAAGCATATGGGACACGATTCATGATGCATGTCTCACATAAAGACTAAACCAGTCTTTTGCTATAATATTTCCATTTCTATTTGCCAAGTTCTCATAATTCAGATTATGAAAAGGGATGTTGTAATCATAATCGAATTTTAAAACGCAAATGATGAACCCATATATAGAATTTCCTTATGTTGAGCCATCCCAACATGAAATTCATATATATTCTTGACTAAATACGATTAAGACCTCAATCTAAGCTTTTATATTTGAGATGAAGTATAATTTCCTCTCCCTTAATTATAGCAAAACAACTTTTTCAACCCCTGCAACCTCACGAATTGAAACTTTTGTTTTCTATAATTAACATTGCTAACTTGCAATACTTATCATAATTATCATGCTCCCACTAACATTTTGATTATTAGCATAACACTTATGCTACCACTAGCTTTGACATGTACCCTGAAATCAACTGAACTTCTAAAAATCAATACTTTATTGACTTTCTTACCAAAGTTCAGATTTATGATACTAGATTGCCTTGATAAGACTTTATCAATATCATACACCTCTCTTATATAGCTCACATGTGTGTCTAAATAATTATGAATAGGGATGTCGTAATGATAATGTTTAGACCTTTTGTCATTCCCACAATTGCTATCTACTCAAAATCTACTTAGTGAAAGAGTTTCCTTACCATCATTTTCATGAATCGAAGAGAAACCTTATGACACTTAGATTTAATGGTGTATGTGTTCTTATCCATGTGAATTGTCAAAACCATAGTCACAAGACAAGGATAATGACAAATCCAAACTCATATGGATTGAACTTGTGCAATCTTAACTTCTTGCCACCTGACAGCTCAAGGGCCTGCCATTGCTTCCAAGTAGTTATGCAAACAATTGAGAACATGTAGAACTCAAATGTATAACCAACTTAACTGGAATGGGCACAAAAATGTCAGCACGATAGGTTATAAACCTCTACTTGTGTGCTAGCGATGAAATACAGGTTTTATTCTTGATTACTTATTGAAACCTTTTTTAGGATCTTTTAGACTCCCACTGTCTCCTTGACCTATACGACTTTCTTGCCAAATATTCAAGAGATAGTGTGGATTCTAATCAAGACAGACACTTAACACAATTAGCCTTAGTTGGTCTTTGTTTTATCCAAAACATCACAACTTACCAATTTCAAATGTACAAGAGTAGAAAACTTTTACTCTTACATTTGACAAGTGTTTTAAACCTTGTTTAAGACATGTCACTCAAGTTACAATTTTGGAGTATAACTCTATGAATTGTTTTGGAATGAAGTATGAATCATCTTCTTGATTTAACCACTTCAACAATTCATAACTCATCTTCTTAACTATCAGAATGTACTTAGAGGATGAATTGTGATAAGGTCTCCAAATCATTAAGATGACCTTAAAACATGATACTAAAGTACTCTGCCATCTTTTCAGATTTGAGAAACTTTTATCCTTCTGCCTAATTTGATTCTTCTTATTCGTTCTGTCATACATTGAAAATTTTCCAATGTTTCAGAATTATACTTAAGCTTGTAAGTATAATCATATTTACTAAACCTTAGTAAATCATGACGAGTAGTCTTATCCATCTTTTGTGGTGGACTTTGACAAGTGCACAAGAAAATGTACTTGATCCCTTAGTCCTTCTCTTGACTCACACATCCATGTGAACAAGTAGTTAGTCTTAATTTTTCCAATGCTCGAAAGTTCTCATTCATCATACTATACAACTTGCATGATTCCAAGTTTCGGTTCAATTGAAACTAGGGTGATGAGAATCTTTCCTTATTTGGTAAATTTAGACACTACCACAAATGAACGAATCAAATTCATATTTCCAATATTGCTATAAACATACAAACATCAAATTTTCATGAATGCCATTGTAAGGAGATAAAAATAAAGTAAAACAAACTTTTATTTATTTTAAAATGAGGAAAAAACTTTTTCCTTACAATGTGACTTGAAATGAAAACTATGTTATTACTTGTTTCCTAGCAATCTATCATAACCCCTAAGAGTAGCTCAAGAATCCAATCTTTAATCAAGCGATAGAAACCCATCTTCGCGATCAGATTCAACATACTCTTTCTTTAAGTTTCCTTCACTTTTCCTTTGATTCTTAAACATCAACACGTGACCCAGTCACATCTTGTAATAAGAATCTTAGAATAGAAACTTAACCGAGTTAGATAGTGGACCTTACCTGAAATAGAGTCAAACTTATTGACTTTACTAGCCTTATGATCTTTCAGGTAAAATTGATAGCTTCGCAACCAATGCCCTTTCCTTTTGGAAATAGGATCATATGGACCCTTAAGTAATAGTACATGGGACTATCTCAGACTTAGCCTTTCTCTTTACCATTTGGTCAACTGAGTTGACTATGGCCGATCCCTTTCCATTGGGAAGAGAATGCTTTTCTGGATTTCCTATGTCACTATTGTCCCTGTCCATAAAGTTTTGGGAAGTTGATCTCCTAATCAAATTTGCTTTACTAGTACACTAAATCATTTCTGATTTAGCAGCACCAAGCAAATAGATAAGATCATTAAGGGTCTTGTCATAGTCTGTTTCATAGGAGTCCCAAGGAACTTACTATCTGACTTAGAAAGTGATTGAACCACTAACTTTCTTAAGACTTTGACACCCAACTCTCCCGGCTTGTCAGTATGTGACTTCATCTCCAAGATGTGATCACACCTAGACCTTGCCTTGCCAATAGGGCTTGAGTGACCTTGAACTTGTAGGTTAGGTAGAATAATTGGAGGAAGTGGAGAAAGTGAAGTTCCAAGATATTTGGGAAGATCATAGATGTCTGAACTAGACATCTTTTGGGAGATATTCAAGATAGTTGATTTAAAGTCCTTAATATAACACCCAATATGAAATATTAAGGCTAGGACCCAACAAACTATTTTATAACTTGGAAGAGGGATGCCATAATCCAAGCTATAGAATATTTGAAGGTAGGTGAATGACGATTCACCAATTTCCACCATGAAAAACGAAATAATTTATTAGGTTTTAAGTGGATTTGAAACTCCTAGATCTTTTGAGATTCATTGAACTTTTCAATGGCATGTTTCAATCTTGAGTGTGCCCTTTAGGTTTTGTGACTGGGATGCCGAGGATCACAAAACAAGGTGTGAAGTAACCATGCAAATTACTTGGCACCCTTAAGTGTTTACCCCTCAATCGATGTGCCGGTTAACCACACACACTCCATCGATACTATGATAAACATTAAGTTACCCTTTGCCTCCCTTGTTAAATACGAGTTAGTGGTACCGGTTAACCACACACGCTCCACTAACCGACTTAAACAAAGTGCAAAGTGTAATTTCATGGATTAGCACCTTATTCACATTTTCCTAAGTAACTAAGATTGGGTATTTATAAAAGGTTTAGTTACTTAGTATTTATCATTAATACTTTTAATGAAGGGAGAATTATAGTCCTTGTCCTACCCATGTATACTTTAATTCCAAACTAGACCTTAGAATTTTAAAAGTTAAAATTCAACCCTTATACTTTATAATATTATAAGTTAATAATATTTATATATATATATATATATATATATGTATGTATAAGAGTAAAGTCAGTCTTACCGTTAGTAGGCCTCATTCACGAAGCCGGTCTATAAGGGGGGGGGGGGGGGGGGGTATAAGGTTACCACCTATAAAATGGCAGTTTAATGGGTGTCCACTCTCACCCACCGCTTCGTTGACCGGTGGAGGGTCGTTAGCCGAATGGTGAGCATTCTAACACTCCTATGGTGTACATGCAACCCTAAATACCTTGGATCTATGTTTTCTCTATTATACATGCAAATATCAATTTCCAAGGTATTGTTCTAACTAGCATAATATAAAGTACATATAATATAAAATCTAGTAGAATTACATACCTCCATGTTGGTGCTTGATTCCATGTAGCTCAAGAGCCTAGTGCCCCAAATGTGACACCTCAAATGGTTCACACAACATCAAGTGCGCTTGGAATAACCATGAGAGAAAGTAGAACACTTCATGAATCGGTTTGCCCTCCACACACACCTAGTGGCCGATTTCTCACATTAATAAGATGCTTATACAGTTGTTACAATTAGGGTAAACCCTAATTGTCATGGCTTTCCATTTCCTTGGATCCATGAGTTTAAATACACCATGGAGCATCCTATGGGTTTTAGCCCAACTTGATAATCCATGGAGCATTAGCCCACTATATAAGTTATGGATGATTTACACAATCAACCCATATATTTAATTAGTCTTCTTTTGATCACTTAATTAATTCTTGATCAATACTAATTAAATAATCTGTATTAATATATTAGAACTTATAATATATTAATAAACCTTAAGTGTTATTTCTCTCATTTTAGTCTATCCAAGTGCATGATGGCATGCAACCCAAATGGACCATGTCGGGTCGGGTCAAGTCTTACCAATTATAGTTATGGACTTAGACATTAATCCAACACCTTTACCTACAAAGACTTTGCAAATGCCAAGCCTTGAACCTTCAACAGGACGGGAGGCGTAATAACCTTGAAAAGATGGATAGAAAAGGTGGAATCAGTGTTTGAGATCCGCGGAAGTCCAGAGGAGTGAAAGGTGAAGTTTGTGGCCTGCACATTCGTCGATCAAGCTCTCTCTTGGTGGAATGGTCACGTGGAGGCCATGACACTCCCGGTGGTGAACACTATGCCATGGGAGGAGCTTAAGGAAATGTTAATGGCCGAGTACTGTCCAATGGGAGAAATCCAGAAAACCGAGCAAGAACTGTGGAACCTTACAGTTCAAAACTCTGACATCAATGCTTACATATCAAGGTCTAGTGAGTTGTCTCTCTTGTGTAATTGAACGATCACATCTGAAGGGAAGAAGATTGAAAGATTTATTTGGATATTGACCACGCCAATCCAAGGGAATGTGATAGCAGCAAACCCGACCACGTATGACAGTGCAAAAAGACTAGCCAAGAAACTATACGACCATGGCAACAAAAAGGGTGCCAATGTAGGGGAAGCGGAAGTTAAAATGGAAGGTGATAACAAGAAGGGTAAGAACGACAAGCGAAAAGGGCGAAAAAACTCAGAGTCATAAAAAAAAGCAACAAACAGTAGTTGCCCATGTTGCTATTGCTCAACCTACTGTAACACCACATGCTCCAGCCTCATCTACACCAAATGCTCCCAAACCATACCCAGGGACCCTACCCAAGTGCAACAAAGGCAATTTTCACCATCATGGAGAATGTAGGGAGATGCATTGCACAAGTTGCAACCGAAAGGGTCACACTACAAGATACTGTAGAACTCAGCCTCAACAGAACCAATAGTCGAACCACAACAACAACAACAACAATGATGGGGCCAGTTACACTTTTTATGGGTGTGGAGGAACTGGTCATTTCAGACGTGATTGCCCCAAAGCCAACAACCAGGGGGCAGGAGTGTCAGGAAGGGTATTGAGAATGGGTCAAGGTGAAGCGGTTCAGGACCCAACGGTTGTTACTGGTATGTTTCCACTTAACAACACTTACGCATGCATTTTATTCAATAGCGGAGCCGAGCGAAGCTTCGTTAGTAACAAATTCAAACGTTTACTAAATCAACAACCCCCAGAAGCTCAACGAAACCTTCACGGTGGAAATGGATAATGGGAAAATCGAAACAACCAAAGATGTTTTGTAGGGTGTACTATAACACTAAACAACCATTCATTTCAAATAGATTTGATTCCAGTAAACATTAGGAGTTTTGATGTGATAATCGGTATGGATTGGTTAAGCCCCCGTCATGCTGATATTATGTGTCGCAAGAAGGCCGTTCGCCTTCATCTCCCTAATCACGAAACACTAATAATCTATGGTGATAAACTTGACGCCAATCTTCGCCTTATCTCGTGCATCAAGGCATAAAAGTTCCTACACGAGAAGAATTATGCATTCCTCGCTCATGTTGCGGATAAGACCAAAGAAGAAGTAAACATTAAAGACATCCCAGTGGCATGCGACTTCCCAGATGTATTTCCAGAAGACCTTCCGGGAATACCCCCAGAAAGACAGGTCGAATTTCGAATCGAACTAATACCAAGAGCCACATCAATTGCCAAATCACCCTATAGGTTAGCTCCCGCCGAAATGCAGGAGTTATCTAGCCAACTAAGTGAGCTGCTGAGCAAGGGATTCATCCGACCAAGCTTCTCACCTCAGGGAGCTCCGGTCTTGTTTGTCAAGAAAAAGGACGGATCCTTCAGAACGTGCATTGATTATAGGGAATTAAACAGGCTCACTATCAAAAACCGATACCCACTTCCTCAGATTGATGATCTATTTGACCAGCTCCAAGGAGCTAGTTACTTCTCCAAAATAGACCTAAGGTCCAGTTATCATCAACTCCAATTTCGGGAAGAGTACATTCCAAAAACTGCCTTTTGAACTTGATACGGTCATTACAAATTTGTCGGGATGCCCTTCGGTCTAACAAATGCCCCCGCTGCATTTATGGACCTCATGAATCGAGTCTTCCGCCCATTCCTTGATAAATTCATGATTGTCTTCATCGAAGATATTCTTATCTACTCTCGAAGCAAAGAAGAGCATGGTTAACACCTCCATCAAATCTTGGAAACCCTAAGAGTTGAAAGATTATATGCGAAGCTCTCCAAATGCGAGTTCTGGCTCTACAGTGTAACCTTTTTGGGTCATGTAGTCAGCAAGGAAGGGATTCATGTAGATCCTTCCAAGATTAAATCCATTGAAGGATGGGTGATCCCGAAAATGCCAACAGAAATCCGTAAATTCTTGGGCCTTGTAGGCTACTACCGAAGGATTATCCAGAATTTTTCCAAGATAGCCAAACCCCTTACCACATTGACACAAAAGGTGTGTCTTTCAGCTGACAGAAAAGCAAGAGGCTACCTTCCAAACCTTGAAGCAAGCCCTCTATAGTGCACCATTGTTATCCTTACTAGAGGGAACCGAAGACTTCATAGTCAACTACGATGCTTCGAATCAATGGTTAGGCTGTGTCCTTATGAAGCGTGGAAAGGTGATAGCTTATGCATCCAGACAACTAAAGACGCATGAAGTAAATCACACCACTCATGATCTCGATTTGGGAGTTGTGGTCTTTGCCCTAAAGATTTGGAGGAACTACCTGTACGGTACAAAGTGCACCATCTTCACTGATCACAAAATTCTCCAGCACATTCTAAACCAAAAGGAGTTAAACATGAGGCAGTGAAGATGGGTTGAGCTGCTAAATAATTACGAATGCGAGATCAAGTACCACCCAAACAAGGCTAACGTGGTAGCCGATGCCCTGTGTAGAAAAGAATACTCAGGTCGCCAGGTGAAAACCTTATCAATAACCATCCAATCCCACCTAACCTCACAAATCAAGGAAGCCCAAACAGATGCATTGAAATCGGAGAACATCGCGAATGAAACACTGCGTGTGATGGATAAAAATTTTGAAGCCAAAGAGGACAGAGCTTATTATTTCATGAACAGAATCTGGGTCCCTAAATTTGGGGGATTAAGAGAAAAGATTATGAACGAAGCCCACAAGACACGATATTCCATCCATCCGGGTTTAAATAAGATGTATATGGACATTAAGCAACAGTATTGGTGGCCAAAATATGGAGGCAGAGATCGCCACTTACATGGGCAAGTGTCTCACTTGCGCCAAGGTGAAAGTGGAATACCAAAAGCCATCGAGACTATTACAACAGCCAGTAATACCCGAGTGGAAGTGGGAAAGGATTACTATGGACTTCGTGACAAGATTACCTAGGACGACAGATAGATTGGATGCTATCTGGGTAAACGTCGATAGGTTAACTAAATCTGCTCATTTCCTGCCAAAAAAATAATCTTACAAGATGGAAACATTGACACAAATCTACATCAAAGAGATCATAAGACTTCACGGGGTGCCAGTGTCTATTATCTCGGATCGAGATAGTAGGTTTACTTCACGATTCTGGCAGTCGCTTCGGAAGGTAATGGAAATACAACTAGACATGTGCACTTCTTACCACGCTCAAACCGATGGCCAAAGAGAATGAACCATCCACACTCGAAGACATGCTCCGATCCTATGTGATTGATTTTGGAAAGTCATGGGACACCCACTTGCCTTTGGTTGAATTCTAATACAACAACAATTATCACACGAGCATCAAGGTTTCTCCTTTTGAGGCTTTATATGGGTGCAAATGCATATCGCCTCTATGCTAGGCTGAGGTTGTTGACACCCAACTAGCAAAAGGACAATCACCAAACAACACTCTCACATGGCTAGAAATCATTCAAGAAACGACAGAAAAGATAATCGAAATCAAAGCTCGACTCCAAGTGTCGCGTGACCGGCAAAAGAGTTACATTGACAATCGACGAAAATCTCTAGAACTCCAAGTTGGAGATTGAGTACTATTAAAGGTCTCTCCTTGGAAAAGGGATGATCCGTTTTGGGAAATGAGGAAAACTAAACCCGCGATACATCGGACCGTTCAAGATTCTTGCCTGAATTGTTCCGGTAGCTTATAAGCTGCAACTACCTTCAGAGCTCAGCAACATACACCCCTTGTTCCACGTCTCGAATTTGAAAAAGTGATTATCGGATGAAACTCTTGTCATTCCTTTAGAAGAGATCGAAATAAACGAGAATCTCATGTTCATCAAAGAGCCGGTCGAGATTTTGGATAGGGAAGTAAAACGTACGAAACAGAGCCGCATCCTGATTGTGAAGGTTTGATGGAACGCCAAGCGTGGACCGGAATTCATATGGGAACGCAAAGACCAAATGAAGCAGAAGTACCCTCACCTATTCTCTCATTCATGATCCTATCTTTCGAAAGAATTTCAGGATGGAAATCCCTCTAACGGGGGGATGATGTCACAACTAGCATTTTAGCTAGGAAATTTTGTTTTCGTGTAAACATCAACTACTATAATACTTGTACTCTAAGTGAATAGCATACTATATTCTAAATTGAATTCATCCATTTGAAACAAAACTCCTGAGTGAAATTCAAAACCAAATACAATACATCTCATATGTTCTACTATGGATTGAAAACCCTAAAAATCCCGGTTCAGGATTATTATGGGCTAGGATTCTTTTATTGGGCCTAATAGGCCAATAAACTTTTAATTTGACTACTTTGGGCCTAGGAACCCTATTTGGGCTCTAATTGGATCCACATCCATAAAATTAAGGTATTTTGGGTCATATGGACCCAGAATGATCCATCTTATTTCTATTGGGCCATGATGGGCCATAACTAGTTTCCTAAGCCCTAATGGGCCGTAAACTACATCCTTAGGCTTCATTGGGCCGTGAACCCTCATAAAGGCCTAATAGGCCAAAAAATAATTACTTTGGGCCTCATAAACTCGAAATAAGACAAGAGAGGGCCCAAATCTTCTCATTTCCTTTCTCCTTACCCTATTCTCGGCCGAACAATAATAGAAAAAAAAAATATAAGAGAGTGATAAGTGTATTTCCACCTCATTAATAACCATTAGGTATATACACTATTGTTTAACATGTATGTATGCAAATGAATTTGATCCTCCATGCAAAAACCAACTCACCCTCCCTCTTCCCTTCTTAATCTTGGCCCAAGAGCAAAACACCCATCATCATACCTCACTTCAAACTAAAGAAGTCTCTCATTCTTTCCTCCCCAACAAAAGAACTCCTACTAGTTTCCTTCAAGAAAATCGTGAGGTGGTGTGGGTGTTTCAACAAGTTTTCAACAAAAACCTCATCCTTTTGGTAAGTTGTTTCATAGTTAAGATGTTAGACTTCATCTTTAAACTCATTCACTCCTCTTACACCCATGTTTTCGTGAATCATGCCTCTTAGAACCATCTAAGTTCGAAAATCCTTCTCAAGAAGCGTGCTAGGGCCAAGATCTACTCATCTCATCACTAAAAACTGAAAACATCAAAGCAAGGTGAGTTCATACCCCTATGTTTTTTGTTTTACTATGTGTTTTAGGGGGGAATACAAGTTGCTTATGTGATAGATCTATGTATTTGTGCATGCTATGTGTGTTATCTAAGTTATATGTTGTGATTATGTGAAGAAACTTCATAAATCTCGAAAACTCTATCAACTCTTGACAATATTTGTAAACTAAAACACTTTATGCAACTTACCATAAAGATGAAAGTGTTAAACATGTTAAGGATGTTGAAAAACTAAACAAAAAATCTTGCAAGGGGACCATTTTTGACAAATAAACAAAAAGATGAAGTTTATGATAATTACGGTTTTCCAAGGACCAAAGAATCATTTTTATAAAAAAGGGTCTTTATGATATTCATGGTTTTAAATGGGGCAAAAGAGTAAATTTTTCACAAAATGGGCTTAAATTGGGCCTTCACTGTTTTATGGGCCAAATTTGGAAACATTATGACTTTTGTGGATTAAATTGTCATTTTAAACAAATTTGAGCCAAAGGTGTTGTTTCGGTTAAAAAGGGTTGAAAATGCCAATTTTATTAAATTGGGCCGAAAATGTCAATTTTTATATAATTAGGCCGAAGATGTCAATTTTCATGATATCGGGCCGAAAATGTTTTTTTAACAAAAGTGGGGCAAAAATGTCATTTTATTTGAAATAAGCCCATAAATGTAAATTTTCGGTCTTAAGGGACCTAAAGCGTCAATTTTACCAAAAATGTGCCAAAATAGTAAATTTTCGGCTTAATGGGCCATAAATGTCATCATTACAAAAAGTGGACTTTTTATGTCATTTTGGAAAACAATCGAGCTAAAACAAACAATGTAACAACAAACAAACTAAATACATCGATTACATGTTTATCGGGCCTAATACTTACACTTCATGTTTATTGGGCCTTAGTGGTCAATTTACATGTTTATTCGGCCTGGATTATACATTACATGTTTATTGGGCCTTAGTGGTCCATTAACATGCTTATTGGGCCTGGATTATGCATTACATGTTTATTGGGCATTAGGGGTCCATTTACATGCTTATTGGGCCTAGACTATACATTACATGTTTATTGGGCTTTAGTGGTCCATTTACATGCTTATTGGGTCTGGAAATAACTTACATGTTTAGTAGGCCTTAGTTGTCCTTCTACATGTCTGTTGGGCCTTGTACATTCACATACATACTCGTTGGGCTTTTCAAACATAAAATGTACACGGAAACATTATACACAACGTAATATAATATTCGCGTAAACTCAGTTAAGGATCTAGTGAGACATGTCGGTTGACACCTCTCGAGTGTACAATCGTAGCCTGTAGTTATAACCAGAGTCACCTGGAGGGAGAGCGAGAGTTTGTGTGTAGATCTATACGGGGTGACATCCCACACCTGAGCTGTTCACTACAGTTAGACTAGGCTAGTCTAGGGTGACAAACCTTACCTTAAACAAGTCGGCACCTGAAAACGCCACGACAGGCGAATTCGTCATTATCAAGTATGGTTATAATGGCTCACATATAGATTATCTCCATCATAAGTTTACGGAATACGTATAAAATCTTGTCGATACAAAAACATACATACACTGATAATCGATCTTAGGGTTTTGAGACCACGACACTTTTATAAACAAAAAATATCGTATTTTCTAGGGAAACATACAGTTAAACAATACCTTCTACTTACAACAGGAAATGCATGATTTTTATTTGGATTACATTTTTATATACATTCCAAAAAACAGAAAACACACATGCAATAATACTAGATTTTGATACATTACTTTCAAACCATTTTCCAGAAAATATCGGATTTTCTCATGTTTAGAAGAGCAATACAAAACTTTTCATTCAAACATGCTTATAAACTCACCGACATTATATATGTTGACATTTTCAAAATAACTTGTATTCTCAGGGAATCGTTAAGTGGAAAGGTCAACAAGAACATGTTGAATTTGTCGTATTTTGTTATCATCATACATTGAATATTATGGCATGTAATTTATGATACTATACTTGATGTACAAAATGATGGTTGTATTTTGATATGTATGATTATGGTGGTTTCTTGTTTCAATTATATACATTGTGATGATATTACAAGATGAAGTCACCCAAGCCCCCGGACGTTTTCGCCGTCTGGTTCGAGGGTGTGACATTCTCCCCCACTTGGGGTTCGAACTATCACTCGTTGCCTCTCCCAGTCAATCATCTACCCAAACCTACTCAGCCAGTCCACCGCCAAAATGACGCACACATTTCTCATGGTAATACGGATCAAATCAATCGGATAAGGCATCCCAAAGATCTCCACACCACAACCCTGATAAACGCTCGATGTAGAAGTCGCGTGTTCGTTGGCGATAGAAACCCACAATGGACACTCAACTCTCCACGAGTCATATTAAAACTCATAAATATATGCAGAAAATAGACGTACATAATAAATGAAATGTACTGGTACCAATGTCCGGCACTGCCCTGGCCTCCTTTGTAGTGAGATGAAAAGTGCGACCATGAACCCTCGGTGGCTCTGCCCTACCCTGGCGTCCATCCGTGATCCTCAGGGTGGTCGATGCTGGAGCATGCATCGGCTTCGCATCGAGTAAGGGACAATCGGCCTTTACATTGCCAGCCTGATCATAGTGGTAGCAAATACTAGTACTTGGTACTGAGGCTTGTAGATGACAATCCTTCACATAATGCCTAATCTTGGCACAATTATGGCACCCAGAAGGAGTAGACCGAAAAAAACACCATCATGCACCTTGCTACACTTCCCACAAGTGCGACCCCTCTTACCCCCATAATGCGAATCAGCGGTCTTAATACGGATCCAAATCCTTAATCAACCACGACCTATCATGGCCACTCACTCTAGATCCTATTGTGAACACCATACTGAAAAAGAACCAATAAATACATCAGAAAACGCAACCATTAATACTATACAATCATCACAGAGAGGCTAAACCCTTGGGGTTTGTGACTCCCTTGTTAGGCATATGAGTCATGTTCTTACTATAGTATGAGCCCATACTACCTTCCACACCTACCCATATTTGTTCCAAGTATCATCAAAAACTACCCGATAACAAATTCACAACTAGGATACGCATAGATCTGATAACGTCTATTTTCTGCATATATTTATGACGTTTTCTTATTATTTTATACTATGTATTTATGATATTTAGAACTAAAATATACTTAATACGCTTTGAAATGTTAAATTACAGTTAAAATGGGAGCTGGAATGCAAAAGGATGAGAAAGGAGCTAAAAAGATGCTAAAAGGGTGTTGTTGGACAGCTTGACCCATTGTCAGTGTTTTGAACATATCTCATGACTCGTAACTCTGATTGACAAGACTCAATATGTTGTGAAAACTAGACACAATTTCGGACAACTTTTGTGTTTTGAGAAAATGTTGATTCCAAACGAACTCATCGCATTGAGCACAAACTCAACGGGTTGATCAAAAGCTTCACGATTCTTGACATTGACTTAGGGAATACGGGATGTTAATGAATAACTCATCGAGTTGGTGTCCAAAATCATCGAGTTGATGCTGAAACCGAAAAATAGAGCCGAAAATTAGCCATAATGAGAGATCTAACACCCTAGATTAATTCCTGCGATTATAAACCCCAAGAAGCTGGTTTAAGGGTCTAGAAGGTCGCCGGAAGGACGTTCAGTTGATATGGAGCGAATATCTGAAGGATTGGAGAGTAGATTCATGTTAGTAATCATGTAGTTTGTTAACTTGAACACATTTAGCATTCCATTATGATTCTATATGCAATTACTTTCTGATTTTGTTATTAAAACCCTTTGCTTTGTGTTTATGATTAGATGAAACCTTGATTTATGGATTAATTGTTATTTGGATTGTTTTATTCATGTTTAATTTATCTTGTTAAGCTTGTTAAAAGATCCTCATGTGTTTATGAAAACTACTTTCTGTTAATAACCAAGTATATTGAGTTATATGTGATGGGTTTGAGCCATAAGAACATTCCTATGTGCACATGCAAACCCTAATGCTTGGATCTAGGTTTCTCTAATTAACATGATTTTCATCCAAGACTTGCAAATCCTAGATTTAGAGTAAACAATTCGAAATTGACGTAATAAAATAGATATAGATGATTACCTCTTCTTGAAAGCTTAAATCTTGTTATCCTTGGAGCTTAGAGTCACAAATGTCACTCATCTAATGGCTTACAAACACCAAGAAGCAAGAGGATGATTTGGAGAGAGGTGTAGGCACAAAATCGGCTCTAGGAACCCCTTAGGCTTTCTGGTAGCAGATTTCAGTAGCCCTTGGGGTCTTTAAATACTTGAGCTGCTAGGGTTACAGTCTGAAACCCTAATTGGATAACTTAGGCATTAAGCAGTCCAAGGATCCTTCTAGAATAAGGCTTGGACAAATTCAAGGTTTCCATACACCTTAATTTTGTCCACCCTATGATCCATAAGGATCCACAGCCCAAAACCAATTATCACACAATTAACAGTTCGAGTCCCCTTTATTTAATTAATCTCTTTTAGCCACATAATTAATTCTTAATTAATTCTTGTCTAATGTTAATTAAACTATATGATTTCTCATTTAATATATTAATCATAAAATATATTAATAAATCATAATAACCTCTTTATTCATAAATCATCGTATCATGTTGCTTTAGTGAAGGCAACCCAAAAGGACCATGCACACCCAGGTCATGTACTTACCAAATATAGTTATGGGCTTAGACACTAATCCAACAGTCTCCCACTTGGATAAGTCTAGTAACTATAAATGTAAGCACAATCCGATTAGCAATCGTAGCTCTCAAAGACGTTGTCAAACTCTGATCTTATCAGTGACCTGTCCTTTAGATAAGGGATCGTATAGTCCTCTGTTCTAGACATTGTGCGGACAATTACATGGAACATAGTCATACTTATTGTCCAACAGTTTGTTTCTCGATCTCTGATTCGTTTAAAATAGAACTTAATTGAACACATCAATTCAGTCCTGATCGGGCCCGACACATAAGTGAAACCAAATCATCGAGGGGCCCTGATATCGCTTTTATCCTCTTAGGATAAAAGGAACAGATAAACTTCGACTTATATGCATTTATTATTCATTAACCAAATCATACACAACAATGTTTTTTATAACATCAATTTACTGATGCGTTTTCGCATTATTAATGCATAGCTAATTACCAAACAATAAACCATATATCTAGGTTTTAAGACCATATGATATTATTGTCTTGCGATCACTCGAGATAAATTCCATGAAGTGATTCCAGCAAGCGAGGGTTTATTCCAATGCTCAAATCAAACTCATAAGCACTCATGAACGTTGTAGCAAACTTTTGCTATGTCTAATGCATTTTAGACAATCTACACACCAATTCATGACAGTCTTCATTCATACCTACTTCCAACATATGAACGACTGTGGACAATTCGAATAATTCTTATTATTCTGGAACTCAAAGCATGCAAAAATGAAACAATAGGTAAACAATTAACATAAGACATTAACATTACTAATAATTAATACTCTTTTATTTAATCATCAAATGTTAATTACAGTTTATCTATTACATGTTTCTAAACTATCTAATCTAAACTAATATCGTCTTTCATCCTGATGCTCCTAGCGTGTTGCAGGTGCTTAACCCTGCTTAGTCCCTTCGTAAGTGGATCTGTTGGGTTATCCTTTGAAGATACCCTCTTTACTACGAGGAGTCCTTCTTCCACACGATGTCGAATAAAATGATATTTTCTGTCGATATGTCGAGATCTGTCGTGATCCCTCGGTTCCTAGTCAAAGCAACCTCTCCTTCATTATCACAGAAAATTTCCATGGGCTTCTTTATGGATATCACAACTCCAAGGTCTCCAATGAAGTTCTTCAACCATATCGCCTCCGTTTGACGCTTCGCTCGTTGCAATGTACTCTGATTCGCACGTTGAATCAGCTATTGTCTCTTGCTTGGAACTTTTCCATGTCACTGCTCCTCCATTAAGGGTAAAGACCTAGCCCGACTGCGAACGGTAGTTGTCCCTGTCAGTCTGAAAACTGGCGTCACTGTACCCTCTTAACTTTAAGTCATAACTCCCTCCAAGGACTAGAAACCATTCCTTGGTCCTCCGAAGGTACTTAAGAATGTTTTTGACGGTGGTCCAATGCGCTTTGCCCGTGTTTCCTTGATATCTGCTGACCATGCTCAAAGCAAAGGCCACATCAGGGCGAGTACAAATCATAGCATACATAATCGAGCCAACTGCGGAAGCATATGGTACTCGGCTCATTTCTGCTATCTCGACTTCGGTACTCGGGCATTGACTCTTACTTAACTTGGCATTACTTTGGATCGGTAACTCTCCCTTCTTTGAGTTCTCCATACTAAAATGTTTTAGTACCTTGTCCAAGTAAGTATTTTGACTAAGTCTTAGTCTCATACTTTTGTCTCTCACAATCCTTATTCCCAAAATATAGGAAGCTTCTCCAAGGTCCTTCATAGCGAAGCACTTCCCGAGCCAGGATTTAACCTCCTGCATTGTCGGGATGTCGTTTCCTATGAGTAGTATGTCATCGACATACAATACGAGGAAGCTAACTATACTCCCACTGGTTTTGACATATACACATGATTCATCCTCGCTTCGTAGAAACCCAAACTCTTTGACTTTCTCGTCGAAGCAAAGATTCCACCTGCGAGATGCTTGCTTAAGTCCATAAATGGACTTCTCAAGCTTGCACACTCTATTGGGATGCTTCGCATTAACAAAACCCTCTGGCTGAGCCATGTAAACATCCTCAGCCAACTTCCCATTAAGGAAAGCGGTTTTAACATCCATTTGCCATATTTCATAATCATGAAATGCACCAATGGCCGGCATCACCCTAATAGACTTTATCTTGGCAACCGGTGAGAAGTTTTCATCATAGTCAACTCCGCGAGTTTGAGTGAAACCCTTCGCGACCAATCGCGCCTTATATGTGTGCACATTCCCATCCATGTCGATCTTATTCTTAAAGATCCACTTGCACCCAACAGTCTTACGTCCGGGCACATGGTCAACCAAATTCCAAACTTGGTTGCCGTACATGGACTGAATCTCGCTTTCCATCGCCTCTTTCCATTTCACAGACTTCGTGCCTGCCATGGCTTCCTTATAGTTGTTACGTTCGTCCAAATTTATTCATGTACTATCACTAATATACATGCCCCCTTCTATAGTAATATGAAAACCATATAACTGGGGTTGAACTCTAACTCTCTCGGAATGTCTAATAGGTAATGACTCGTCAATCGGTTCAACCAGAGTTTCCTCCTCGGGTTGAGCGCCAGCGTTAGAGGTTCCTTCATTGCTCGGCTCTTAAGTCTCTTCAAGATCGATTTTCCTCCCACTATCCCCTTGGTTTATGATTTCTCGTTCTCTGAAAACCCCTCTCCTCACAATGAAAACAACATTGTCACTCGGTCTATAGAAGAGATATCCAAAGGATTTTCGCGGGTAGCCGATGAAAATACATCGCTCACTATGAGGTTCGAGCTTGTCATGAGTCTCTCGTCTTACGAAAGCCTCGCAACCCTAAACCTTTATATGTGCCAACGAGGAAGCCTTCCTTGTCCACATCTCGTGAGGTGTTTTGGCAACCTTCTTCGTAGGGACTAAGTTAAGGATATGGGCTGCAGTCTCTAAGGCGTACCCCCAAAATGAGATAGGTAGTGAAGCACGACTCATCATGGAATGAACCATGTCCAACAAGGTTCGATTACGCCTCTCAGCCATATCGTTCAACTGCGGTGTCCTAGGTGGCGTCAATTACGAAACGATTCCGCGTTCCTTAAGATAGTCGTGGAATTCAAGACTTAGGTACTCTCCTCCTTGACCGGATCGAAGCATCTTGATTTTCCTACCTAATTGATTCTCCACTTCTTGTTTAAACAATTTGAACTTTTCAAAGGTTTCTGACTTGTGTTTGATTAAGTAGATGTATCCATATCTGCTATAATCGTCGGTAAAAGTCACGTAGAAGCGGCTCACATCCCTGGTGGTTGATCTAAAGGGCCCACACTCATCGGTGTGTATGAGATCCAATAGACCCTCACCCCTTTCACAAGTGCCAGTGAAGGGTGACTTGTTCATCTTTCCAGGTAAACAAGATTCGCACACGTCATCGTCCCTAAGGTCGAATGACTCCAACACTCCATCCTTTTGGAGTTGGGCTATGTGTTTCTTGTTGACATGTCCAAGACGACAATGCCACAAGCTTGCTTTATCCAAACCATTGGATGAATCAACACACAACACATCATTTCCTAAGTTATCTACAACCATCACAGTTTCATATATTCCATTGCAAGGCAATGATTCAAAATAAAATACACCATTAAGATAAGCATTAATAGAACCCTTTTCAATATCAAATGAATATCTAAAACCTTGTCTATATAAACCATGAAATGAAATGATGTTTCTTGACATATCTGGCGAATAACAACAATTGTCTAAATCTAATCCTAATCCACTATTAAGCATTAAAGAGTAAATTCTGATCTTGGTGACAGGCAACGATCTTCTATTCCCTATGATCAAATTTATCTTCCCATGCTCCACTGTAACATCCCGATTTCCAGGTACATTAATTATTCATTTATGTTGGAGATTTTGGAGAGACTCGGCGATTTGATGCTTAGACTCGCCGAGTAGAGTCGTGAATTCCATCTGGGTTAATGACAGGACTCGGCGAGTCCACGTTGTTTAATGAAACCCTAATCCCTGGGGTTTGAGGCCTATTTAAAGGGGCTTATAGCCACCAATTGCGGCTACCAGACCCCCAGAGTGAAACCCTAGCGATCTAGAGTGCTTTTGAGGAAGAAGAGGCCATTTTTGATCCTTGTGTGGGTGTTTTTGCAAGAAGAAGGTGACCAAGGAGAGAGGGAGATGAAGAGGGTGCTATTCTGTGGATTTCAGAGCCTAGGGACTTCATATTGAGGTATATATTCGATCCTTATTCAGTTTTGGGTGTTAATCCTTGAGAGTTAGGGTTTCTAGCCCATTTAGATTATGAATGATGGTGCAATTGGTCCCTTCTTGTGTTGAGGCTTCGGATCTGGATCCAACAAGGTCTAGAGACCTAAACCCCTTGATCTTTATGAGGTGATATTGGGTAGTATGAGCTTAGGGTGACATATTGAGGCCATTTCTTCAAATACAGCCATTGGGTCTTTGCATGGGCATCAAGATCGAAACTTTACGTGTTTATATTGCTTAAGGAGGCCAGATCTATGAGTTAGAGGAACGGATCTAACCTCAGGAGGTCATTTGAGCTCGAGCATGGCATGAACTCGCCGAGTACCAAGAACAAACTCGACGAGTAGGGTTAGGTTTTCCCCATAATTCACTCAGTGAGTACTTGCCGTGTTAGGGGAATGACTCAATGATGTCACACCCCCAAAGCTGAACGGTGGAAATGTTCGGGGGCGGATGACTTCATGTGGTAACGTAACAAATGAATACATAGTAAAGAAAGCAATACAACCATCATATATATAATTGAAAGTTTACATTCGTCAAAAGTTACATGTTCAAAACCAATTACAATATGATGTCAAAATATGAGATTTAACTGGCGCCGCAACGTCCCTTCTTCAAAAGCATATTGATACCTGTAATTACTGAATCCCTGGGACATACAAGTAATTTTGAAAGAGTAGATCAGCATTTAAGCTGGTGAGTTTCATAAGTATTAAATGACAATGTTTGTATGAAATGAAATGTTTTGTCCTTGTTTGTTTGTTTCTAGAAAATCCTATATTTTCTACTAGTATAAAAGTAGCCTTCTCTCAAGACCAATGTTTGTCTCTAAAAATGTATGTAATTGTAAAATAACCAATATGTTTGAAAACCTCGTAAATCAATGTATTTTTAATACCCCATGTGAGTTTTATAACCATACTTTTGACTCGGAATGCCTATACACAATGTTCTTCAGGCGTTGGAATGTTATGATGTTTATCACCCCAAATGATGGACTGTAGCTAAGAGTCAAGGCGCGGGTTGTCAAGCCTGTATAGATCTATACACAAACACCATGCTCCCCCTCCAAGGGATTCTGGTATATAATACAGGACTTCAAATGTGTACTCGAACGTACGTGAATTTAATGTCTCACAAATCGTGGTATAAAAACAGATTTACATGTTAAAATGTTTGTTTGTTCTTGTCTATGAAAGTGACTTCTTGAAAATCGTGTTTCTAGTATGTAAAAGTTAGCAATATTCTCGTAAAACTATACCTATTATAGCTTTCTAAAAGTGTGTCTCGTTTGTTTAGAAATACCTAGAAAAGGAATCACTTGTTATGAAAGTAAAGATTTTTATAGTGTCTAAGATAGACACGTATACATATAATCTAAGCAAAATGTTTAGTTTATACATGCATTACAACAATTTATATTTCAAAAGATAGAATGCTATTGTAATATATTGTATATATACGAGAGTTCCCTATAAAGTTTATAAATCACATATGATTCTCTTTAATAAAAGTGTATAATAAAACTTTATATATAACACCCGATAATAATCGTGTGTTTTACTTGTATTCCCCCCCCCCCCTAGAAAGCATATAAAAGCATTTAGAATATTTAAAAGGGTTAATTAAGGGGTATGAACTCACTTGAAAGTTTGAAGAAAGCGAGGTGGAAACCGGGCAGAGTTTCTTCTCGGGAAACGGATTTTTCTCGGGATTCTCGGGAATCTCGGGAGTAAAAACAACCTTCGGGACTTGAGCAAAATGACCGGGGCTTCGGGTTAGCACGGGCACGGAAAACGAGGCAAGAACGCAAAAGAAATGAGAGAAATGGAGCCCTTTCTTCGGAACCCTCGCATCCCTTTTATAGAGGCTGGGAACTGCCTCGGTACGCAGGGCGTACGCGTACGTTACGCATGACTGAATCCTCGACTGCCTCGGACTTTGGATGGGACAGGGGCTAGCTTCGCATAGGCCGAGACGTGGACGATCCGAGGCCTAGGCCTTGAGTATGCGGGGCGTAACTCGGCCCTATCTGATGACTCCCTTCGGATAATACCAAGTATTTATAATTAAATTTATATTTTATTTAATTAATAAACTTCTAAAATTCATATCTTCTTCATACGAATTCTGTTTTCGATGGTCTTTATATCTACGCGTAGGTGAGACTACGCTCTACAACTTTCGTTTAGATTCCGTCGGCAAATTCGGAAATTATTTTTATTATTTATTTTTAAAATGTCATGTTTAAGGAATTTCTTTAGAAATTCGTAACTTCTTTATCCGACGTCGGTTTTTGCCAGACTTTTTACCGCTGAAATACCATTGTCGAGACCTTCGATTCTCGTTTAGGTCATTCCGGCCAAAAGTCGCTCGATCTCCGATTCGAGTTTTTAGTTGTCTGTTGCTAAGCCGAATTTTGGAAAAATCATAACTTCAATATACGAAGCCGGATTTGGGCATTCTTTTTACATATGATCACGGTTTAATGATATCAAACATAGTAGGAAATTAAATAGAAACTTTTTGAACATTTTATTATCAAAGTTAATTTCATTAACTCAAAAGTGGTTACAATACTTGACTTTTTAGGTCATTACAAAGAGTTGAAATATCGGGTTGTCACATCATCCCCCCGTTAGAGGGAATTTCGTCCCGAAATTTAAAGTAGTAAGGATACTAGTGAATATGAAAAAGATGAGGGTACTTTTGTTTCATCTAATCTTCGCGTTCCCATGTGAATTCAGGTCCCCACTTGGCGTTCCAGCGAACCTTCACGATGGGTATGCGACTCTGTTTTGTTTGTTTGACCTCTCGGTCCATGATTTCTACCGGTTCTTCCACAAAGTTGAGGCTCTCGTTGATCTCGATGTCGTCGAGTGGAATAACAAGAGTCTCATCGGACAGACACTTTTTCAAGTTCAAGACATGGAAGGTTGGATGTATGTTACTAAGTTCACGCGGTAGGTTAAGTTTGTAAGCCACAGGGCCGATTCTGGCAAGAATCTCGAAAGGCCCTACGTATCTTGGATTTAGTTTCCCCTGCTTTCCAAAGCGTATTAAACCCTTCCACGGTGAGACCTTCAATAAAACATGGTCTCCTACCTGGAATTCCAAAGGTTTCCTCCTTTGGTTAGCGTAGCTTTTCTGTCGGTCTCTAGAGGCTTTCAACCGTTCACGAATTTGAACGATCTTCTCTGTCGTTTACCGTATGATTTCCGGACCGGTGAGAGTGCTTTCAGGAACTCGTCCTCTAGCTAACTGGGTATCGCCAACTTCAGTCCAGCACAGAGGGGATCTGCACTTTCGACCATAGAGGGCTTCAAACGGAGCAGCCTTTATGCTTGTATGATAACTATTTTTGTATGAAAATTCGACAAGTGGTAAATGGATATCCCATGCCTTTCCAAAGTCAATCACACAGGCTCTCAGCATATCTTCCAAAGTTTGTATCGTTCTCTCACTTTGCACATCTGTTTGTGGGTGGTAGGCTGTACTCATGTCTAGCCTAGTCCCCAGGGAACTTTGTAGTGACTGCCAGAATCTTGAAGTGAATCTACTATCTCTATCGGAGATAATGGAAATCGGAACACCATGCAGTCGCACTATTTCCCTTATGTAAGTTCTAGTAAGCTTTTCCATCTTGTCAGTCTCCTTGATTGGTAGGAAATGCGTGGATTTGGTCAATCTGTCGACGATGACCCATATGGTATCGAGTCCACCCGTCGTCTTGGGCAAGTTGGTTATGAAGTCCATAGTAATCCGCTCCCATTTCCATTCTTGTATCTTTGGTTGTTGTAGTAATCCTGACGGTTTCTGATACTCAACCTTAACTTTAGCGCAAGTAAGGCATTTACTTACGAAGATAGCAATTTCTGCTTTCATGTTAGGCCACCAGTACAGTTTCTTAAGATCCAGATACATTTTATCTGAACCCAGGTGAATGGAATATCTTGTGTTGTGTGCTTCAGCCATGACTACGTCTCTGAAACCACCATGTTTCGGCGTCCAGATTCAGTCCATGAGATAATATGCTCCACCACCCTTGACTTCTAGATTCTTTTCCATTCCTCGCAGGGATTCACCCACCACATTTTCAGGTTGCAAAGCTTCCATTTGTGCCTCCTTAATTTGTGTGGATAAGTGGGAATGGATAGTCATAGTCAGAGATTTGACCCTCCGACCAGTGTATTCCTTTCGACTGAGGGCGTCAGCTACCACGTTGGCCTTGCCAGGATGATAACGAATTTCACATTCGTAGTCATTTAGTAACTCAACCCATCGTCGTTGTCGCATGTTGAGTTCCTTCTGATAAAAAATGTGTTGAAGGCTCTTGTGATCGGTGAAAATAGTACTCTTTGTTCCGTATAAGTAGTGTCTCCAGATCTTCAGAGCAAATACCACTGCTCCTAACTCAAGATCGTGCGTCGTATAGTTCACTTTGTGTGTCTTAAGCTGTCGGGAGGCATAAGCAATAACCTTCCCTCTTTGCATAAGAACACAACCAAGTCCTTGGTTTGATGCATCGCAATACACTATGAAATCTTCTATCCCTTCGGGGAGGGATAGTATCGGTGCGGTGCACAAGGCCTGTTTCAGCGTTTGGAACGCCTTCTCTTGTTTCGCTTCCCAGTCAAAGGCCACGCCTTTCTGGGTTAATGTAGTAAGAGGTTTCGCAATGCTAGAGAAGTTCTTTATGAATCTGCGATAGTAGCCGGCGAGACCTAGAAATTGACGAATCTCTGTAGGTGTCTTTGGTGCCGACCAGTTCTCAATGGCCTTAATTTTGGAGGGGTCCACGTGTATCCCTTTCTCACTAACAACGTGGCCCAAAAATTCGACTCTTCGAATCCAAAATTTGCATTTAGAGAACTTCACATAGAGTTTCTCCGATCGCAGTGTTTCTAAGACTTTTCGTAGGTGCTGACTATGCTCTTCCTTACTTCGGGAGTAGATAAGTATATCATCGATAAAGACAATGACGAACTGATCCAAGTAAGGACGGCACACCCTATTCATTAGGTCCATAAATACCGCTGGTGCGTTGGTTAATCCGAACGGCATCACTACAAATTCGTAGTGTCCATAACGAGTTCGGAAAGCTGTCTTTGGGAATATCCCCCTCTAGTACTCATAATTGGTGATATCCGGATCGTAGATCTATCTTTGAGAAGTAGTTTGCTCCTTGAAGTTGATCAAATAGGTCGTCAATACGGGGTAGAGGATAACGGTTTTTGACAGTAAGTTTGTTCAGTTCTCTGTAGTCAATGCACATACGGAACGATCTGTCTTTCTTCTTTACGAACAAGACCGGTGCTCCCCAAGGTGAGAAACTTGGTCTTATGAGTCCTTTTTGAAGGAGTTCGTTAAGTTGACTGGAAAGTTCTTGCATCTCTGCTGGTGCTAGACGATAAGGCGATTTCGCTACTGGGGTAGCCCCTGGAACTAAGTCGATTCTGAACTCGACTTGGCGTTGTGGTGGTAATCCCGGTAGTTCTTCTGGAAAGATATCGGGAAAGTCGCGTACTTCTGGAATGTTCTTGATGTCCTTCAGTTCCTGACTTGTATCGACGATGTGCGCTAGGAATGCTCGACAATCCTTCCGTAAACACTTTCGAGCTTGGATGCACGAAATGATGCGAAGGCTTGTACTTGATTTGTCGCCGTAAGTCACTAATGTTTCGTTGTTAGGGAGATTAAGACGAACTGCTTTCTCAAAGCACATGATATCGACACGAAGAAGACTTAACCAATCCATGCCGACTATGACGTCGAAACTTTTAATTTGGACTAGCATGAGATTGATTGGGAAAGAATGACCGTCTAAAGTTAACGTACAGTCCATGTATATGCAGTTAGTGTTTTCGGTTTTTCCATTGGCCATCTCTACATTGAATGATTTTTCTAACTTGCTAGGTTTAGGTTTAAGTAAGTGAATAAAGTTTTGACTCACGAAGCTTCTCTCCGCTCCACTATCGAATAATATACATGCATATGAACTATCTAGAAGGAACGTACCAGCAACTACAGTCGGATCAGCTACGGCTTCATCGTGGCCTATCACCAAAACTCGTCCCACCCCGCCGGTATTTGCTGCCTTTGGGCAGTTCCTCCTGTAGTGGCCCACCTCGCCACAACCGTAGCAAGTTTGGCCTATACCCGCGCTGGGAACTTGAGTGATCGGCTTTGCGGGATCCTTGCAAAAACGGACAGTGTGTCCCTTTCTGTTGCAGTTGGAGCACTACATTTCCCGACAAGGTCCATGATGGTGGTAAGTGCATTTGGTGCACTTTGGAAGATTACTCCCATAAGTCTTTGTTGGGTAGGGATATGTAGGGACGGTAGTAGGTACAGTGGCAGCATTCACTGAGACCAGTTGTTTCTTCGCGGATTCTTGGGAAGACTCGCCCTTCCCTTTATTCCATACTCTCTTCCAGTTATTGTTGTTGTTGTTGTTGTTTCCCTTTTGTGGTTGTGGTGTAGCAACCGTTGAGTTCTGATGACCTCCGTAGTCAACAAGAGATTGTGCCAGTTCCTTGGCACTTTCAAAAGTGTCAGGTTTTGAAGCTAACACGCTTGACCTAATTTGGGGCGACAATCCCCAAATGTATCTCTCTATTTTCTTGCTCTCCGGAGCAATCATATCCGGGCAAAGGATTGCCAGATCGCAGAATCTGTTGGTATAAGTTGCGATATCGGCACCAACCATTCCAAGAGTCCAGAGTTCGTGCTCGAGTTTTTTAATCTCTCCTCGTGGACAGTATTCTCTCATCAACATGACTTTTAAGCTCTCCCAGCTTATGGACTTTGCCACTATCAGGGTAAGTACCTTAACGTGGCCGTTCCACCAAGCTAAAGCTCTATCAATAAGTGTGAAGGTTGCAAACTTGACTTTGCTGTGCTCGGGACAGGAGCAGATTTCAAAGACTGATTCTGCCCTTTCAATCCACTGCCTCAGAGCCATCACACCACCAGTTCCATAAAACATCTGGGGTTTGGCATTAGTAAAGTCCTTATAGGTGCATTCTCGGGGTTGCCCATGACTCTCGCCATGGTTGGATAGGTGGGTGCCAGTTCCGAGCCAGTAGTACTTGAGTTATTGATCTGTGACATGGCAGCTGCTACCGCTGCGGTGACTGCTGCTTGGAACATGACAACATCAAATTGAGGAGGTGGAGGTGGTGGTGGTATAGGTGCTTCCCCACCGTTGTTTCGTCTCGGGTTCCTACGCGGAGGCATCCTTCAACTATAGGTTGAAAAGATAAAGATAAGAATTCCATGGCATAGAAAATGTAGGTGTCTCATGAACCAAATTGCTATAGTTCGACAACAGATGATAGTATGAGTCTTAAAATAGAAGAATGAAAGTTATTTGTAAGACTGAAAATATGAATCCAGCATTTGGTTTCTTGATGAATTTTCAAGGATTGAAAAAAATACTCAACGTAGTAATAATAGTGCCACTTATATTAATATAATAGTTGATACAACGATCACGAAAATTTGACCCCTAAAAGGGTCTCCGGTTACAAAGTTTAAGAAATTTAAAGACTTTTAGCCGAGGTCCTAACTTATATCAAAATTTGAGATTTTGACAAGCACTACTTGCGACGTAGGTTTCGCTTGGAGCTTGACTCCGCATCCGATTGCTTTGACTCCATTAGACGCCTATCAAAAGCGGCTTGTTGTTCCCTCAATTCGGCGAGGGCTGCAATCATTTGCTTGGAATGCCTCGGTTTGGAGTTGAGCATTGTCTTGCATTCTGTCCAGCCTACGAATGTCGGAAGTGTGAACCTGTACTTCCACATTGACATCCCGAATCCGGCTAGCTTGAACTCCGGATTGATAGGACTGATTAGCTAGTTTGCCTACCATTACTGGGAGTGCCCGATCAGCCGAACCTCCGCCGCGGACATCGTAGAAGTCTCGGCACATGCCGTAGGGAGGGCGTAGGTTTTGTTGTTGGCTCCAATGGTGGAGGTGACTTCCCCAGACGGGATTCGGTCCTTGAAAGTTCCTTACGAAGATGGGAGGTTGTATGGGTGGTGGGTTGATCACTTCCGGCTCCAAGTCGGTACCGGAGTCATCATCCACTTCTATGGGTTCTTCGTCCTCCTCGAGATCGTCTTCAACCCATCCTCCATTCCCTTGGTTGGGAAAGTAGGGGTCGCCGGGGTGGTGAAATCTAGCCATTTGACTGTACGAGAAATAGGGTTATAAGAATTGAATAAAGTTGAAACATGCAAGATTAAACATGTAAGTTAAACTAGTTTATGTAGCAAATACTCCTATAGTATTTTAAATTCTTGTGTTTGATTCTTGTGACGTTTTTGGTAAGTTTTGACTTGTTGCTCACTACGAGCATTCCTCGATATACATTGGTCCGATCTCGGGCAAATATAGTTGATCACGCTATATTTGTCCCAAATCTGATTACATATATCGAGTTTTAATCGTAGTGTCAACTTGTCTAAATACTTGTTGTATAGTTAATAATCATGAAAATAATTTGTTGTATGCATGTATTTGTACTAAAATGAACTAACAATTTAAGTTAAACGTAACGTTGCTTAAGCGTAAAAACAAAAGAAAAATGTTTTGTCAGAGAGTATTAGTCCCTTAAGCATTTATAGTTTGTATATCTTATGTGGTTCGATATACTTAGTTCACTATAAACATTGCTCTGATAACAATCTGTCACACCCCCAAACCTGAACGGCGGAAACGTTCGGGGGCGGATGACTTCATGTGGTAACGTAACAAATGAATACATAGTAAAGAAAGCAATACAACCATCATATATATAAGTGAAAGTTTACATTCGTCAAAAGTTACATGTTCAAAACCAATTACAATATGATGTCAAAATATGAGATTTAACTGGCGCCACAGCGTCCCTTCTTCAAAAGCATATTGATACCTGTAATTACTGAATCCCTGGGACATACAAGTAATTTTGAAAGAGTAGATCAACATTTAAGCTGGTGAGTTTCATAAGTATTAAATGACAATGTTTGTATGAAATCTAATGTTTTGTCCTTGTTTGTTTGTTTCTAGAAAATCCTATATTTTCTACTAGTATAAAAGTAGCCTTCTCTCAAGACCAATGTTTGTTTCTAAAAATGTATGTAATTGTAAAATAACCAATATGTTTGAAAACCTCATAAATCAATGTATTTTTAATACCCCATGTGAGTTTTATAACCATACTATTGACTCGGAATGCCTATACACAACGTTCTTCAGGCGTTTGAATATTATGACGTTTGTCACCCCAAATGGTGGACTATAGCTAACAGTCAAGGTGCGGGTTTTCAAGCCCGTATAGATCTATACACAAACACCATGCTCCCCCTCCAAGGGATTCTGGTATATAATACAGGACTTGAAATGTGTACTCGAACGTACGTGAAGTTAATGTCTCACAAATCGTGGTATAAAAACAGATTTAGATGTTAAAATGTTCGTTTGTTCTTGTATATGAAAGTGACTTCTTGAAAATCGTGTTTCTAGTATGTAAAAGTTAGCAATATTCTCGTAAAACTATACCTATTATAGCTTTCTAAAAGTGTGTCTCGTTTGTTTAGAAATACCTAGAAAAGGAATCACTTGTTATGAAAGTAAAGATTTTTATAGTGTCAAAGATAGACACGTATACATATAATCTAAGCAAAATGTTTAGTTTATACATGCATTACAACAATTTATATTTCAAAAGATAGAATGTTATTGTAATATATTGTATATATACGAGAGTTCCCTATAAAGTTTATAAATCACATATGATTCTCTTTAATAAAAGTGTATAATAAAACTTTATATATAACACCTGATAATAATCGTGTGTTTTACTTGTATTCCCCCCCCCCCCCCCAGAAAGCATATAAAAGCATTTAGAATATTTAAAAGGGTTAATTAAGGGGTATGAACTCACTTGAAAGTTTGAAGAAAGCGAGGTGGAAACCGGGCAGAGTTTCTTCTCGGGAAACGGATTTTTCTCGGGATTCTCGGGAATCTCGGGAGTAAAAACGACCTTCGGGACTAGAACAAAATGACCGGGGCTTCGGGTTAGCACGGGCACGGAAAACGAGGCAAGAACGCAAAAGAAATGAGAGAAATGGAGCCCTTTCTTCGGAACCCTCGCATCCCTTTTATAGGGGCTGGGAACCGCCTCGGTACGCGGGGCGTATGAGGGTACGCAGGGCGTACGCGTACGTCACGCATGATTGAATCCTCGACTGCCTCGGACTTCAGATGGGACAGGGGCTAGCTTCGCATAGGCCGAGACGTGGACGATCCGAGGCCTAGGCCTTGAGTACGCGGGGCGTAACTCGGCCCTATCTGATGACTCCCTTCGGATAATACCAAAGATTTATAATTAAATTTATATTTTATTTAATTAATAAACTTCTAAAATTCATATCTTCTTCATACGAATTCCGTTTTCGATGGTCTTTATATCCACACGTAGGTGAGACTACGCTCTACAACTTTCGTTTAGATTCCGTTGGCAAATTCCGAAATTATTTTTATTATTTATTTTTAAAATGTCGTGTATAAGGAATTTCTTTAGAAATTCGTAACTTCTTTATCTGACGTCGGTTTTTGCCAGACTTTTTACCGCTGAAATACCATTGTCAAGACCTTCGATTCTCGTTTAGGTCATTCCGGCCAAAAGTCGCTCGATCTCCTATTCGAGTTTTTAGCTATCTGTTGCTAAGCCGAGCTTTGGAAAAATCATAACTTCAATATACGAAGCCGGATTTGGGCATTCTTTTTACGTACGATCACGGTTTAATGATATCAAACATAGTAGGAAATTAAATAGAAACTTTTTGAACATTTTATTATCAAAGTTAATTTCATTAACTCAAAAGTGGTTAGCAATACTTGACTTTTTAGGTCATTACAAAGAGTTGAAATATCAGGTTGTCACAAGTGAGTCAGAGGGAATTAGAGGACGGGAGTTCAAGGTGGAACTCGTTGAGTTCATAATGGGACTCGGCGAGTTGAGTCGGGGTGGCCCCGCGATTCATGCCTGGTGTAACCCGTCGAGTAGGGGAAAGACTCGACGTGTCATGCGAGACTAGAGGGTTAGTGGACACGCGTAGACTCGCCGAGTCACCCAAGTGCACTCGACGAGTTGGGTCAAAGTTTGACCGTTGACTTTGTTGATTTTGAGGGTTTGGTCACCAATGGGGTCTTTGTGTCAAGAGAGGGGTAAAATGGTCTTTTACCCTTCTGAGGATGCCAAGAGAGGGTTGAGTCTAGTCTCGAGAGTTATATTTATGAGAGTATTTACTTTATGTGATTAGGCAGAGGCTAGACCATATTTCTACCGAGTCAGAGATTTACCGAGACATCTGAGGCGAGTCTTCTCACTATACTTACCTAGAGTGGTAACAAATTTATGTGCTAGTGTACGGTTGAGTTATGTGCCGTTGTATTTGTATGCCATTTATGTGTTATTGTGATATGTGATATGCATGATTTAGAGTTTCTAGAGATAGGACCAGTGGGTCCACAGAGTTAGGGCTAGAGAGCCCACAGAGAGTTAGGACTGGAGGGTCCCACTGAGACACACTGACCAGAGGGTCAGTAGAGCTATAGCCTTGAGTGGCTAATATGTGTTAGAGTGGTATTTTGGGGAACTCACTAAGCTTTTATGCTTATAGTGTTATGTGTTATGTGTTTCAGGTACCAGTGATGATCGCGGGAAGGCGCCGTCATGATTCGTACACACACGTGGAATTTTATGTATTTTGATCTTGGGAAATGTTTTGTGGAACAGAGATATGATATAATAAGATTTTATTAATAAATGTGAATGAAAAGTGTGTTTTGAAAATGTGAAAATTTGTTTTTATTTTTACGGTGTTACATCCACATCCCTATCTCTTCTTAGGCCCTGCAAATCAGAAGAAATGTGAAAACCACATCCTGTATCAAGTACCCAAGAAATGGAATGCGATGAATCATTAGATTTAATTGTGTAAATACCTACGTAAGATGGCTTGATCTTTCTATCCTTGATGGCTTGCAGATATTTTGGGCTACTTCTCTTCCAATGCCCTATTTTATGGCAGTGATGGCACTTTGCCTCCTTCGGGTTAGAGTTGGGTTTAGCAGAACCAAAATTGGTTCCACTAGAAGAGGTACCATCTTGGGGTTTAGCCTTGTGGTTTCTCTTTAAGGGAGCCTTCCTCTTCTTACCCCTCCCTTGCCTAATTGCCAAAACAGGGGTAGCGGTTGGAGCGGGAGTTGATGCAACAGACTTATCCTTGAGATTGCTCTCAGCAGTCCTAAGCAAGCCTTGAAGCTTTCTCAAGGTGACCTCTTCCATATTCATGTGGTAGGTCATGCGGAACTGGTTGTTGCAGGGAGGCAGGGAGTGAAGGATATGTTGGAATAGTGTCTAAGGCTGTAACTATATTAGGCAAGTACTTGACCCGGTTGTGCATGGTCCTTTTGGGTTGCCTTCACCATAGCAACTTGACAGGATGATTTATAATGAGAGAAGAAATATTATTAATATATTATGAGAATAATATAAGGAATAATAATATTATGATTTGATTAATATAAATCATAAATTAATTAGGAATTAATTTAGTGACTTAAAGAGATTAATTGAATAAAGGGGCATAAACTGTCAATTGAATGATAGTTGTATTTTGGGCTATAATCCCTTAAGGATAAAGGGGGACGATTTTGAGGGCTTTGGATAGACCTTAAAATCGTCCAAGGCTTATCATTAGGGTATTGGATTGTTTAGGGCCTAAGTTATCCAATTAGGGTTTTAAGGGTGAAACCCTAGGAGCCTTACAAGTATAAATAGACCCAAGGGGTTGATGAAATCGGCACTCTTGCCTTTGGAAGAACCCTGGCCGATTTCTAGCTCCTCTCCCCTCTCTCCATAATCATCCTGTTGCTAGTTGGTGTTTGTAAGCCATTAGAGGAGTGACAATTGTGACTCTAAAGCTCCAAGGACAAGAAGATTCAAGCAAGTGATTCAAGGTAATCTTCCAAATCTGATTTCTTATGTTATTATACTAGAATTGTCATTAGAAGTCTTGGATTCAATGCATGTTCAATTAGAGAAACCTAGATCCAAGCATTAGGGTTTGTATGTGCACATAGGAATGTTCATATGGCCAAAACCCATCAGTGGTATCAGAGCCTAGATTGGTTTCTATTGAATTGATGCATTGGTTGCTTGTTTGTTGCTTGCAAAATTCGAATTTTGTGTTTCTGCCTGATGAACTCGGCGAGTCCCATAGTGGACTCGGCGAGTAGGCTCAACTCGGCGAATCCATTGTGGTACTCGGCGAGTTCGAGCGTCAGAAAGAGCTAATTTCAGGATTTCATGTTGTTTATCTTTTGGATACTTACCATAATCTTAATAGGTCAATATAAATCCGATTTTATGATATATTTGAGTATATTCTTGACCTAATTGAAGATATTTATCAATTAATTAAATATAAATTTCCTTATATGATAATTGATTAATTATTTTAATTAAATTGGTAAATTGTTTTGCAAGAAATAATTAAATAAATCAAATATGGATAATTATGTGATTAAATGTTAATTTAAATTATTTTTTATTTGATCCCCTATGTTTTGAAAAGTTTAAAACTTGCCCTCAAGTTTTGAAATTTATGTTTTGTGATTAAAAGTTTAATTTAGACAATTTAAATTTCAAACCCTAGAATTTTACAATTTTAAAATTCAACCCTATACTAATATAATATTACAAGATTAATATATATATATATATATATATATATATATATATATATATATATATGATTAAAAATGCTAGTCTTACCGTTAGTAGGCCTCATTCATGAAGCCGGTCTATAAGGTGGGTATATGGTTGCTGCCTATAAAATGGCGCTTAATGGGTGTAAACTCACACCCACCGCTTGCTTGATCGGTGGAGGGTCGTTAGCCGAACGGGTATGATAGGGCAACCTTATCTCCTCATTAAAAGCATAATATGAAATACAAAGTAACTACATGTTTTTCAAAAAATTCCCAATCCTAGTTACTTTAGGAAAAGTGAATTGATGCAATCCCATGAAATTACACTTTGCGCCCTTGCTAAGAAGTTAGTGGAGCGTGTGTGGTTTACTGGCACACTAATTGGTTCTAAGCAAAGGTGGCAAAGGATGATTCATTGTTTATCATAGTTTGATGGAGCGTGTGTGGTTTACCGGCACATCGAATAGGTGATTGTCACAATGAAGGTACCGTGTGAATTTGCATGGTAATTCACACCCACTTTGTGATCCTCGGTATCCCGGTCACAAACGAGAGGGGCATATCGAGATTTAAACATGCCATTGAAAAGTTCAATGAATCTCAACAAAAACCTAGGAATTCTCAATACATTTAGAACTTAAAGTTATGTTTTCATGGTGGAGAATTAGTGAATCGTCATTCACTTACCTTCAAATTATTTGCATGTTAGATTACGGCATCCCTTTTCTAATATGTAAATATTGTTGTTGGATCCTAGCCCTATTTTTTCTTATTGGGTGATAATTAGGGATTCAAATTCTAATCTATCTTTGTCCTTTCTATTTGCAGATGTCGAACGCGAACAACGTTGCTGCTAGCTCGTTCATATTGATGAGCCTTTGCCAAAAGGTGACTTTCGATGGGACGAACTTTAGCGAATGGATAAGATACATTCGCACAATTGCTCGCTACGAGGACAAGGAGTATGTCCTCGATGAGAAGCTCGAGAAGATCAACCCAGAAATCGCTACTCCGGCTGAAATGACTGCTTTTGAGACTCATGAACGTGATGCAATGAAGGTTCATTGCATCATGATAGCCACAATGAACGCCGAATTCCAAAAGTCCTATGAGGACATGTATCCGTACGAAATGCACCAAGACTTGTTGGAGAGATACCACCAAAACGCGAGGCAAGAACGTTACGAGATCTTCACTAACATGATCTCCGCTAAAATGGGTCATGGAGAATCTCTAACCGTGTACCTGCAAAAGATGCAAAGGTATGTCGATCTTCTTCGCAAGTTGAATGTTGACTTTGGGGAAGACTTGGCAATCGACATGGTGCTTCACTCCTTGCCTCCGTGTTACAATCAATTTAGGATGACCTACCACATGAACAAGGAAGAGGTCACCCTAAGTAAGCTCCAAGGTCTCCTTAGGGTTGCTGAGAGCAACCTCAAGGACAAGTCTGTTGCACCCACTCCCAATCCACCCGTAGCTCCTATTTTGGCCATTGGGCAAGGAATAGGCAAGAAGAGGAAGGCTCCGTCTTAGAGCCACCGCAAGGGAAAGTCCCGAGATGGTTCCTCTTCTAGTGGGACCAAAGTTGATCCCGCTAAGCCTAACCCTAACCCAAAGGAGGCAGAGTGCCACCACTACCATAAAATAGGGCATTGGAAGAGAAGCTGCCCAGACTACCTACAAGCCATCAGGGAAGGAAAGATCAAGCCGTCTTTCGCAGGTATATACACAATTAAATCTAATGATTCATCTCATGCTATTTCTTGGGTACTAGATACCGGGTTTGGTTACCACATTTGTTCTGAATTGCAGGGACTAAAAAGAAATAGGGATGTGGAGCATGGAAGAATAAATCTAATCATGGGGAACAGAAGATCGTCGCCTGTGACCAAGATTGGAGTGTATTCTCTAGTGCTTAGGAATGGTTTATGTTTAGATTTGAACAATTGTTGCTATTCGCCAGAAATGGCAAGAAACATCATTTCATTTCATGGTTTGTTTAGACAAGGATTTAGATTTTCTTTTAATAATGAGAATGGTTCTATTTATGCTTATCTAAATGGTGTCTTATATTTTGAAGCAATACCATGTAATGGAATTTATGAAACTGTTATGATTGTAGATAACCTAGGAAATGATGTTTTATGCATGGATTCTTCCAATGGTATGGATAAATCATCCTTGTGGCATTGTCGTCTTGGACATGTCAACAAGAAACGCATAGCCCAACTCCAAAAGGATGGAGTGTTGGAGTCATTCGACCTTAGGGAAGATGACACATGCGAGTCTTGTTTACTTGGAAAGATGACCAAGTCACCCTTCACTAGTACATGTGAAAGGGGTGAGGGTCTATTGGACCTCATACATACCGATGTATGTGGACCATTTAGGTCAACCACAAAGGATGGGAACCGCTTCTATGTGACTTTTACTGATGACTATAGTAGATATGGGTATATCTACTTAATCAAACAAAACTCAGAAACGTTTGAAAAGTTCAAAGAGTTCAAGAATGAAGTGGAGAATCAATTAGGCAGGAAAATCAAGATGCTTCGATCCGATCAAGGAGGAGAGTACCTAAGTCTTGAATTCCACGACTATCTCAAGGAGAGTGGAATAGTTTCACAATTGACGCCACCTAGGACACCGCAGTTGAATGGTGTGGCAGAAAGGCATAATCGAACCTTGATAGACATGGTCCGCTCTATGATGAGTCGTGCTTCACTACCTATCTCATTCTGGGGGTATGCCTTAGAGACTGCCGCCCATATCCTTAACCGAGTCCCTACTAAGAAGGTTGCCAAAACACCTCACGAGATGTGGACAGGGAAAGCTCCCTCGTTAGCACATATCAAGGTTTGGGGTTGTGAGGTTTTCGTAAGACAAGATACTCACGACAAGCTCAAACCTCGTAGTGAGTGATGTATTTTCATCGGCTACCCGCAGAAATCCTTTGGGTATCTCTTCTATAGACCGAAGGACAATGTTGTCTTCGTTGCGAGGAGAAGAGTTTTCCGAGAGCGAGAACTCATAAGCCAAGGAGACAGTGGGAGGCAAATCGAGCTTGAAGAGATTCAAGAGTCGATT
Organism: Lactuca serriola; assembly: GCF_051521515.1. Taxonomy (NCBI): domain Eukaryota; kingdom Viridiplantae; phylum Streptophyta; class Magnoliopsida; order Asterales; family Asteraceae; genus Lactuca; species Lactuca serriola. Next base: position 189,666,748 of record NC_136410.1, read on the forward strand.
GATGAAGGAACCTCTACCGCTGGCGCTCAACCCGAGGAGGAAACTCCGGTTGAACCGATTGACGACTCATTACCTCTTAGACGTTCCGAAAGAGTTAGAGTTCAACCCCAGTTTTATGGTTTTCATATTACTACCGAAGGGGAAACGTATATTAGTGATGGTACACTGATAAATCTAGATGAACCTAATAGCTATAAGGAAGCCATGGCAGGCCCAGAGTCTGCAAAATGGAAAGAGGCAATAGATAGCGAGATCCAGTCCATGTATGACAACCAAGTTTGGAATTTGGTTGATAATGTGCCCGGACGTAAGACCGTTGGGTGCAAGTGGATCTTCAAGAAGAAGACCGACGTGGATGGAAACGTACACACATATAAGGCGCGATTGGTTGCGAAGGGCTTTACTCAAACTCCTGGAGTTGACTATGATGAGACCTTCTCACCAGTTGCGAAGATAAAATCTATTAGAGTGATGCTAGCAATTGCCGCATTTCATGATTATGAGATTTGGCAAATGGATGTCAAGACCGCTTTCCTTAATGGGAAGTTGGCTGAGGATGTTTACATGGCTCAGCCAGAGGGTTTTGTTGATCCGAAGCATCCGAATAGAGTGTGTAAGCTTGAGAAGTCCATTTATGGACTTAAGCAAGCATCTCGCAGATGGAATCTTTGCTTCGATGAGAAAGTCAAAGAGTTTGGATTTGTACGAAGCGAAGATGAATCATGTGTATATGTCAAAGCCAGTGGGAGTATAGTAAGCTTCCTCGTTTTGTATGTCGACGACATACTACTCATAGGAAACGACGTCCCGACACTACAGGAGGTTAAGTCCTGGCTCGGGAAGTGCTTCGCTATGAAGGACCTCGGAGAGGCTTCCTATATTCTGGGAATAAGGATAGTGAGAGAACGAAGTAAGAGACTAATAGGACTTAGTCAGAACACTTACTTAGATAAAGTACTAAAACGTTTTAGTATGGAAAACTCGAAGAAGGGAGAACTACCGATAAAAAGTAATGCCAAGTTGAGTAAGACTCAAAGTCCGAGTACCGAAGCTGAAATAGCAGAAATGAGCCGAGTACCATACGCTTCCGCAGTTGGCTCAATCATGTATGTTATGACTTGTACTCGCCTAGCCTTTGCTTTGAGCATGGTTAGCATATATCAAGGGAACCATGGCAGAGCCCATTGGATTGCGGTAGAGAATATCCTTAAGTACCTTCGGAGGACGAAGGAATGGTTTTTAGTCCTCGGAGGGAGTGATGACTTGAAGGTGCGACGGTATAGTGACGCCAGTTTTCAGACCAACAGGGACAACTACCATTCGCAGTCGGGCTGGGTCTTTACCCTGAATGGAGGAGCAGTAACTTGGAAAAGTTCCAAGCAGGAAACCGTAGTTGATTCAACGTGCGAATCAGAGTACATTGCAGCGAGCGAAGCATCGAAAGAGGCAATATGGTTGAAGAACTTCATCGGTTATTTTGGAGTTGTACCTGCCATAAAGGAGCCCATGGAGATTTTCTGTGATAATGAAGGAGCGGTTGCCTTTACCAAGAAACTGAGGGATCATGGTAGATCTAGACATATCGACAGAAAATATCACTTTATTAGACATCGTGTAGGAGAAGGACAACTCGTGGTTAAGAGGATATCATTAGAAGATAACCCAGCAGATCCGCTTACGAAGGGACTGAGCAGGGTTAAGCACTTGCAGCATGCTAGGAGTATTGGGCTGAAGGATGATATTAGATAGAATAAGAAACGTGTAATAGATAAATGTAATTAACATTTGATGATTAAATAAAAGACTATTATTTATGAGTAATGTTACTATCTTATGTTAATTGTTTAACTATTGTTTCACTTTACATGTTTTGACTTCCAGAATAATTGAGTTTATTAAGAATAATCGAATTATTCAAATTGTCCACAATCGTTCATATGTTGGAAGTAGGTATGAATGAAGATTGTCATGAATTGGTGTGTAGATTGTGTAAATGGTATTAGTCATATCAAAAGTTTGCTGCAACGTTCATGAGTGCTTATGAACTAGTTGTGAGCATTGGAACAAACCCGCGCTTGCTGGAATCACCTTATGGAATATGATAAAAAAGGGTGATCGCAAGACGATAATATCATATGGTCTTAAAACCTAGATATATGGTTTGTCATTTGTTGATTGGTTGTACATTGATAATGCGAAACCGCATCAGTAACTTGATGTTATAAAACATATTGTTGTGTATAGTTGATTAATGAATAAGTAAATGCATATAAGTCGAAGTTTATCTGTTACTTTTATCCTAAGAGGGTAAAAGCGATATCTCAGCCGCTCGATGATTTGATTTGACTTATGTTCCGGGCCCGGTCAGAACTGAATTGATGTGTTCGATTAAGTTCTATGTCAAATAAATCTGAGATCGAGAAACCAAATGCTAGACAATTGGTTCCATGTAAATGTCTGCATGATATCTAAACAGAGGACTGTACGATCCCTTATCTAAAGGACAAGATTGATTAGATCAGAGTTTGACAACGTCTTTGAGAGCTATGATTGCTAATCGGATTATACTTGTATATAGTTACTAGACTTATCCAAGTGGGAGACTGTTGGAATAGTGTCTAAGGCTGTAACTATATTAGGCAAGTACTTGACCCGGTTGTGCATGGTCCTTTTGGGTTGCCTTCACCATAGCAACTTGACAGGATGATTTATAATGAGAGAAGAAATATTATTAATATATTATGAGAATAATATAAGGAATAATAATACTATTATTTGATTAATATAAGTTATAAATTAATTAGGAATTAATTTGGTGACTTAAAGAGATAAATTGAATAAAGGGGCATAAACTGTCAATTGAATGATAGTTGTATTTTGGGCTATAATCCCTTAAGGATAAAGGGGGACGATTTTGAGGGCTTTGGATAGACCTTAAAATCGTCCAAGGCTTATCATTAGGGTATTGGATTGCTTAGGGCCTAAGTTATCCAATTAGGGTTTTAAGGGTGAAACCCTCGGAGCCTTACAAGTATAAATAGACCCAAGGGGTTGATGAAATCGGCACGCTTGCCTTTGGAAGAACCCTAGCCGATTTCTAGCTCCTCTCCCCTCTCTCCATAATCATACTGTTGCTAGTTGGTGTTTGTAAGCCATTAGAGGAGTGATAATTGTGACTCTAAAGCTCCAAGGACAAGAAGATTCAAGCAAGTGATTCAAGGTAATCTTCCAAATCTGATTTCTTATGTTATTATACTAGAATTGTCATTAGAAGTCTTGGATTCAATGCATGTTCAATTAGAGAAACCTAGATCCAAGAATTAGGGTTTGTATGTGCACATAGGAATGTTCATATGGCCAAAACCCATCAGGATAATGTCAATCGCCAGCTCTTCATCAAAGTTAACATTCAACTTGAGAAGACGATCAACATATCTCTGTATCTTTTGCAGATGAGCAGTAAGTGACTCTCCACTACCCATTCAGGTAGTGATCATCGAAGTGATGATCTCATACCTCTCTTGCCTCGCACTTTGATGGTACCGGTCTAGCAAGTATTGATGCATCTCATAGGGATACATGTCCTCATAGGACTTTTGGAGTTCGAAAGTCACTGTCGCTAGCATGATGCAATGGACTTTCGTGGCATCACGCTTGTGGGCCTCAAAGGCAACAATCTCTTCGGGAGTAGCAATGTTCATGTCGATCTCCTTCAGCTCCTTATCAAGGACATACTCTTTGTCCTCATAACGGGTGACCATTCTAATGTTATGGATCCAATCGTTGAAACTGTTTCTGTCGAATATCACCCTCCCACACAAGTTCATGAGTGAGAAAGAGTTGGAGGAACTTGAGCCAGAAGCGTTGTTGTTGTTCATGTTCAACATCTGAAAAAGAAAAGAACAAAGTTTGATTAGAAATGAATCCCTAATTAAACACCCAAAATGTGAAATTAGGGCTTGGATCCAACAACATTATTTACATACTAGAAAAGGGATGTCGTAATCCAATATGCAAATAACTTGAAGGTAAGTGAATGACGATTCACTAATTTTCCACTATGAAAAACGAAAAGAAGATTAGGTTTTAAATGTATTGAAAACTACTAGATTCTTTTGAGATTCATTGAGCCTTTCAATAGCATGTTTAAATCGCGATATGCCCCTCAAGTTTGTGACTGGGATGCCGAGGATCACAAAGCGGGTATGAATAACCATGCAAATGTGCATGGTACCCTCATTGTTACAGTCACCTATTTGATGTGCCGGTTAACAACACATGCTCCATCGAACTATGACAAACAATGAGTCACCCTTTGCCACCTTTGCTTAGAAACCAATTAGTGTGACGGTTAACAACACACGCTCCACTAACTTCTTAGCAAGGGTACAAAGTTTAATTTCATGGGATTGCATCTATTCACTTTGCCTAAAGTAACTAAGATTGGAAATTTTGTAAAAACATTTAGTTACTTTATATAGATTCATTATACTTTTAATGAGGAAAGGTTTGCCTTATCCTACCCGTTCAACTAACGACCCTCCACCAATCAAGGAAGCCGTGGGTGAGAGTGGACACCCATTAAATGGCCATTTTATAGGCCATAACTTTATACCCTCCTTATGTTGGATTAGTGTCTAAGTCCATAACTATTTTGGTATGTACTTGACCCGATTATGAGCATGGTCCTTTTGGGTTGCCTCCACCATAGCAATATGTAGGATGGATTAAGGAGAGAAATGATTAATTATGATTTATTAATATATTATAAGAATAATATATTAAAGGAGAACTCATATTGTTTAATTAATATTAGTCAAGAATTAATTGATAATGAATTTTGTGGCTAAAAGAGATTAATTAAATATAGGGGACTGGACTGCAATTATTGGATAATTGAGTTATTGGGCTAAGGAATGCTAAAGGAACAAGGGGTAAACGAAATTATGATGGGAGCCCGTCATATTTTCGTCCATGGCCTTATCCCAGAAGGTTCCATGGGCTGCTTAGAGTTTAAGTTGTTCATTAGGGTTTTGACTGAAACCCTAGCAGCCCACACAAGTACATAAAGAACCCCTTAGACCCCAAAAACGTGGCTAACTGATTCCTTAGGGTTTCTAGACGTTTTTGGGTGCCTCTTCTCTTCTCCTTCTTCATCTAGTTGCTTAGTGGTGTTTGTGACTCCATTAGAGGTGCAGCACTTGAGGCACTAAGCTTTTTGAAGCCAATCAAAGCAAGGAATTGATTGTTATTGCAATATCACAATTAAAGGTAATTACTAAACCCTTATTTCAGTTTTTTATATGACAGATCTAGCGTTTATATCTTTGGATATTCAATTTCATGTTCATTAGACAAACTATATCCAAAAGCTATTAGGGTTTGCATGTACACCATAGGAATGATGTTTTGCTCAAAACCCATCACCTTATAGATCGGCTTCATGAATGAGACCTACTAACGATAAGACTAACATTTTAAGTTTTATATATATATATATATATATATATATATATATTAATCTTATAATATTATAAAGTATAAGGTTGAATTTTAAACTTGTAAAATTATAGGGTTTGAAATTTAAATAGTTCAAATTAAACATTTTAATCATAAAATTTAAATTTCAAAACTTGAGGATATGTTTTGAACTTTTTTAAAACATAAAGATCAAATAGCAAATAATTTTTCAATTAAACATTTAATTTAATAGTTATCTAAATTTGACAAAGTCAATATTACTTGCAAGATAATTCAACAATTAATTTAAGTAATCAAGTATTATCACATAAGGAAATTATTATTTAAACAATTGGTAATTATCTTTTGTTTTGATGAGGATATTGACAAAAAGGTAATAAAATTCGGATTTTATTAAACCAAAACAATTTAGGTAATTATCCTTAACCAAAACAACAAGAAATCTCGAAATTCCCTATGTCTGACGCTTCGACTCGCCGAGTCCACTTATGGACTCGTTGAGTTCATCAGGCAGAGAGAAAAAACGATTTTTTTTCAAGCAAGAATCAAACACAAAGCATCAAATTCAAGAGAAGCCAATCAAGGCTCTGATACCACTGATGGGTTTGAGCCATAAGAACATTCTTATGTGCACATGCAAACCCTAATGCTTGGATCTAGGTTTCTCTAATGAACATGCTTTTCATTCAAGACTTGCAAATCCTAGATCTAGAGTAAACAATTCGAAATTAACATAATAAAATAGATCTTGATGATTACCTCTTCTTGAAAGCTTGAATCTTGTTATCCTTGGAGCTTAGAGTTACAAATGTCACTCCTCTAATGGCTTACAAACACCAAGAAGCAAGAGGATGATTTGGAGAGAGTTGTAGGCACAAAATTGGCTCTAGGAACTCCTTAAGGTTTCTGGTAGCCGATTTCAGTAACCCTTGGGGTCTTTAAATACTTGAGCTGCTAGGGTTACAGCCTTAAACCCTAATTGGATAACTTAGGCCTTAAGCAGTCCAAGGATCCTTCTAGAATAAGGCTTGGACGAATTCAAGGAGTCCATACACCTTAATTTTGTCCACCCTATGATCTATAAGGATCCACAGCCCAAAACCAACTATCATACAATTGACAGTTCTAGTCCCCTTTATTTAATTAATCTCTTTTAGCCACAAAATTAATTCTTAATTAATTCTTGTCTAATGTTAATTAAACTATATGATTTCTCCTTTAATATATTAATAAAACATAATAATCTCTTTATTCATAAATCATCCTATCATGTTGCTTTGGTGAAAGCAACCCAAAAGGACCATGCACAACCGGGTCAAGTACTTCCCAATTATAGTTATGGGCTTAGACACTAATCCAACAATATGAACATCTTCTTAATTGCTTGAATCATATAGTTTTGTGAAAACAAGATTGTATGCCTAGTATTAGTAAACATGAACCTAAGGTTAACTACAAAATAAGTAAGTTAATGTGTGAGCATGTGTGATGACCAATCACACATGAGTTAATTAAATTATCAAATTTGATTAACTGTTATTACAAGTCTTGCTTGATACGAACTGGACACTAGGAAACCTATTAATTTAATCAACTGATCACTTTTTGAATTGACTTGTTTGCTAAAGGATTAGTAATAGTGAACATGAACCTAATCATTTTAGAAATCAGTGAACATGAATAAATAAATCTATGTGTGCAATTGTCTATGATTTTAAGATGTAATCTGTCTAAACCAAAGTACTTAAAGAGATTTGTCTTCTGTCAGCTTATCGAGATTTGCTATTTATTTTTTTGTTTGAGATTTAATTCCATAAAACCTTTCTTCACTGCTTTTGTGTGTTTTGTGTAACCTATAATCAAACAGTTTAAATTAATTCACTACCGTTCCCCTTGTGTTCGACACTCTTGCTTATAAAAGCTATATTATACTCGATCGGGTTCACTGCCTGTAAGGGGTGGTTTAGATGCGATAAACTAGAAATTATAAATAAAAAATTAGTGCATTAAATATTCACATCAACATCCTATCATTTCTATCTCGAGAGTAGTTAATCATTCCTTAACATGCCTATTACCAACACATACTCATTCATGAAACTTACACCAAACATATAGCCACTCGTACATACTAATCATACATAATGCTGGATCATATAGACATTCGAATACTTGACCCTACCCTAATCCCTTCGTCATAAAAGAATAGGAAATAAGGTTAAATCAAACATTCTCAGTCTATAGAATCTTTGTTATGTACAACTATGATGCACATACTAAGCAACTACAGTAATGATGTCAATTTCATCTAACATAAAAGAAGTCCTCCTAGGCAATCAGACATCATACATCAGAATTACATAGGATTCCGATTGGGTTTGGGTAGGGGTGTAAACGAGTCGAGCCGAGCCTGAGCTTGACCAAGCTCGAGCTTGGCTCGTTTAATTTTGAGGAAGCTCGAGCTCGATTCGAGCCTTAAAATGAAGCTCGGGCTCGGCTCGTGAACAGTTCAGTGGACTCGCGAGCCTAATCGAGCCTAAACGAGCCTCCATGTATATATATATATATATATATATATATATATATATATATATATATATATATATAGGCTCGTTTAAGTTCGTTTAGGCTCGCGAGCCCACTAACTGAAGCTCTGCTCGAGCCCGTTTAATAAGCGAGCCTCATATTTAGGCTCGAGCTCGGCTCAGGCTCGTTTAATTTGATCTTGAGTCGAGCTTTTAACGAGTCGATCCGTAGTAGCTCGGCTCACTTACACCCCTAGGTTTGGGTTTCAACCTAAAATCGAACCGAGAAGAAGTTTGAAACTGATGGGTTTGTGTTGGCTTTTAATTATTTAAAAACCGTTGTTGTCTGTTTTGGATTCGGTTTTAGGTCAAAACCGAACCAAAACAACTCATGCACACCTCTAGTTTGGTTGAATTTGATAAAGTGGAAAAATTTAAGTTCTAACTATCTTTATTTTTTCAGTGATACAATGAAAATCAGTTGTTTCCATTTGAATTTATTAATTAGAAACGGGAGAAATTTGAAGTGTTCTTGAAGATGAAGATCATAAATTGGGAGAAGAAGTTAAGTCGGATGGTAGTGGTGTGAGAGAAATCTTGTTATTTTACAAGCATTTAACGGAATGAGAGTAACGCTAATTATCTTAAGGACCAAAGTTGATGGATTTGAAAACCTACGGATCTTTGTCATCAATTTTTGAAAAGTAAAACCAAACGTGCACAAAGATACATATCACGATCACATGGACCAAATTCGTAATTTACTTTTACAAATACCTCAAATAAGGAGGATCAAATCTACAATATAAATGTTTTGGTACTAAACTTATATAAGACCAACTATACTCATACTCAGGACCAAAAATATAAAGTTACTTAATAAATAAAAGATTAAATAAAAAGTCCATATATACAAACATATCAGCATCATGTAGATAGTCTAAAAAAAATTTCCAAAGTCGACCCCACATTAAAAAACTAAACCGGATAATCCTTCAATTACAAGTTATTTATTGATGCCAAACCATGCTTCCATAGATTAAAATCGATCTCAATTATATAATTAAAAATACATTGGAATCTTTAATAATCTATTAAATACAATTCAAAGATTAAAAATTGAAACAACAAAATGAGATAGCCTGTGGCTGAATAGTGAAGTTGACCCTTAGTGATAATTCAATTCATAAGCACGTTCACTACTTTGTTTTATACAAAAGGAATGTGGTAGTGAAAAGTGACAAGGTTTTACTCCAATTCTTTTGTCTTTTCATTATTGAGCAAATATCATCACATACAATGGAATATAGCTGGACCACCAATAATTTCTCTTTGGGCCGCTCTACACTAAGTTCAATCATACTTTAACCCATCCGGATTATAGCCCGGTTTCCTAGTATAACATGTGGCCTTTTAGTTTGGTTTTCTAGGTTTCCTAAAGAGTAAATTATAGGAATGGTCCCTATGGTTTGGGGTAATTTGTACGTTTGGTTCTTAACTTGTTTTTTTAACTTGGAAGGTCCCTATTGTTTGTTGTTGTTGCGCGTCTGGTCTCTGTCTTATCTAAAAAGACTATTTTGCCCTTAATTTTTTAATTTATTCAAATAAACACACCCCAACCCCACTTCCACATCACATTACCTTATCTTATCCACCCCATCTTATTTAAATAAATTAAAAAATCAAAGGCAAAATAGTCTTTTTAAATAAGACAGAGACCAACATGCAACAAAAACAAACTGTAGGGACCTTCCAAATTAAAAAAATAAATTAGCGACCAAACGTACATATTACCCCAAACTTTAGGGACCATTCGTGTAATTTACTCTTTCCTAAATTTAAAACCAGATGTGTATAAAATCTAAGGTTTGGCTTTTAGATGTTTAACTTTGTTTTGTTTTGGTCAAATGTTTTCTTTACTTATGCTAGGCATGTTGGATGGTATATCCACATCATATTTAAAAGCCGTATTAAATAATATTAAAATCAGAAATCAGACAAAAAAATTAGTTGTGTGGTGAGAAAAAAAAAAAAAAAAAAAAGAAGACTTCTTTGAGTCTTCCCTAAGTCCACCATCCATGAGATAGAAAAGGTGCCCTTTTTTCCATAAACCCATTTGGAAAATCCCACAAAGAACCCGTCTTTTATTTATCATTATCTATACACATAGCTTTCAATCATCACCCACATACAAGTTGACTTGAAACAACATGCATACCACTAAAAATTCATCCAGAAAAAAATTCCACAACTTGTAAGGTACAAGTAACACCAACACATTTTTGTTCAATATCATGTACCACCTCCACTGCATTGGTTACAACACCCGAAAGCATACGAGACATGTTACTATCCTAGTAACCTAATCCCTTCTTAGTTCGCCCATACTGTCCTACCCAAAAATATCATATACGAAATAAATCAAATACACAACAATTATCCAAAAAAAACATTACCATTTCGACTACATAAGATACAACACCTTAAAGCATATGAAACCTGAGTTTCAGATACATTAACAGATACATAACAATCTGCTAGATTACGAACAATTACATAAATAAATGAAGTACACATTACTATTTCGACTACATAAGGTACAACACCTTAAAGCATATGAAACCTAAGTTTCAGAAAACATCAGATACACAACAATCTGTTAGATTACGAACAATAACATAAATAAACCAAGTACACAACGATTATCCAAAATAACATTACCATTTCGACTACATAAGGTACAACACCTTAAAGCATATAAAACTTGAGTTCCAGTTCCAGATACACATCAGATACACAACAATCTGCTAGATTACGAACAATAATATAAATAAATCAAAATCAATTCAAATACACAACAATTATCCAAAATAATATTACCATTTTGACTACATAAGATACAACACCTTAAAGCATATGAAACCTGAGTTTCAGATACATTAACAGAAACATAACAATCTGCTAGATTACGAACAATTACATAAATAAATCAAGTACACATTACCATTTCGACTACATAAGGTACAACACCTTAAAGCATATAAAACTTGAGTTCCAATTCCTGATACACATCAGATACACGACAATCTGCTAGATTACGAACAATAATATAAATAAATCAAAATCAATTCAAGTACACAACAATTATCCAAAATAATATTACCATTTCGACTACATAAGATACAACACCTTAAAGCATATGAAACCTGAGTTTCAGATACATTAACAGATACACAACCGTATTTAGATTACGAACAATGACATAACAAACCGATATAATATCAATTGCAAATCTCAAATGCTAACAAACTCTTTATGAGCAAAAGATATTGATGCTATTGAAACAATAATTCGATCTACAAATCAAATATTATATAACGTCTTTGCGTTCTGATGAAACAATACCGGAAAGCGGGGAAAAAAATATACAACTAAATCTCCCCAAATGGTTTAAAAAAAAAAGACTATGTAAAACCTTTAAATCTAGAAAAAAAGTACACTAATATTATCCTGAAACAGCTTCACGAACACAATTCCCAGGCAAAAGATACTTGTACTTATCGGCATGATTCAATAGATATGAAGGAAGATGAACACCCGAATAAGAATGAGGGATCCGACCCATTTTCGAGATAATATCCCTGAAAGTGTACTCCTCAGGAAGCATATCGTACAAGTCATCCCCATTGCAAATCACATTCTGAATTCTTCTCGGATCAAGAAAGTGCGAAAATCTCACTCGATCTGTATGGCTATACGCTTTCATCTTGAACACAAAATCGCTGATTTTTCTGAAGCAGAAGCTACAATGCCACCCTGAATCCGCTAACAAGAAGTCTGTTTGTCTGTAATGAACGTATCTCGTTTTCCCCTTTTGATATTGGTGAACGGAGGCCCTCCAGCTGTCATGATCGACGTTGAATTCGAAGGAATACAAGTAATTGTTCAAGTTCAGATGAATCACCGGCGGAGGTCCGTCGCACCATCGCAAAAGATCGATGGTATGAGCACTCGGGATTTCATCGACGTCCGACATTATCAACAAATCACCATCTTCAATTCCGGCGATTCTGAGAAGATGATCGAGTGCCACTCGTTGATAAGCTTCTTCGATAAACGGATTTTCCCCCTTTCTAAATCGTCCGCCGATTGTCCCGTAGGTTAATCTAGTTTCAATGAAATCGAATTTTTCTCGATTGATTGCGAAATAGTGGGGTTTCGGGATGCTTGTGAAGGTGGAATTCGTTTCGAGAAGAACAAATTGAGTGATGTAAGGGTGGAGTTCTTTCCATCTGATTTTAAGCATGTCGACCTCGTTGTTGAAGAGAACAGCGTCGTATACTTTCCGGGGGTAATCACGGACTTCCCAACCATGGAGTTTGCAGAGCGACGCCATTGAAATGTTTTCATGATAGTAATGAGGAATGTGAACGAAAGGTTTTGGAGGAGATTGCCATAAAGGTCTCAAAAAGTAGGTTACTTTTTGTCCATGGAAGTAAATACCCACGAAACCAACTGGTATCACTATAAATAATACAAGAAGCGTCCGTAGATCCAGGGTTTGCATCATGCAACGAATTCGATCCATTCTGCTTACCTCCTGAAAATCCCAATTAACAAATCAATCAAAACCCCCAAAATCGAAACAAATTGAGATGAAATCGATGAAGATTAAACAAACCTGACTACAGACGTTGTCCCAATGGTCATCCGTCTTCTTATTGGAAGATGAATAACCATCAGGCATGACGAGGGCTCAAATCAAACAATCGGAGGATTAGGAAAAGTTGATTTGAGCCCTCTAAGAGGGCTAATTCTTTCTTCTCTTTTGCTGTAGAAATCAGCAGAAAACCTGATCAAATGCCTGCGTTTGTGGGCACATATGCGAAATTTTGAATTGAAAAAGTGGATTAGTGGAAAGTGTTGTGGTTATATAATAACGAAGTGAAGTGTCCTGAAAATCCGACCAAAATTTCAGGGGCTCGTGCTACGATAATGCTTTCAATTCGAGCCTCTAAATTATAGCCGTTTGCTCTAATCAATGGTTGTTTACTATAGAGAAAAATAGATACAGAATGTGTGTATATATAGTACGTATATGAGTATATGCTATATAGATACAGAGTGTGTGTGGACCAATAAAAATGAAAGATTAGCCCGTCAAACACTCTTGTTTCTTTTTGGAGATTAAATAAAGGTAATTAAAGAAGAAAGATTTTTAATTTTTTTTCCTCATGGAGAAAGTGATATGATAAGGTATCTTCCAAAAAAAAGGTAGCTGAAAATTTCAATATCCTATCTAATAAACATTTTGTATAAAATTGTTTGGTAAAATTTAGGGGCACGCATGAATCGGTTTGGGTCGGTTTCGATGCAAAACCAAATCCAAATCAACATCGGTTTTTAGATAATTTCTTTTCAAATAATTTAAAATTGAAGCGAACCCAAATCAAAGTCCATCGGTTTGGTTTCTTGGTTTAAACCTGTACCCAATCAGAATCTCGTGTAACGCTACTGAAAGATGATAAATTATTTTATAGAGGTACGTAGGATGGATGTTTTCTTACTTTGGACAATATTCGATGCATACCCCCATATGTATTAACCATTGAACTAGGCATTTGTTTTGGTTATATTTAACGGGAATAGGTGAATATATGTATACATATAATTACACAGTAAATATATATATAAGACCATCTGTTATATCCACCACTAACCATTTTAGTGGTGAATGTCGCATCATTACCACACACAACCACTAAAAGGTTGGTATACCCACAACTATAACTAGGGATGAGCATATGACCCGTTGGACCGGACCAGACCGGAAAAAAAATCAGGATCGGACCGGATATTCAGATTAGTGGGCCGGTTTTCGGGTTTTGTTTTTACCACTATTCGGGCTTCGGGTTTGGACCCGACCGTACCCGGAATACGGGATTTAACCCGGACCGGACCGGAAAACTTTTTCACCTTAATTCCTTTTTTATATATTTTAGAATATATAAATAATAATATTGACTTATTAGTTAATGCTATAAAGCTTTTATTGAAATATAAATTATTTCTACAAAAAAGAATGTATCTAATGTGATTCCGTATTAAAATTAAGTACCACATGTCTCACCAAATTGAATATTCTGTAATGTATCTATCGTAGTATTATTTACTAGTTTATAACCCGTGGAAACCACGGTTACAAAATTAATTAAATATTCATAGTAAAAAATTCAAAATTATTAATCAATTATTTATATAAAATTTTAAATACATTATTAATTAAGAGATTTTTTTATTAGTTATGTAAAATTATAATTATTGATTCAAATAAATATGTGTAATTAATTTATCATATATATTAGACTCTTTTTATTTGTGAACTAATGAAAACAATAATATAAAATTTAAAATTTAAAATAAAGAATAAATAGATTGACAAATAACGTCACATTAATTAGAAGGTTTAATGAATTTAAAATGAAGAATTAATAGAATGACAAGTGGCGTCATATTAATTAGGAGATCTAATATTATGACACTTGGCAAAATGACTACTCTTTTATTAGTATAGAGAATTAGACTTTTTTTTTTCTAGAAAACATGAACATTTATTTACTATTAGTGTTTTTAGAAATTGTGAGGCTCGTCCATACGAGCGACAACTAAAAAAAAACCTTTGTGCGGCTCTTCCATAGTTCACGGCAGTGACAATTATTTTTTGGGTTCGGCCCTCCAACTCTCCATCGCATTCCACCGTTACAAAAAAAAACGATCCAATTCGGTCCAAAACCCGAAAGTCGGTTTAATACTTGGAACCGGACCCGATACACACAAAAACGGTCCGGTTTTTGGGTAAGGTAATTCACGATTTTTGGTCTTCGGGTTTTCGATCTTTGGGCTGGTCCGGTCCGAGTCTTGCCCGTTGCTCATCCCTAACTCTAACCCTCTTATTTTTTAATTTTTAAATAATATATATATATATATATATATATATATATATTGTAGAGAGAGATAAAGAAAGTTAAAGAGAGAGATAGAAAGAGAAATAAAAATATTGGACGTTGGCTTCCGTTATGTGCACCACAATCCACCACTACTACTAGTTACCACTAAGTAGTGAAATGATGTGCACTATAATGGTTAGTGGCCACATATACCACGGAGGGGCTCGTTCTTGATATACCAAATGACCATTGATAACAAGAATCGAATGCAAGAGATGTATATATGTCACATTTTTTTCTGAAGTAATAAGAAGTAAGTTAAATATTTATTTAAAAAAAGACAATGTCCTATTATAGCATCCCTTCTTAGGTTCGATGGTGAGGTGATATGGTTTTTTCTTAAGTAATAAGAAGTAAATTAAGTATTTATTTAAAGAAAAAACAATGTCCTATTATAGCATCCCTTCTTAGGTTCGATGGTGAGGTGATATGACACTACATGAGGTCGTCGAACACTACACTATAAGATGGTGTGACTTATGTGACAAGTGGTAAGCCCCCACACTTATTTATTTTTGTTTTTTTATTATTTATTTATTTTTTAATTTTAATGTTTTTAACATTGATAAAACCGTAAAACTGGTCCATGTGGTATGCATTTTCTTTTGGATTTTTGTCTAAATCTTAACTTTTTTGGCTTAGTGCTCATTTTGATCATGTTTCTATGTAGTTTTGGCCATTCTGAAATTTGATATTACTGTAATACCCTTATTAATTTATTTTCATGTTTTATGTATTTTAATAGTTAAAAAAACATTCAAGGGCCCACCCCCCCTCTCTCTCTTTCTCTCTCTCTCTCTCTCTCTCTCTCTCTCTCTCTCTCTCTCTCTCTCTCTCTCTCTTCTTTGAGACATATGCATCGATCCTCCTCAACCCACTTATCTATTCTTCATCTTCTTTGTGGCTTTCCCTATCATCGTTTGCTCTCTAATAATCACTAGCAGTATCATCGCTCCACAAATGCTCAAAATTTTCCACTCATTCACAAATTAAAGTGAGCTAACTATATAGTAAGCATTGTATTCATATAGACTCATGAATGAACTGACTCTTGTATGATTCCTTGTACTTGGAATAGTAATTAGTATCTCCTAACTATACCTATAATAGCTACTAGTAATGTACGTGTATATCCGA
The DNA here is from genome assembly GCF_051521515.1 of Lactuca serriola. NCBI lineage: Eukaryota > Viridiplantae > Streptophyta > Magnoliopsida > Asterales > Asteraceae > Lactuca > Lactuca serriola. The sequence goes on from NC_136410.1 coordinate 189,682,898, forward strand.
AGTATGCCTTTGCTACCCAAAGGAACTGAACTAACTGATGGAACTTTTATGTCTATATATGTATACATGATATATAACTAATATTTAGACGACATCCGGACGAATAACCGATGCCCTAAGGCCACATCTCAATGAGGAAAAGGAAATAAAGTGAGCTAGCCGTCCTAAGTCCTTTAAACATTACTTATATAACTATACATATATAGGCATGCATTTTGACAATATAAAAGTATAAAAGAAGTTTTGTAAAACCTTTGAAAAGTTTAATAACTAAGAAATGATGACTTGATGTCAGTTTGTAAAACGATTTGAAAGCAGTTTGTTTGATAAGAACATCTTTAAGTATAAGGAAACCTTTATTTGAAACACAATTGTAATAAAGTTTGAAAGTAAACATACAGTATGTAAGACAGTTTGATAAGGATTTTTAAACAGGTAAAAACATTTGAGAAAGCCATTTGAAGTAATCTGTTTGGTAAAACAGCTAAAAGTGTAGTAAATCCATTTGTATGCTAGTTATTAATCACATGTGATTGATGTACTAACTAGCATGATTCAACTTGTATTCCCTCCTATAAAAGCATTTATAAACATTTAAAACATTTAAAAGGGTTATTTAAGGGGTATGAACTCACCTGTAGTGAGTGGATCGGATGGAAGTGTCGGACAAGTGCTCGGTGTCAAGTGAGGACTTAAACACACACAATGATCCTAATAACATATAAAGACATATGTATATATATACAATTAGTGATTATAAAACTAATTAGACAAGTATAAACATCATAATGTGTGGAAAACACTTTGGTCAAAGTGTTAGGAGGCTATTGGGTTGCACAAAGGAGTATAAGGCTTCGCATGTGAGTTTATGGTCCATAGACAATACCTCAATGGAGTTTACGGCCTAGGGGAGTTTACTCCTGGCCGTAAAATCTCTAATGGGTCTACATTTGAGGCTTAAAGGCAAGGTGTCTTAAGTGGTTAAGTGTTCCAAGGCTTAAACAAGAGGCTAGGTGAGTTTAAGGTCCAAGAATGACCCTATCTTGTGTTTACAGCATGGGGACCACTTTCCCATGAGTTTACAGCTGTAAAATCATGGTAGGAAGTACCATTTCGTTACTTGAAGTCCCTAGCTCAATGGTGGTTGGTTCTATGCTAAGTTCTAGTCAATTGGAAGGAGGAAAGGGCATCATTGCACCCTTATAGGGACTTTACGGCGTTAGGAGATCCTTCGCCAGAAACTCTCATTCAACCCTCTATTCTTGATGATTCTAAGCTCTAAACATGTTAATCCTAGTGTACAACGAGTTAGAACAATAGTACTTACGATCTAGGAGCTTGAATGGTCGTTTTTGGCCAAGAACACTAGTGTGTGTTCTTGGTGAAACTTGAAGATCTACAAAATGGTATGATTTCATGGATGAAATCATGTAAGATCACCAGTTCATGTAAGATATCAACTAGTTATGACAATAAACTTACGAGTTTTGAAGATCGGGGACGAAGGTCGGGATGGTACTTGAGAGGATTTCAGCCAAAGAAGTGAAAGAATGGAACAAATGGCCAAAATAACGACATATAGGGGGGTTTACGGCCCATATGGAGTTTACAAACATAAACTCCATTGAGGTGGCCGTGAACTCCTTGTCAAGTTGTTTTTAAGACTTGCTCTTTGTGCTATAGATTCAACAGATAAACCCGACACTTATCCCTTAAGTGTACAAGGATTAGAACGCTCAAATAAACTCCAATTTGTGCTAAATGATAGAAGGAATGAGTTTGAATTTCAATGAAGTGTTAGACTGAACAGGATGGAAAATTTCGGGTTGTCACATCATCCCCCTGTTAGAGGGAATTTCGTGCTGAAATTAGAATTTAGGTAAGGAAGTAGGTATGAATAATCGAGTCAAGAGGTGGGGATACTTCCTATTCGATTGATTCTCGTGTTCCCAAGTGAATTCAGGTCCTAGGTTAGAATTCCAGCAAACCTTCACTAATGGGATGTGGCGTTGCTTCATCCGCTTGACCTCTCGGTCCATGGTCACTAAGGTTCTTCTACGAAGGCAAGACTCTTGTTGATCTCGATCTAGTCGAGTGGGATTACAAGAGTCCTGACGGAAAGGTGTTTTTTTTCAAGTTCGAGACGTGGAGGGTAAAATGTATGTTACTGAGTTCACGGGTAGGTTGAATTTGTAAGTTACAGGGCCGATTCCGGAAAGAATCTTGAAGGTCCTAACTATCTTGGATTTAGCTTTCCACGCTTTCTAAAGCGTTTCAAGCCTTCCCAGGGTGAGACTTCCAAAAGGATTTGGTCTCTCACTTGGAATTCCAAAGGTTTCGACCTCTTGCTTATCTTCCCAGTCAAGGGCCGCTCCCTTCTAGATCAAATTCGTAAGAGGTTCCGTAATTTGCGAGGAGTTCTGAATGAACTACGACAGTAGGTCAGCGAGGCCTGGGATTTGGCGAATTCCCGTCGGTGTCTTCGGTGCCGAAAACTTCCCAATGGTTTTGATTATTATAAGGGTCCTCAAGAATTCCCACACCACTTACAGTGTGTCTTAGGAATTCGACTCTTCCTTTCCAAAACTCGTATTTAGAGAACTGCGCGTAAAGCTTCTCTGATTGTATTGTTTCCATTGTTTGTTGTAGATGCTCTTCATGATTTCCTTCTTACTACGAGAGTAGATAAGTAAGTCATTTACAAGGACAGTGACGAACTGATCCAAGTAAGAATGGCACACCCTATTCATTAAGTTTATGAATACCACATGCATATTGGTCCTATCCGAGGGGTATCACTACGGACTCGTAGTGTCCGTAACGAGTTTGGAAGATTGTCCTCGGAACATCCTTCTTTAAAACTCGCAACTGGTGATATTCGGATCTCAGGTCCATTTCTGAAAGGTAAATCGTTCCTTGTGGTTGGTCAACCAATTCTTTTATGCGAGGCAGATGGTAATGGCTTCTAATGGAGATCTTGTCGAGGTCTCTGAAGTTGATGCTCTTATGAAACTATCCATCTACCTTCTTGAAGAATAAGACTGGAGCTCTCCAGGGTGAGAAGCTTGGTCTTTCCATTCCATGCTGAGTAGTTCGTTAAGCTGTCCGGATGGTTCTTGTATCTCCGTGGGTGTTAGTCTGTAGGGCGTTCTGGTTACAAGAGTCGTATTGGGTTCTAAGTTTGTTCGCATGATGATGCGATTACTCGTAGTCTTGGGCAGTCTCTGTCCTGAAGTTCATATTAGAATTCATACATGGTTCATCAATCACAGTCTCGTGTATACGAGTTGTATATAATTAAGATTGAAAAGGTAGTCGAATAAATGATTCTTCTTTAAGCTCACATCCCAACGAGGAAAAGAAGTTAAAGTGGAATCATCAATTCTAAACCTATAGAACCTTGATTATAGACCACCCCTGTGTATACATTCTTCAGCGATAGATCAACCATAAGGGTCCTTGGTTTGAACTTGACGTACTGTACGAGTGGTACTCTGGGGAGGTTTGCTGAGGTTTCTTCGAAAAAGATAAGAAACATGAGGTATTATATGCATGAGTACTTCGGAATTCTGAAATGACGGCTTCGCTGGAAAGACGTTTACGGAGAAAGAGATGTACGCATGAACTGGTATGTGAGGATCGAATGGACTCAAGTTGTATGATAATATCAGACTCAGTTGGAAATAAAGACATTAGACTTGATCATAAAGGCGTTACAGACAAAACCCAACAGTGCAACTTTTAACAGAGTTACAGTACTATAGATTTACTGCAAGACTATTGCTACGAAGTAGGTATACTACAAAAGACAAGTATATGCAGCACGAGGGTCCCTTAGCTGATGGGATCTCGCAAAAGATAAGACTCGAGTTGCACTAGTTTTAAACAGTTTATGAGTCTGTTACAACGAACGCCTTAGATAATTTAACGTGGGTTTGGAGTAGTCTCTCCTGCGGCAGTGATCCTTAGTATCTTCCCGTCTACGCCAGAGTTCTTTGTTATTGGACAGACCTTTTTGAGGTGTCCAAATTCACCACATTGGTGACATATCTGGCTTGTACTAGCATTGGTGGTGGAAGTGAGGTGTCTGGTCGAAATTATGTGAACGTGGGCACTTTCATTGCTCTTTCCTTTTGGACAATTCCTATGATAGTGTCTTGTCTCACCACAACTATAGCAAACCTGGCTGGCTCCGGTGGTGGAAGTGGTTCTACAGAAACGAGCAATGTGCCCCATCTTGTTGCAATTTTTGTATTGCAATACTCGGCAAGATCCATTATGATGATAGTTACACTTGTTACACTTCGGGAATGTTCCCTCATAACGCTTGACCGGTGCTGATGTGGCAGGATTCGCCACTGGTTGTTGTCGCATGGCAAGCCTTTGAAATCGCTTGCGTTCTGTTTGGGCTTGACGCTTCCGTTTCTTGAACTTTGAGTTGTTGTTTTGGGTGTTGGCGACTGTTACTATTGTTGATTTCTCGGATCGTTACCATGACCGGAATTTTCAACCCCGTTGTCAGTCTTGTTTGCGTTGCCAGAGCCGAGGTGTGCAAGGAAAGCTGTCACGGCAGCTGTTACCGCGGCTTGGAATGTAGCGGCGTCGATAGGAAAGATAGGGGTTTCGTTGTTCGGCTGGCTATTTCCGGATGACAACATGATTCTATAATACGAAAGATAAGGAGTTCTTGAGCGATTATGGTTGACCCTAGATATATTTCGATCGTTCATGTAAAGAGTAGAAGTATTGTCTCGGGGGTTTGACCTACATCCCTATGATGCAGTCTTAGTACAGAGTAAAAGTAAGTTCATAGTATGGTCTCAAGACGTTTGACGTTCAAACCAGGGGTACCATTGGTTGGTGAATAACATGGTCCAACCTTTGAAAGAAAACTATGAATGATCCCTGAGCTAAATTTCTCTAGTCCAATAACTCGACTAGAGTGGGTTTCAGGTAGACCCCAACGAAAGTATGATAAAAGTATTTGAACAATGAGTGACACAGAAGTTAGGTGACTTTCAATATCGATATTTATGACGAAATAAGTTTGGGAAAAATTAACCTTGTAGTAGGTCTTACATCACATTCGAAGTAGAAAACTCTTTGACAGCATAAAGGCCTAACTAAAAGTACTTACAGTACAAGGTAGTCACATAGGAAAGTGCTACATAGAACACAGACAGGAACATGATTCTTTAAAAAAAAGAAGGAAAGTAAAGTATCTCCGACTGGTGATGGTCACCCCTATGGTGAACCCTTAGTTCAGCTAGTTGACGTTCCATATCAAGCAGGTGTCTTTCGTATACCCTCTGGCATACTTGGAGCTCTATGACTTCGGCTCGTGTTTCAACTAGTTCTTGTAGTAGGGTCTCATGGTATCTCTCAGATCTCTCATGACTGTGTTCAAGGCAATTGGTGCGGATGGTATGCATTCCTGCATTGGCATCAACTGTAACGCCCGCAGATCCGGGCTAGTTAATTTAGAGGCAATAAGTGTTGAAAACGACTTTTCGGCAAAAGATTATTTATAATGAATAGTCTTAACCAAGTTGTAGAATATGTCTCAAGGTTTCCATACATATAAAGAATGTCGAAATCTGAGTTATAATGAAGAAGTTATGGCCCATCGAAGTTTTACGGCAAAACCAGCACGACACCGGGAAACGTAAATAGTAAATTTGCTCCTTTTCCTCAAGAGTGTCTTTTTTTGCTACATAATAGATTTCACCCATAATAAGTTCCAAAGATCTCAATAAATAGCCAAAATGTAGCAAAATGTGCTTAAATTTTGCTTAGAATATATAACTAATTTTAGCTATGTCACAAAGCAAGTGGGAAGCACGTAGAACTTGACGTAGCTTAGGAACCATAGCTTGATGTAGTAGAAGTTGGCACTAGATTCAACAAGTAATTACTGAACTTAAATAACATTTATTCATAAACACAAAATTGATTGCATTAATGGTAGAAATCATCTATGAATTGAGAAATGTGGAATCTCTCATTGACGAGCTCTACTTGATGGTTTCTGGAAAATCCATTATCTACCAAAATGATATATCAGATCTCGAATCTGATTAGTGACTAAGTGACGTGAACACCGAGATGTAACACATGTCTAATAATCAAGAATCGACTTGATTAATCTTCATCTCTATTAAAAAGCTAGAAGGAGTAAGTAATCCTTTTAGAAAATACATACATGGATATTTATACACATTTAAGTAGCAATGATTATATCAACAATGATATTATTTACTATAACTATATATTCTTAATATGAGATATGGCAAATAGATTTCAAGAAAAACCTTTTTTCTTAATAGACATCTACTTAATGATACCTATATAGCTTAGCTTGGAGGTTTTCTTAATCCATATTATCCTACAAAAATATGTAATGCTTGAGATCCACTTGTGGATATAAAGCAAACATGTCAAAGTTGGAATCCTCATTTTAATGTCTAAATACATGGTATGCTTCATATCAAAATGAAGATAACATTCGTGTTTACTAAGAACTAGTGGGAGGATAGTGATATTCCTAATCTTGTATGGAAGAGACATACTTAATCATGGGAAATCACATTCTGACTGTGCAACGCCCTTTCGCCTTGACACAGAAATAAGATGAAAGACTTAAAAATAATAAGATACATTCTTGGAATGTAAAATCCACCGAGATAGATAAATATGACTATTAAAGTTTTAAATTGTTGCATATATTGACAATAATTTGAAATACATCAAGATATAAGATTCATTTAGAGGACTCTTGACATTGCCACATGGCACCATTTTGAGTATGACTCAAAAGGACTTAGCACATATGCTTGAGCTAGATAAAAGATTTATATTCTAATTGCTTGGAAAATAAATTTATCATTTATTCCATATTATGCACAAGACCTTGTATATGATCATGTTATGAACATATCATAAGATAAAAATTGGATACATTGGTAAGTCACTGAATGAATATAAGAACATCCTTAGAGTACTTAACAAGAACTAAGAGAATATATATGACTTAATTAGTTTTGTCGAGGATCTTCTATACATAAGCTGCTAACTTCAAAACATATATATATATATATATATATATATATATATATATATATATATATATATATAATTATGTATTATTATTAGATTATGACTTCAGTATGCAATGAAGTGTATGTTTTGTTGGCATGAGGTCCAATAAAAAATAAATTGCACGGTCTACCAAAAAAGAATACAATGCTATTTCAGAAGTTGTAATCAAATATGATTGGACGAATAAGATCATTAAAAAAATAAATTGATTCCTTCCAATCAGGGATAACGTGGAAATCTTTTGTGACTTATAAAGTGTACTTAATCAATTTAAGAGACTCTATGTCACATTAAAATACCAATCATATTCTCCAAGATATTTAACTACATTTAGAGTAAAGTAAAATATGGAGATGATAGTATTCGCATAATTCACACAAATTAAATGTAATCAGACTTATTAATAAAGTCCATTTTTAGCTAAGTATGAATGGTCTCACTTCAATTATATGAATTCATTATTCTAGAAGTGGGATTTAGATTTGAGTTTAGTATTTGGATATTGGAGCATTATAGCGACAATAATTCTATTTTTTTTATATATCAGGATATGATCATCACATCTATACTTATTGTGTTTTATATTATCATGTTTAATACATGAATAATTTCATTATTCTAAAAGTTCATAGTTAGATATAATTATGGGAGCAATTATAAAGTAAGACTAATATGAATTGGATTGGTTGACTCTCACCAAATGAAAGTAGGCAAGTAATTGTAACCAAGATTCATAGGTACTTGTCAAAGAACCAGTACTGAACAGACCCACATCAAGATCACCTCATAGATTGAAGATATGAGTGACACTTGATTAAATGGAACTATCTTGAATCTGTAACACCTGGGATAATTAGCCAAATGTTGATCCCTAAATAGGCAATTATAAAATCCATTTTTATGTATGGTGTGAACTATACGATAGGCTTGTGTAGTCGAGATGGGATTTGTTCCTCTTATATGCTCAGTTCTAGACGTATAATGCACATTACCTAACATTGAACTTCAAATAAGATTGACTGTGGCCCAAGTCTCATGTTAAACAAGAAGTATGTGATGGGTTTTGAGCATTCTAACACTTCCTAAGTGTACATGCAACCCTAATAACCTTGGATCTATGTTTGTCTAAATACATGCAAAATTTGGTTTCCAAGGTTCATAATCCTATCTAGCATACATGGGGAACTTTAATCCTAAAATGATGGCTAGAATTACATACATTGTAGTTGATTTTTGATTCCTTGAAACCTTGTGAGCCTAGCACCCCAAGTGTGATGCCTCAAATGCTTCATACAACACCAAATTCTTTTGGAATGACTTTTGTGAGAATACACACACTCTAAAATTGGCCTAGCCCTCACTTCTTTTTTTGTAGCCGATTTTGGTGGAGAATGAGTTCCTTATATAGTGTGACACATCTAGGGTTACACCATGTAAACCCTAATGGTGTCATGACTCTTCATTTCCATGACCCATGGGTTTGTAACTCCCATAGAGCATCCTATGGGTTTAACCCAACATGATAATCCATGGAGCCTCTTAGCCCACTATACAAGTTATGGATGATTTACACAATCAACCCATATATTTAATTAGTTATCTTTTGATCACTTAATTAATTACAAATTAATTCTTGATCAATACTAATTAAATAATATTATTAATATATTAGAACTTATAATATATTAATAAACCACAAGTGTTATTTCTCTCATTTAGTCTATCCAAATGCATGATGCCATGCAACCCAAATGGACCATGCCGGGTTGGGTCATGTACATACCAGAAATAGTTATGGACTTAGACACCTTATCCAACAATCTCCCACTTGGATAAGTCTAATAACTATAACTACAAGTATGACTTCAGGAACTAATCAGCAATCGTAGCTCTTTCATGGTCTCTCGGAACTGAGAAGATGATGATACGCCATTTAAGATAAGTGATCATATAATCCTCTGTTCTAGATATCAGCCGGACAAATACATGGAACAATGTCTTACTTATTGTCCAACAGTTTGTTTCCCGATTTCCGATTTGTTTGACAAAGAACTTAATTGAACACATCAACTTAGTTCCGACCGGGCCCGATAAATAGGTGAAAACAAAATCATCGAGGCGCCCAGATATCAGCTTCTAATCCACGTAGGAACAGACAAACTTCGACTCATATGTTTGCTCTACTACTTATTTAATTATACACAAAAGAACGTTTTATAACATCGAGTTACCAATGCATTTTCGTACAATCAATGGATAACCAACTCATAGGCACAAATAATATCTCTAGGTTTGAAGACTTATATGATATTACCGTCTCATGATCACTCGAGATAAATTCCATGAAGTGATTCCAGTGAGCGTGGGTTGAGTCCAATGCTCAGAACTTATGAACACTCATGAGTGTTGTAGCCATGTCCAACAACTTAGAACTCTGCAACCAATCATGACAGTCTTGATTCATACCTACTTCCGACATATGACCGACTGTGGAGGTTCGAATAATATGATATACCAAACATAATTATTCTTGAAGTCAAAACATGCAAAAGAAATATAGTAAACGATTGACAAGAGATAGCAACACTTTACTCATAAATAAAATACCTTTTATTCATCATCTAATGTCAATTACACTTTACACATTTCAAAATTATGTAACTACTAAAACTAATATCATCCTTTAGCCCTATGCTCGGAGCATGATGGAGATGCTTAACCCAAGTCAGTCCCTTCGTGAGGGGATCTACTGGATTCTCATCCGATGATACCCTCTTTGCCATGTGGAGTCCTTCTTCTATTCGATGTTTGATGAAATGGTATTTTCTGTCGATGTGTCTGGACCTCCCGTGATCCCTTGGTTCCTTGGCTAAGGGAACTGCACTTTCACTATCACATAAAATTTCCATTGGCTCCTTAATAGCTGGTACAACTCCAAGGTCTCCAATGAAGTTCTTCAGCCATATCGCCTCCTTTGCTGCCTCGCTAGCTGCTATATACTCTGATTCGCAAGTTGAATCAACCACTATCTCTTGCTTGGAACTCTTCCAAGAAATTGCTCCCCCGTTTAAGGTAAAGACCCAGACAGACTGAGAACGGAAATTATCCCTATCAGTCTAAAAGCTAGCATCGCTATACCCTGCAACTCTCAAGTCATCACTCCCACCGAGGGTAAGGACCCAGTCCTTAGTCCTCCGTAGGTACTTGAGAATATTCTTTACCGCAGTCCAGTGTGCCTTGCCAGAGTTCCCCTGATACCGTCTAACCATGCTCAAAGAACAGGCTACATCAGGTCGAGTACACGTCATAGCAGACATGATCGATCCTACAGCCGAAGCATAAGGTATTCGACTCATTTTTGCTATATCAGCCTTAGTACTCGGGCTTTGTGTCTTACTCAATCTGGAGTTACTCTGGATGGGTAATTCTCCTTTCTTGGAGTCCTGCATGCTGAACCTCTTCAGCACCTTATCCAAGTAGGTACTCTGACTAAGTCCAATTAGTCTTTTACTCCGGTCTCTCAAGATCCTTATCCCTAGAATATAGGCAGCTTCTCCTAGGTCCTTCATAGAGAAACACTTCCTAAGCCAAGACTTAATTTCCTGCAGAGTTGGGATGTCATTTCCTATGAGTAGTATGTCATCCATATAAAATACCAAAAAGCTAACTATACTCCCACTAGTCTTGACATATACAAAAGATTCATCTTCACTCCTAGAAAAGCCAAATTCTTTGACTTTCTCATCAAAGCAAAGATTCCATCTGCAAGGTGCTTGCTTTAATCCATAAATGGATTTCTCAGGCTTACACACTCTATTAGGGTACTCTGTATTGACAAAACCCTCTGGCTGACTCATGTAAACATCATCAGCCAACTTTCCATTAAGGAAAGCGGTTTTGACATCCATTGGCCATATTTCATAGTCATGAAATCCAGCTATGGCTAACAGAACCCTAATAGACTTAATCTTGGCCACTGGAGAAAATGTCTCATCATAATCAGCTCCTGGAGTTTGTGAGAAACCCTTTGCAACCAGTCGTGCCTTATAAGTGTGTACATTACCATCCATGTTGGTCTTCTTCTTGACGATCCATTTGCACCCTACAGTCTTACGACCTGGTACATTCTCAACCAAGTTCCAAACTTGATTGTCATACATGGACTGTATCTCGCTGTCCATTGCCTCTTTCCATTTGGCTGACTCAGGGCCTGCCATGGCTTCCGCGTAACTGTTAGGTTCATCCAAACCTATCAGTGTCTCGTCACTGATAAGTGTATCACCTTCCGCAGTAATATGGAATCCATAGTAATGCTTAGGTGCATTCCTAACCCTTGTGGAACGCCTCAGAGGTACAGACTTGTCAATTGGCTCAATAGGAGTTTCCTCCTCAAGTTGAGTGCTAGGGTTTAAAGTTCCTTCACCACTTGACTCTTGAATTTATTCAAGGTTAACTTGCCTCCCATTATTTCCTTGGCTTATGAACTCTCTCTCACGAAAGAAATCCCTCCTTGCTACAAAGACCACATTTTCACTAGGTCTGTAGAAAAGGTAACCAAAGGATTTATGTGGGTAGCCGATGAAAATACACCTCTCGCTTCGAGGTTCGAGCTTATCCTGAGTCTCGCATCTCATGAAAGCCTCGCAACCCCAAATCTTAATTTGGTCTAGTTTGGGTACTTTACCAGTCCACATCTCATGAGGAGTTTTGACAACTTTCTTTGTAGGGACTAGATTAAGGATATGGGCGACAGTCTCTAAGGCATACCCCAAAATGAGATTGGTAGCAAAGCTCGACTCATCATGGAACGAAACATATCCAATAAGCTTCGATTACGCCTCTTAGCCACACCATTCAACTGCGGTGTCCTGGGAGGTGTCAATTGTGAGACAATCCCACATTCCCTAAGATAGTCGAGGAACTCTGAACTAAGATACTCACCACCTCGATCGGATCGAAGCATCTTAATGTTCCTGCCCAATTGATTCTTGACTTCCTGTTTAAATTCTTTAAACCTTTCAAAAGTATCTGACTTATGCCTGATAAAGTAGACATATCCATATCTACTGTAATCACCAGTAAAAGTCAAATAATAACGATTAGCATCCCTTGTGGCATGTTTGAAGGGTCCACACACATCCGTGTGTATAAGATCCAACAAACCTTCACCCCTCTCACAAGAACCTGTGAAGGGTGACTTTGTCATTTTTCCAAGTAAGCACGTTTTGCAACTATCATCTGACTATAGGTCAAATGACTCCAAGACTTCATCCTCTTGGAGTTGGCCTATGCGTTTCTTGCTTATATGTCCAAGACGACAATGCCATAATGATGCTTTATCCAAGTTATTATCATTAACAAAATCAATACACAATACATTATTTCCTAAGTTATCAACCACAGATACAGTTTCATACACACCATCACAAGGTAATCCTTTACAATAAAGAACATTATTAAAGAAATAATTCATTGAACCAACTTCATTATCAAATGAACAGGTAAAACCTTGTTTATACAATGCATGAAAGGAAATAATATTTCATGCCATTTCTGGCGAATAACAACATTTATTAAAATCTAAACTAAACCCACTACTTAGCGATAAAGTATAAACTCCAATCTTGGTGACAGGTAAAGCTTTCCTATTCCCCATGATTAAGTTTATTCTTCCATGCTCCACATTCTCACTTCTTCTTAGTCCCTGCAAATCAGAACAGATATGAATACCACAACCGGTATCAAGGACCCAAGAGTTAGAATGGGGTAAGTTATTAGATAAGATAGTGTAAATACCTACATGGTTGGGTTTAACTTTCCCATCCTTCACATCTTACTGGTACTTTGGGCAGTTTCGCTTCCAATGTGACTTTTCATGGCAATATAAGCATTCAACCTCTTTTGGGTCAGAAGAAGGAGTGACGAAACCTTTCTTAGTTCCACTTGAAGAAGAGCCATCAAGGGTCCTAGCGTTAGTAACCTTCGAAGAGCTCTTCCTCTTCTTCCCTCTACCTTTCCCGATTTCCAAACCAGGGGCGGAGTTTGGAGTAGGAGTGTTAACAACTGACTTACCTTTAAGACCTGTTTCTGCGGTCTTGAGGAGTCCCTGAAGTTTGCTGAGTGTGACCTCTTCCTTATTCATGTGATATGTCATGCGGAATTGATCATAGCACAAAGGTAAGGAGTGCAAAATGTTATATATTGCAAGCTCCTTAGGGAAGTTCACATTAAGCTTCAGCAAACGATCCACATACCTTTGCATTTTCTGCATGTGGCTCGTGACGGATTCTCCGTCCTTCATCATGGTTGTTATGATGGAGCAGATGATTTCATACCTCTCTTGTCGTGCAATTTGATGGTATCTTTCCATTAGATCTTGGTGCATTTCAAAAGGGTAGAAGTCCTCATAGGATTTTGGAGTTCTGCTGTCGTGGTGGTAAACATGATGCATGCCACTTTGGTAGCATCCCTTTCATGTGCCTAGAAGTCAGCGATCTCCTGGGGAGTTGCAGTGGTCTCATCAATCTCCTTAAGCTCCTTGTCGATGACATATTCTTTGTCCTCGTAGCGGGTAATCATCCTGATGTTTCTGATCCATTCATTGAAGTTGGATCCATCAAAAGTGACTTTCCCACACAAGTTCATAAGCGTAAAGGAGCCATTAGGATTAGAGCCAGAAGCAACATTGTTGAAGAAATCTGAAAGAAGAGGACAAGTTTAGTTTAGATATTAAGAGAGTCCTTAATACAACCCCCAAATGTAATATTAAGGTTAGGATCCAATCACAATATATTATAACTTAGAAGAGGTATGTCGTAATCCAAGCTATAACATATTTGAAAGATAGGTGAATGACGATTTACCAATTTCCACCATGAAAAACGAAATATAAATATTAGGTTTTTTAATTGGTTCTTAGAAATTTCTAGATTCATTAGAGATTCAATGAACTTTTCAAAGGCATGTTTCAATCTCGAGTGTTCCCTCCAAGTTTTGTGACTGTGATACCGAGGATCACAAAATGAGGTGTGAAGTAACCATGCAAATCACTTGGTACCCTTAAAGTTTATCACTCAATAGATGTGCCGGTAAACCACACACGCTCGACCGATACTATGATAAACCTCAAGTCACCCTTTACCTACCTTGTTAAGTCCAAGTTAGTGTGCCGGTTAACCACACATGCTCCACCAACGACTTAAACAAAGTGTAAAGTGTAATTTCATGGATTAGCACCTAATTCACAGTTTTCTAAAGTAACTAAGATTGAGAATTTAATAAAAGCATTTAGTTACTTTATAATATTCATCATACTTTTAATGAGAATTTATAAGTCTTTGTCCTACCCGTTCGGCTAACGACCCTCCACCGATCAAGGAAGCGGTGGGTGAGAGTGGACACCCATTAAGTTGTCATTTTATAGGCAACAACCTTATACCCCCTTATAGATCGGCTTCGTTGTAACGCCCGTAGATCAGGGCTAGTCAATTTAGAGACGATAAGCGTCAAAAAAATGACTTTTCGATAGAATATTATTTAGAATGAATAATCTTAACTAAGTTGTAGTATATGTTACAAGGATTCCGTACATATAAAGAACGCCGAAATCCGAGTTATAACGGAGAAGTTATGACCCGTCGAAGTTTCGCGACAAAACCGGTACGACATAGCACGACGTAAAAAGTGAATTTACGTTAGAGCAATAGTTAGCCTTAGCGACCTAAACGAAAGTCGTATAATACGTTAAAGCGTGAGCGTGCATAAAAAGAACGTCCAAATCTGACTTCGTGTGAGGAAGTTATGATTTTTCTAAGTTTCGACTTAGCGGTATGCAGCCCGAATACTCGATTTGAGATCGAGCGGTTTTTAGACGAAACAATCTGAATGAGAATCGAAGATCTCGTCATTAGTAGTGCAACGGTAAAAAGACAGACAAAAACGGACGTCGGATGAAGAAGTTATGATTTTATAACGAAGTTTTCTTGTCCCGACCTACTAAAAATAGTATAATAAAAATAAAATCAAAATTAGCCGGCAGAGTCTAAATGAAAGTTGTAGAGCATAATCTCACCTTCGCGTGGATATAAAGAACGTCGAAAACGGAGCTCGTATGCGAAAGTTACGCAATTTAGAAGTTTGACGAGTCAAATTACGCCGAGCGTAATTTGAGTACTCCCAGCGTACTCAGAGGGGTGCAAGTTGCCTGACCAATACTCGGGTGCCACCAAATGACGCATGCAGTGACGTCAAATTACGCCCAACGTAACCAAATTACGCCCAACGTACTGAGTACGCCCAGCGTACATGGAAATTACGCCCGGCGTACTCCAAAATTACGCCCAGCGTAATCCCAGACCCAGTAGCCTATAAATAGAAACTGATATCAACCATTTGCCTTGCCATTTTTCTTCCTTGATCTCTAATTTTTGCATCGTTTTGCGTGCCAATTATATCCCGAAGCCCTGGTATCATTCCCGAGCCCCGAAGCAAGTTCCAAAGCCCCGACGATCCTGAGAAGTGAGATTCCCGAGCCGAAGCCCTGCCCACGAGAAGCCCGTTTTTGTGAAGATCTTCCAGATCTACCGAAGAATACTACTTCTACAAGTCGTAGTGCTGTTTGAGCATTGTCTAATCAGGTGAGTGTATAGTCACTTTAATCTTACACATAGATATGAAGTATTTTATAAAATACGTATTATGTGTGTATATATATATATATATATATATATATATATATATATATATATATATATATATATTGTTGTTTATATGCGTGAGTGCATAGTTACTTTCTTCTAACACATAAGTATAAAGTATTAGCTATGAAATACGTGCTATGTGTTATATATTAATTATCTATTTGAGATGGACTTGGAATTGATGTTTTTATACGGGTGTTAAATGATATAAATTGTGTTTGTATTTATATCTACAAAAATGTTGGGTAGAACATGGGTAGATGGAATAGTTGGTGATGATGCGACTTCGTGCCTATTGAGTAAGCCTTGGTGACGATGCGAGTTCGTGCCTATTTGATAAACCTTGGTGATGATGTGACTTCGTGCCTTTTGTGTAAACCCGAGTGACTATGAGACGTAGTGCCTATTGTGTAAACCTTGGTGACTATGAGACGTAGTGCCAATTGTATGAACCCTGGTGACTATGCGACGTACTGCCTGTTGTATAAACCGTGGTAGCAAATGGACTTTATGCCAGTTCCTTAGGTAAATCCTTAGGAATGAATGAAGAAAGTATAATCGATTCTTAGGGTAAAACCTTAAGAAATAAAGAAGATAATGGGGATGGGTATTTGGGTTGATTATTTGATAATTGAATATAATAAATGTATTATTGTGGGTTGAAAACCCTATATGCTCACCAAGCTCCCAAGCCTGACCCGCTCAGTTTTCTTTGCATTACAGGTAATGGCACAAGATTATAAGTTGGTGGACTTGACGAGAGATTTTGGATTGTAGATCAGTGGTTATAAATGACTGTTGTAAGGTCTATTTTATATTGTTTATGCTTTTGATCTGTATCGGAACATGACATCCCGAGGTTTTATTATTTAATAAAAATGCCTTCTTTTTGAGAAATATTTTGATAAATGGTTATCGTATTTTGTTTTTGGGACAAATTCCGCAACTGTTTTCTTTAAAAGATAGCTCTGATTTTAAAACAAAGCATAAACAAATCGGTCTTTTCTGGCCGTGAAATTGGGGATGTCACAGTTGGTATCAAAGCATTAGTTTAAGCAAACTAGGAATATGGATTTATTTCTAGACTTAAACTTAGAATGCTAAGTGATGATTGTGAGTTGAGTGTGTCCATTATATTTTAGGTAGTACACCTAAATTGACACACACACACTAGTTTATTTTAGGAAAGATGCCTGAAATGCCTTTAAGTGCTAAATGTTATATGTTTGCCATATATGATATTATTTGTTCGGATCTATGGTCTGTTGCCGACCAGGTCTGGAAACCTTATGTGTTTAGGATTCTAAGCGTACGTTTATGATATTAGAACTAGCATGTTACGTTTTGGAGTGATAAGGATGATTTTGAATATCTATCGTGAATGAGGATCTAATTTCACCTTATTCGGTGTATAGATCAAAAATGGTGAGAACGAGGAGTGGAGTTGGAAATGCTGTTGAAAACAGGAATCAAATACCAGTGATTAAGCGAATGCCTGTTGTAGCAGCAGCACCTGAACCAATGACAATGGACGGAGTTCAAGTGATGATCCAGACAATGTTGGATCATCAGATGGAAGAAACCAGACGTCTGATTAGGCAGAATCGCGAAGAATTGTCAATTCAAGTTGAAGAACCCGAAGTAAATGGAGTGCAGTCTGAAGGAGGAAACTACAGTGGGACCGTTGGTTAAGCCAATCCACCAATAGTTTGCCAAAACAACCAGGATGGAGGAAATGACGAACGTGGATGCAAGTACAAGGATTTCATGGCATCCAAACCACCATGTCTTTCTGGGAGCCCGACACCGGTGCAAGTCATGGACTGGATCTCCGAGATGGAGACAATGTTTGAAAGTTGCGAGTGTAGCAACAGACAGAAGACCGCTCTTGCAATTCCTCTGTTAAAATCTGGAGTACCGAGCTGGTGGAAGTTACTGGCCGGTTCGATGCCCAAGGGGGATGCTAGCAAGATGTCTTGGGATTTGTGGTGCAACTGAAAATGCAATACTACTCTGAGCAGGATCTTCTGGAAATCAACAATGAGTTCCAGAATCTGAAGAAGGGAAAATTGAGCGTCATTGAATACGCCACAAGCTTTACGGAAAAGATGAAGCTCATTCCATACCTACTTCCAACTGAGCTTCCCAAGGTCAACAAGTTTGCCAATGGATTACCAGCGGACTTTGGTCCGATAGTCAAGCAAGCAACCACTTTGAAAGCCGCCATCTGGGCAGCCAAAAATGTTGAGACCCAAATAAAAGAAAAGGGTCTGGAGAGAGCTGAAGTTGGAGAGAAGAGAAAACAAGAAGGATCTTCAATAATCAACAAAGAAACCGAATTCTCGAAATCTGGAGGAAGAGATGAAGCTAAGTGGTGCGAGAAGTGTAAAAAGAAACACTTCGGGAAGTGTAGCGAGGAGATGACTTGCTACAAATGTGGGAAGACGGGGCATTACGCCAACAAGTGCGCATCCAACAAAACGGTGTGCTATGGATGTAATGAGGAAGGGCATATTTCTAGAGACTGCCCAAAGAAAAACGCACCGCCACAGCCAAGGGCATTCCACATGATCCTCGACGAAGCGAATCAAGGATGAGGAATTTATATCCAAGGATCAACTTATGATATAGCCAATTAAAGGCATAGTATAGGATGAACTTGAACTTTTGTGTAATCATTTCAAGTTATAATGTAAACCCTGGTTTTGATATTTATGTGATATTTATGGTTTTAATACCTGATGTGTTAAATGATTGTGTGATTTTTGTATAGTGACTTGGTTCGACTGAGAGACAATACTTGGGACGAGTATGAGTAGGTGTGAAAGGTAGTAGATGCATATACTACCGGAAGCACATGACTCACACTTGGATCAGGGAAAGTCACAGGGTTACCAAGAGGCTAGTGATTGATCTCGTTTCATTCAAGTATGTCGTTACCATTGTTTCGGTAGTGACTAAGAAGATAATTTATTTTCTGACCCTAGCGGTCATATCAAATTGAGTCCGACTACAATGAGAGGTCATCGGGACACGACCCATTGGTTAGTTAGAATAGATAAATGAATGTATTTATCCTAAGAAGAAGAAGGAGTCCACAATAAGGATTTATTTTGTAACTTGAAGGTAACGATTGAAAGTCCAACATAGTATGAAAAGCAGATGAAAGATTGAGCATCACGGTTATTAACTAGGATGGAAATTTAACGTAAGGACTATTTCATTGATGATTCTGGGACGTAATCATCCTAAGGGGGAGATAATTGTAACGCCCGTAGATCAGGGCTAGTCAATTTAGAGACGATAAGCGTCAAAAAATGACTTTTTGATAGAAGATTATTTAGAATGAATAATCTTAACTAAGTTGTAGTATATGTTACAAGGATTCCGTACATATAAAGAACGCCAAAATCCGAGTTATAACGAAGAAGTTATGACCCGTCGAAGTTTCGCGACAGAACCGACACGACACATCGCGACGTAAAAAGTGAATTTACGTTAGAGCGATAATTAGCCTTAGCGACCTAAACGAAAGTCGTAGAATACGTTAAACCGTGAGTGTGCATAAAAAGAACGTCCAAATCTGACTTCGTATGAGGAAGTTATGATTTTTCTAAGTTTCGACTTAGCGGTATGCAGCCCGAATACTCGATTTGAGATCGAGCGGTTTTTAGACGAAACAATCTAAATGAGAATCGAAGATCTCGTCATTAGTAGTGCAAAGGTAAAAAGACAGACGAAAACGGACGTCAGATGAAGAAGTTATGATTTTATAACGAAGTTTTCCTGTCCCGGCCTACTAAAAATAGTATAATAAAAATAAAGTCAAAATTAGCCGACAGAGTCTAAATGAAAGTTGTAGAGCATAATCTCACCTTTGCGTGGATATAAAGAACGTCGAAAACGGAGCTCGTATGCGAAAGTTACGCAATTTAGAAGTTTGACGAGTCAAATTACGCCGAGCGTAATTTGAGTACGCCCAGCATACTCAGAGGGGTGCAAGTTGCCTGACCAATACTCGGGTGCCACCAAATGACGCATGCAGTGACGTCAAATTATGCCCAACGTAACTAAATTACGCCCAGCGTACTTGGAAATTATGCCCAACGTACGCCAAAATTACGCCCAGCGTAATCCCATACCCAACAGCCTATAACTAGAAACCGATATCAGCCATTTGCCTTGCCATTTTTCTTCCTTGATCTCTAAGTTTTGCATCGTTTTGCGTGCCAATTATATCCCTAAGCCCCGGTATCATTCCCGAGCCCCGAAGCAAGTTCCGAAGCCCCGAGGATCCCGAGAAGTGAGATTCCCGAGTCGAAGCCCTGCCCACGAGAAGCCCGTTTTTGTGAAGATCTTCCAGATCTACCGAAGAATACTACTTCTACAAGTCGTAGTGTTGTTCGAGCATCGTCTAATCAGGTGAGTGTATAGTCACTTTCATCTTACACATAGATATGAAGTATTTTATAAAATACGTATTATGTGTGTGTGTGTGTATATATATATATATATATATATATATATATATATATATATATATATATTGTTGTTTATATGCGTGAGTGCATAGTTACTTTCTTCTAACACATAAATATAAAGTATTAGCTATGAAATACGTGCTATGTGTTATATATTAATTATCTATTTGAGATGGACTTGGAATTGATGTTTTTATACGGGTGTTAAATGATTTAAATTGTGTTTGTATTTATATCTACAAAAATGTTGGGTAGAACATGGGTAGATGGAATAGTTGGTGACGATGCGACTTCGTGCCTATTGAGTAAGCCTTGGTGATGATGCGACTTCGTGCTTATTTGATAAACCTTGGTGACGATGTGACTTCATGCCTTTTGTGTAAACTCGAATGACTATGAGACATAGTGCCTATTGTGTAAACCTTGATGACTATGAGACGTAGTGCCAATTGTATGAACCCTGGTGACTATGCGACGTAGTGCCTGTTGTATAAACCATGGTAGCAAATGGACTTTGTGCCAGTTCCTTATTATAATCGATTCTTAGGGTAAAACCTTAAGAAATAAAGAAGATAATGGGGATGGGTATTTGTGTTGATTGTTTGATAATTGAATATAATAAATGTATTATTGTGGGTTGAAAACCCTATATGCTCACCAGGCTCCCAAGCCTGACCCACTCAGTTTTCTTTGCATTACAGGTAATGACACAAGAGTATCAGTTGGTGGACTTGACGAGAGATTTTGGATTGTAGATCAGTGGTTATAAATGACTGTTGTAAGGTCTATTTTATATTGTTTATGCTTTTGATCTGTATCGGAACATGACATCCCGAGGTTTTATTATTTAATAAAAATACCTTCTTTTTGAGAAATATTTTGATAAATGGTTATCATATTTTGTTTTTGGGACAAATTCCGCAATTATTTTCTTTAAAAGATAACTCTGATTTTAAAACAAAGCATAAACAAATCGGTCTTTTATGGCCGTGAAATTGGGGATGTCACATTCGTGAATGAGGCGTACTAGCAGTAAGACGACTTGACCTTACATATATATATATATATATATATATATATATATATATATATTATTAACTTATAATATTATAAAGTATAAGGGTTGATTTTTAACTTTTAAAAATCTAAGGGTTGGAACTAAAGTTATAATCATGACTTTACATGTTCCAAAACTTGAGGGCATGTTTTGTAACTTTACAAAACCTTTCATATTCATAACTTATGTGTCATTAAAATGAAGACTCTTCATTTTATAACTTGTGTGTTCTTTTAATGGCTTTTAACAGAAAGAGACTTTTGGTTATCCATAACTTGAGGACAAGTTATGGACTCCATTAAAGCACATAAAGATCATGAATTAATCAAATAAACAAGTAACTCCTATGATCTATCAAGAACTCATAAGAACATGAATATTCATATCAACATTTCATGAACATATGAACACATATAATCTTGAAAAATTGATATTAGCCATTGTAAATGGATTAGAACAACCATTACACCATCTAAACAAGTTTTATAACACCAAAAAAGTTTATGGTAATGTTTCTAGTCCATTTCCAGCAGCACAAATCAAATTTCTGCATTCTGCATGACCAACTCATCGAGTACATGAACAGACTCACTGAGTTGGTTGCATTTTCACTTGGACTCGTCGAGTCCTCCCTATGGACTTGTCGAGTCCCCTGAGCAGACAGCAAAAAATCGATTTTTCAACACTATTTTGCATCAAGTACTCACAAACAAGCCTAGGCTCTGATACCACTGATGGGTTTTGAGCATTCTAACACTTCCTAAGTGTACAAGCAACCCTAATAACCTTGGATCTATGTTTGTCTAAATACATGCAAAATTTGGTTTCCAAGGTTTGTAATCCTATCTAGCATACATGGGGAACTTTAATCCTAAAAGGATGGCTAGAATTACATACCTTGTAGTTGATTTTTGATTCCTTGAAACCTTGTGAGCCTAGCACCCCAAGTGTGATGCCTCAAATGCTTCACACAACACCAAATTCTTTTTGAATGACTTTTGTGAGAATACACACACTCTAAAATCGGCCTAGCCCTCACTTCTTTTTGTGTAGCCGATTTTGGTGGAGAATGAGTTCCTTATATAGTGTGACACATCTAGGGTTACACCATGTAAACTCTAATGTGTCATGACTCTTCATTTCCATGAACCATGGGTTTGTAACTTCCATGAAGCATCCTATGGGTTTAACCCAACATGATAATCCATGGAGCCTCTTAGCCCACTATACAAGTTATGGATGATTTACACAATCAACCCATAAATTTAATTGGTTATCTTTTGATCACTTAATTAATTCCAAATTAATTCTTGATCAATACTAATTAAATAATAATATTAATATATTAGAACTTATAATATACTAATAAACCACAAGTGTTATTTCTCTCATTTAGTCTATCCAAATGCATGATGTCATGCAACCCAAATGGACCATGTCAGGTCGAGTCATGTACATACCAGAAATAGTTATTGACTTAGACACCTTATCCAACAGTATGTAACAAAGGGATAACTGATAAACTTACCTTATACATCAATGAAAGCCTTGAGCTTTTGGGAATTAGTTGTTGATGAATGACATTCTTCTCTGTATGTTATTGGGGGCAGTGAAATGTTGTTACACGTTCATCACTATCTACATCAATCTATGATGAATCTTGTGCAAGTGGGAGATTGAAAGATCTGGTATACCTAAGAATCGTTATAGAATGGTATTGCTAATGACATATGGTCCTATAGGGCTACACCTTATAGTTACTACTAATGGATTATTTGTTGGTATAATTTGATTATTAATAAATATTATGAACACTTTTATTTAATTGGAAAAATATTATTTTATAAAAATAATATTTACCAACATATTAGGCATTATTTTTTCTTAGAAATAATAATAAAAGTGAACAAAACTAGTTTAATATCATATGGTATGATTATTAATGTACAACTTTTTGGTAACTTTGGGTAACCATTAAGTTTGGTTCCAGCTAGCTAGTTATTGGTTAAGTAAAATCAATTTAACATGGTCTCCTTTGACCTCAAAACCGTAACCTCCATGGGGTGATGGAGTTTGAGTGTTGTTTTTGTTTATTCACCACATCATGTTTGTAAGAAAAAAAAACTTTAACTTTTGCTTTATTGTCTTGGCTTTTGTATACACTTGGATGTATAAAAATAGCAAAACTAGCACGAAAGAGTTGATCTTTTACTCATTCTTTTCTCTTAAATAAGGGTGCTAAAACAGCAGGTTTTGGACCTCTCTCTCCCTCTCTTCTTGTTGCATTTGGTGTATAGATTAACAGCTAAAATGTTGCTTCTCCTATGCATATTTTGGGATATTTCTTAAAGCTTAAGAACGCCATTTTTACAACTGAAAACTTGCATCTACTAGTAGTTTATTCTTGCTTTATTGTATACATTATAGAGGGCTTCTTTTTGGAGTTATATTGTCATCTTTATCAACTTTCTAATTGCCAAAAGGAACCAAAGTCTTTAGAGGTTGTAAAATTCTTCTTTTCTTTGGTTATGTTTTAATCTTTTTAAGTCTAGCAAAATGATTATTGGTGTGTTAAAATGGTGTTTAGTTTATGCAATTATAAAAATGTTTCCATTGGTAATTAAGTCAATTTTGTCTTTAAATTGAATAATTTTCCAACAAAACCCCAACAACAACAATAGTCTAGCGATAAAGGAGATTGTGGGGGTGTTCTTTTGTTGGTTCATAGAGATGTTGATCGTTAGCCAATATGTGGGGATAGAGGGTTCAGACGCCACCTGGGCATGTTATATCGAAAGTGATTAGCGAAAATTATATGTGTATGAAGAAAAAAATATGGCTTGAATTGCACATTGTATTATTATTTAGAATATATGTAAGGTTATGTAATTATTACTTTTTACAATAAATTAAAAGGTTTCATGCATTGTTTTGTTACTTTTTCGCAATAGGTACAATTAACTTTTCCAATACCATAGTATAAGTTAACAATCAATAAACCCTAATTAAATAACAAAATAAAAACACTAGAAATGACCGTCTTTTAATTTGATTAGAAAAACAAAAACAAAAAATAACTCCGGAATGCCACTTGGTATGTTCCTCCAAAATTCCGGACTTCACTCCCAAACATATTATTCTGGTCAAAATAGTCATTTTACAGAAAAGAAATGATTATTTTTTTTTATCAAAAAGGTCATATCGAAAGTGATTAGCGAAAATTGTATGTGTATGAAGAAAAAATAGGACTTGAATTGCACATTGTATTATTATTTAGAATATATGTAAGGTTATGTAATTATTACTTTTTACAATAAAATAAAAGGTTTCATGCATTGTTTTGTTACTTTTTCGCAATAGGTACAATTAATTTTTCCAATACCATAGTGATGAGTTTATAAAACTCCTTGATCGATTAGATCTTATAACAGGTAAATCAAGAAAGCAAAAACAGTGAGGTAAAACACAAGAATGAATCTGAATATGTCGAATGATTCAATTAACTCAATCCTCAGCAGAGCTTGATGAAGAACTTCCGCTGTAGAGGATATTAGGGTTACAAAAGATATGAACAATGAACACTATCAAAAACTCTATCAAATCTTATGTTCAAGGATGCATGCAAGCATCTATAAATATTAAACCCTATAAAATAACTCACGGATGGACAGGCCCATACTGGAGATTAATTGGACTAAGTATCGAGCCCAAGACGCAACACTAATTGGACCTAACAATCTCCCCCTTTGCGTCAATTGGAGCGAGACTATCACTTCTTCTTGCTGGGTCCAGCTGCAGGAACCTTCTTAGTGGTATCAAACAGACGAGGGATAAGAGCGAGGATTGTCTATCTGAAGCGAATGTACCACTGGATCATGTCATCGAAGTACTTCTTCTCATCTGCCGAATTTTTCTTGCAACGATGAATGATTCCTAAAACATGTTCCAGGCATGCAGTGGTGTAGAGATGTTTGTCTGCCAAAGCGAACAGACATTTTTAGCCTTTGTTTCTGGTAAACATGACATAATTGCGTTTCGGGTCAATCTTTCCCATCTGCATCATGTTTAGGTCACTGGCAGAACCAACAGGTGAGATAGTAGGCTTTTTCTTGAAGACACTAGCGATCTCCTGATCCATCTTGGCAACTTCCATTATGTAGCAGACAAGCATCCTCTTGAAGTGGTCAATGATCAGACCATATTCTGCTTCATTTGTGGGGAGGATGTTGTGCAAAATTATCCAATCATGTGGATTCAAATTGGGAAGATAAGCTAGCGATATGGCATGTTCGGTCTTAGCAGAACCTCTCAGCACCTTGAACCGAACGTTCGTGAAGTTCCCTTCTTTAAACAGCTTGAGGACTTGAACGTTGATTATTTTCTGAGCGCTCCAAGTTTGATACTGTGGTTGGGCAGCCCTCAGATAGAACTCGACCAGATCCCTGTCAACCTTTGGATGAGGATGAGGGATATCAACAATGTTATCAAAGGCATGGAAGATGAAGGCCTTTCGGGTCAGTGGCATATCAAACTGAGAGTCGACAGAATTGATACGATCCAGTGAAATCACCGGTTCAAGCCACAGAATGCTGGGTGTTTCCATCGCTTCTTTCAGCAGCTTCTCAAGAGTCCATGGAGGAAAAAGAGTTTTCCTGCTCTCAAGAAGGTCATGAGCCTCTTTCATTTTTCTTTCATGTTCCTTAGCCTCTCTGGCAACGCGAGCACTCGTATCAGCATCCTTGTCGCGACCTTGCTTCTTTAAGAGATCTGCAATAGTCTCTTTATCATCATCGCTCTCTTCAGCAATTTTCTTCCCCTTGTCTTTGACACCCGAACCTGAGGCTTGGCCTGTTGAGGGAGGTTTGGTTGTTTTTGTTGTTGTAGAAGTGGGAGGCGGTTGAGATACATCTTCTCCCCCTTGTTTCGGAATGGACACGAACTCAAGGAGCCCTTTAATTTTGCTCAGGAGAGAAAGGGCAGGAGCAAGCTTTTCGGCAAGAGTACGCCTGACTGAGTAATTCAGTATTGGATCATGTGCGTCAAGGATGTTGGAAAGGGCGGCGTGGACATCCGAAATACATGAAGACACAACCTCTCGTTCAGATCGAAGTGATTCAATCTCCTTTTGAGAATTGGAGAGTTGAAGATTCTTGACCTTGAGAGCAGTGGTCTTTCGAGCGAGAGCGTCCATGAGTGAGTTCTTGGCAGCTAGATCTTCTTGTAGCTTAGTGAGGCGCTCCTCAATAGTCACCTTAAACGCTGAGTTGTCATCGGTGAGAGTTTGACGAAGAGTGGCGAAGGACTGCAGTTCTGAGGCAACTGAGGTAGCCAACTTGTTGACAATAGGGTCAAGCTTCGTTTTAGTGGCATCGACAGTTTCCTATAAAGACTGTAAAAGAGAAGACGCATTAGAAAATAGTTTTTCGACTTTTTCGGTCGCAGCAGTACAAGCCTTGGTGGAGGCGTCAATAGCGGCAGTGGCCGAGCTGATGGAGACTTCATGAACTTTAGAGAAAGCATCAACAATCTTCCGAATAGCAGCTTCAGAGATGGTAGATTGTGATGAAGAAGAGGAGGAAGCAATGAGCGAATCAATCTTCTCGTGAAGCTCCTTGAGATGCTTCTTGGTGACAGGAGCATCATCGTCATCGTCACTTTGTACCTGATACGGACTGTAATAGACCGAATCAAATGTCATGTCCTCCCCACCAAGAAAAGATTCTTCATTGTCTGCGGAGTGAGCAGGAGATGAGGGTTGAGGTGATGGTGGAGGCTCGGTTGTGGAAGTAGGTTCGGGTTTTGATGTGTGTTCGGTAGTGGGAATGGGTTCGGGTGCTTTAGTAGGAGCCCTCGTATCAGGTACGTTCGTTCTTACTTCAGCGGTTATTGTGGTAGCTTCAGTGAAAATGGGAGGGGGTACTGGGATAGAGGTAGGTGGTATTTGAGTGGTGGAGGTTATGGGGGGAATGCAAATAGAAATGGTGATTGGTGGAGAAGAGACAGGTGAACTGGAAACATGTACCTCTGGGGTAGGCAATCGTGGAGGAGTGTTACCATGGGGGGACTCTTCGGAGTCTGAATTTTCTTCCTCAGATTCGCTTGAGGAGGAAGCAAGTATTAGCTTTCGCCTAGGTTGGGTTTTCCTCTTCTTCAGTGGAGGAGATTGAGCAGCCTTGGTAGTTTTACGTTTCTTGGGAGAAGGGCCTTTCGCTCCCTTGCCAACCTGCTTGTATTTTCCCTTTTCATTTTTCTTTCCCCTTGGCGCGGGCCTATCAGCTTCATGGATCGACTTAATCATATCAGGAGTGAGCTCTCTAGGACCAGAGCGACGAAACTCCTTGTATGTTCTGATGATGCGGCTGTCGCTAGGAACGTCTCCAAACATCGACTCAGGGATGGAGCCAATGAACTGAAATTTAGATGCATCGGAGACAATGATCTTCGTAGTATGGAAAGTACCTATCGAAGAGAGTGGAGAATCAGCAACAATGGGGACGTGATACTTGTCCATCACCCATTTTGTGACCAGAGTCCAGAAACGAGCGTAGGAGATCTCGGAATGGCAAGATGTAGAGGCAAGACTCTGAATCAGTTGCTGCCATAAAACCGACCCATAGTCCAGGTTGATGCCATTGTATACCCCATAAAGAATCGTGATGAACAGACGAATCGCTCCGTCTGAACCGGCACTGGGTTCCGATAACCCTTTGAATAACACTGTAAATAACCCGTTCCATTGAGGAGGCAAGCACGATTTCTTGAACTTCGTGACCGTCTTCAGAATCTCAGTATATCCCATGTTATAGAACATGGAAAGCAAGTGACCCACTGGAATGGATTCAGGGTTAACCCTAGATGAATCGGGTTCAAACCCTAAAAGCGAACAGAATCGCTGCTTGGATATGGATGCCTTGTGATCAAGAATGTCGAAGAAAATTATATCGACAGACTTATCATAATGAGCTATGGCAAAGATTTGCGATAAACATTCCATTGGAAAAGCTTCAACTTTGGTGAGAGCGGGAGCAAGCGGCGAATATTTGAGGCATTCGATGATCGGGAACATGAAGGCATCGTAAACATGTGGAGTAAGATCGATGATCAGACTCTGTTGAGGACGAATCGGCAGAATGTGGGAAGTGGCATGAACAGAAGATGAATCCGCCATTGAAGTGAAGAAGTTGGTGTTGGATTAATGTCTAAGTCCATAACTATAATTGGTAAGACTTGACCCGACCCGGCATGGTCCATTTGGGTTGCATGGCATCATGCACTTGGATAGACTATAATGAGAGAAATAAGACACTTATGGTTATTAATATATTACAAGTTCTAGTATGTTAATAATAAGAATAATAAGATTATTTAATTAGTATTGATCAAGAATTAATCTAGGATTAATTAAGTGATCAAAAGAAGACTAATTAAATATATGGGTTGATTGTGTAAATCATCCATACTTGTATAGTGGGCTAATGCTCCATGGATAATCAAGTTGGGCTAAAACCCATAGGATGGTCCATGGATGCTCCATGGTGTATTTGAACCCATGGATCCAAGGAAATGGAAATTCATGACAATTAGGGTTTACCCTAATTGTAACACTATATAAAGATCTTATTCTTGACAAAATCGCCCACTAGTATTATTCTAGAAAGGGCTAGCCGATTTCATGAAGTGTAGATTTCTCTCAAGTTATTCCAAGTGTATTTGGTGTTGTGTGAACCATTTGAGGTGTCACACTTGGGGCACTTGGCACTCAAGCTTCATGAAGACTTTCTACATCAAAGAGGTATGTATTCTATCTTGTTACACTCATTGTTTTATTTGCTAGATTAGGATAATACCTTGGAAGTTCTTATTTTCATGTATAATAGAGAAAACATAGATCCAAGGTATTTAGGGTTGCATGTACACTTAGGAGTGTTAGAATGCTCTAAACCCAACAGTGGTATTAGAGCCTAAGCTTGTTTTCTTGTTATACTTGCACATGAAGCTGGAAAATCGAGTTTTGATGCTGTCTGCCCAGCAGACTCGCCGAGTCCATGAATGGACTCGCCGAGTCCAAGGCAAAAAGCATCCAACTCGCCGAGTTGGTTCGTGCACTCGACGAGTTGGACCCCTAGACAACATAAATTCAACTTTTTTTTGGCTGGAATTGGACTAGGAACATTACCCTAAGATGTTTTTGAACTTATAAACTTGTTTTTGATGTGGTAATGTTCATGCTAATCCAATTTCAAAGATAATTGTCAATAGATTCATGTTTTGTATTAGTTTAAGGTTTAGACTAATTACATGAAAAAGTTTGATTTGAATTATCTTGTTCTTATGAGTTGCTTAGATTAATAGAAAAGTTGAGTGAAATAGTTGTTTTCAATCCAAATTAATCTAAGAGTTGATTCTAAAATGTGTTTTTGTAACTTGTCCTCAAGTTATATGAAAAGTCACATTTAAGTTTCATAAAACTCATAAAAGTTGGCAAAGGTTACAAAATGAAGAGTCTAGTTCTAATTAAATGGTGTTATGACTCCATAATTTGTCCTCAAGTTATGGAGGACCAAGAGTCTCTTCATTAAATAATAAATTAAAAAAAAGTGTAACCTTAATTAATTCCATAAGTTATAAAATAAAGTAAAGTTAATTCTTTTATTAGTTTAAAGTCTTCCATAACTTGTCCTCAAGTTATGGGACTTGAAGAGTTTTTGGATTAAAACTACTTTAAACACATAAGTTATGGAATTAATTAGTTTTGAATAGTTTCAAAACTTGCCCTGAATTTGTAAAGTTTTCACTTATGAATACTTTAATTCCAAGTTAGCCCTTAGAATTTTAAAAAGTTAAAATTCAACCCTTATACTTTATAATATTATAAGTTAATAATATATATGTATAAGAGTAAAGTCAGTCTTACCGCTAGTACGCCTCATTCACGAAGCCGGTCTATAAGGTGGGTATAAGGTTGTTGCCTATAAAATGACAACTTAATGGGTGTCCACTCTCACCCACCGCTTGCTTGACTGGTGGAGGGTTGTTAGCCGAACGGGTTTGACAGGACTACAATTCTCCCTTCATTAAAAGTATTAATGATAAATACTAAGTAACTAAACTCTTAATAATACCCAATATTAGTTACTTAGGAAAATGTGAATAAGGTGCTAATCCATGAAATTACACTTTGCACTTTGTTTAAGTTGGTTAGTGGAGCGTGTGTGGTTAACCGGCACACTAACTCGTATTCAACAAGGTAGGCAAAGGGTAACTTAATGTTTATCATAGTATCGATGGAGCGTGTGTGGTTAACCGGCACATCGATTGAGGGGTAATCACTTAAGGGTACCAAGTAATTTGCATGGTTACTTCACACCTTGTTTTGTGATCCTCGACATCCCAGTCACAAAACCTGAAGGGCACACTCGAGATTGAAACATGCCATTGAACAGTTCAATGAATCTCAAAGATCTAGGAGTTTCAAAACCAATTAATACCTAATAATACATTTCGTTTATCTTGGTGGAAATTGGTGAATCGTCATTCACCTACCTTCAAATATTTTATAGCTTGGATTACGGCATACCTCTTCTAAGTTATAAAATAGTTTGTTGGGTCCTAGCCTTAATATTTCATATTGGGTGTCATATTAAGGACTTTAAAATCAACTATCTTGAATATCTCCCAAAAGATGTCTGGTTTAGACATTTATGATCTTCCCAAATCTCTTGAAACAAGCTTTCCTAAATGAAGATGATGTCCCATGGAAATCATACTTCTTTCATCTCCTCCAATTATTCTCCCTAACCCACAAGTTCAAAGTCACTCAAGCCCTATTGGCAAGGCAAGGTCTAGGTGTGATCACATCTTGGAGATGTAGTCACATATTGACAAGCCGGGAGAGTTGGGTGTCAAAGTCTTGAGAAAGTTGGTGGTTCAACTACTTTCTAAGTCACATAGTGAGTTCTTTTGGAACACCTATGAAACAGACTATGACAAGACCCTTAATGATCTTATCTATTTGATAAGATCAACTTCCTAAAACTTTATGGACATTGAAAATGATGACATTGGATATCTAGTAAAGCTCTCTCTTCCCAGTGGAAAGGGATCAGCCATAGTCAACTCGGTTGACCAAATGGTAAAGAGAAAAAACTAAGTCTGTGATAGTCCCGTGTACCATTATCAAAGGGTCCATATGTTTATATTGCCAAAGAAAGGGGCATTGATTGCGAAGCTGCCAAATTTACCTAAGGATGTTAAAGCTAATAAGTTTGACTCTACTTCAGGTAAAGTCCACTATCTAACTCTGCTAAGTTTCTATTATGAGATTCTTATTACATGATGTGACTGGGTCACATGTTGATGTTTTAGGAATCAAAGAAAAGTAAAGGAACTTAAAGAAAGAATATGCTGAATCTGATCGCGTAAATGGATTTCTATCACGTAGTTTGAAGATCAGATTCTTGAGCTACTTCTTAGGAGTTATGAGATATTGCTTAGGAATAGATAACAACAAGTTTTCATATGGATTGTAAGGATAAGTTTTTCCGCAAAGTTTTAAAATAAAAGAAAATTTTAGATTTTATTTATTTTAAAATATCCTTACAATGGCATTTGAGGAAAAATTGTTGCTTATATGATTCCATTAATAGCAAGAGTGGAAATATGAAATTGATTCTTTCTTTTGTGGTAATGTCTAAATTTACCAAATAAGGAAAGATTCTCATCACCCAAGTTTCAATTGGACCGGAACTTGGGATCATGCAAGTTGTATAGCATGATGAATGAGAACTTTCAAGTATTGGAAAATTAAGACTAACTACTTGTTCACATGGATGTGTGAGTCAAGTAACGGACTAAGGGATCGAGTACACATTCTTGTGCACTGTTTAAGTCGACAACAAAAGATTGATAAGATTTTTCGTCATAATTTACTAAAGCTTAGTAAATATGGTTATACTTACAGACTAAAGTATAATTCTGAGACATTGGAAAGGTTTCAATGTAAGGTAGAGCGAATAAGTAGAATCAACTTAGGCAGAAGGATAAAAGTTTCTCAAATCTGAAAAGATGGGAGAGTACTTTAGTATCAGTTTTTGTGATCATCTTAATGATTAAGAAACCATATCAAAGTTAGTTCTCTAAGGAAATCTTAGTGCATTCTTATGACTAAGAAGAGGAACTTGAATTGTTGAAATGGTTAAATCAAGAAGATGAGTCATACTTCGTTCCAATACAAGTCTTAGAGTCATACTCCAAGATTGTAACTTGAGTGACATGTCTTAAAGAAGGTTTAAAACACTTGTCAAATGTAAGAGTAAAAGTTTTCTACTCTTGTACATTTGAAATTGGTAAGTTGTGATGTTTTGGATAAAAACAAAGACCAACTTAGGCCAATTGTGTGAAGTGTTTGTCTTGGTTAGAATCCACACTATCTCTTGGATGTTTGACAAGGGAGTCTTATAGGTCAAGAGGACAGTGGGAGTCTTAAAGGTCTTGAAAGTCTCAAGAACTAATCAAGAATAAAACCTGAAATTCTTCATTAGCACACGACTTGAGGTTTATAACCTATCGTGTTGACATATTCTGTGCCCATTCCAGTTAAAGTTGGCTTTGCATATGAGTTCTTAGAGTTCTCAATTAGTTGCACAACAACTTGGAAGCAATGGCAGACCCTTGAGCTGCCAGGTGGCAAGAAATTAAGATTGAGTTCAGTCCATATGAGTTTGGATTTGTCATTATCCCTGTCTTGTGACTATGGTTTTGACAATACACCAGTAAATCTAAGTGTCATAAGGCTTCTCTCCGATTCATGAAAATGATGGTGAGGAAACACTTTCACTAAGTAGATTTTAGCTAGATAGCAATTGTGATATTTGCATTCTCAAAGTCGTTAGTGGAGCATGTGTGGTTTACCGGCACACTAACCTGGACTTGTGAGAAGTGGCAAAAAGGTCTAACAATTATGATTACAGCATCCCTCTTCATAATTGTTTAGATACACAAGTGTGCTATCTAAGGGAAGGTGTATGATTTTGATAAAGTCTTATCAAAACAATCTAGTATCAGAAATCTGAACTTTGGTAAGAAAGTCAGCTGATTTCTGAGTACATGTCAAAGCTAGTGGGAGCATAAGTGTTGTGCTAATAATCATCATGTTAGTGGGAGCATGATAATTATGATAAAGGTTGCAAGTTATCAATGTTAATTATAGAAAACAAAAGGTTTCAATTGGGAAAAAGTTGTTTTGCTATAATTAAGGGAGAGGAAATTATACTTCATCTCAAATCTATATGCTTAGATCGTGAGGTTTTAATCATTTAGTCAAGGATATATATGAATTTCATGTTGGAATGGCTCAGCATAAGGAAATTTTGTATATGAGTCCATTATTTGCGTTCTAAAATTTGATTATGATTACGGCATCCCTTTTCATAATCTGAATTATGAGAACTTGGCAAATTGAAATGGAAATGTTATAGCAAAATACTGGTTTAGTCTTGATGTGAGACATCATGAATCGATTCCCATATGCTTCGGATATAGGATCGATTACATGTGCTATATTCATCCTTTCTAAAATTTTCCAAATGCCTGGGGCATTAAGAAGGGAAAAGGTTTAGAACTGGATATGACTAAAAGGATTAAACAATTGTCGCGGACAATCTAAGGTTTACCAAAGATTGGGTGCTCAAGGACAGTTGGAAGTATAGTGATAATTTTGGAAGGACCATATTGACATAATCTGTAAGGAGGCAAATCCTGTTCAGAAGTGATAGTCAAAATGGAATATGGAAATGTTTCAAAGTTAGAAATTATTCAATCTGTGTAAGATTAGGAAACTTAATGCTAGAAGGATGTTTCCAAGGAGTTGATCTCCTTTGGAATACTCTGTAATGATTGTTGTCAAGTCTTTCTGACTTTGTGCATAATCATTACAAGAGGATCAATGCATATAAGTTTAGAATCTAACAGATTTCAGTAAATGACATGAATTTGGAATTCTTGTATTTGCAGTAAGGATTTGGGAGTGTGAAAAGAGAATCATTGAAGTTATGTTCAATGGATCTAGTTCATAAAGTAAAGATCATAGACAAACATAGTATGCATACTTGGTGTATGGCATGACTAGTGTTTAGAAAACATAGTGTACATGCTTGGAGCATGGGACAACTATTGTTTTAAATTCAAGAATAAAGTTGATAGCTGAAACAATATACAATGAATAATGTGTAATCATATGGTGATAAATAAAAGGTGTTTTATTTATGTTCATAGGTTTTGATACCATATTGGATTCAATTATTATTGTGTTTCACTTTGCATGTTTTGACTTCCCGAATAAACTGGGTTATTCTTCCGGAACGACTAAGTTGTTCAAACCATCCACAGTCAGTCATATGTTGGAAGTAGATATGAATTAAGACTGTCATGGGTTGGCTTGTAGAGGTCTAAGGTGTTGGACAAAGGGCTACAACACTCATGAGTGCTCATAAGTTCTGAGTATTGGATTCAACCCGCGCTCATTGGAATCACTTCATGTATTTTATCACGAGTGATCATGAGACGATAATATCTTATATTCTTCAAACCTAGAGATATGAGTTGTTACTATGAGTTGATTGTACATTGATTACACGAAAATGCATTTGGTAACTCGGTGCTATAAAACGTGCCTTTGTGTATGATTAAACAAGTAGTAGAACAAGCCATATGAGTCGAAGTTTATCCATTCCTTTTTTCTTCGGGATAAAAGCGATATCTGTGGGCCCCTCGATGATTTGATGATGACAAATATGACTGATTTGATTTGTTCAATTAGTTAGTCATCATAAATCGGAAATCAGGAAACAACAAATGGACAGAGAGAATGATTATAATCCATGTCTCAGTCCATATGATATCTAGAATGGAGGAGTATATGATCCCTTATCTAATGGACAAGTCATTGACAAAGGTCAGAGTTCATCGACAAGGTTAGAGTTCGACATAAGCTTTTGAGAGCTACGATTGCCAGTTGGTTCCTGAAGTCATACGCAATAATAGTTTTAGACTTATCCAAGTGGGAGACTATTGGATTAATGTCTAAGTCCATAAGTATAATTGGTAAGACTTGACCCGACCCGGCATGGTCCATTTGGGTTGCATGGCATCATGCACTTGGATAGACTATAATGAGAGAAATAAGACACTTATGGTTATTAATATATTATACGTTCTAGTATATTAATAATAAGAATAATTAGATTATTTAATTAGTATTGATCAAGAATTAATCAAGGATTAATTAAGTGATCAAAAGAAGACTAATTAAATATATGGGTTGATTGTGTAAATCATCCATACTTGTATAATGGGCTAATGCTCCATGGATAATCAAGTTGGGCTAAAACCCATAGGATGGTCCATGGATGGTCCATGGTGTATTTGAACCCATGGATCCAAGGAAATGGAAAGTCATGACAATTAGGGTTTACCCTAATTGTAACACTATATAAAGATCTTA
Organism: Lactuca serriola; assembly: GCF_051521515.1. Classification (NCBI taxonomy): domain Eukaryota; kingdom Viridiplantae; phylum Streptophyta; class Magnoliopsida; order Asterales; family Asteraceae; genus Lactuca; species Lactuca serriola. The sequence goes on from NC_136410.1 coordinate 189,718,733, forward strand.
TTCTTGACAAAATCGCCCACTAGTATTATTCTAGAAAGGGCTAGCCGATTTCATGAAGTGTAGATTTCTCTCAAGTTATTCCAAGTGTATTTGGTGTTGTGTGAACCATTTGAGGTGTCACACTTGGGGCACTTGGCACTCAAGCTTCATGAAGACTTTCTACATCAAAGAGGTATGTATTCTATCTTGTTACACTCATTGTTTTATTTGCTAGATTAGGATAATACCTTGGAAGTTCTTATTTTCATGTATAATAGAGAAAACATAGATCCAAGGTATTTAGGGTTGCATGTACACTTAGGAGTGTTAGAATGCTCAAAACCCAACAGTTGGGAGAGATGATGAACAGTAGAATACTCAAATCTTTTCTTGCTCTCTAAATTTTGGGTGCAGTAAAGAGGTAAATAATGGTCGAAGTTACCTTTTATACTGTGGCGAGAGGAGAGAGAAAAATATGTTCCCAAATCTTCGAGGGAAATACGAAGGGTTTCGTTAGGTGATTGACGCGTGACAGTTTGGAGCCCCGATGATTACGCAGGAGAGAGAAACTGTCCCGATTCACACGCCTTCCCATCAGGCGCCGTTTGAAAAAAAACGGTTCCACTTCGCACGCCTGTCCTTCAAGCACCGTTTAAAAATCAAAGCGATTGGACTTCTCGCTGAGTCAGCATCTTATCCCCTTTTGTGTTAGCTGTCGTCATAAAGCAGAATGACCACGTGTAACATAGTGAGCCACAACTCTTAAAAAAAAATTCCTTGTAATTGATGAAACTAGAATTATGGAAAATCAAAAAGATTTTCGTGCTTATTGTGTAAAAGAAAAAGAAATAAAGCAACACATATGTGGGAAATTGTGATGTCAATAAAGACATAAAACAATGGATCCCGGGCACGAATCTCTTCCTTCAAAGTCAAGAGAGACCTTAAAGTGTTTGTTTGGTTTCCCGTTGAATTACGATCAGACACTTATTGAGAAGTGTTGAAAGGCTTCTTTTAATCAGGCTAATTTGGGTGGTTTTCGCTTCAGTTCAGAATTCCTGATCTTGACATAAGACAGAAATCTACCGAAGTACTTGTGAGACCAATGTAGTCTGTTGAACAAGTGGTTTGAAAAGGATTTAAGTAGCATCGTGAAAAATATTTGTAGGTGAAATCTCAAAAAAAATTTAAAACTGAATTCCATGGGAAGAAATGTTATGGGATTTAACAATTTCATAGGAATCACACAAAGATAAAATTCAGAGATTTCAAGGTACAGTCTTAAGGCTGAATTCGTCAATTCTTTAGTGAAAGCTAGATCAAAGTTAATTGTTCACCGTCAATGCATAAAAGGTAGTGAATTTTGGGTTTCACTTAGCACGTAGTGGCACGAAGCTAAGATCATGAACACAGAAATTGTGTAACCATAAACCTCAGTGGTAATTTCTGAGAGTTTCAAGGGTTACGTGTATGAGATCGAAATATGATGGAGAAAAATAATTGAGATGGTGTAAAGAAACAAAAGTACCTCTGCTATTTAAATAAGGACCAAGCAGAAAACTCTTATCTCATGTGAGAAGAGAGTAAGATAGCTCATGATTATTATAAATATAAAAGCCTGATTTGGAAGACAAGATTTGTATATACCAAGTCAGTAAGGCTGTTATTCAGAATCAGGTGAGGCTTTGGACACATACAACAACATGCTTCTAGGGACACTTAGCTAATAAAAGAATTTGCCCACAAATATCCACACAAAAAAAATAACGAACACACAAAAAAAAAATAATTTTTTTTTTGGAGTTATGAAAAATAATAAAAAAATAGAAAAAAATTGGAACCGAACACGAGCGTTCGGTCTATTTCGGTTGCAAAAAAAAAATAAGTTGAAAAAGAAAAGGACTTTGAAAACAAGAGAGATGAAATTGAGAAAAGGATACAAAAGGTTTACAACCAAAGAAACTACCTTCGAGTGATAAGCGAAGGGAAGAGGATAGGACCGAACCCGAGCGTTCGGTGCATTTCGGCACACATGTTAACCGAACCCAAACGTTCGGTTCATTTCGCTTCTGTGACAACCCAAGTTGTCCCGTTACATTTCCCCGTTACCGTTAACGGAATATTCCACTGTATAAAAGTTCCGTTAATTAGAGGGCGTCAATTTAATAAACATTCCATTGGTTTACATTAATATGCCGTTAAGTCGTGATAAAAGGAAATAAAAACACATAACACACATTTCCATTTAATTGGAAAAAGTTAGTTTTTATTATTACGACCACTAAATCGGGTGCGACCAAAAGCCCCGTTTAACGGCAGTATTGGGTAAAATTCCACTGAGTCCCGACTCGGAACCCTATATAAAGGTGAGTGGAGTCCATTGGAGACTTTTTACACTCCCTAAACACTCTCTCTCTATACTCTCTCTCTAGACTCGTTTTTGCCCCTAATCCACAACCAAACGCTTCCAAATTGTAAGTCCGCTTACCCTAGCTTATTCTAAACATATTGATTCATGTTTATAGCCCAAAAATTGAACTTAGAAGCTGATGAAAAGGAGTTCACGGCCTAAGATCCTCCTTAGGCCGTAAACACCGTATCTAAGGCCAAAAGGACCCAAACTTGTCCCTAATGGCTTGGAAATAAATAGAGGAATTAGCCTAGGAGTGTTTGCTCATTTAAAACAATCATTTTGGGGCATAAAAGGGTGTTTACGGCCCAAGCACTTGCTTAGGCCGTAAACACCTCTAAACTATGTCAAAAAGCCCCAAACACACTCCTAAAACACCCTTAGGCTACATACATAATTTAGGGACTTAGTATTTGGGGTTTGGATCAATTAAACACATCAAAATGAAGGGGAAAAAGGGGTTTACGGCCCAAGTTTATACCAAGGCCGTAAACACCCCAAAACATGCCCAAAGTGTGGTTTCCCCCCCCCCAAATGACCTTAGACTATTTCTATAAAATGCTAGGAAGGATTTAAGGGCTTAAACTCAAAGATTGGTGGGTGTATGAGAGTTCACGGCCAAGCCATAGAGCTTATGGCCGTAAACTCTCAAGGGTTGGTCATTTGGACCATAAACTCTAAAGGAGACCCCTTTTGGAACCCCAAACACCCCTATAGCCTTGAATAAATTACTAGAAGTGATTTAAGGGCTTGAAACTTCACCAAACTCAATGGATGAGAGTTTACGGCCGTAAACTCCCTTAGGAGTTGTCCCTAGGCCATAAACTCCAATATAATGCCCTTAGAAGCCTTAAACCCACTCATGCCTTTTTGGAAAAGTACTTAGAATAATTCCATGAGCAAGTAGAAGCCTTAAAACACACTAGATACCCTCACCATGAGTTTACGGCCGTAAACTCATGGTGAGATGTCCCTGGGCCGTAAACACAACTTTGGGAGTTTACTCTCGGATAATAAACTCCATTCCTAAGCCATACACACCTTTAGACGCTACCCGGGACACCCAAACACTTATCTAAAGTGTTTTCCGCTCCTGTGAGCGCGTATATTTGTTTAATTAGTATTAAATATACTAATTGTATGTGAACATATGTTATCATATGTTAATTAGGTTATTGTGTGTGTTCGAGTCCTTGCGTGACACCGAGCACCCAACCGGCGCCTTCGTCGGACCTACTTACACCAGGTGAGTTCATACCCGTGAATGAACCTTTCAATGTTTTTACATGTTTTATAGGGGGGGGGGGGAATACAAGTTAAACATGCCAGTTATCATATCAATCACATGTGATTGATAACCCGCATGCAGAAGATTTTACCACACTTTATACTGTTTTATCGAGTAGGACACTATAATGGTTTTCTAAAAGGTTTTCATTCGTTTCCAAACTATTGCTTATACTGTTTTGTCTAAATTCATCCTAAACTGATTTATGAAAGATTTCCAAAGGTTTTCAACCACGTTTTTAAAAAAGAATACAAATTGTGATTTTCTCCGAATATAAAGGTTTTTCATCAAAGTTTCTCTTTCACGACGTATACTTTTACTTATTAGATACTGTTTCTTCGCTTTTACTTATTTTATACTCCTACTTAGTAACGCTTTCACTTATACTTGTATTCGCTTATACCGATAGACGCTCTTACTTCACTTATTGTCGTCTCTACTTCGTGATACGCTTATACTTGTTCGACACTCATACTTCACTTGCGACCGCTTCTACTTCACTTGTTCGACACTCATACTTCACTTGCGACCGCTTCTACTTCACTTGTTCGACACTCCTACTTCACTTGCGACCGCTCCTACTTCACTTATTAGACACTCTTACTTCACAAGAATCACTTCTACTTGATACACACTCAGTCGTAGTTAGATGTATGTCTGTGCTTGTATAGATGCATATAAATAATGATTGAAGGACTTAGGAAGGCTTGTCCGCCCTATTTCCTTTTCTTCGTTGAGATGTGGTCTGGTGGGATCGGATGTCGATCCGAAGGTCGTTTGATTCATTACTTATATATTATGTACACAAGCATACACATATGGGTTTACTTCAGTCAATTCAGTTAAGAGTCTCTACCTCTAGTTCAGCACTACATTAGAAACCCACTAGTTGGAAGTCTCTACCCACTATTTGGGATGCATCTTCAGGACTCGGCCTTCTCCGTCGTCTAGTTGGTAACCAGAGTCTCCTGTAGGGAGAGCAGACATTGTGTGTATAGATCTATACGGGATTGACAACCCCGCACCCAGACTGCTAGCTACAGTCCCGCCCTACCAAGCCAACGGGTGACAAATGTCACATTTTAGACGCTTGTAGGGCGTCTGGTACTCTAGTCAGTATGGTTACGAGTATCCCGGGTTACCTTATAATTCATTGGCTTTAAGGTAACGGTATTTCGCCAGCAATTTACACTGTATGCTGGTAATTCAATTTCAGAGTCACACTGTTTTGACCTTACAAGACATATCTCTCATTTGATACTGTCTGGGGTCTTTCTCCTCTATTTTGACCTTACAAGACATATCTCTCAATTGATGTTGTCTGGGGTCTGTATCCACTGTATTCACAGTATCCACTATATTCACTGTATTCACTGTATTCACTGTTTTAGACCTTGCTAGACGTATCTTTCATTTGATATTGTCTGCGGTCTGTATTCACTGTTTTGGACCTTACCAGTTGTACCTTTCATTTGGTACCTTCTGGGGTCTGTGTCTCTATTTGTTAGACTGAACCAGGTGTGTCATTCGTTCGATACTCTCCTGGAGTCTATGATTCCTTTGCGTTAGTCAGCAGTCCTCACTGCTGAGGCATATGTTATTTCCCTGTTGTCTCTTGCTTTCTTTAATAATCAAATTCAATATTTTGATAATGATAGCAATTAATGGAAAACCAATTTTTACCACATAACACTGACCAGTCTTGGTAGAAGGCTGCTTTGATTAAAGAAAATATATGATTTTCTGGAAAGAACTCTAAAACACTGTAAACACTTAAACTATTACTTTATAAAGTTATTTGAATGAAATGTCACTAAATACTTATGAACTCACCAGCATTTGTAAAAATGTTGATACTCGCTTTTCAAATAACTTGTATTCTCAGGTTAGCATTAGACAAGTACATCTCGGAGCTGTTGATGAAGATAGCTTAGTCTCATGTTGTACCTATTCTATTACTTGTATTACTTTGAATTGATGTATTAATGTAACCATGTAAAATTATTACTATTAATGCAATGTCTTGTTGTACTTTGATTACTATAATGCATGTGTTGTGATACTTGACATGACGTCATCCACCCCAGAACGTTTCCGCCATTCCGGTTTTGGGGTGTGACAGCTTCTTACATTTAGATTTGAGAAGTAGTTTTTGGTACAAACTCCGATTCCATCATTCCTAGCCCTTGTAGAATTTTATTGAAACTTGCTTTAGGAAGAGCTTTGGTGAAGATATCAGCCAGTTGATCAGTGGTGCGAACAAAGTGAATTTCGACGTTTCCATCTTCCACATGATCCTTAATAAAGTGATACCTCAGTGCTATATGCTTTGTCTTGGAGTGTTGCACTGGGTTATGACAGATCCTAATTGCACTTTCTGAATCACAATATAGTGGGATCTTTTTCATATTAAGTCCATAATCACGGAGCTGGCTTTGGATCCAAATCACTTGAGATGTACAGGAGGCAGCTGCAATGTACTCTGCTTCGGCTGTAGACAGAGAAACACATGTCTGGTTCTTTGATTGCCAGCTAACCAACTTCCCATCTAGGAATTGGCAGCCTCCTGTGGTGCTTTTCCTGTCTAAACCACATCCTCCAAGGTCTGCATCTGAGTAGGCTTGAACAAAGAAACCTGAATTTAATGGATACCATAGACCGAGGGAGGTGGTTCGTTTCAGATACCGGAGTATGTTTTTCACTACAAGCATATGTGGTTCACGAGGATTCGCCTGAAACCTAGCACAATAACACACAGAAAACATTATATCAAGCCTGCTAGCGGTGAGGTACATCAAGGAACCAATCATCTGGCGGTATAACATAATATCAACTGCCGGTTTTTCCAAGGATGGTGTAAGTTTGGTGCCGAACGCCATTGGAACTTTGACCTTTGAGTCTCCATTCATGCCAAATTTAGCAAGAAGAGTCTTGGTGTATGCTTCCTGGTTGATAAAGATGCCTTCGGGTCCCTGTCTAACATTTAAACCAAGGAAAAAGTTAATCGGACCCATTGAGCTCATTTCAACTTTAGTCTCCATCAGCTTTCTGAATTCAACTGTTAAGCTAGGATTCGTGGAGCCAAAGATGATATCATCGACATAGATTTGAACTATCATAAGGTGGTTACCTTCCTTCTTACGAAAGAAGGTTGGGTCAACTGAACCTTGTTTGAATTTTGACATCTTTAAGAACTTAGTTAGCGTTTCATACCATGCCCTAGGTGCTTGTTTCAGACCGTAAACTGCTTTGTCCAGAATATAACAGTGATTTGGGTACTTTTCATTCAGAAAACCAGGAGGTTGCTCCACGTAAACCGTTTCTTCAAGTTCTCCATTTAGAAAGGCACATTTTACGTCCATTTGGTAGACGTCGAAGTTCTTGTGTGCAGCATAGGCCAGAAATATTCGAACAGATTCCAGCCTTGCTACCGGAGCAAAAGTTTCTTCGTAATCAATTCCTTCTTCCTGGCAGTATCCTTTCACCACGAGACGAGCTTTATTTCAAATTACATTACCTTCCTTATCCATTTTATTTCTGAATACCCATTTGAGACCAACAACTGAGGCATCTTTAGGAGTTGGAATAAGGCGCCATACCTTGTTTCTTTCAAACTCATTGAGTTCATCTTGCATGGCTTGTATCCAATCGGAATGATCAAGAGTTGTGTTAACTGTCTTTGGATCAACTTTGGATACGAAAGAATTATACATGCAGAACTCTACTTTGGAGAATAGAGATGATGGCTTTGCCTTCAGTTGGGATCGGGTCATGACCTTTGCAGAGACATTACCCACTATCTGAGATACAGGATGATCTCTGGTCCATTTAATAAGAGGAGGATAATTTGGATCATAAGATGGATCCAATTCGGCGTTGACCATTTCTTCCATTTCAGATTGGCTGTCGTCATCGTAAAACATATCGAAATTCTCCGCCTCGACTAATGAATCTCTTTGGTATTCAGGTAGGTTCATACCTTCGGGTGCAATAGAACTCTCAGGTGTAACAGAGCTTTCGGGTGCTACAGGACTTTCGGGTGTTACAAGAATAGAATTCCCCCCTGAAAGTGTGAGTTCGGTTGATTTGAAGAAAATAGATTCTCCCCCTCAACTGAAGTGCCGTGCTGAGGAGGTTCGTTTGGAACTTGTTCTCCTTCACCCATTTGTTTGGCTGCATCTTCGACGATTCGCTTCAGATGTTCGATTTTGTTGTCTATTTCCTTGGCTTCCGATAGAGTAGCTTTCTCAGGTTCATCGAATAAATCCACAAATTGATCGAACAAGTTAGCAATCGTGGCCGTTACTTGACCTGTTTGAGAGAAGATCTCTCCAATTGCTTCTTCAGTAGTCTTTAGCTTCTTGACGTAGCTATCATTGAAAGTCACATAATAAGTTTCTTCAATCTTTCGAGAACGCTTATTTAAAACCCGGTAAGCTTTTGAAGTAAGAGAGTATCCCAGAAAAATTCCTTCATCAGCTTTAACGTCAAACTTGTTACGATGTTCTTTGGAGTTGAAGATGAAACATCGTGAGCCGAACACATGGAAGAATTTTACATTCGGCTTCCTGTTATTGATGATCTCATAAGGAGTAAGAGAGAAGCGCTTGTTGAGATAAGACCTATTCTGCGTAAAACATGCTGCAGCAATAGCATCAGCCCAGATATATAAGGGAAGAGAAGCGAAACTTAGCATAGTTCGGGCCGCCTCACACAAGGATCAGTTTCGCCTTTCAACAATTCCGTTCTGTTGAGGCGTGTAGGGGGCTGAGAAGTTGTGACTGGTTCCTTTTTTTGCCAAAAAGTCTTCAAATTCTCTGTTCTTGAACTCTAGTCAATTGTCGCTCCTAATGTTGCGAACGACTTTTCCAAGTTGCACTTCAACCTGCTTGATAAACATCTTTAGCTTAAAAGTAGCCTCAGATTTGTGCTTCAGAAAGAACACCCATGTAAAGCGTGAAAAATCATCAACAATAACAAGAATATACTTGCTACCGCCAATGCTTTCGATTGATGATGGACCACACAAGTCGATGTGGAGCAACTCAAGTGGTTCAACTTTTGTGTTTATAATTGATGGGTGACTTTGACGACTTTGTTTCCCCATTTCACATGCAGCGCACAAGTATTCTCGATCAAACTTGAGCAAGGGAAGACCCCGAACATGACCTCCGGTGACAACCTTGTTGATGTCCTTGAAGTTGAGATGAGAGAGCCTTCGGTGCCACAACCAGCTTTCGTCATAATGAGCTTTAGACAAAAGACATATAGCTGGATTTCCTTTGATTGGTTTGAGATTAAGAGGAAAAATTTCGCCTTTTCGGTCTGATTTGAGAATGATCTTGTTGGATTTCTTCTCTATAATCTCTGAACCTTCGTCGTCGAATGAAACCTTGAGACCGGTACCGCCCACCAGTTGAGATACACTGATAAGATTATGCTGCAACCCTTCAACGTACGCCACCTTTCTTATTGTGAAGTATCCATTAGTTATCATCCCATAACCCTTTATCGTTCCATAAGAGTTGTTACCGAACTTAACATGCCCACCATTTTGAAGAGATCGAAACTCCCTTAGCTCTTCCTTTCTTCCTGTCGTGTGACGTGAGCAGCCACTGTCAATGTACCATTCTTCATCGAACTGCTCGTCACTTATAACCTGCAAAAATTAAGCAGATTTAGGAACCCAAAGTTTCTTGGGTCCACGTGAGCTTTTCACAGGAACATGAATAGTAAGAGAAACATCAACAAGATATGTTCATTTTATTAAAGTTGTTTCATCTTTTCTTTAATAGTAAACACTTTGATTTTGTTAGGGTTAGCTACAGGTGTTTTGGATTCAGATTCTGGTGTTTGAGCATTATTCTGCTTGCGGTCTTCCTGGACTGAGGAAATCTTTGACTTTCCTTTCAAGTTCGTTGATGATTTTGAATTTTGTGCAGGAACAGAATTGGGTTTAGAAGAGAATTGAGAATGAGAAGAATTAGAAAAAGAGAATTTAGAATGGGAATTTCTTCTGACTTGAGGTTCGAAATGACCCTTTTGTTTATGGTCATTTGAGGGACCGAAACTGGACCTTCGGTAGCTGCTCGATGATGAGCTGAAGTTGGATTTTTGGTAGTTGTTGGCTGGGGGTCTGAAACTTGATCTTTTATTGTAAAACCTTGAAGGACTGAAACTAGGTCTTTGCTTGTTATTACTTGGCAGACTGAAAATTGCTTTTCGGTTGCTGTTGCTTTCGGGACCGAACCTATCCTTTCGGTTCTGTGCTTCATGTGGCCCGAAAGTCTTTTTCTCTGACTTAGAATCTTTATCATGGTAAGAGTAGTGAGCATTTTGAGAGCGCCAAAAATGCTTTCGCTCTGAGAGATTCTTTTTGTATCTCAGGTTTCTCTGCTGCTTTTGATTTTTCACCTGTTTCGGTTGTCTATGGATATTAGCCTTTTGTTTTAGCTTCTTGACAGCCGGTTCACTCTTCATAGACGAGGTTTCGCTTGTGGAGGTGACTTCTTCTACATGTATTTCTTTTGTACCACTTGTACTTGGCACGTCAAAGTTGTCAGACTTATTCAGCGGCTCTGGTACATATCTTCATTTGGTTTTCCAGGACGTTCGCTCTGACAGACCAACTGTTTCGTCTGCATTATCTATAGGAGCAGACCAGAAAAACTCATCACAGCCATCTGCGTTATCTTCGTTCACTATGGCAGTAAGTTCGGTTGTTTGATGTTCGGTTACTCCTGTGACCTTATATACTTGATTCGGTGTGGTTCTCACCTTTTGGTACACAACAACCTTTTCTTCAAGGGTCGGGGACTTATTTTTGGACAAACGAGCGAATTCCACTGAATTTTCAGAAATTAGATTTTTGTGATTTTCGGGTTCGCTCTTGACAAACTCAGAATAGTCAACTTCAACCTCTACAGAAATTTCACTCATATCATCGTCCTCATTAAGTTCAGATGCCTTTTCAACATCAACTTTATTTTCTGAACTTAAATTGGCACTCAATGAGTCGAATTTTTGTATGGTTTCGGTCCTTAGTTTCAGCTTATCGTTTTCATCCAAAAGATTTTTAAGCATGTCCTTATGGTCTTTGGACTTTATAAAAGATTCTATTTTGTCCAGACCATACATATAAGTAGGATTCACATCATCGGAAGATACAACACTTTCACAGTTGTATGCTTCGGCATCGATTTCATCCTCCTTAAACTCAAGGAATGGTAAAATCATACAATGTATCTTCTGTCCTATTTCACAATTCAGATGCAGTTGAGTAATGTTAGCATAAAGTCTTTTAGCAATCAAACAAAACACATTCCTTTGTTTTAACAATGTCAAATTGTCTCTTTGCAAATAAATGTTTTCATCCTTAGACTTAATCAGCTCCGACTCCTTCTGCTTAATCCACATCCTTCGCTCCTCACTCTTGGATGACACCCTGCTTATTTGGTCAATTAGGTTAGAATTTGTGACCCGTGTTTGAGTTAAACAACTATCCAGATTTGAGATTCTTGAATTTAAGTTATTTAATTCCTTTTCATATGATTTCTGTGGAATTTTGAACGAAATAAAAAGAGATTGTACCTTCTTGATCAGTTCATCAACTTTACTGATCTGCACACTAAGAGGTTTCGCTGTGAAGCACAAGTCCTCTCGCTCCTTGGCGTCTTCGTTTCCACCATCAGTGTTATATCCCCTCATGTGAGATACGTCAGTCACCATCAGACACTTTCCACTGCTTTCACCACCTCTTGCAACATAAGCCTTTCCATGAGAAGGCTTTCTCACCTCATCATCTTCTGAGTCGGTCGACCAAACCTGTATGCCACCGAACTCGTCATCCTCTGCCGAACCCTGTACAAGAGCATTCATAGAAGGATTAGTATCCGCTTTCTTCCTTTTAATCTCTTCTAGCTTTTTCATCAGGATTGCCTCTTCATCTTTCTCCTCATCTTTCTCCGTCATTTTCTTCAAAACACAATCTTTGGTGTAATGATTCTTTCCTCCACAGTAATAGCAGCTGACACCAGAATCCGCTTCAACCTTCACCTCTTTCTTTGGTTCTTCAGTCCTCGGCTCCTCCCTTACTTTTTCTGAACTGTAGCTTCCCTGTCAATTTCGATTTTTATTGGTAGGAAATCTCTTCTTGATGAACCTTTTTGGATTGGACACCATCATAGCATAATCTTCTGAAGTTAGATCGTAGTCCTCCAGGTTCAGATCTTCGTCTTCTACTGCATTCTTACTTTTAGACAGGAGGGCCAAGGACCCCAAGTTTGAGACCACACTCTTCTCTTGCATCACTATCTTTTCTTGGGATTTTAGAATTCCCACCAGTTTCGCCAGCGAATATGATTTGAACTGTTCGTGAGCTTTAACTGTAGATACGACAGCTCTCCATTCGGATCTTAAGCCATTCAAAAAGGTAACTTTCTGTTCAATAAGCTTCCTTTCGATATCATGTTTGATCATCTTGCTGAGAAGATGATTGAAGCGATCAAACGTCTGAGTAACGGACTCATCAGAATTTTGCTTGAATTCTCCAAACTCAGACAAAAGCAAGGTCTGAATGGAGTGCTCCAAATCTTCATCTGTGGAATACAGCTCTCGCAGCCGATCCCAGATTTCTTTAGCGGTACTGCAGGAACTCACCAACCTAAACGTGTCAGATTGAAGAGCGAATCAAATCAGTCTCAATGCTTTGATGTTGCACTAAAACTTCTCCTTTTCGTCTTGAGCGACGTCTTTCACATCCTTTAACAGATCATTATACTCCTTCTGAGTTTTAATAATTCTGGATGTTCCTGAATGAGCAAATGGTCCAGACACAATGGCTTCCCATATTAGATACCCATTATCTTCAGATCCGATGACGTAGTCTTCGAAATGATGCGCCCAAACCTCGTAATCTTGAGTGTAAAGAATTGGAATCTTTGTTGTAGATCCAATACTGTTTGAGATGTTGATAGGATTAGATTGAGAATCATCCATGCTTGATCGTTTAACCTGTTGCAAGATCAGACTTGTAATATGTAATATTAGGGCAAAACAAATAAATAATGAGATACGTCAATTATGGTGTGACGGCTCAATAAATATCAGTTAATGCGGAATAAACCCTAATCACTTCTTTCACAGAAGAGATGTGTATGAATTACACAACCTCCTGCTCTGATACCAATTGATGAGTTTATAAAACTCCTTGATCGATTACATCTTATAACAGATAAATCAAGAAAGCAAAAACAGTGAGATAAAACACAGGAATGAATCTGAATATGTTGAATGATTCAATTAACTCAATCCTCAGCAGAGCTCGATGAAGAACTTCCGCTGTAGAGGATATTAGGGTTACAAAAGATATGAACAATGAACGCTATCAAAAACTCTATCAAATCTTACGTTCAAGGATGAATGCAATTATCTATAAATATTAAACCCTACAAAATAACTCACGGATGGACAGGCCCATACCGGGGATTAATTGGACTAAGTATCGAGCCCAAGACGCAACACTAATTGGACCTAACACATAGTATAAATTAACAATCAATAAACCCTAATTAAATAACAAAATAAAAACACTAGAAATGTCCGTCTTTTAATTTGATTTAAAAAAAAAACAAAAACAAAAAATAACTCCGGAATGCCACTTGGTATGTTTCTCCAAAATTCCGGACTTCACTCCAAAACATATTATTCTGGACAAAATAGTCATTTTACAGAAAAGAAATGATTATTTTTTATCAAAAAGATCAATAACTTACTTTTCCTTAAAAAAGAAATATGAAATATTATAGTTGTTCTAAACGTGATTTGAATTTGTGTTTACTTGTGACAGAAACACACGTACAAAAAACGTACAAAAAGAACATGACAAAAATAAAGGTGAAGTAGGAATGTTAGTATTGCTTTATGGTTTGATTTTGTAAAAAGGAAAATATATATTTTACTAAAAGATTTAAATTGGTTATCGAACCATTGACTACAATAAGCTAACAAATTAGTAGATGAATACGACTACGATCTGTACATACTACACAATGCATATTTTTCTTCCTTACTTAACTAAACAAGAAAAAACATTAAAACTGATGTATACGAGCATAAAAAAACAAATAAATAAAAACTTTAATCGACAATAAAAATAAATAAACATAGAACCCATGCAGAAACCACTTTTAAACAACTACGAACAAAATCTCGACAATGATTTCTAAGAGTAGATATGGCAAAGTGGATGTATCATATGGCTCGGTTGTTGGTGGCGGTTATGGGATGTGCGTGAGGATTTTGGGACAAATCTATAGATATAGTATTGAAATTTTGTAAAAGACATTTTTGCGTTTTATTATTTAAGAAAATTAGTCATCTCGGTTATTTATATACACAAAGAAACATTTATTTATAATCTTGAAAGTCACTTTAAGGGAAAATAACTTACAAGGATAATTATCATTTTTTTTCTTGTTTATGTTTATATATATATATATATATATATATATATATATATATATATATATATATATATATATATTTTGTACATAACAATGGTAATATGTATAGCAGGTGATAATGATAACATGTGAACACATTTTAACAAGTTAAATGGTTAACTGTGTACCAAAAAAAAATTGTCTAAATATGAACAATTTTTTTTTTTTTTTTTTTTTTTTTTTTTTTTTTTTTTTTTTAAATTTCTTAAAACTTTTTTATAATTTCTTACAACATTTTTATGATATTTTTTTTCTTATAGGTTTTTGTAATACAATGTTTTAAACTTTGCTTATATTTTAATTTTTTTTTTATATTTTCATATAATTTTAATACAAGTGCTTTTAAACCAAATATTTTATAGATGTTTTAAATTTTTCTTACAAATTTTTAACATTTTTTATTTTACATATTCATACAATTTTTTTTATAACTTTCATACAATTATTTTTAAACTTTCTACTGCAATATTTTTAAAGTGTTTCACAGATTTGGTATGACAGTTTATGGTTTTTTTTTATAAAATTTTAAAATACTTTCGTTAAATACTAGTTTAAAATGTTGTATTAAAAAAATGAAAAAGTTTATAAACTTCTAATTAAAAAGTATTAAAAAGTTTTAATAATTTAAAAACATTTACATTACATAGATTTTGTTTCTTTTTTATTTGCTAAGTATTACAATCTTTTAATTTTTTTAAAAGACCAGCCATACTTATTGTTACGTATTTAATTTATTTAATTTTATTATTAAATATAATTTATTTTAAAAATATTGTATATGCTTAAAAACAAAAGAAAAAATTTATAAGAGACCATATAAAATATTTCACAAAACAAAAACATATTTATTAATTAAAAAAAATTAGAACTGATCAATATTTAATTAATATTTAGAAATTATAAATATTTTAAAAATAACGTTGGAAAAAAATAATACAAACAAATATGAAAAATAAACTCGGTATTAAAAGAGGGGAAAATAACTTATCAGGGTAATTAACTTTTCGCTTTCTTCACATTTATACAACTTCATTTTTTTGTATATATTTGACCATTAAAGTTGTTAAATGTGTTCACATTTCATCATTGTCATCAGTTATAGCCGGTGACAATGATAATATGTGAACACATATAACAAGTTAAATGGTCGAATGTGTAAAAAAATAAAGAGGTTGTCTAAATATGAACAAAGTGACAAAGATGATTTTCCTGACAAGTCATTTTCTGTCAATTTAATTAAGAAAAAAATTATTAAAAAAAATCAGAAACTCATAATTTCAAAATTTTATTACCAATTTAAGAAAAGTGTTTATATCCAAAGAAAACTATTGATCTAGTTAAAATGTAAATTTTAGTGAACATCTGATGCTCGTGAAATAATAGAAACTTTGTATAAACTTGTTGATGAAGACATATACAAAGATCAAAGGTGAAGATACTTGTCTAGGTAAGTATGAACCTGACAGATTTGACTTATAATTGATATGGTTATAATGTATCATATATTGCCTAAAGTAAATAAGCAGAGCCAACACCTTCAATATAAGAGATGTATAAAACTATAACTTCTGATTTAGGAGTTGATCCGATGTTTCTTGAGAAAACTAATAAAAGAACTTTAAAAAAATGACAATAGTGAAGTTGGATCATCAGAACTAGTACATGAACTTTCACCTCATGAGTCATTAAAGATTCAATATTTTGTGTACATAGTTGATCAATCTATTGATCCATTATAGTGAATGTTTGAATAATAAAAACAATATGAAGATTTTACGGATTCTTATTGGCAACAGAAAAGTTGAAGTCGCTATTTACTAGTGAGTTAAATGCGAGTTGCAAAAATCTTGAAAAGTGATTGGAAAATGGTCATCTCTCAGACATTAATGTTGATGATTTATCCAACGAACTTTAATTCTTACAAAAAGATTTAATAAATTGAAAATAATACATCTAATGAAATACTAAATTTCTTAAAAATGAAAAACACTTATCTAGTTTCTTGTCTGACATACATATTATTATCGATCGTTCTCATTACGTTGAATCAGCTGAACAAAGTTTTTTAAAACTAAAGATTTTAAGATCTTATTTGCACTTGACCATGTATCAATAGAGACTAAATGCTTTGAGTTTCAATTTAATTGATAATGAATGTCTTGATAATATCGATTATGAAAGTGTAATAGATGAATTTGCTTTTAAAAATGCTAAAATGTTGATGTTTAGAAAATAGTAATCCATTGGCTTTTTTATCTTTTGTTTGATTAAGTTGATTTAACAGTTACAACTTATTACAAAGGAACGAAGACAAGATGTTATGGTAATAAAAGATGTTTGTTAACAACTTTATATTTTGAATTTAGAGGTAGCAAAATTACTTTATAATATTTTACATAAAAAAATTATGGGACCTAACTTTGATTTCACACAAGCCCACCGAAATGTTAGGGCTGGGTCCGGTAACAACGCAACCTTTCATCTAGCCAATATCAATATTAAAAAAGTGGAAGTTTTTTATTCATTCAATCTTGATTGGGCCTGGTAATAACTCAACCTTTCATCTAGCTAATATGAATATTAAAAAAGTGGAAGTTTTTTTTTTAATTAATTCTATCTTGGCATTTTTCCTAATTTTCACAACATACTTATCATGTTTGTTATTTTTATTACATGTGTGATAATTCAATAAAATTTCAAGTAACCGTTGGAGCTTTAAATATTAGACTATTAGAGTATTATGTAGGGTTAGGTACATATATTTGTAATATCGAAAGATTAGAACTATAATATTGCACACCCTTAGCCAATGGCGGAATCGTTAGGCAGTGGGATGACGTCATGGATCACAATCACTGAATTACATAGAAAATGCACACCAAACAACATAATAGTGGAAATATTATTACTAAAAGGAACTATATTGATACTCGTTTAAAGTTACAATAACTTGAAGTACATAAGATTGCCTTAAATAGTAGAATACTTAATAATACTGCATTATTAATTTATAGATGATTATGACTCCAAGACTTTATTCCATAGTCCTTTCGCTCTTATCTCCATGAGAATACAAGTGATTTGAAGAATGTCAACATAATGTTGGTGAGTTCACAAGTTTTGAGTATTTAATTTGAAGCAATTTTAACTATAGTAGTTTCTCAACTATAAATCATTTTTAACCTAATTTTATTAGTGAATTAACCACCTCTTAATGTTATAAAGAGTCCTTATAACTGAGTTCTGCCCGACTAGATATCCATTTCCTGATGCTTTTATTGGATGTCGTAATATGAAAAAAGGATTATCACCTATAATGACTCGGCGGTCAAGATTGTAACTACCAACCGTATGTAGCGTTGTCAACCATATAGATCTACACATAATCCCCTTGCTAAAAAAGATTAATGGTTATAAGAAGAGGACTTGTAAGTATTGTATGAGTCTTTTGATGTCATGAAACTTAAGTAATAAATGTGTCTCGTTTAACCATTGATTGATAAGCAAAAACTTGTATGCATAAGTTTATAAATTAGTAGACATATATTCGAATACATAAGTTTAACAACATTTATCCAAATTCATAAGTTAATAGTATATTCAAATACATAAGTTCAAAAGCGTAAATAAGCATCAATAAGTATAAAATGTATAAACAGGGGCCGTGAGACTCACCGTGATGTTCATGTAGCTCAATAAAACACTTCGAAGAGAAGCTTGAAAACGAAGTTGAAACAGTCATCGGAAAATATTTCATTGGAAAAAGTTTGCCAGAATAGTTTCTAAAGATGTAATACTTTATTCGTTGTACTTTTCAGTTTAGATCCTTGGGGTGTAATGTTTTACAAAATTGGTCCCTAGGGGGAAAAATTTTCAATTTAAGGAAATATGGAGCACGTTGGGAGTACTTATTGTACGGTGGGCGTACTAGCAGAAGGTGGTCGCGGAGCTCATCCACCTACGTTGGGTGTACGTGGAGTACGCTTAGCGTACGTGAGCATGTTGAAAACCCTAATTTTAGGGATTGTACCATATGTAAACCATAAGATAGCCTCTTTTGGCCTTGTTTAACTAGTCTCCATACCCTTGAAAACCCTAATTTTATCCTTAGCCTTTGTGTGGTGCTTTTGAGCTCTCGTGAAACTTTTGGTGGGTGTTGTGCATCTTCAAGTGGTAGAAGAAGAAGCTTGAAGACTCATTCTTTGGAGGAGAGTCTTGAGATCTAACTTTAGCACCTTCATTTCATGGCTTTTGAGGTATAAATTTCAAATCTTGTCATCTCATTTCATAGATCTATTCCTTGGCTTTGTTTTGGCCATTTTGGTACTTTTGGTTGGTGGTTGTGAGCTAAGGTCGTTTTTGGAGCTTATCCTTGTAGATATGGACACATTAAGGGTTTCTTAAGCATAAACGTGCAAACTTTATGGTGGTTTTGGGTCTCATGCATGTGTTAAATCATTTATTAAGCTCTTTTGAGATCTAAACCCCCATTAAGCAATGAATGCACATAAAATTCGCAACTTTACATGATAAACCATCTTAAGGAAGTCAGATTTGAGTTTGGGTTGAAGTCTTAATCGATTAAGAGCTGTATATGGGAAGTTGACCAAGTTGGTGGAGTACGTTAGGCGTACAAGTAGGTATGCTGTGCGTACAAGCCCTAAAGCGAGTACATTAAGCGTACGAGCTGAGTGCGCCCCGCGTGCTCAGTAGATTGGGCTTTAGACTTTTGGGCTCTTGGTTTTTGGCTATGTTGGACTTTGGTTGTCTTTGGCCTTTTTGGGCCATCATAATTCTATTGTTCGCCTTTTTATATTTTTTTAGAATCTCTTGGTTAAAGGTCCATGAAAAGGATTGGGCCCAATTTGGAAAATAGGGCGATATTTGGGCTTTGGGTGATTAATTTGGAAAATTGGGCCATATTTGGGCTTTGGAGATTATTTTGGAATTTGGGCTTGTTGGAAAATTGGATTGGGCCTTTTCCTTGGGCCATGTTGGGTAAGGGGTAAAAAGGTCTTTTAACGTAGTTTGGACTCTTAGTGTGAGTCAGGATCCAATTATTAAATGGATGTTATTTTGTGATTTATAGCGCGTAGATTTTAGCGGGCCAACTGTCAGTGATTTATCTGTGGGATTCAACAGTCTGAGGTGAGTCTCCTCACTGAGTTTAGCGGCTCGAAGGCACCAACGGCGGCCCATGGTTTATTATGTTAGGATGTTAGATATCTTCGTGACTCTGGCATGTGTTATGTGTTGGTATGCTTACCGGACAAGGCCTGATGTCGGGCGGGGCCCGATAGTTATTCTATATGCTATTATCTTGATATGCTTATATGATTTGTTTGTGGGTGGGGCCCGTTATGCGATTTTAGGCGGGGCCCGTTATACTCAGTGGGCGGGGTCCGTTATTATCAGTGGGCGAGGCATGTTATGCGAGTGTGGGAGGGGCCCGTTACACTCATTGGGCGAGGCCCATTATGTGTTTAGTTATATATGGTATGTGGTATTTTAGGTAACTCACTAAGCTTTGTGCTTACAGTTTTTCAGTTTATGTTTCATGTACTTCTGGTTTCAAAGGGAAGAGCACGAGATGATTACAGAGCACACATAACTCGATTCCCCATTTTGTGATTTACTTTGATAATGATGATGTATTGATAAAAATTGATTACCTTGGTTTTATGAAAATTATATAGGAGTTTACAAGTTGGTATCAGAGCCTTGGTTTGAGAGATTCAGATATACTCTTGGGTGTGTCTGAACTCAAACTGAGGGTTTGGTAATGTTGTTTAAAAAGAAACGTTTTTAAAGAAAAGGGTTTTCTAGTACAAGAAACGGTGTGGTGCATGTAATCGATCGAGTTCAAGTAAGTTTTTCCCAAAATACCCATACATGTTATCTCATATGATTTACGTTATGAATCTGTGAATCGTATGCTAGTTAGGGATAATGATATGCTCAATGTTTGCATGATAGAATGATAGGAGAGATACCTTGTACGCATATTGTATGAGCTTGTAGACTTGCAAGCTAGTTTGGATCAATCAATAATAGATTGGCCTGATATGTGAGACCTTGTAGCCTAGGAAGCATGGGATGCTATATTGGATATAATTTGTATGCGTAAGGCAATCGACATCAAGAATGGAAGTTCCTAGCATGAGTTGTAGTATGTGGGGTTGGATGTTCTTGGCTATTCTTTGGATTGTAATGTTAATGCACGAATGTTTCTTGCTTTGTGCTTCGTGATAATCTTAAGTGATGTTAGTTAGCTATTAAGTGAATATGTCAAGTCACATCTGATAGAGGCTGGATAAACACAGAGTGACGTATTTGACCCTATTGTGCAGCTCTCATTTGAGTCTAACCGTTGTAGGGATGAGTCTTTTACTTGAAGGATTTGTTTGATTAGGTGTCTAAGTTCATAACTATTCCTGGAATGTACTTGACCGGATTCACATGGTCCATTTGAATTCCATGGAATTGCAACATCTGGATAGACTAAATGAGAGAAAGAACACTTAAGGATTATTAATATATTATAAGTTCTAATACATTGATAATATTATTTAATTAGTATTGATCAAAGAATTAATTTGGAATTAATTAAGTGATCAAAAAGAGACTAATCAAATATATGGGGTTGATTGTGTAAATCATCTATTCTTGTATAGTGGGATAATGATCCATGGTTTGTATGGATTGGGTTAAAACCCATAAGGTGCTCCATGGATAGTCCATGGAGGTTACAAACCCATGGATCATGGAATATGGAAATCCATGGTAATTAGGTTTTACATGGTGTAACCCTACTTGTCCCACAACTATATAAAGACCCCTAGTCTAGCAAAAATCGGCACTTATACAAGCAAGAAAGAGGGCTAACCGATTTTGAGGTGTTAGTGAACTTCTCTCAAGGTTATTCCAAGTGTTGTGGTGTTGTGTGAGACATTTGAGGCATCACATTAGAGATGCTAGGCTCACAAGGTTCTCAAGGAATCCAAACAACAAAAGGTATGTTCTTCTTCTAGCATTTATGTTTAAAAGTTCCCCATGCTATGCTAAATAGGTTAAGAACCTTGGAAAACAATTTTACATGTATCTTAGTAAAACATAGATCCAAGGTTTCTAGGGTTGCATGTACACCTTAAGAGTGTTAGAATGCTCAAAACCCTTCAGTGGTATCAAAGCCTAGGCTTGTTTCTTTGATACTTGATGCAAATTGTTGAAAAAAAGCCGAAAATTATGCAATCTGCTGAGTGAACTCGCCGATTCCATGGGGGGACTCGACGAGTTCATGCCTAAAATCATCCTACTTGTCGAGTAGGTTCTTGCACTCGACGAGTAGAATGCCCAGAGTGCAGATTTTCGAGTTTTGCTACTGGAAATGGACTAGAAACATTACACAAAAGTGTTTTGGTCCTTGAAAACTTGTTTTAGATGGTGTAATGGTTATTCTAATCCATTTTCAATAGCTATTATCAAAATTTCAAGTTTTTTATGGTTTATTTATGATTCTTCAAATTGTTGACATGCATGTTCATGATCTTATGAGTTTAGAAGATCATAGGAATTATTTGTAACTTGCTTGTTAGTTTGATTTTTGATCATTATGTGTTTTAATGGAATCCATAATTTGTCCTCAAGTCATGGATTACCAAAAGTCACTCTTTTAAAGTCCATTATGAAACACATAGGTTACATAAAATGAAAAGTCTCTCATTTTAATAAACCATTTAACTCATAAGTTATGAAATATGAAAAATTTTTGGGAGTTACAAAACTTGGCCTCAAGTTTTGGAGCATGTAAAGTCACCTTAAAAACTTTAGTTCCAACCCCTAGAATTTTAAAAATTAAAATTCAACCCTTATACTTTATAATATTATAAGTTTAATAATAATTATATATGTATAAGAACAAGTCGTTTTACCATTAGTAGGCCTCATTCATGAAGCCGGCCTATAAGAGGGGTGTAAGGTTGCTGCCTATAAAATGACAACTTAATGGGTGTCCACTCTCACCCACCGCTTCCTTGACTGGTGGAGGGTCGTTAGCCGAACGGGTAGGACAAGGACATTAAATCTTCATTAAAAGTATGATGAATGTAAAGTAACTAAATGTTTTTATAAATTCTCAGTCTTAGTTACTTTAGGAAAATGTGAATAAGGTGCTAACCTATGAAATTACAATTTGCACTTTGATTAAGTCGTTAGTGGAGCGTGTGTGGTTAACCGTCACACTAACCTGGACTTAACAAGGTAGGAAAAGGGTGGCTTAAGGTTTATCATAGGTCGGTGGAGCGCGTGTGGTTAACCGACACATCGATTGATTGATAAACATTAAGGGTACCAAGTAATTTGCATGGTTATCTCACACCTTGTTTTATGATCCTCGACATCCCAGTCACAAATCATGAAGGGAACACTCGAGATTGAAACATGCCATTGAGAAGTTCAATGAATCTCAAAGAATCTAGCAGTTTCAAAAACAATTAAAAACCTAACAATTTATTTCGTTTTTCATGGTGGAAATTGGTGAATCGTCATTCACCTACCTTCAAATATTTTATAGCTTGGATTACGGTATCCCTCTTCTAAGTTATAAAATATTGTGTTGTGTCCTAGTCTTAATATTACATTTGGGTGTTTTATTAAGGAATATCTTTATATCTAATCTAAAATTGCCTTTCTTCTTTTTCAGATGTCTTCAAATAATGCTACTTCTGGCTCGAACCCTACCGACTCCTTCTCTCTCATGAAACTTTGTGGGAGAGTCATCTTTGATGGATCCAACTTTATAGATTGGATCAGAAACATCAGGATGGTCACTCGGTATCAGGACAAGGAATATGTCCTAGACAAGGAGCTTAAGGAAATAGAGTCATCTGCTACTCCTGAGGAGATCACTGAATATCAGGCTCATGAGAGAGATGCTACCTAAGTAGCATGTATCATGTTGGCCACCATGACAACAGAGATCCAAAAGTCATGTGAGGACTACTACCCTTTTGAGATGCACCAGGACTTGATGGACCGCTACCATCAGAGTGCTCGTTAAGAGAGGTATGAAATAATATCCTCCATGATAACAACCCGAATGAAGGATGGTGAACCCATAACGAGCCACATGCAAAATATGCAAATGTATGTGGACCGTTTTCTAAAGCTAAATGTGAACTTCCCTGAGGAGTTGGCAATTGACATCATTTTGCTCTCCTTACCTTCGTGTTATGATCAATTTTAGATGACATACCACATAAACAAGGAGGAAGTTACACTCAACAAACTTCAAGGACTTTTGAAGACCGCAAAAAGTGGTCTTAAAGGTAAGTCGACTGTTACTACTCCTACTCCTACCGCGGCCCTATCTTGGCAATCGGGCAAGGCAAAGGAAAGAAGAGGAAGAGCCCTTCGAAGGGTACCAAGGTAAAGTTCCTTGATGGATCCTCTTCAAGTGGAACCAAGAAAGGTTTCGTCACTCCTTCTGCCAACCCTAAAGAGGTTGAATGCTTCTATTGCCATGAAAATTCGCATTGGAAGCGAAACTGCCTAAAGTACCTGCAAGATGTAAAGGATGGGAAAGTAAAACCCAACCATGCAGGTATATACACTATAATGTCTAATAACTCACCCCATTCTTATTCTTGGGTCCTTGATACAAGTTGTGGTATTAGAAGAAGTGAGAATGTGGTGCATGGGAAGATAAACTTGATGATGGGGAATAAGAAAGCTTCACCTGTCACCAAGATTGGAGTTTATTCTTTGATGTTAAGTAGTGGATTAGTATTAGATTTGAATAAGTGTTTCTACTTGTCTGAAATGGAGAGAAATATTATTTCCTTTCATGGTTTGTACAAACAAGGTTTTACCTTTTCGTTTGATAATGAAAGTGGTGGTATTAATGCTTTCTTTAATAATGTTCTTTATTTTAAAGCATTACCTTATGATGGTGGGTATGAAACTGTGTCAATTGTAGATAACCTAGAAAATAATGTGTTGTGTATTGATCCTTCGACTAGTTTAGATAAAACATCATTATGGCATCGTCGTCTTGGACATGTAAGCAAGAAACGCATAGGCCAACTCAAAAAGGATGGAGTCTTGGATTCATTTGACCTAAAGTCAGATGATAGTTGTGAATCTTGTTTGCTTGGAAAAATGACAAAGTCACCCTTCACTGGTTCTTGTGTTAGGGTGAGGGTTCGTTGGATCTCATACATACTGATGTGCGTGGACCCTTTAGAACCGCTATAAGGGATGTTAACTGCTTCTATGTGAGTTTTACTGAGGATTTTGGTAGATATGGATATGTCTACTTATTCAAGCATAAGTCAGAGACCTTTGAAAGATTCAAAGAGTTTAAACAGGAAGTGGAGAATTAGTTGGGTAGGAACATTAAGATGCTTCGATCCGATCGAAGTGGTGAGTATCTTAGTACAAAGTTCCTTGAGTATCTTAAGGAATGTGGGATTATCTCACAATTGACACCTCCCAACACACCACAACTTAATGGTATGGCTGAGAGGCGCAATCGAACCTTGTTGGACATGGTTCGTTTAATGATGAGTCGGACTTTGCTACCAAACTCATTTTGGGGGTATGCCTTAGAGACTGCTGCCCATATCCTTAATCTAGTCCCTACAAAGAAGGTTGCCAAAACACCTCATGAAATGTGGACTAGAAAAGTTTCCAATCTGGACCACATCAAGATTTGGGGTTGCGAGGCTTTCTTGAGGCGTGAGACTCACGATAAGCTCGACCTTCGAAGTGAGAGGTGTATTTTCATCAGCTACCCACAGAGATCTTTCGTTTACCTCTTCTACAAACCTAGTGATAATGTGGTCCTTGTAGCAAGGAGATGACTCTTTCGCGAGAGAGAATTCATAAGAGAAGGAAACAGTGGGAGGCAAATTGACCTTGAATAAATTCAAGTGTCAAGTGGTGAAGGAACCTCAAACCCTAGCAATTAACCTGAGGAGGAAACTCTTGCTGATCCGACATAAGAGTCTGTACCTCTGAGGCGTTCAACAAGAGTTAGGAATGCACCTGAGCATTACTATGGTTTCCATATTACTGCGGAAGGTGATACACTTCTCAGTAATAGTAGACTGGTAAGTCTGGATGAACCTAACAGCTACAGGGAAGCCATGGTAGGCCCTAAGGCTGCTAAATGGAAAGAGGCTATGGCAGCGAGATACAATCCATGTATGACAATCAAGTTTGGAACTTGGTTGACAATGTACCAAGTCGTAAGACAGTCGTGTGCAAATGGATCTTCAAGAAGAAGACCAACATGGATGGTAATGTACACACTTATAAGGCATGACTGGTTACAAAGGGCTTTTCTCAAACTCCGGGAGTTGATTATGATGAGACCTTTTCACCAGTAGCGAAGATTAAGTCTATTAGTGTTATATTAGCCATTGCTGCATTTCATGATTATGAAATATGGCAAATGGATGTCAAAACCTCTTTCCTAAATGGAAAGTTGGCTGAGGATGTTTACATGAGTCAGCCAGAGGGTTTTGTCAGTACAGAGTACCCCAATAGAGTGTGTAAGCTTGAGAAATCAATCTATGGATTAAAGCAAGCACCTCACAGATGGAATCTTTATTCGATGAGAAAGTCAAAGAGTTTGGATTTTTGAGAAGTGAAGATGAATCTTATGTATATGTCAAGGCTAGTAGGAGTATAGTTAGGTTTTTGGTACTGTATGTGGATAACATACTACTCATAGGAAATGACATCCCAACTCTACAGGAAGTGAAGTCCTGGCTTGATAGGTGTTTCGCTCTGAAGGACCTTGGAGAAGCTGCCTATATCCTAGGGATAAGGATTTTGAGAGACAAGAGTAAAAGACTAATTGGACTTTGTCAGGGTACCTACTTAGAGAAGGTGTTGAATAGGTTTAGCATGTAGAATTCCAAGAAAGCAGAGTTACTGATCCAGAGTAACGCCAGACTGATTAAGACTCAAAGCTCGAGTACGAAGGCTGAGATAGCAGAGATGAGTCGAGTACCATATGTGGCCTTTGAATTGAGCATGTATACTATTACTTGTACTCGTCCTGATGTGGCCTTTGAATTGAGCATGGTCAGCAGATATCAGGGGAACCCTAGGAAGGCTCATTGGACTGCGGTAAAAACATTCTCAAGTACCTGCGGAGGACTAAGGACTAGGTCCTTACCCTCGGTGGGAGTGATGAGTTGAGAGTATTAGGGTATAGTGATGCTATCTTTCAGACTGATATGGATAATTTACACTCTCATTCAGGCTGAGTATTTACCTTAAATAGAGGAGCAATTTCTTGGAAAAGTTCCAAGCAGGATACAGTAGCTAATTCAACTTGCGAATCAGAGTATATAGCAGCAAGCGAGGCAACAAAGGAGGCTATATGGCTAAAGAACTTCATTGGAGACCTTGGAGTTGTACTAGCTATAAAGGAGCATGTAGATATTTTCTGTGATAGTGAAAGTGCAATTGCCTTTGCCAAGGAACCAAGGGATCATGGGAGATCCAGACACATCGATAGAAAATACCATTTCATCAGACATCGAATAGAAGAAGGACTCCTCGTGGAAAAGAGGGTATCATCGGATGAGAACCCAACAGATCCCCTCATGAAGGGACTGGATAGGGTTAAGCATCTCTAGCATGCGAGGCATATAGGGCTGAAGGATGATATTAGTTTTAGTAGTTAGATAGCTTTGAAATGTGTAAATTGTAATTGACATTTGATGATGAATAAATTTTGTTGTTTATTTATGAGTAAAGTGTTGCTATCTTTTGTCAATCGTTTACTATCGTTTCATTTTTCATGTTTTGACTTCCCTAATAATTATGTTATGGTATTTCATATTATTCAAACTCTCCACAGTCGGTCAGATGTTGGAAGTAGATATGAATCAAGACCGTCATGAGTTGGCTTGTAGATGTCTAAGATGTTGGACATAGAAAAGTGTTGCTACAACACTCATGAGTGCTCATAAGTTCTGAGTATTGGATTCAACCCACGCTCACTTGTATCACTTCATGGAATTTATCTCGAGTGATCGTGAGACGGTAATATCATATAAGTGTTCAAACCTAGAGATATAAGTTGTTGCCTATGAGTTGGTTATGCATTGATTGTATGAAAATGCATTGGTAACTCGATGTTATAAAACGTGCCTTTGTGTATGATTCAGCAAGTAGTAGAACATGAATATGAGTCGAAGTTTATCTGTTCCTTCTTGGATTAGAAACGATATCTGGTCCCCTCGATGATTTTCTGTTGACCCATGTACCGGGCCTGGTCAGAACTAAGTTGATGTGTTCAATTAAGTTCTATGTCAAACAAATCAGAAATCGGGAAACAAACTGCTGGACAATAAGTAAGACATTGTTCCATGTATTTGTCTAGCTGATATCTTGAACAAAGGATTATATGATCACTTATCTTAAATGGCATATCATCATCATCTTAGTTCCGCAAGACCTTGAAAGAGCTACGATTGCTAATCGGTTCTTGAAGTCATTCTTTTAATTATAGTTATTAGACTTATCCCAGTGGGAGATTGTTAGATTAGGTGTCTAAGTTCATAACTATTCCTGGAATGTACTTGACCCGATTAGCATGGTCCATTTGGGTTGCATGACATTGCAACATTTGGATAGACGATATGAGAGAAAGGACACCTAACGATTATTAATATATTATAAGTTCTAATATATTAATAATATTATTTAACTAGTATTGATCAAAAAATTAATTTGGAATTAATTAAGTTATCAAAAAGAGACTAATTAAATATATGAGGTTGATTGTGTAAATCATCTATTCTTGTATAGTGGGCTAATGATCCATGGTTTGTGATCCATGGTTTGTATGGATTGGGTTAAAACCCATAAGGTGCTCCATGGATAGTCCATGGAGGTTACAAACCCATGGATCATGGAATATGGAAAGCCATAGCAATTAGGGTTTATATGGTGTAACCCTACTTGTGCCACAACTATATATAGACCCCTAGTCTAGCAAAAATCGGCACTTGTACAATCAAGAAAGAGGGCTAGCCGATTTTGAGGTGTTAGTGAACTTCTCTCAAGGTTATTCCAAGTGTTGTAGTGTTGTGTGAGACATTTGAGGCATCACACTTGAGGTGCTAGGCTCACAAGGTTCTCAAGGAATCTAAACAACAAAAGGTATGTTCTTATTTTAGCATTTATGTTTAAGAGTTCCCCATGCTATGCTAGATAGGTTAAGAACCTTGGAAAACAATTTTGCATGTATCTTAGTAAAGCATAGATCCAAGGTTTCTAGGGTTGCATGTACACCATAAGAGTGTTAGAATGCTCAAAACCCTTCAGGATTATCTAAGCTTTGTTGCATGTGATTGTATTCATGAAGTGGGTAACTAACATTATGGGGAGTTCTCTAGAAGCTGATGGTAGGGTGAGGATGGAAACCTAGGAAATCCTAGGAAGTGTTTATGTGGGTTTAGTTGTGCTATTTAATGAGCATTATTGGGCCCGTACTACTGTAAGCGCAAGGTCCATACTCGAATCGGGGAGGGTGTTGGAGAATCTAGGAAGCCAATGAGATAAGGATTCTTAGATATGCTCTGGTAAATTATATGGTTGTTCTTCAAATTGGTGATGAGCACATATGAAGGAGGTTTGGGTTTGGATTTAGGCTTAGGTGTAGGTGTGGGGCGGTCGATGAGTGCATACGGGAGTTCATCTCATCGGAGGTTACCATTGGTATTTTGGAATGGACTCCTATGATCGTTGGTTCGGTCAAGGAGGGGATTTCAGAGCTCTTGGATAGTCGTCTCTGGGCTTTTCAGACTGAGATTGTAGAGAGGTAGTTAGGGGGCTCATCTAGAGCCCAAAGCTTTTGGAGCCCTAGAATCCTTCAGGAAGGAGGATCCTATTACTATTTCTTGTCATTTGGGATCAGAGGTGGGTTATACACCATGTTTTCAGGGGGATTGATCCCATGATTGGATTGCCGTAGAGGTTTTGAGAGCCTTACACGAAGAGTTACCCGACATCATTGGGTGTGTCACTGATAGATTGGTTGTCAGGTTCGAAGGTCGGACCTTAGCTGTTCAGATGGTTTATGGGACGCTCGGGGTAACCCACGAGCAGGAGATTGGTTCGGTTAAGAAACTAGGGAAGAGGAAGCGGACTCTAGGTCTGACTCAACGATATGAGCATATGGACAGTGCCTTGGCTAGTGTTAGAGACCCGAGGGGCCGTGATGGTGGCACAAAGGATGAAGGGGCACATGAGCATGTGCGCAACAAGTCTAAGTGTGGCAGGTGCGGACAGAAGGTCCACCTCCACTAGGAATGCACCTTATAGGTAGAATTGTGTCATTGTTGTAATCATCTAGGTTATATCAAGGTGAATTGCCCACATTTAGTGGTTTGGGCAGCTCAGGTTCCATCACAGGTACTTCGGCAGGAAGAAGAGGTCAGGATTTCATCAGATGCTATCACGAGTATGTTATCTTTTGCTTTCCTCTTGATTAATATCGGTATTTATATTTCTTTGGTATCGTCTTGGGTATGGGTAAGTATTATCTCCGGGTTAGTTTTATGTTTTTTCTTGGGTTGTGTAAAAACGTAATTTTCAAAACAAAATTTTCATTTCTTAAAAATATGTTTTCATCCAAAACAAGTCATAAAGATCCAATGTATCATATTATAATACAAATCATATAAATCCCAAGATCATAAATCCTCCATAAGTGTGTACAGATCACGTCGGCGCCTTCCCACGGTCCTCGCTAGTACCTGAAACACATAACACAACAATTATAAGCATAAATGCTTAGTGAGTTCCCCAAAATACTACTTACGCACATACGACTTTCCAGGCCATGACCTTCCGGTCCATGTGTCTCAGGGGACTTTCATCCCGAACCGGTAAACCTTCCGGTCCTACTCGCTGCGACCTTCCGATCCACATCGCAATGCCTTCCGGCCCATAACATAAAATGCCTTCCGGCCCATATCAAGCATAGCATACATAGCACATACAAATGGTTAACTTATCATATTCAATGCATACAACTCATAACATATCTGACCTCTCGGTCACACGTAAATACCCTTCCGGGTACAGTATAGTGAGAAGACTCACCTCGCAGGAAGTCTAGAATCTCACGTGCTCGTTATCTCCGAATCTCGAAACGAAGATCCAACCCCGCCTAATCATAACGAAATATCATTCTAATTAATATAGACTTTCAAGACTAGGCTACACCCTTATCATTATCCCACAGAGGGGTAAAAGACCATTTTACCCTTCCTTGACTCATGTTGACCAAACCCTAAAAGTCAACGAAAGTCAACTGACCACAGTACGCGGGGCGTACCAGCTTCTGTACGCGGGGCGTACATCGATGAGTCATAATCGGGGGTCGCAACCCCTTACGCTGTGCGTACTGGGAGTTACGCCCAGCGTAAATCCCATATTCAGCCATACCATATTTCTTGTCTTAAATGGTTAAAACACTCCTTCAACTTCTAGATCTGGCTCTCATTAAGCCTCCTAATCCATAAAGTCGGAACCTTTAAGCCTTGGCATGTCTGTAAAGGCTCCTACACTCTCTAATACCTTCCTTTTCAACTCCAAAGATCTAGATCTCATGCATGGCTAAATATATACATCCAAGATCACATTTTTATGAACATACAACTCAAATGGACCTGGAATATGGTAGATCTAAGCCAATGGAGACTACTTGCTCATAAAGTCTTCATCTTTGGGACCAAAACCCTAGAAATTGGTCCTTGAAGCATACCATAAGAACTACAAGGCAAAATCTGAACTTTTTACCTTAGGAAGAAGCTCCAACCTTTGCTTTTCATGGATCTACACTTGCACACCAACTTCTAGCCTCCACAATGGACTCCTCTTTCCTTTTGCTACCTTGAAATGACACCTCAAAGCTTAGAACACTCACAAACAAGCTATGAACGAAGGAACAAATCTCTTAGGGTTTCTTTTTGAAGGATGGTGGCTGAGGAACCAAGCCATCTCATTCCTTTTATAGCCAACAACTCAAATTAGGGTTTTGGGTCTGGACCGATTATGCCTGGCGTAACCTTGGGTACGCCCAACATACCCGACGATGACGTGTTTAAATGAGGCGCGTGAGTACGCTCAGCGTACTCCTTGTACGCCCAGCGTACTCGCCCAACACAAAGGCCCAAAATGACAAATGAATAAAGATGAAGGGCTAATCGGTTGTACCTGAATTTCTGCTGTTACAGGTTGTATCATCAAGGATTCTTATGTTCCATTTTGCATGCCAATAGTAATTCATGGGTCGT
Source organism: Lactuca serriola (assembly GCF_051521515.1). Taxonomy (NCBI): domain Eukaryota; kingdom Viridiplantae; phylum Streptophyta; class Magnoliopsida; order Asterales; family Asteraceae; genus Lactuca; species Lactuca serriola. The sequence continues at coordinate 189,750,239 of NC_136410.1, forward strand.
ATCTTGTTGAGCGGGATTCTGTTGTTTGGGAGATTGTTTCGATTCTTTGTTGGGATCAGTTCATGGGTTTTGATTGAGAGATCTTTATTTGAATCATCAGGATTAGTTTTTCAGCAAAGTTGGAATGTAGGCGTGATGACATTGTTCAGGTGGGATTGGCAGTCGTCTACGACAATACCTTTGGGTCCAATCACTACCGTTTCTATGGAAGGAACGATATCAAGAAGATGAAGGTGGCATCCGCATGATCTCCTTTGGTCATTGGAAGTACTAGGGGAAGTTTAATATCGTAAGGGTTGGTGATGGTTAGAATTCATAGATTTCGCGGATGATGGGGAGTTGGGGTGAAGATTCGTCAGTTCAAAGCAACGGTTATGGTCTTTGTCACCAGCACAAAGGACTTTAGGATTTGGTGCGGTATCATGAAAGTGATTGGGATTGTCAGACTTCCTAAGATTTTGGGGTGTATTCATCCGAATTTCAATAGTTGGGCGATCATCGAGATAGGCTAGTAATGGAACGATAGTATTAGTAAGCATAGGTCATCATCATTTCATATTATATAAAGGTAATATGGGTTGGGAATCCGTCAAATTTTGTTGGATGGCAAAGATGGGACGAACCCAAGTGGGGGACAATCGTTCAGAATTTCGGGAGCTGGATCGGGTGGGGAACTAGGGTAAGCTTCACATCCTCATCAGGAGGAGAGATGACTCAAGTGGCCGTCTGGATTGATGTTGTGTAAGTTGAGAGTTTAGGAACCTCTTGTAAGTCCCTAATCTGCCTGTGTATCAATCAGATCCGTTTGATGGTGCAGAATCCCAATCAAACGGATGATGTCAGATCACAATAAGAAGAGAAGGAGAAGAAGAAGAAGATGAATCTATGATGTGTTCAATGAAATGATTGAAGCTCCATACACATAGTTCACACACACTCTTCTCTCTAGTTTCTCTCACACCTTAGAATGCACACACTTAAGCTCCTTGGTGCCCATCACCCTTTTCCTCACACCCCTCACCCCTATATATATACACACAGGAAACATGGGCCGTAAACAGGGTTTACGGCCGTAAACACCTAAGATATTACATAAAAATACAATTTCCTAGAAAAGCAAAGTATAAACCATAATATTGACTCAACAATCTCCCCCTTGGTTTATAGATTTCTTTTCTTTTTCTGAAATGACCCAACAAGCTCCCGCTAAAAAGTAGTCGGCTTTCTTGATAATCTTCATTGGGAACTTGGCTTCAGCATTAATCTTCAAATTCTTCACGACTTCAAGATGAACTGGATGAATCTTCAATGAATGACTTCGTCTTGAGCGGTTGGGCATTTCTTCAGAACTTGGCATTGAACACACGTTGGATGAGGAGGCTTGATGTACTGATTCTTGAAAGATAGATCTTTCAGCTTGAGAATCTTCAGAGAGAACATCAGAGAGAACAAATATTTTGGATCACTTCAGCAGGTACAAATATAGCAACAGACTGATTGAGGAGGCTTCAATGCAATCCGTCACATATTCTTCAATTTCAGCTTCAGCTTGCTTCTGGGGTTGAAGCATGGAATGTCGAAAGAATAATCTTCAGTTCTTGGTCCTTCGAATGTGAATTCTTCGATGCTCACTTACGAGGCTTTGGCTCAGAAATCTTCAACACAAACTCCATGAGTCTTATCTATATCTGAAATCACCTTTCAAAACAACACAAAACTAAAAGAAAACTTAGCACACAAATTAAAACAGAAACAAAAATATTTTTGGATTTTTGATTTTTCTGAACAAGAAATAAAACAGAAATAACACTATATTTGGATTTTTAATTTTTCTTATTTTTCTTTGATTTTTGAATTTTTATGATTTTTTTTTATTTTCATTATTTTTAGTTTTTAATTCTCCCCTAATATTTAAATTAGAAGAAACTACGAGAAATTAAAAAAAAATAAAATTGATATCTAACTTTAAGAGTGATTTGGGATCAAAGTTTTTAGACAACCTTTATCCACTTGTCGGTACCTTCTATCTTCACATCTTTGTCTGGTCGATCACCGGTATTGTTGTCCACTTAAAGACGAAAAATTGTGACAAATTTAGGACATACTATTTGATACAAGACAAGGTGAACTTAAGTTCCTAGATATTATATCTGATCCTAAGTTCCTAGATACTATATCTTAAGGACCATTCATCTGACGACGACCAAGGATATTGTTGTCCACCTAAATTAAGCAGCGAGATCTATAGACAATCTGTATGTGTTCAATTTTAAGTGTACTAGAACGTGTTACCCGCTTCCTGATATGCCCCAACCATCAAGAACTTCCAGAGTACTCCTCACACCGGGTGAGCAGACAACCATTCAGAGAGAGGATAGATTCAGAATTCTATTACTTATTACTTCAGAAGGGTTGAGAAGAAGAAGGTTGCATATGCTGTGTACCAGGTCGGATTAGAAGTCACGCAAAGGAGACAACATATGGCTAACAAATAAGAAGTATTTCACATATATAACATGCAGAGAAATAGAGTTGCATATGTTATGTACCAGGTCGGATTGGAAGTCACGCAAAGGAGACAACATATGACTAACAGATGGAAAGAAAGAAAATGATATTCTACAGACCTAATTTATCAGAATTTACCAGTCGCCCCATCCAACCGGAATTAAGGACAGAATCCGCACATCGAGGAAAAGTGAATCCACAGATCTAGAGACAGGTTATTTAATGTGACCGGTAGATTCCCATGTATATCTCCCTACTCAACCTATCCGAGCGTCGTATTTTCAGGCTGAACGGATCTAACTAGGTCAAGATTTGTCAAATCCATAGATTTCCTAAGTTCAGCTCTGCCTAGTCATGTCTATTTAAAAAATTTTGTGCCTATCGATGCATCAAACCAGAGCAAAGACCCTTCAACTTTGGGTACGTTACGCAGACTCAGGTTGCCTGTTATCACTTGATAATATCACTTCCCAGAACATCTCCCTCAACCACATATCATAACCAACATATTTTTGGATTTTCTAATGTTTTTGGGTTTTTGAAAATTTTTAATTTTTTTGTTTTGTTTAATTTCTCCCCCTACATTTGTGCATAGGAGAGAAACGAAAGTAAATGCGCAAATTTAAACTATCCTAAAACAAAAATTAGTCTTTAAAGCGAATCAGCTTAAGAAAAACTCAGGAGTATAGAGAAGAAAACTCAAACCGTAAGTCACCGATTGAATTTGCATCCAGAAGGTCTGAGAACAGCATGCGTAATCTCAAAATAGATCTGAAAATTCTTCATGTCATTAAGCACTAACCCCGCTTGTGGTCTCTTCCTTTCTTCCTTTCCCGCAAAGGACACATACTCCCAAACAATGTTCTGAGTGTCGTACAGTTGAGAGATGCCTCCTATCATGTGCCTGGAACAACCACTACAAACAAACCGAAGTTTGATGATATGCCTCCATAGCTGCTCCAACACAGAGCAGGATCAGTTGGTCTTTGGAACCCAGTCCATTTTGAAACTGGGTCGACCTTTGTCATCCTTGCACGGTACTCTCTCCCATGATATATCCTGTTTATCACAAGCAAAAGATGAAGAAATATTAGAGTCATTAGTTGATTTGGGAGAGTGATCCTTTGGAACCCATTTGTAGTTGGGTTTAACCCATTTCTTTTTCGATCTGATGGGTGGCTCAGTACTTGCTTTGGAACTTGATGTCGGCCGTTGAGATGACTTTGATTTTGGCTTCATGGGATCATCTCTTGGATTGGACTTCTTGGCCGACATTCCCTTCTTGCCCTTGCCATTCGGATTCTTGGCCTTGTGGGTTTGATTCTTGGCCTTGGGAGTTGCATTCTTGGCCTTCTTGGCATTCCAGTCACCATTGTCTGAGCGTGACCTGGAAGGGTTTCTTTTGAAGTATCTCCCACTTGGCGCGTTCTGCCAGCCTTGTGCATAGTAGGGAACGTATGCACGATTTGGACAATTTCTGGCAATGTGTCCAGGTGTTCCACAGTGAAAACATGTATTTTTCTTCACTGGGAAATTGTTTCTTCCTGCCCCTGGTGGCGTATCCTTGCCTTGTCTCTTGTTGTTCCCACATGCACAATTGCAGGAGGCACTCTGTTTCGCTGGAATTTGTGGCCTATATTTCTCAACAGCAGGTTGATCAGAAACAGCTGAGTTCGAAGCAACAGATTCAGAGTTCAAGGTGATGTTGGTTTGTTCAATGGTTTTCTCCTTGTTCTCATCTTCTGCTACTTTACCTGCACATGAAGTAGAAACATTAGTATTTTCAACCTGAATAAATCCTCCTGACACAAATCTTGCACATGAAGCAGAAACATTAGTATTTTCAACCTGAATAAATCCTCCTGACACAAATCTAGCTGCTTTGCCATATCGAAGATGTGCCTCTCTGTCAATTTTGTCTTGTGTCATAGGGATGGATGTGTAGTTATGATTGAAAGGTGGAGGAACACTATCATACCCTAGACCCTTGTTTTGATTTTCTTTGAATTTTAATTGGGTTTCATATAAGGACTCGACTGTCTGACTTGATGCAGGATAATTTTTAAAACTAACGTCTGTTTTTCCACACTTAATTTTTAAAGCGTCAAGTTCTTCAGTTACAACGGCAAGTTGTCTCTTAATGTGACAACCCAAGTTGTTCCGTTATATTTCCCCGTTACCGTTAACGAAATATTCCGCTGTATAAAAGTTCCGTTAATTAGAGAGCATCAATTGAATAAACATTCCATTGGTTTACATTAATATGTCGTTAAGTCGTGATAAGAGAAATAAAAACTCAAAATACACATTTCCATTTAGTTGGAAAAGTTAGTTTTTATTATTACGACCACTAAATCGGGTGCGACCAAAAGCCCCGTTTGACGGCAGTATCGGGTAAAATTCCACTGAGCCCCGAATCGGAAACCTATATAAAGGTGAGTGGAGTCCATTGGCGACTTTTTACACTCTCTCTCTATACTCTCTCTCTAGACTCGTTTTCGCCCCGAATCCGCAACCAAACGCTTCCAAATTATAAGTCTCCTTACCCTAGCTTGTTCCAAACATATTGGCTTGTGATTATACCTCAAAAATCATCCAAGAAGGCATAAAATAAGGAGTTTACGACCCAGGAACACTCTAGGGCTGTAAACCCCTAATATGGTGCCAAACATGCCTTTAAACTCATCCTTAAGCTTAGAGACTATTAGGAGACTTAGCCTAGGAGTGTTTGAAACCCAAAACAACAAGAGTTGTGGCATAAAAGAGGGTTTACGGCCCAAGCACATGCTTAGGCCGTAAACACCCTCTAAACTTGTTAAATCAAGCTCCAAACACTCCCAAACCACCCATAGGCTTAAGACATAAAATAAGGACATGATATTTCGGGTTTGGAACATTTAAACACAAGGAAATATGGGGTGACTTGGAGTTTACGGCCCAAGCAAGTACCTAGGCCGTAAACTCCCCAAAACACACCTAAATGATGGTTTTAATCCTCCAAAATGGCATCACACTCCATTAGAAATTGCTAGAAAGGTAATAGGGGCTTAAAACTTCACTTAACTCAAAGAATGAGAGTTTACGGCCGTAAACTCCCATAGGAGTGTCCCTAGGCCGTAAACTCCTATAAGGTGCCCTTAGAAGCCTTAAACCCACTCATGCCTTTTTGGAAAAGTACTTAGAAAAATCCTATGAACAAGTAGAAGCCTTAAAACACTCTAGAACCCATCACCATGAGTTTACGGCCGTAAACTCATGGTGAGAGGTCCCTGGGCCGTAAACACAACTTTGGGAGTGTACTCTTGGATAGTAAGCTCCATTCCCTATGTAACAGCCCGGATTTCCAGGTATCTTTTATGTTTAAATTTTGATGTTTGTGAGGGGACTCGGCGAGTTGGAGCTCAGACTCGCCGAGTAGGATCGCGATTCTGGACGCGGGTTCGCGCCTGGACTCGGCGAGTCCAGGGTATGGACTCGGCGAGTCCGCGCTGTTTAATGAAGCCCTAATTTCTCGAGTTTGGGACCTATTTAAAGGGCCTTATGGCCGTCATTTGTGCTCACCAGTCCCTTGAGCGAAACCCTAATCGAGTGTGAGCGTTTGGAGCAAAGTAGGAGGCCATTATTGATCTTGGAAGTGTCATCTTGCAAGGGAAAGGGATGATCAGCTAAGGAAAGGTAAGAGGAGCCACTTCCTGAGAGCTTGGGGTCCAGAACACCGCATTTGAGGTAATATCTTCGAGCTATCCTCTTCTATTTTGATGTTTGCATTGATTTAGGGTTTATTGAGCCCTTTTGTGGCTAGATCTAGTGCTCCCTTGGTCCCTTAAGCGATTTAGACCATAGATCTGGACCCTTGGAGGTCCAGAGTGTCCCTTTGCCCAAGCTTTTTGTGAATCAATGGAGGTTTTGGATTGGAATCCTTATGCCTTAGGTCAAAATGCCATTTATGAGCCATGGGGTGTGTTATGAACACCAAGATAAGGACTTTACATGTTGAATCAGTCTAGGAAGGCCAAATCTATGAATTGTTGGAACAGATCTGACCCTAGAAGCAAGTTTGAGTGATTGCATGGCATGGACTCGCCGAGTCCGATGATCAGACTCGGCGAGTAGCTTGAAGATTGCCTTCAGATCGCCCAGTGAGTGGTCCAGTTGAGTCATAGGTTGACTCAGTGAGTCAGGGCGAGTCAGAGAGGGTTGACAGGTGGACTGAGTTGAGCTGGGACTCGCCGAGTTGTTCTTGAGACTCGGCGAGTTGAGTCGGGGTGGCCCCGCGATTCTTCCAGGGGGAACTCGTCGAGTCAGGGGGAGAACTCGACGTGTCAAAAGGGAATCCTAGAGAGATTGGTGAAAACGTCTAGACTCGCCGAGTCGCCCTAGTGCACTCGCCGAGTCCGGTCAAAGTTGACCGTTGACCGTTGACCGTTGACCAAGAGTTGACTAGTGTTGACTTATAAAGGGTAGTCAACCTTAGTGGTAAAAATGTTAATAAGAGACGTATGATGATATAGGGAGATTGTAGCTCGGAGGATCGAGCACGTGTGATTCCAGGATTTGCTAGCTATCGATATTCACGAGGTGAGTCTTCTCACTATACTGTACCCGGAAGGGTTTTGACTGTGTGACCGGAAGGTCGGATATGGTATGAGACGTATGTGCTATATGTGAAAAGTTAATTGTTATATGCGCTAAGTATGATATGCTTGATATGGGCCGGAAGGTGAATATGTTATGGGCCGGAAGGCATTGTGATGTGGACCGTAAGGTTGGCGTGGGTAGGACAGGAAGGTTTACCCAGCAGGGACGGAAGTCCCCTGAGACACATGGACCGGAAGGTCAGGGCCTGGAAAGGCGTATGTGCGTAAGTTGTATTTTGGGGAACTCACAAAGCATTTATGCTTACAGTTGTTGCATATGTGTTTCAGGTACTAGCGAGGACCGTGGGAAGGCGCCGGCGTGATCTGTACACACTGATGGATGATTTATGATCTTGGGATTTATATGATTGTATTATGACATGATACGTTGGATATTTATGCCTTGTTTTGGATGAAAATACATTTTTAGAAATAAAAAATTTGTTTTAAAATTTCCGTTGTTACAATTTGGTATCAGAGCCTTGGTTTGAGGGATTCGGGTACACCTTCGGGCGTAACTGAACTCAAACCGAGGATTTGAGGAAAACTTTAAAAAAAAACAAAGGCATAAATTTTTTATAAAGGATTTTGTGGTAAACAAAAAATGAAGCAGTGTGTACGATCAGCCAGCGCCCGAACGGTAAAGATCCCCAAAATACCCTTACAATGATGTGTTAAGAGATATGATATGATATGAATTGTTATGCATGCTAGAAGACTAGGTATACATGATAGGACTAGAGTGGCCTGATTTGTGATGCCTTAGTATAGGGAAGTCTATTGCTATGAGATGCTTTGTGAGTGAGCGGGTGGTTAGTGCATAACAAGAGTAGAGCACTTAGGATCCGGGGTTTGGGGAGGAGGACTTGGGATGAATGCTGATGCGGTGTGGTCGGTAGTATTGGGCCCGTACTACCGAAGACACCGGGTCAGTGGGCGACCCAAGTAAGAATCCCAGGGTATCGGAGACTGAGTAGGGTTGCGTTATCGAGTGCGATTATGCTCGATAGAGTCTCTGATAGTTCTATGTTGTATTTCAGAGGCATCATGGTTGGATCACGCCACAGACCGAGTACGAGCAGTGTGAGTGACGAGGAGATTCGTCAGATGATTCATGAGGAGGTGGCTGCAGCGATCCGGGCTGAGATTCCGGAGATGTTTGGGTCTATTAAGACCACTTTGATGGAGACCTTTGATGAGCGGTATGCCGCGTTGACTGAGGCTGCAGCCGCTGCAGCTACCGCAGCTGTGGCCGTTGCCAGACCACAGGGAGGTGACTTGTTGCTGTTTCGGGAGTTCAGCAACACGAAGCCACCTGAGTTTGATGGGACGCAGGATCCGATCGCTGCGATGAGATGGATTGCTGATATCGAGGGATGCTTCTACAATTGTTCATGTCCGGAGCATCTGAGAGTACGGTTCGCCTTGAACCAGCTCCGTCTGGGAGCGAAGGATTGGTGGAAGTTCGTGACGGCGAACTTCACTTTGGCAGAGATTTCAGCTGTGACATGGGAGAGGTTTACCTCTATGTTCAGAGATGAGTACGTTCTCCCGGTGGAGAGGGAATGGTTGGTTCAGGAGTTCTTGACCCTCAAGCAGGGTAATGATTCAGTTACGGTGATCACGCGGAAGTTTCACGAGAGGGCGATGTTCTGCCCCGAGCAGGTGTCCACAGAGTAGGCTCGGATGAGCCGGTATTTGGGTGTGTTGAGGAGGGATATCCGGGAGTTCGTGTCGAACTCAACATATCATACCTTTGCTGAGCTTCAGGCGAATGCCAGGAAGCGCGAGATCGAGTTGGAGACCCAGGCCAGGGAGGAGGCCGAGTCTCAACGGGTGGATCGGCGGCCGACTCAGTCTCAGCCGGCAGCCAAGCAGACTAAGTCCGCCGATTCGAGGACGGGAGGTCCAAAGGGCCGCACTTGCGGAAAGTGCGGCAAGGGTCACGAGGGGACATGTCGATCAGGTGCTTGCTACAAGTGTGGCAAGGAGAGGCACATCGTTAGGGATTGCCCCAAGGGGTTTATGGTTTGCTTTCATTGCAACCAGACCGGCCATCGGAAGGCCGAGTGCCCTCAGCTTCATCAGGGATCTGCACCTGCTGCCAGGGCTACTGAGATTCGAACAGTGAAGGCCGAGGCCCCGAGGGCTCGTGGGAGAGCTTTCCAGTTGACTGCGGAGGAGGTCCGCGCTGCGCCTGATGTTGTGGCAGGTATGCTTTATTTCATGTATTTATTTTGATGTTGAGATATTATGCTTATGTTATGATATGTGTAGGTACTTTCCTTGTGAATTCTGTACCTGCTTTAGTGTTATTTGACTCGGGTGCGAGTCGGTCTTTTGTATCTTTGGCCTTTAGTCGGCATATCAGTGTTAGCCGTGAGCCGTTGAGTCGGCCTCTGAGAGTTTCTATAGCTGACGAGAGAGTGATTTGTGCCACGGAGGTTCTCCGGGGATGTGTATTAGAGATTTTCGGGGTTGAGTTTCCGATTGATATGGTTCCTATTGCGATGGGGGATGTCTGTGTCATTGTGGGCATGGACTGGTTGAGCCGATTTGGCACAGTTATCGATTGTGAGCGTCAGCTGGTGACCATACGAGACCCTAATGGGGGAGTTCTTTCAGTGTACGGCGAGGGTACACGTTCGGGATCAGCTTTTTGTTCGGCCGCTAGGGCGAGGAAGTGTCTACAACAGGGCTGTAAGGGTTATGTGGCGTATGTGATGGATACGCGGGTGGCTTCCAAGAGGCCGAGTTCAGTTGAGGAGGTTCCGGTGGTGCGTGAGTTTCCAGATGTTTTTCCCGAGGAGTTGCCGGGTATGCCTCCTGTGAGGCAAGTGGAGTTCAGTATCGAATTGGTTCCGGGGGCCGTGCCTATCGCTAAGGTGCCTTATCGCCTTGCACCTCCAGAGATGCAAGAGTTATCCTCGCAGCTTCAGGAGTTGCTGGGGAAGGGATTTATTCGGCCGAGTAGCTCGCCGTGGGGAGCACCTATTTTGTTCGTCAAGAAGAAGGATGGTTCACACCGGATGTGCATTGATTACCGGGAGTTGAACAAGCTGACGATCAAGAATCGTTACCCGTTACCGAGGATCGACGATTTGTTCGATCAGTTGCAGGGAGCATCTTGGTTCTCCAAGATCGATTTGAGGTCTGGATATCATCAGGTGAGAGTGCGGGATGAGGACGTCCAAAAGACAGCGTTCAGGACGCGTTATGGACATTATGAGTTTGTGGTGATGCCTTTTGGGCTCACCAATGCCCCGACGGTGTTCATGGATCTCATGAACAGAGTATGTAGGCCGATGTTGGATCGATCGGTGATTTTATTTATCGATGATATTCTGGTATATTCGAGATCTAGAGAGCAGCATGAGGAGCATTTGAGGGAGGTCCTTGAGGTCCTGAGATCGGAGAAACTTTATGCAAAGTTCTCCAAGTGTGATTTCTGGTTACGGGAGGTCCAGTTCTTAGGACATCTTGTTAACCAGGAAGGGATACTGGTCGATCCGGCCAAGGTTGAGGCGGTGATGAATTGGGAAGTGTCGAAGTCACCCTCTGAGATCAGGAGTTTCCTTGGGTTGGCAGGGTATTATCGGAGGTTTATCAAGGATTTCTCCAAGATCACAGTGCCACTCACCAGATTGACCCAGAAGGGTGTTGCTTTTTCATGGGGTCCCGAGCAGCAGACCTCCTTTGAGACACTTCGCCAAAGGTTGTGCGAAGCCCCGATATTAGCTCTCCCGGAAGGGATGGAGGATTTTGTAGTATATTGTGATGCATCGATTTTGGGGCTGGGAGCGGTACTGATGCAGAGGGGGCATGTGATAGCATATGCATCGAGGCAGCTGAAGCCTCATGAGACGAGATATCCCACACATGATCTAGAGTTGGGGGCAGTAGTGTCCGCCCTCAAGATTTGGCGTCACTACTTGTATGGGGTTCGGTGTACGACATACACGGACCATAAGAGTTTGAGGTACTTGATGGATCAACCCAACCTAAATATGCGGCAGAGGAGGTGGTTGGATGTGGTCAAGGATTATGATTATGAGATCCTGTACCACCCAGGCAAGGCTAATGTGGTAGCCGATGCGTTGAGCCGCAGGGCGGAGAGCACTCCACTACGGAATGTATGTTTGAGATTGACCGTGATCGCTCCGGTACTGGATGCCATTCGTGGGGCACAGGCCGAGGCTGTGCAACCTGAGATGCAGAAGAAGGAACGGGTCGTGGGGTTGGTTTCGGAGTTTGTCACGGATGGTCGAGGGCTTATGACTTTTTAGGGTCGGATTTGGGTACCGTTTGTGGGCGGTACGCGTACTACTTTGATGGAAGAAGCGCATCGATCAAAATTTTCGATTCATCCCGGGGCTACGAAGATGTATTTGGATTTGAGAAAGGAGTATTGGTGGCCTTGTATGAAGAGGGACGTCGCATGGTTTGTTGAGAGGTGCTTGACCTGCCGTAGGGTTAAGGCCGAGCACCAGAGGCCGCATGGCAAGTTGCAGCCATTGGAGGTTCCCGAGTAGAAGTGGGAACAGATCACTATGGATTTCATCACCAAATTGCCGAGGACTCCCAGAGGAGTTGATGCAATTTGGGTGATTGTGGACAGGTTGACGAAGAGCGCTCACTTTCTTGCCATCAGTGAGAGTTCTTCAGCGGAGAAATTAGCGGAGTTGTATGTGAGAGAAGTGGTATCTCGGCATGGGGTGCCGATCTCGATTGTTTCGGACCGTGATGTGCGTTTCACTTCCAGATTCTAGAAGAAATTTCATGAGGAGTTGGGTACTAAACTGCATTTTAGTACCGCATATCATCCCCAGACAGACGGTCAGAGTGAGCGGACGATTCAGACGCTTGAGGATATGCTCCGCGCATGTGTGTTGGACTTCGGGGGTAGTTGGGATGCGTATTTACCCTTGGAAGAGTTCTCTTACAACAACAGCCATCATTCGAGCATTGGTATGCCACCCTTTGAGCTGTTGTATGGGAGGAGGTGTCGGACCCCCATTTGCTGGGGTGAGGTTGGGCAGAGAGTGATGGGTAGTACAGAGATCGTGCTTCAGACGACATAGCAGATTCAGCAGGTCAGACAGAGGTTGTTGACCGCCCAAAGCCGACAAAAGAGTTATGCGGACAGACGTCGATCCGAGCTTGAGTTTCAGGTCGGTGATCTCGTTCTCCTGAAGGTCTCTCCTTGGAAAGGAGTGATTCGATTCAGGAAGAGGGGCAAATTGGGGCCCCGATATATTGGTCCATTCCGTGTGGTTGCGAGGGTAGGCCGGGTAGCCTATCGTTTGGATTTGCCAGCAGAGTTGGGACAGGTTCACGACACTTTTCATGTGTCGCAGCTGAGAAAGTGTATAGCCGATGAGTCGGCAATGGTTCCATTAGAGGATATTCAGGTGGATGCGAGCCTGAATTATGCCGAGAGGCTGGTGGCCATCAGAGATCGGAAGATCAAGGTTCTGAGGAACAAGGAGGTACCCTTAGTGTTGGTTCAGTGGCAACATCGGAAAGGATCAGAGATGACCTGGGAGCCGGAGCGAGAGATGCGTGAGCAGCATCCGGAGCTATTTTTAGAGCGAGACTTCGAGGGCGAAGTCTAGTTCTAGTGGGGGAGAGTTGTAACAGCCCGGATTTCCAGGTATCTTTTATGTTTAAATTTTGATGTTTGTGAGGGGACTCGGCGAGTTGGAGCTCAGACTCGCCGAGTAGGATCGCGATTCTGGACGCGGGTTCGCGCCTGGACTCGGCGAGTCCATGCTATTTAATGAAGCCCTAATTTCTTGGGTTTGGGACCTATTTAAAGGGCCTTATGGCCGTCATTTGTGCTCACCAGTCCCTTGAGCGAAATCCTAATCGAGTGTGAGAGTTTAGAGAAAAGTAGGAGGCCATTATTGATCTTGGAGGTGTCATCTTGCAAGGGAAAGGGAGGATCAGCTAAGGAAAGGAAAGAGGAGCCACTTCCTGAGAGCTTGGGGTCCAGAACACCGCATTTGAGGTAATATCTTCGAGCTATCCTCTTCTATGTTGATGTTTGCATTGATTTAGGGTTTATTGAGCCCTTTTGTGGCTAGATCTAGTGTTCCCTTGGTCCCTTAAGCGATTTAGACCATAGATCTGGACCCTTGGAGGTCCAGAGTGTCCCTTTGCCCACACTTTTTGTGAATCAATGGAGGTTTTGGATTGGAATCCTTATGCCTTAGGTCAAAATGCCATTTATGATCCATGGGGTGTGTTATGAACACCAAGATAAGGACTTTACATGTTAAATCAGTTAGGAAGGCCAGATCTATGAATTGTTGGATTAGATCTGACCCTAGAAGCAAGTTTGAGTGATTGCATGGCATGGACTCGCCGAGTCCAATGATCAGACTCGGCGAGTAGCTTGAAGATTGCCTTCAGATCGCCCAGTGAGTGGTCCAGTCGAGTCATAGGTTGACTCAGTGAGTCAGGGCGAGTCAGAGAGGGTTGACAGGTGAACTGAGTTGAGCTGGGACTCGCCGAGTTGTTCTTGAGACTCGGCGAGTTGAGTCGGGGTGGCCCCACGATTCTTCCAGGGGGAACTCGTCGAGTCAGGTGGAGAACTCGACGTGTCAAAATGGAATCCTAGAGAGATTGGTGAAAACGTCTAGACTCGCCGAGTCGCCCTAGTGCACTCGCCGAGTCAGGTCAAAGTTGACCGTTGACCGTTGACCGTTGACCAAGAGTTGACTAGTGTTGACTTATAAAGGGTAGTCAACCTTAGTGGTAAAAATGTTAATAAGAGACGTATGATGATATAGGGAGATTGTAGCTCGGAGGATCGAGCACGTGTGATTCCAGGATTTGCTAGCTATCGATATTCATGAGGTGAGTCTTCTCACTATACTGTACCCGGAAGGGTTTTGACTGTGTGACCGGAAGGTCGGATATGGTATGAGACGTATGTCCTATATGTGAAAAGCTAATTGTTATATGCGCTAAGTATGATATGCTTGATATGGGCCGGAAGGCATTATGTTATGGGCCGGAAGGCGAATATGTTATGGGCCGGAAGGCGTTGTGATGTGGACCGTAAGGTTGGCGTGGGTAGGACCGGAAGGTTTAACCAGCAGGGACGGAAGTCCCCTGAGACACATGGACCGGAAGGTCAGGGCCTGGAAAGGCGTATGTGCGTAAGTTGTATTTTGGGGAACTCACTAAGCATTTATGCTTACAGTTGTTGCGTATGTGTTTCAGGTACTAGCGAGGACCGTGGGAAGGCGCCGGCGTGATCTGTACACACTGATGGATGATTTATGATCTTGGGATTTATATGATTGTATTATGACATGATACGTTGGATATTTATGCCTTGTTTTGGATGAAAATACATTTTTAGAAATGAAAAATTTGTTTTAAAATTTCCGTTGTTACACCTTAGCCATACGCACCCTTAGACGCTACCCGGGACACCCAAACACATATCCAAAGTGTTTTCCGCTCCTGTGAGTGCGTATATTTGTTTAATTAGTATTAAATATACTAATTGTAAGTGAACATATGTTATCATATGTTAAATAGGTCATTGTGTGTGTTCAAGTCCTTGCGTGACGCCGAACGCCCAAGCGGCACCTTCGTCGGACCTACCTACACCAGGTGAGTTCATACCCCTGAATGAACCTTTTAACGGTTTTTACATGTTTTATAGGGGGGGGGGAATACAAGTTAAACATGCCAGTTATCATATCAATCACATGTGATTGATAACCCGCATGCACAAGATTTTACCACTGTACACTGTTTTACCGAGTAGGACACTATAATGGTTTTCAATTGTTTTAAAACTCTTACTTATACTGTTTTACCTAAATTCATTCTAAACTGGTTTATGAAAGATTTTCTAAGGTTTTCAAACTTATTTTACAAAAGAATACAAATTGTGATTTTCCCGAGTATAAAGGTTTTTCATCAAAGTTCACTTTCACGATGTATACTTTTACTTGTTAAATACTGCTGCGTCGCTTATACTTATTTTATACTCCTACTCTGTAACGTTTTCACTTATACTTGAAGTCACTTATACCTGATGGAATGCTTATACTTATTCACACTCTTACTTAGTGATACGATTCTACTTCGCTTATACTTGATATCGACTCTACTTCACTTATACTCGATATGCTCATACTTCACTTAATGTCGTCTCTACTTTGCGATACGTTTATACTTGTTCGACACTCTTACTTCACTTGCGATCACTCCTACTTCACTTGTTAGACACTCCTACTTCACAAAGATCACTCCTACTTGATACACACTCAGTCGTAGTTAGATGTATGTCTGTGCTTGTATAGATGCATATAAATAATGATTGAAGGACTTAGGAAGGCTTGTCCACCCTATTTCCTTTTCTTCGTTGAGATGTGGTCTGGTGGGATCGGATGTCCATCCGAAGGTCATTAGATTCATTACTTATATATTATGTACACAAGCATAGACATACAGGTTTACTTCAGTCAATTCAGTTAAGAGTTGCTACCTCTAGTTCAGCACATACATTAGAAACCCACTAGTTGGAAGTCTCTACCCACTATTTGGGATGCATCTTCAGGACACGGCCTTCTCCGTCGTCTAGTTAGTAACTAGAGTCTCCTGTAGGGAGAGCGGACATTGTGTGTATAGATCTATACGGGATTGACAACCCCGCACCCAGACTGCTAGCTACAGTCCCGGCCTACCAAGTCAACGGGTGACAAATGTCACATTATAGACGCTTGCAGGGCGTCTGGTACTCTAGTCAGTATGGTTACGAGTATCCCGGGTTACCTTATAATTCATTGGCTTTAAGGTAACAGTATTTCGCCAGCAATTTACACTGTATGCTGGTAATTCATTTTCAGAATCACACTGTTTTGACCTTACAAGACATATCTTTCATTTGATACTGTCTGGGGTCTGTCTCCTCTATTTTGACCTTACAACACGTATCTTTCATTTGATATTGTCTGGGGTCTGTCTCCTCTGTTTTGACCTTACAAGACGTATCTTTCATTTGATACTGTCTGGGGTCTGTCTCCTCTGTTTTGACCTTACAAGACGTATCTCTCATTTGATGCTGTCTGGGGTCTGTATCCACTGTATTCACAGTATCCATTGTATCCACTGTATTCACAGTATCTACTGTATTCACTGTTTTAGACCTTGCTAGACGTATCTTTCATTTGATATTGTCTGCGGTCTGTATTCACTGTTTTGGACCTTACCAGCTGTACCTTTCATTCGGTACCTTCTGGGGTCTGTGTCTCTATTTGTTAGACTGAACCAGGCGTGTCGTTCGTTCAATACTCTCCTAGAGTCTATGATTCCTTGCCTTAGTCAGCAGTCCTCACTGCTGAGGCATATGTTATTCCCTAATGTCGTTTGCTTTCCTCAATAATCAAATTCAGTATTTTGATAATTATAGCAATTTAGGGGAAAACTACTTTTTACCACATAACACTGACCAGTCTTGGTAGAAGGCTGCTTTGATTAAAGAAAATATAGGATTTTCTGGAAAGAACTCTAATACACTGTAAACACTTAAACTATTACTTTATAAAGTTATTTGAATGAAATGTCACTAAATACTTATGAACTCACTAGCATTTGTAAAAATGATGATACTAGCTTTTCAAATAACTTGTATTCTCAGGTTAGCATTAGACAGGTACATCCCCGGAGCAGTTGATGAAGATAGCTTAGCATTATGTTGTATCTATTCTATTACTTGTATTACTTTGAATCGATGTATTAATGTAACCATGTAAAATTATTACTATTAATGCAATGTCTTGTTGTACTTTGATTACTATAATGCATGTGTTGTGATACTTGACATGACGTCATCCACCCCAGAACGCTTCCACCGTTCCGGTTTTGGGGTGTGACAGATTGGTATCAGAGCATTGTTTATAGTGAGCTAAGTATATCAATTCATAAAAGATATACAACCTATAAACACAATGGGATAAAACACTCTGACCAAGAATTATACTTTAAAATATAACCATATTTTACCAAAGTATAATAACATCCAAAATCTAAACACTTGAACAAAAGTATCACAAGAAGAACAGTAATAAAAGTCTTCGGATGTTGAACACTACAGTCAAACCTGGGCAGTTATGTAATCGTAAGCTGGGATAAATGTAACCTGATCAACTACATTTATCCGAGATGCGATGAACGTGTGCTTGGGAGTGATAGTGGTGTACAACAGGTCTGAAACTTACCAACTAGGATTGCTGGAGCCAAACATAAAGTTAAAATACTATAGGAGTATTTTAGGACACTAAAAGATCCACACTAATCCCAGAATCATAATCAGAAGATAAGAATCAAACAAGAATTAAAATACCATAGGGGTATTTTAGAATCCATAAACAACCTTGCGTGCATAACTAAAAAGATCCTTATTGATATACCTACAACTACAGAGGGTGTACTCCTAAGGTTATATATAATAAGGACCCCATAGGCTAAGAATGTGTGGTTTCGCTCTATTTCCTTTTCCTCGTTGGGATGTGGTTCTAGAGTAGTATCACATATTCGAAGGCCTATCGGATCTAAGCTATATATGATTTGTATACCCTGTGTAATCGTAGCAGGACTCAATATGGATCATCCAGTGAAATGTTAATAATCTCTTAGGATTCTTTAGACATTTCCATTCTCGCATGAACCCTGTAGAAAACCCTACCCACTTCAGTGCTTGACAGAAGAGTTGATTTCGACCCCGAAGAGGTTCATTGAGAAGATTTCTTGTTCGGAAATAAATGAACTAGGTCGAGACTATTGAATGCACCAAGTGCCCATATTCTTTTAGGGACAGTGGTGAGAGATTCGCCTAAACTTCTGAGATTCCAGTCATCCATCATGAAGCGGTGACACCCAGAGTTGGAATCAGAAGGAAGGCGGGGTAGAAATTCAATATGTCTTCACAAGAAAAGAACTCTAGGAAACTACCCGAAGGAAACCAACGCCGATTCCAGTCAAAGATACGAGGCAGACCGAGGGAGCCAGTACATGGCACCCGAGAATTGTCTTTTCCTCGTGTTCGTCACACTAATAAACCCTTAAAATAATACAAATTAGTGACTTAGTGGTTACACTACTCACGCTATGTGGTAGGTAAATCGTCGATTCCCGTTGCCAGATACACGATTAGGGCGGATCCCCGCACCTTTATTGAGAGTGCTTAGCCATGAGTTTTCATGAGCCTCTCTTTCCGCAGTTTTGTTCCGAACCGTTCTCAAATCTCTCCAGGCCGGAGAGTGAAACCTTTCCCAGTATAAAAGGTAACTTAGTAGGAACGACTCGCATCTTATGGCCTTTTCTGATACTCATACTCCTACCTTGATTACCAGGACTACATCATAGGGATGTAGGTCGACACTCAGACGACAAGTACCCAAGGCACGGGAAAAATTTACGCCTAATACGTTCAGGACAGAAATGTCCAGGGTTAACCATCGTATCTCATTACCTTGTAATCCTTTCCGTGTAGGAAAACCATGCCACCAAAGAAGCGTAACCAATCCACAAGCAAGAAACCTGCTCTCTTATTCGATGAAGCTATGTTCCAAGCTGCAGTCTCAGCAGCCGTAGCAGCTATCATGGCTCACCTGAATGCTAACACCACCAATGTTAGCAAGGGCCCTATCGGGATTTCCAATCCTGACAATGGACAGCAGCAACCAACACTTTCATACCCAGTCACCCAAGAACCTTCACCGAACCCACTAAAGAGAAAACTCAAGATAGAGAAGGGAAGTACCTCGGCTCAAAGACCTTCCGATGGGCAACGAGCTGAGGCAATCTATACCCCTGTCAATCCTTCCCTCCCGACATCAAGAAGACCATACCTAGGAGACCTTCCCCACTGCGGCAAGTGCAGCTACCATCATCATGGTGTTTGCCGAGAGCTCTATTGTGCTAGGTGCCACATGTTGGGGCATACTGCTCGCGTCTGCAGAACCCCGGCTGAGTTCATTACATCAACCACCAATGTGGCGACCCGTATAGTCTGCCACCTATGTGGTAAAATGGGACACTTCAAGAAGGACTGCCCAACCGAAGGGAAAGGCAAAGACACAGAAAAAGCCTGACACTAATGCTTAGAGAGAAGCATCAAGGAACTCGTTAGATTTTGGTACGTCTCTCGATCTTGGATAACTAACATAAGAACAATAAAAGACTAATTCAAATGTAAATTCTTCCCAGTAAGGCGAAAGTCGCAGCACTGTTATAAAATTTAAAATTCATTAGGTAAAACTATAATGACTAAACATATACGTTACGACCATGTATATTTAAGATGGACAGACCTAGAGTGAGCGATTGCCGCCTCATTTCCTGTTCCTCGTTTGGTTGTGGATTTAGGGCGGGGTCGCTCAGT
This sequence comes from Lactuca serriola, assembly GCF_051521515.1. Taxonomy (NCBI): domain Eukaryota; kingdom Viridiplantae; phylum Streptophyta; class Magnoliopsida; order Asterales; family Asteraceae; genus Lactuca; species Lactuca serriola. Next base: position 189,769,793 of record NC_136410.1, read on the forward strand.
CAACAGTCCTCCCCACCTTAAATATACATGACTAGTATATGTGAGGCGATTATAGAAATGCCTTGTGAGAATTTCCTTCATGAAAAGATACTCTATTCGGAAAAACTTAGAACTCTCTATAGTTCCGCGTCGACTCTATCGGTCCAAGTATCCGCGGTAGTGATACATAGGACGCAACCCGAGACGCCTAGAACTTGTGTGCCTGTTCGGCACATGAATCTATCGATCTTCATTATATATCATGTCGAAGTGTGCCAACTTCGACGACTCTATTGATCATGGTTTGACTTCGTGCAACCATGTGTACATTCTTAGTGCTGTGTAAAAAGAACTTTCTCCATAGCCATGTCGGCAAAATAAAGGTTCTCCCGAACCTAAACCTAACACAAATAATCAAACCGAATGCGATCCGTCAATCGTCCCACTTATCTCAAACCTTCCGAAGTACCCAAGAGAGGGTACCCCGCGCTGTTCGCCGACCCCTCGTAGTCAGATGAACACCAAAGTGAACGACACTGCAGATACTCCAGAAGACGACAACCATCCGGAGCGTACTCAGAAGAATCCCTAGAAAGACCCTTCGCACCTCGCACATTAGGTTCGTGAACCCAGAGAACAGAACTCATGAGATTGACCACTATAACCAGGTATATGCATAAAGGTGGCATATAATTGAGATCAAAAAGATTTAAGGTGTGTGTTTCCTCCCTACTCCCTGTTCCTCGTTGGGTTATGGGTTTGGGGTGGAGTTGCACAGCTGAACATCCTGCCGACCTCAATTGTATACTGCTGGCATACACCAAGTATTGGTGGTTAAGCCAAGCATGAGCTCTACCACGAACCTCTCCGCAAAACACTTTCACCCTATTCCATAACATAGGAGTCGGAGTCAAGAGAATCACTACGGGTTAAACTAGTAAAGTTCCGAGTGATGAGACCCTATACTCACTAGAATTGACCTAGACCGAGGAAATTCAGAACCTTCAGAAGAGTAGTTGCAGTAGGTGCTCGCACTACTCAGGCACCTTGCCCACCCTGTTATAGACTAGTGGTGCTTATCATCCTCCACCCTCTCGCAAGGAGGAAATCGTCATCGCACGGTAGACGAAGAATCACACTTTCCGAAGTAAACACTAGAATACCGAGAACCACAGGATAACCTTCGCAGCCAAGAATACTTGATCAAAGAGAGAAAGTAGTTGCATTAAGCCTCATGACCCTGACCCCGAAGAGGTAATAGACTTGACACCAGTCCTGGTGTTAGTCGAAGGGTTATGCAAGAGCATACACTTCCACGCTAGAATAAACCACAGTCTTAGAGGTTAATTGGACTATTAGGTGTTCCACGAATACTGTCTCACGCAGAGATAGTAGAACCACCTCCCGAGATAGTCCAACACTCGTCTGGTGAAACCTTATATTCCCGACCTCCAGGGTTTCCGCATCTCAAGCTTCGTTAGTGCAGGTCCATTTTGCACAAGCTTGAGATAGACACTCTACAGCAAACCGATAACCATAGTCACGCAACCCACTCGAAGATCTAGAAAGTCTCTATCAGCCAGTTGATAGGAAACAGGAAACCAAAGACCACTCGAGATTCCTAAGAACCAACCTGAAGGACTACACGCACAGTACGAGTGATAACGTTGGGAACTTCGGAATGGCGATCACACCAGTGATGATCTTGCCATAGAAGTACACTATGTTCTGAGTACTGAAAAGCTCTACCATTCTGAGAGCTTAGGACCATATGAGAATTCTCAAGGAGATTTGGTCCAACCCTATTCAGGCCGCTACTACCTTTGGATATACCACAAGATTCACACCCGGTCGATCCACTTCTTAGACTTGATATGTGATTTCCCGACATCACTCTTCGTGCCTCACTCATCTTGATAGAATCCATTAGGAACCCTAATCTTGTAGATACACCAGTTGAAACCCACTAGCTACACTAGACGGAATCCGCATCCCGTACGTGAGGGTCTGTCGGAATGACAAACACAGACTAGAGTTCACTTGGGGATGCGAGGACAACCGTGTAGGAAGTACTCTCTTACCTCTACTTGGCCATTCATACCTACTTCCTTGCCTAGTCCTGAATTTCGGGACGAAATTCCCTCTAACGGGGGGATGATGTGACAACCCAAGTTGTTCCGTTACATTTCCCCGTTACCGTTAACGAAATATTCCACTGTATAAAAGTTCCGTTAATTAGAGGGCATCAATTTAATAAACATTCCCTTGGTTTACATTAATATGTCGTTAAGTCGTGATAAGAGAAATAAAAACTCAGAATACACATTCCATTTAGTTGGAAAAGTTAGTTTTTATAATTACGACCACTAAATCGGGTGTGACCAAAAGCCCCGTTTGACGGCAGTATCGGGTAAAATTCCACTGAGCCCTGACTCGGAAACCTATATAAAGGTGAGTGGAGTCCATTAGAGACTTTTTACACTCTCTCTCTATACTCTCTCTCTAGACTCGTTTTCGCCCCGAATCCGCAACCAAACGCTTCCAAATTGTAAGTCTCCTTACCCTATCTTGTTCCAAACATATTGGCTTGTGATTATACCTCAAAAATCATCCAAGAAGGCATGGAATAAGGAGTTTACAGCCCAGGAACACTCTAGGGCCGTAAACCCCTAATATGGTGCCAAACATGCCTTTAAACTCATCCTTAAGCTTAGAGACTATTAGGAGACTTAGCCTAGGAGTGTTTGAAACCCAAAACAACAAGAGTTGTGGCATAAAAGAGGGTTTATGGCCCAAGCACATGCTTAGGCCGTAAACACCCTCTAAACTTGTTAAATCAAGCTCCAAACACTCCCAAACCACCCATAGGCTTAAGACATAAAATAAGGACATGCTATTTAGGGTTTGGAACATTTAAACACAAGGAAATATGGGGTGACTTGGAGTTTATGGCCCAAGAAAGTACCTAGGCCGTAAACTCCCCAAAACACACCTGAATGATGGTTTTAGTCCTCCAAAATGGCATCACACTCCATTAGAAATTGCTAGAAAGGTAATAGGGGCTTAAAACTTCACTTAACTCAAAGAATAAGAGTTTATGGCCATAAACTCCCATAGGAGTGTCCCTAGGCCGTAAACTCCTATAAGGTGCCCTTAGAAGCCTTAAACCCACTCATGCCTTTTTGGAAAAGTACTTAGAAAAATCCTATGAACAAGTAGAAGCCTTAAAACACTCTAGAACCCATCACCATGATTTTACGGCCGTAAACTCATGGTGAGAGGTCCTTGGGCTGTAAACACAACTTTGGGAGTGTACTCTTGGATAGTAAGCTCCATTCCCTAGCCATACGCACCCTTAGACGCTACCCGGGACACCCAAACACATATCCAAAGTGTTTTCCGCTCCTGTAAGCACGTATATTTGTTTAATTAGTATTAAATATACTAATTGTAAGTGAACATATGTTATCATATGTTAAATAGGTCATTGTGTGTGTTCAAGTCCTTGCGTGACGCCGAACGCCCAAACGGCACCTTCGTCGGACCTACCTACACCAGGTGAGTTCATACCCCTGAATGAACCTTTTAAATGTTTTTACATGTTTTATAGGGGGAATACAAGTTAAACATGCCAGTTATCATATCATTCACATGTGATTGATAATCCGCATGCACAAGATTTTACCACTGTACACTGTTTTACCGAGTAGGACACTATAATGGTTTTCAATTGTTTTAAAACTCTTACTTATACTGTTTTACCTAAATTCATTCTAAACTGGTTTATGAAAGATTTTCTAAGGTTTTCAAACTTATTTTACAAAAGAATACAAATTGTGATTTTCCCGAGTATAAAGGTTTTTCATCAAAGTTCACTTTCACGACGTATACTTTTACTTTTTAAATACTGCTGCGTCGCTTATACTTATTTTATACTCCTACTCTGTAACGTTTTCACTTATACTTGAAGTCACTTATACCTGATGGAATGCTTATACTTATTCACACTCTTACTTAGTGATACGATTCTACTTCGCTTATACTTGATTGAATCTACTTCACTTATACTCGATACGCTCATACTTCACTTAATGTCGTCTCTACTTCGAGATACGCTTATACTTGTTCGACACTCTTACTTCACTTGCGATCACTCCTACTTCACTTGTTAGACACTCCTACTTCACAAAGATCACTCCTACTTGATACACACTCAGTCGTAGTTAGATGTATGTCTGTGCTTGTATAGATGCATATAAATAATGATTGAAGGACTTAGGAAGGCTTGTCCGCCCTATTTCCTTTTCTTCGTTGAGATGTGGTCTGGTGGGATTGGATGTCCATCCGAAGGTCGTTGGATTCATTACTTATATATTATGTACACAAGCATAGACATACGGGTTTACTTCAGTCAATTCAGTTAAGAGTCTCCACCTCTAGTTCAACACATACATTAGAAACCCACTAGTTGGAAGTCTCTACCCACTATTTGGGATGCATCTTCAGGACACGGCCTTCTCCGTCGTCTAGTTGGTAACCAGAGTCTCCAGAGGGAGAGCAGGCATTGTGTGTATAGATCTATACGGGATTGACAACCCCGCACCCAGACTGCTAGTTACAGTCCCGGCCTACCAAGCCAACGGGTGACAAATATCACATTATAGACGCTTGTAGGGCGTCTGGTACTCTAGTCAGTATGGTTACGAGTATCCCGGGTTACCTTATAATTCATTGGCTTTAAGGTAACGGTATTTCGCCAGCAATTTACACTGTATGCTGGTAATTCATTTTCAGAGTCACACTGTTTTGACCTTACAAGACGTATCTTTCATTGGATACTGTCTGGGGTCTGTCTCCTCTGTTTTGACCTTACAAGACGTATCTTTCATTTGATACTGTCTGGGGTCTGTCTCCTCTGTTTTGACCTTACAAGACGTATCTTTCATTTGATACTGTCTGGGGTCTGTCTCCTCTGTTTTGACCTTACAAGACGTATCTCTCATTTGATGCTGTCTGGGGTCTATATCCACTGTATTCACAGTATCCACTGTATCCACTATATTCACAGTATCCACTGTATTCACTGTTTTAGACCTTGCTAGACGTATCTTTCATTTGATATTATCTGCGGTCTGTATTCACTATTTTGAACCTTACCAGCTGTACCTTTCATTTGGTACCTTTTGGGGTCTGTGTCTCTATTTGTTAGACTGAACCAGGCGTGTCGTTCGTTCGATACTCTCCTGGAGTCTATGATTCCTTGCCTTAGTCAGCAGTCCTCACTGCTGAGACATATGTTATTCCCTAATGTCGTTTTCTTTCCTCAATAATCAAATTCAGTATTTTGATAATTATAGCAATTTAGGGGAAAACTACTTTTTACCACATAACACTGACCAGTCTTGGTAGAAGGCTGCTTTGATTAAAGAAAATATAGGATTTTCTGGAAAGAACTCTAATACACTGTAAACACTTAAACTATTACTTTATAACATTATTTGAATGAAATGTCACTAAATACTTATGAACTCGCCAACATTTGTAAAAATGCTGATACTCGCTTTTCAAATAACTTGTATTCTCAGGTTAGCATTAGACAGGTACATCCCCGGAGCAGTTGATGAAGATAGCTTAGCATTATGTTGTATCTATTCTATTACTTGTATTACTTTCAATCGATGTATTAATGTAACCATGTAAAATTATTACTATTAATGCAATGTCTTGTTGTACTTTGATTACTATAATGCATGTGTTGTGATACTTGACATGACGTCATCCACCCCATAACATTTCCGCCGTTCCGAGTTTGGGGTGTGACACTTAATATAGTTATAATTTTCACACTTGTTGCTATACTCTTCCTGAAGTTTCCTAAAGTCTTTGGTTTTTGCTTCAAATTCAGCCTTCAGGGGTTTCTGTCCTTTCCTGAGTTGATATCCTTTATATCTCAGGTCCTCAACTTCCCTTTTTAATAAATCAATTTGTTCCTGAAGAAATTTAATCGTATCTTCACTAGATGGCTTACATGAAACTTCACATGATTGAGAACCTGAAACTTCATTGACCGGGAGGTTTGTGGAACTCATTGTTTTTTTACAATTCAAAGCGTTAAGTTCTTCAATTATATCAGCCAGACTAAGACAATTGAGATCTTTTGTCTTCTTGATGTCAGGCATGTCCATTTCCCACGATTTCGGAAGTGTATTCAACAGCTTTTTGTTTATCTCAGATTTGGACAAGAAGATCCCAGCTATATTAATCTCGGTAGTGAGTGTAGTAAATCGCTGCAACTGAGTTTCCAGGGTTTCTCCAGGGATATAATCGAACATGTTGAAATTTTGTCTTAACATCTCCTGATGACTCTCTTTCATGTTTTCAATTTCCTTGTAAACTTCAAAAACTATTAAAATCACAACTAGAAGTTAAAAAAATCAAACTTAAATTTAAAAAAAAAAGCCCTTTGACTATAAACCTCAAAAGTCAACTTTAAAAGTCAAATTTAAAAAGGTCAAACTCAAAAGTCAAACTTGAAAAGTCAAACTTAAAAGTCAAACCGAAAAGCTAAATTTGAAAATATGAAAGTCAAACGAGAAAGTCAAAGTTTAAAGTCAAAGGTCAAACTTTAAAGTCAAAGTCAAAATTTTAAGGAAAAAGTCAATTAAAAGTCAAAAATTAAAAATTAAAATTTTTGGTTGAAAAGGAGCTTAAGAATAAAAGAAATTGATTGTTGGTTTGAATTTGACAAATTTTGAAAGTTGGATGCGACTGGGAGTGTTTAACTTTAGTATTTCGGAGTTAAGTCACAAGAGGTCTGATGGTGGAGATGGAAAAGGCGCTGACTGATGAATTGAAGGTCATGAGTTCGATCCTTGCAGCCTTCAAAGCCGTTCCCCCCCCCCCCCCCCTTTTTTATTGAAACGCTGACAGGCGCCGCAATCCAGTAAGTCGAGCCGCACACAATCGATCCGCAAGCCGCCGAACCGAGGTCACATACCGCCACCGACCGTGAACACTTTCCGGCCGTAAACTCCGGCGACTAGTTTCCGGTCGTAAACTCTGGATCGTAAGCCCTTCAAAGACCGTAAACTCTCCTTCAAAGACCGTAAACTCTTTAGAAATCGCTGTTCTTGACGAAAAACAACGTTTTTTTACCCTTTTTGCTCCAAAACTCGATCAAAAACTCGTTTTTATGAAAAACGCGAAGAACAAACCCCCCTTATTGTAAGTCCCTAATCTGTCTGTGTATCAATCAGATCCGTTTGATGGTGCAGAATCCCAATCAAACGGATGATGTCAGATCACAATAAGAAGAGAAGGAGAAGAAGAAGAAGATGAATCTATGATGTATTCAATGAAATGATTGAAGCTCCATACACATAGTTCACACACACTCTTCTCTGTAGTTTCTCTCACACCTTAAAATGCACACACTTAAGCTCCTTGGTGTTCATCACCCTTTTCCTCACACCCCTCACCCCTATATATATACACACAGGAAACATGGGCCGTAAATAGGGTTTACGGCCGTAAACACCTAAGATATTACATAAAAATACAATTTCCTAGAAAAGCAAAGTATAAACCATAATATTGACCCAACACTTCTAATAGTTGGTTGACGTCTTATTTGTGATGTACAGTAGGCTTGCAGGTGGATCCAGTTTGAGGGTTGTGTTAGAGCTTTGCTGCTTGTTCTTGTTTGATGAAGGCTTGAGGGTTCGATGCATGACGCAAGCACCTGATTGGAATTCAGTCGGATACGGGTTTGACTCAGGGAAATTAGGGTTGAGATGGTTTATGTATGGTTAGACCATGGGTGGTAACAATGGCTGGTTAGACGTGTTGTAAGACTGCGTAATGGTTGTAGCATTCTCTGGATTGGCAGATAGGATAGAAGTGTTGTAAGTCTATGATGGGATCATAGTATTCACCAGTTTGAGGTAGACTATCGTTGAAGTGGTCATGAGTATAAAAGAGGATTAGTTCGCACCTTGGGCAGGACGAACAAGATTGTCGGAGAACATTTCTTTATTTTAGGAGGAGGACCATTGGGGTCCGAGGCAGCATTGGGCCTGTATAGCTCTAGTATGGGTGGTACCCATGAGCATGGCCTGATCGTTGGTATAGGCTGGGTGGGACCCGTGGGTGAGGCCCCTGTAATTTTGGAAAAATAGGTGGGACCTGGTAGAGACCGTTTGAATCAAATTTTTGGATCATGCTTTTTGTAGGAATGCTCATGTGGCTAGTGAGTGGCACAGTGTGATGCATAGGCTAGGGTAGCCTTGTCAGTTGGACTCTTAGGAACCTAGTGGATGGACTAGGGGTGAGACAAGCAGTTTCAACGATAGTTGGGGATCTTTATATCCGGTTTTAGTAAAGGGTTGTCATAAGTTAGAAAATTTCGGATGAAATGCAAGTATAAATCCTTTGATCTCCAGTTACAAATTACGTACCGATTTTGCTTTTAGTGGGAACTTACATTGGGAATCGCGAGTGGTTATGTACAAGGTCATTATTTCAGTAAGATATAAATTAAGGAATCTATATACCAATGACATCAGCTAAAGGGTTCATGAAAAAAGGATGTTTTCATTTATGGTCATAGAAAAAGCCTTTGTGATCGATTTTTGGAATGATTCTACCTGTGTGTGGGTCGGGCAAGTTTTGGGACTTCAGAATTATAGCAGAAGCACATCGGTTCCGTAGTTAAGGAAGCAGTGACTTGTTCAGCACTAGAAGGTTTAACTCCTAGATTGTCTCGTGTTGTTCATTATATAATGGAATCGTTAACATCAGGATGAGATTTTCTTGAAGGAATATTTGATCTGTTTCATTAAGTGAAAAGTTTCCGACATCAGCAAATGATCTGTGATTCTGTTTTCTAGTGGGAACCTTAGGTAATCAAAATTTGAGTATTCATTTTGGAAGACAAGTGGAATGGAATTAGTAGTGGTTCAGTATGGGCGGTCTGTCAGGGAGTCAGAACAATTCGAGAGTTCGGATTTCGGGTAGAGTAGAAGTGGTTTTCTACTGGGGATTAATCAAGGCTGAGAAAGGATTCATTCATCATCATGTTTGAAGAGCCTTGCTAAGGTTGGGTTCAGTTTCCTTTAGGAAGGCTGTTGTATGCTCGGGTTGTGGTTGTGTGGCTTAGGCTGTCTGGCGTGCCTGGGATGGTAAGGAATGATTTTGAGGATGAAATCTAATTTACGTGGGAGAGAGTTGTAACACTTGCTTCATTGTACTTTTCAGTTTAGAACCGTGGGTGTAATGTTTTGCAAAGATGGTCTATAGTGAGAAAAATTGTCAAGTTCAGGAAAGATGGAGTACGCTGGGCATACTAACCGATGGTGGTCGTGGAGCTCATCCACATACGTTCGACGTACGTGGAGTACGCTTAGTGTACGTGAGCAAGTTAAAAACCCTAATTTTAGGGCTTGTAGCCTATATAAACCATAAGATAGCCTCTTTTGGCCTTTTTTAACTAGGCTCCATATCCATGAAAACCCTAATTTGATCCTTAGCCTTTGTGTGGTGCTTTTGAGCTTTTTTGAAGCTTTTGGTGGGTGTTGTCCATCTTGAAGTGGTAGAAGAAGAAGCTTGAAGTCTCATTCGTTAGAGGAGAGCCTTGAGATACAGCTTCAACACTTTCATTTTGTGTCTTTTAAGGTATAGATTTCAAATTTTGTCATCTCATTTCATAGATCTATTCCTTGGCTTGTCTTTGGTCATTTTGGTTCTTTTGGTTGGTGGTTGTGAGCTAAGGTCGTTTTTGGAGCTTATCCTTGTAGATCTGGACACATTAAGGGTTTCTTAGGCATAAAGTTGCAAACTTTATGGTGGTTTTTGGTCTCATGCATGCATTAAATCATTTATTAAGCTCTTTTAAGCTCTAAAGCCCCATTAAGCCACACATGCACGTAACGTTGGAAACTTTATGTGACAAACCAGCTTATGGAATTCATATTTGAGTTTGGGTTGACATCTTAATCGATAAAGAGTTGAGTATGGGAAGTTAGCCAAGTTGGTGGAGTACGTTGGGCATACAAGCAGGTATGATTTGCGGACAATCCCTAAAGTGATTACGCTGAGCGAACGAGCTGAGTACGTCCCGCATACTCAGCGGATTGGGCTTCAGACTTGTAGGCTCTTAGTTTTGGGCCATGTTGAATTTTGGTTGTCTCGGGCCTTGTTGGGCCATCAAAATTCTATTGTTGGGTTACTGGTATTTTATTGGACTCTCTTGCTAAAAGGCCCATAAAAGAATTGGGCCTAAATTGGAAAATTGGGCCATATTTGGGCTATGGGTGATTATTTTGAAATTTGGGCTTTTTAGACAACTAGATTTGGCCTTGGAATTGGGCCAAGTTGGGTAAATGGTAAAAAGGCTTTTACCCTAGTTTGGACTCTTAGTGTGAGTCGGAATCCAATTATTAATTGGATGTTATTTTGTGATTTATATCGTAAGGATTTTAGATGGCTAACAGTTAGAGATTTATCTGTGGGATTCAGTAGTCTGAGCTGAGTCTCATCGCTGTGTTTAGCGTCTCGAAGACACCAATTGCGACCCATGGTTTATAATGTTAGGATGCAAGATGTCTTGGTGACTCTTGTTGGTGTTATGTGTTGGTATGCTTAACAGACAATGATCGATGGTTATTCTGTATGCTATTATCATGATATGCTTATATGATATGTATGTGGGTGGGGCGCGTTATAGTCAGTGGGCAGGGCCCGTTATATTCAGTGGGCGGGGCCTGTTATGCGACTATGGGCGGGGCCCATTACACTCATTGGGCGAGGCTCATTATGTGTTTAGTTATTTATGGAATGTGGTATTTTGGGGAACTCACATAGCTTTGTGCTTACGGTTTTTCAGTTCATGTTTTAGGTACTTCTGGTTTCAAAGGGAAGAGCCCGAGATGATTGCAGAGCACACACCTCTCGATTCCGCATTTTGTAATTTACTCTGATAATGATGATGTATTGATAAAACTTGATTACCTTGGTTTTATGATAATGATATGGTTTACTGTTTTATTAATTTAAAAATGAAAGATTTTTGGGACGTTACAGGAGATGTCATTAGAATAGTCACTAGAAAGTTCACCAGAAAAGTCGCTGGAAATCTCGCGAGAAGTGGTTGCTGCTAGAGTTTTCATCGAAAAAGGTCGGCGTTGCTATTTCTGGAGGCTGGTGGCAGCGGTTGGTGGTTAAGAGTGGTGGTGGCTAGCAAAACTTGGACACAAAGAGGAAGAGAGATGTGATATGGAGGTTTAGGTGGCTCGATCTTAGCCAAGTCACGAAAAGTTTCCATGTTGTGTGCCAGATTCAATTTACGAAAAAATATTTTTTCAAATGCTTTATGATATTATTACTTTTTACAAGAATCAATTTGCAATATTGGATTCGCCGTATTGCCGGTCCAACACAAAACTTGAAGTTTTAACTTTACAATCATGGTTCATATGTTGTATGTTTATTTTCTCGTTTTCTACGGATAATTGTAACTTTCACATACAAGTTTCATTTGCAATGTTCTTTATCTGCATGGTTTCATAATCACATCTACTTTTTGTTTAGTGTTTCATATATACATAATAATACTTCATATATATATATATATATATATATATATATATATATATATATATATATATATATATATATATATATATATATATATAAATCCTATATATCCAAGTATTAGTTATATATAATGATCTTTTTTATGTTGTTCATCGACGATTCACATATATCGAAGATTTATGTGCTATCCCGAATGCATCTCAAATTGTATAAACTTTATTCACATCAAAATGACTTAAATATTTAACATTAGGTCTAGAACATATGTATTTAAATGTAATTATGTTTGATCGTAAAAGCGATAATTGACCTAATATGGGAAATTATCACATTCTCCCTCCGTTAAAGGAACCTCGTCCCAATATTTAGCTTGTATTATCCACAACTGGGTCACTATTAATAATTGGGGATACTTGTGTTTCATCTGATCTTTGCGTTCCCAATTATACTCTGGTCTTCATCTAGAGTTCCATCGAACTTTCACCATGGAGATGCAACTTTGTTTTAGTCTCTTGATCTCTCATTCCATAATTTATATGGGTTCTTCTACAAAGTGGGGCTTAGTTTTGACTTGTATTTCCATAATAGGGATGGAAAGAGTGTCATCAGATAATACTTTTTGAGGTTTGATACATGAAATTTATTGTGTATATTATAGACTTCTTGAGGCAACTTGAGTTAGTAAGGTACATGTAACATCCACAAAAATTTAAGCCAATTAAAAACTTTTTAAAACATTTAAAACCATTAAGTTATTACAATTTGTTTTCAAAATAGTTTAAACATCAGAGTATCCCCAAAATCAAATCATGAAAAATATAAGGATGTGCATGATCACGCCTTCGCCTTCCCACGATCATCAGAAGTACCTGAAACAATAATTGATAAATGAAAGCTCGAAGGCTTACTGAGTTACCCCCAAAATACCAATGCCATAAAACATATCAATAACATATAAGCAAACAACATGCATAATGAGCCTTCAGCCTGACTGGACCGCCTCGCAGGCCTTCAGCCTATCTGGACCGCTCTCCGAGCCTTCGACACGTCTGGACCGCCACGCATGGCCTACAGCCTATCCGGACCACTCACCGGGCCTTCAGCCTGACTGAACCCCCATGTAGGACCTTCAGTCTATCCGGACCGCCCTGGGTATGTTGTCCTTCAGCACAAAGCAGGACCGCCTCAACCCAACCCCTATCAAACAAACATGTGCACATAAAGATCATATGCTAGCATATATAACAGTCAAACCGATCTAATAGATCTCCAAATAGAAACATCCTATAACCAGGATACAGACCTAATCGGTCACTAACATATTATCATCCTATATACCAGGATACCGACCTAACTAGTTCACTAATAATATAACCATCCAAACTACTAGGATGTAAATCAGTAAGCATATCATGCAATAAACCCATATACAAATCCGGTAAGGGCCGGCATTTGCGCCTTATACCCAGTTGATATAGTAAGGAGAACTCACCTCACACTGCTGAAGTCCCGCAGGCAAAACCCTAGTTGCTGGATGATAGGTTCCCAAACTATCAACATCAAACAATACCCAATAAATAATTGGGTTCCAAGCCTAAGGTCCAACTCACACTCCAAAGGCCCAAAAGTCAAGTAATGGGCCAAAGCCCAACATATGGCCCAATTTTCCAAATTGGGCCAAAACTTGTACATGGTCTTACCCTAAGGCCCAACTATTTAGTCCATTCTAACCATTTGGCATTCCAATCGTCCAAACTCTCATAATCCTCAAGGCCCAGTTATGGCCCATCTATGGCCAAATTTTCCAAATTGGGCCCAATCCTTTCCAATGGGCCTTATCCTTAAGCCCAATCCTAGTGTTCTAGTCCATTTACTTGTTAATATTTGGCCCATCAAGAGTCCAACCATCTAGGCCCAACAGAAAGGCCCACCTCTAAACCAAACACAATTAGGGTTTTCACATGAAATGAGGATTAGCGTTATGTGTTTCTTACTTAACCCATTAAGGACTTAATCCATTAAATCCATCAATCTATTGGGTCAATCATGCGGTGTGGTCAGCATAATTCATAATTCCAATCCGGTCATCCAAAATGCGGGTCCCGACAATGTATAACCCATATATCCAAAATTAGGGTTTTCTAAACCCTAACTAGGGCTTCCAACCCAATCACGACCCAATAGGCCCAAAAGCTAAGTCTTTAGATCACACGGCGGCGGCCACCACCTCACAGTGGTGGTTATGGTTCTAGTCTATTTTTGTCCAAGCATCCCAAACGAAATCTAACACACACCAAGCACGCCTCCACCCAACACGGCGGCTAGTGGTGGCAGGAGGCGGTAGCCACCACCTCACGGTGGTGATTATGAGTTTTATTTTTATTATTCCGACATCGATTACAACTTACAATGCAAAATCCCAAATAACACACACACACACACTAAGATAAACATACACACACATCCACCATTGTGGTGGCCGGCGGTGGTACATAGAGGCAGCCACCACCACACGATGGTGGTGGCTGTTCTTGTGAACTCCCGCCAAGCATCACCCAACACCACTTCACTGAAAAAAACACGTACATAGCAGAAATAAACACAACACATTAAAACACGCACACAGCGACCACCACATGGTGGCTGGTGGTGGCAGAACAGTGAACCTTCATGGCCGCAACAAGATAATGACCACCATGGTGGGCTGCCATGGTGGTTCCCATGGTGGTCCAAGCAATCTCCAGACAACAACTGCACACACACACACACACGCTGACATGATCTGAAACACAAACCCATACTCTAGATGACCCACACAACACCGCCAAGAACAAATGTGAATCGGAAGTTCACACAAAATAAAGAAATGTCACTGCAAACACCTTCTCGGTGACAAGCAATGGTTGGAGATGACAGCAACGCAATGGCGGCTGACGTGGGTTGAGGTACTAACAGAAGAAACAAGAAGAGAGTGTGTGCAACCTAAACATGAACAACAATAGTACCCACAGACCGAGCTTTCCGATCTCCTCATGACTTTTTGCCTTCGCTGGCGATGGAACAAGGTGGTTGCTCCGGTGATTCTTTGGTAGTCGCGAGGAGATGGCAGCTGGGAGACTGGAGAAGATACCATAGCGGCTGAATAGTTATTAAGGTTAGGGTTAGTGAGGGTATTGGTTGCTAGGTTTTTAAACGAGGGTCAAGGGTGGGAGGTGAGGGGTCTTAGTCCCGCCCCCACCTATCAAACTTAATGCGTTTTCAACACTTTCGGTCCCTGTATCCCCTTTTTTTTCGAAATGAGTCCATAATTTACCATGCAACCCCTTCTTCCCAAAACCTTTACACTTCAGGTCCTAAATTTAAAATATAAACCCCAAATTCTGAAATTTATATCATTTAGCTCCTTATCGCCAACACTAATAAATTACTAAGGATTTAGCGATAAAATAAAATAAAATATAAAATACATCTCGGGATTTTAGGCTTATTATTTAATTAATTAATTAATTATTCTATTTATTTAATCTTTAAATGGAATGTTACACTATAGGACCAATTGTTGTTAGAATTTTGAAAGGTCTTATATATCGTGGGTTTTACTTGCCTATGTTTCCGAATCGTATGACTCCTTTCAAAGGAGAGAGTTTCAGCATTATTATCTCTCCAACTTGAAATTCCAATGGTTTACGTCTCAAGTCATCCTAAATTTCTTGGCAATCATGTGCAACCTTTATATTGTCTCTTATTTGGACGATCTTCTCATTCATCTCATGGATGATCTTTGGGCCACTAAATATTTGTGGAACACATTTAGCAATTGACCGGTGTAGAATTTGAATAATCATGAAGATAATCGATGTAATAAAAAAAGAACACAATGAGTCAAATTATATTATTAGATAGAAAGAGTAAAAAATTATACATGAAGAACAAGTAGATAGGGAGAGGAATTCCTAGCCACTCTCTCTCTAATCTGAATGACTACATTTTAGTGCACACTCAAAATATGACCACTCCCCCTCTATTTATATAGAGGGATGCCTTCTATACAATAACAAAAGTGAATAAAATAACCTATCTATCACTTAACATTGTAAAGCATTTTCAGTTGCAATAATCTCCCCTAAATTCTTGGAAATGACGAGGGATACAAATTTTGATATAAGTTTAAAATATATAATATCCAACATGCAGGTGTAGTAATAACATGGAGGGCTTTGAGCAGTCTAACACTCCTAAGGTGTTCATGCAACCCTAAATACCTTGGATCTATTTTTTTCACTAATTATACATGTAATGGTGTATCCAAGGTATTAAACCTATAAGTAGCATACAATTATCATATACCACGCAAGATTTTAGTTAGGATAACATGCCTTATGGTGGAGATGGAAGTCTTGATGTATCTAGCCTTAAGAGCTTAGCCCCAATAGTGTGGAAGCCTCAAGTGGAATCCCAACACATCATGGACAAAGGAGGAACTTGAGAGAGAATCTTCATGCACCCAAAACAACCATGAATCCAAGAATACACAAGTATCGATTTTGGGCAATGAAGTATGTATTTATATGTGTGATTTCTAGCGTCATGGATATAACCAAATCCATACCTATGGGTCTTATGATCCATGGTTCATGTGGTCCAACTCTTTATGTATCCATACATAAACTTGGTCCAACATAGATCATAAGCCGAACACACATGAATATAACTAATTAACATAATTAGTCCCCATAGATTTAATTAGTCTTTTTTTATCACTAAATCAATTCTACATTAATTCTTGATCAATACTAATTAAAACGATATGATTTCATATTAATATATTAGTGCTGATAATATATTAATAAATCATATATAACCTTCTCTCAGTCCATCCTAACAAATTGTCCTGATGATATGCAACCCAAATGGACCATGCTACTCTCGGGTCAAGTACATACCAATAATAGTTATGGGCTTAGACATCTAATCCAACAGTCTCCAAGTTGGATAAGTCTAAAACTATTATTGCAAGTACGACTTCATAACCCGACTAGCAATCGTAACTCTTAAAGCCGCCGTCGAACTCTGAACAAATCAATGACGCGTCCATTAGATAAGGGATCATATATTCCTCCATTCTAGATATCATATGGACTGAGACATGGATTATAATCATTCTCTCTGTCCATTTCTTGTTTCCTGATTTTCGATTTATGACGACCGACTAATTGAGCAAATCAAATCAGTCCAGGCTTGGCCATGCACTTAGGGGTGTCATCACTAAATCATCGAGGGGCCCACAGATATCGCTTTTATCCTTATGAGGTAAAAGGAATGGATAAACTTCGACTCATATGCTTGTAGTAACTACTTGTTGAAGCATACATAAAAGCACGTTTTATAACATCAAGTTACTGGTGCGTTTTCGTACAATCAATGTATAACCAACTCATATCTCTAGTTTTGAAGAATATAAGATATTATCGTCTCATGATTCACTCGTGATAGAATCCATGAAGTGATTTAAATGAGCGTGGGTTTAATCCAATACTCGAATCTTATTCCAGGAGCACTCATGAACACTGTAACTAAGTCTAGCCACCTAGACAAACTACAGACCTGTTCATGACAGTCTTGCCTCAATACCTACTTCCAAAGTATGATAGACTGTGTACGGTTTGAATACCTAGTTATTCGAGAAGTCAAAACATGCAAAGTGAAAAACAAGAATAATACTAATCCTATATGGCCCCAACACATTGAGTGTAAATAAAAATCCTTTCATCTAAGCACCATATTGATTACTCATTATTCATTGTATAATGTTTCGATTTATCAAATTAATACTTGAATTAAAACAATAGTCATGCCATGCTTCAAGCATGCACACTATGTTTACCTATGGTCCTTTCTTTTGTGAAATAGATCAATTTTCACGACTCCAATGATGGTCATTTCACAATCGCAATCCCTATTGTAAATGTAAGAATACTAAAACTCTTGCCATTTACTGTAATCTGTTATATTCCAAACTTATATGTAATGATTGTCTTGTAATGACTATGCATAAAAGTCACAAAGACTTGGAAACAGACATTACAAAGTATTCCAATGGAGATCAACTCCATGGAAACGAAGTCCCATATTCAAAGTACATTCCTTTGAACATCCTTCTTTGCATTAATTTTAATAATCTTACACAGATTCAGAGAATAACTTCCACCTATGGAAACAATTCCATATTACCATTTTGACTATCACTTCTAAACGAGAGTTGCCTCTTTTCAGAATATGTCAATATGGTCCTTTCCAAAGCTTACACTATACTTCCAATTGTCCATGAGCAACCAATCTTTGGTAAACCTCAGATTATCCTCAACAATTGCTTAATCATTTTAGTCATATCTAATTCTATTCCTTTTTTCCTCTTAATTCCCTAGGCATTTAGAAAATTTAGAATGGATGAATATTATTGCACATGTAATCGATCCTATACCCGAAACATATGGGACACGATTCATGATGTCTCACATAAAGATGTGGTACTTGACCAGTCTTTTGCTAAAATATTTTTATTTGCCATGTTCTCACAATACGAACTATAAAGAGGGATGTCGTAATCATAATCGAATTTTGAGAATGCAACATATATAGAATTTCCTTATGTTGAACCCTTCCAACATAACATTCATATATATCTTTGACTAAAGTTGATTGAAATATCAATCTAAGCTTGTAGAATTGGAATGAAGTATAAAATCCTATCCCTTAATTATAGCAAAACAACTTTTCAAAGCGAATTGAAACTTTTGTTTTCTATAATTAACATTGCTAACTTGCAACACGTAACATAATAATCATGCTCCCACTAACTTGATAATTATAATTTAACTAGCATAATACTTTATGCTCCCACTAGCTTTGACATGTACCCAGAAATCAGCTGGACTTCTAGAAATCAATACTTTATTCACTTTATTACCAAAGTTTAGTTTTCTGATACGAGATGCTTTGATCAGACTTTATCAAAAACATACACCTTTCCTTAGATAGCTCACATGTGTGTCTAAACAATTATGAATAGGGGTGCCTTAATCATAATGTTTAGACCTTTTTCCATTCTCACAAGTCCATGTTAGTGTGTCGGTTAACCACACACGCTCGACTAATGACTTTGAGAATGCCACTATCACAATTGCTATCTACTTAAAATCTACTTAGTGAAAGAGTTTCCTCATCATCATTTTCATGAATCGGAGAGAAACCTTATGACACTTAGATTTTATGGTATATATGTTCCTATCCATGTGAATTTGTCATAACCATAATCACAAGACAAGGTTAGTGACAAATCCAAACTCATATGGACTGAACTTGCCCAATCTCATTTTCTTGCCACCCGGAAGCACAAGGGCCTACCATTCCTTCCTGGTTGTTATGCAAACAATTGAGAACTTATAGAACTCACAATCACAATCAACTTAAACCGGAATGGGCACAAAAACAGAAATATGTCAACACAATGGGTTACAAACCTCAAGTTTTGTGTTAGCGATTAAACAATAGGTTTTATTCTTGATTAGTTCTTGAAACTTTTCCAAGATCTTTAAGACTCCCACTGTCCTCTTGACATATGAGATTCTCTTGTCAAGAACCATTCCTTGACAAAAAAAAATATTCAAGAGTTAGTGTGGATTCTTATCAAGATAAACACTTCTCACAATTGGTCTTAGTTTGTCTCTATTTTATCCAAAACATAACAACTTACCACTTTCAAATGTACAAGAGTAAGAAACATGTTACTCTACATTTGATATGTGTGATATGTGTATATAAACCTTTTTTTAAATCATGTCACTCAAGTTACAATCTTAGATTATGACTCTACTTGATTTTGGAACAAAGTATGATTTATCTTTTGATTTAACCATTTCAACAATTCATGATTCCTCTCCTTAGCCAAAAAAAATGCACTAAGGTGTCTTTAGAGGATCAATTGTGATATGGTTTTATAATCACTAAGATAATCATAAAACAAGATACTCATGTAGTCTCCCATCTCTTCAGATTGGAGAAACCTTTATCTTTCTGCCTAATTTGATTCTTCTTATTCATTCTGCCAATCATTGGAACCTTTCCAATGTTTAAGAATTACACTTAAACTTGTAAGCATAACCATATTTACAAAACATTAGTAAATCATAATGAATAACCTTATTAGCCTTTGTGGTGGATCTGACCAGCGCACAACCTAATGTACCAGATCCTTTAGTCCATCACTTGACTCACATGTACATGTAAACAAGGAATTAGTCTTAATTTACAAAAGACAAAAATTCTCATTCATCATACAATACAAGTTGCATGATTCTAAGTTTCAATCCAACTGAAACTTGGGTGTTGAGAATATTTCCTTATTTGGTAAATTATGACACTACCATAAATGAAAGAATCAAATTCATTTTCCAATATTTCTATCTATGAAATCATATAAACGACGATTTTTCACAAATGCCAGTGTAAGGATACTAAAAATAAATAAAATCAAAACTTTTCTTTTATTTTAAAATTTGTGGAAAAACTTATCCATACAATGCAAATACATATGAAAAACATGTTATCTATTCCTAAGCAATCTATCATAACTCTTTAAGCAGCAACTCAAAATTCTGATCATCGAACCATGCGATTGAAATCCATCTTTGCGATCAGAATCAACATACCCCTTTTTTCGTTTGATTCTTCTAAAACATCAAAATGTAATTACATTTCATCATGCATTAAGAATCTCCAAAAGAGACTTCATAGAGTTAGATAATGGACTTTACCTGAAGTACAGTCAAACTTTTTGACTTTACCATCCTTATGATCTTACAGGTAAATTGGGTAGCTTCGCAACCAATGTACCTTATCTTGGCAATAGAAACATATGGACTCTTTGGAAATAGTTCACGAGGTTATCTCAGACTTAGCCTTTATCTTTGCCATAAAGTCAAATGACTTGACCATGGCCGACCCGTTTCCATTGGGAAGAGAAAGCTTTTCTTCACTTTCAATGTTACCATTACCAATGTCCATGGAAGCATGGGAAGTAGATCTTCCAATCAAATTTGCTTTGCCATTGCTCTAAATGATTGTTGATTCAGTAGCATCGAGAAAATATGTAAGATCATTAAGG
Organism: Lactuca serriola; assembly: GCF_051521515.1. NCBI lineage: Eukaryota > Viridiplantae > Streptophyta > Magnoliopsida > Asterales > Asteraceae > Lactuca > Lactuca serriola. The sequence goes on from NC_136410.1 coordinate 189,790,527, forward strand.
GTCAAGTCATGGTGTTTCACATAGTAGTCCTTAGAGAACTCACTATATGACTTGGGAAGTGATTCAAGAACCAAGTCAACAGTCAACTTCCTTAAGACTTTGACACCCAACTCTCCCGGCTTGCCAATATGTGACTTAATCTCCAATATGTAAGCACATATAGACTTTGCTTGCCAAATATGGATTGAGTGACCTTGAACTTGTGGGTTAGGGACAATTATTGGAGGAGTTGGAGGAAGTGAAGTATGATGTCTAGTCCTATTAATGCACAACAAAGGGATTGATCTTTCACCTTGATAGCCATTTGGGATGTCATCTTCTTTAGGAAAGCTCTATCCAAAAGGATGAGGAAGACCATAGTTGTCTGAACTTTAGACATCTATGAGGGAGAAATTCAACTTTCAGTTGATTTAAGTCCTTAACATAACACCCAATATGAAATATTAAGGCTAGGACCCAACAAACTATTTTATAACTTGGAAGAGGGATGCCGTAATCCAAGCTACAAAATATTTGAAGGTAGGTAAATGACGATCTACCAATTTCCACCATGAAAAACAAAATAAATTATTAAGTTTTAATTGGATTGAAACTCCTAGATCTTTTGAGATTCATTGAACTTTCAATGGCATGTTTAAATCTCGATTGTGCCCTCTCAAGTTTGTGAATGGGATGCCGAGGATCACAAACAAGGTGTGAATAACCATGCAAATTGACTTTGTACCCTTAATTTTAGCAACCAATCGATGTGTCGGTTAACCACACGCGCTCCACCGATCTATGATAAAACTTAAGTCACCCTTTGTCACACATTGTCAGTCCCATGTTAGTGTGTCGGTTAACCACACATGCTCCACTAACGACTTAACAAGGGTGCAAAGTGAAATTTCATGGGTTAGCACCAAATTCACATTTTCCTAAGTAACTAAGATTTGGAATTTATAAGTGTTTAGTTACTTAGGGTTTATCATTATACTTATAATGAAAGGTGAATTATAGTCCTTGTCCTACCCGTTCGGCTAACGACCCTCCACCAGTCAAGGAAGCAGTGGGTGAGAGTGGACACCCATTAAACTGCCATTTTATAGGCAGTAACCTTATACTCCCCTTATAGACCGACTTCGTGAATGAGGCCTACTAACGGTAAGACTGAATTTACTCTTATATATATATATATAATCATTAACTTTTAATTTTATAATAGTATAAGGGTTGAATTTTAAACTATTAAAATTATAGGGTTTGATTTGGAATTAAAGTATACATGGGGAGGTAACTTTGCAAATTCCAAAACTTGAGGGCAAGTTTTTGAAATTTTTCAAAACTCTTAGATTTTCATAACTTATGAGTTTAATATAGGTTTTTAAAACTTTTAATGAAGAGACTCTTGACCATCCACAACTTGAGGACAAGTTATGGAGTTCATAAAACTATTTATGAAGAAAAGACTCTTCAAGTTTCTTAACCTATGGTTTTAATAACTTTTTTAATGAGACTTTCATATAACTTGATGACAAGTTACAAAAACACATATTATTAATAACTTGTAGATTAGTTTGGATTGAAAATAACTATCACAAACATGTCTTGCAATATTCATAATCTTGATTAAACTCATATAAACAAGACAATTCAAATCAAACAATTTTCATGTAATTAGCCTAATCATTAAACTAATTCAAAACATGAAATTGTTGACAATTATCTTTGAATTGGATTAGAATGATCATTACCACATAAAAAACAGGTTTATAGGTTCAAAAATAGCTTAGGGTAATGATTCTAGTCCAATTACAACCTTAAGACTCGAAGATATGATGTCAGGGGGTCCAACTCGTCGAGTGCATGAACCAACTCGACGAGTTGGATGATTTTATGCATGGACTCGGGGAGTCCACTGTCCAGAACAACAGAAAATCGATTTTTTCAGCATTTTTCAGCAATTTGCATAAAGTATAATTGAAAACAAGCCTAGGCTTTGATACCACTGAAGGGTTTTGAGCATTCTAACACTCCTAAGGTGTTCATGCAACCCTAAATGCCTTGGATCTATGTTTTCACTAATTATACATGTAATGGTGTTTCCAAGGTATTAAACCTATAACTAGCATGCAATTGTCATATAGCACACAAGAATGTAGTTAGGATAACATACCTTATAGTGGAGATTGAAGTCTTAATGTATCTAGACTTAAGAGCTTAGCCCCAATAGTGTGGATGCCTCAAGTGGAATCAAAACACATCATGGACAAAGGAGGAACTTGAGAGAGAATCTCCATGCACCTAAAACCACCATGAACTCCAAGAATACACAAGTGTCGATTTTGGGAAATGAAGTATGTATTTATATGTGTGATTTCTAGGGTCATGGATATAACCCAAATCCATACCCATGGGTCTTATGATCCATGGTTCATGTGGCCCAACTCTTTATGTGTCCATACATAAACTTGGTACAACATGGATCATAACCCCAACACACATGAATATAGCTAATTAACATAATTAGTCCCCACAGATTTAATTAGTCTCTTTTTGATCAGTAAATCAATTCTAAATTAATTCTTGATCAATACTAATTAAAACCATATGATTTCATATTAATATATTAGTACTCATATTATATTAATAAATCATATATAACCTTCTTTCAAGAGTCCATCTTAACAAATTGTCTTGATGGTATGCAACCCAAATGGACCATGCTACTCTCGAGTCAAGTACATACCAATAATAGTTATGAGCTTAGACATCTAATCGAACATAACAATGATACAAAAAAGTAACATGTGTGAAATGTCTTGACACTTCAAAGTGTATGTGATCTCTAGAAATGCCAAAATTTTGATCAAGAATGACCAAAAATCAGTGCCGCATCGCATCGCTGAATAAATATTCTTACTCAAAGTATCGAAAATCCAAAACCAAACAATCATAAAATCTGATTTGGATGCTCATTGAATATTCTCCCCATATTTCTGATCGAAAATGGAATAAGATAAAAAAGAAATATTCCATGTAGGAGAACGTCGGAGAAGAGGAGCTTCACACGCTCCCCTGGATGTAAGAAGGGCCTCGAAAGAGATGGAAAGTATATTAATACTTCTAGTGTTATATGTAATCTTTTGATTATGTTGCATTGCAGATCAGATAAACATTGATAGAAATGATAAATAAACCCTGGTTGAAAATCTTTACCGAGTTTAACGACAAAGAAGCATCTGATCCAAAGCTTTAAAAACCAAAAATAAAATTGATTTGTTAAACTTCTTCAAATATAAACTTGTTTGGGCACTTCTTTGAAGAGAAAAATTGTTACAGTGAAGAGTGAATGATGTTCTTCAAACACAACCTTTTGGTCAGTGGGTATGAAGTAAGGTAAATTGCTGTTAAAAATGGTTTAAAAAATAAAATAATTGGTTTTAAAAATTAATGAGTTAAAAGAAAAAAATACTCTTATTAAAAAATATTGACGTAAGTGAAGTGGAACAGGAGAGGTGTGAATAAGATGGAACAAATGGTGGTAAAAAGATTAATTGGTGTTAAAAAAAATCTTCTGAATAATCAAGGCGTCAGAAGAGTTTTAAGGGCAAGAGGATGAGAAGGTTCTAGGTGTTGAAGGGTTTACGTGAAGAAGTTATGAAGCTTCTATAGGGAAGAAAAGGTGAGGTTAGAGAGGAGAAGGGATTAGAAGAAATAATTCTAGTATAGAATCAGAAGAGTTGTATTAGGAGGGGGTGGTGTACCAAGGAAATACGTCAGAAGAGAAGATATAATGAGAAGTGTAAATACTATATAGGCACATTGAAAGTGGAGATAAGTATAACTATATACATATAAAATGAGAGAAATGAATGCCAATCCCCCATTTGATTTGTAAAGTCTCTATTCCTTAATAATGCAACACTTAAGCATAATTCAACACCAACTCCAAAGAACTTGGTAAATTCAATCTCTTTAACAGATACTAATAAAGGTTTTTTTCCATTTACACCCATTATATTAAGTTTTGGATCGAACTAATCCATTGACATAAATATTTCATTGGAGAAAATTGATGATTAACTTAGTCTACAATGATTTTGGATTTGTTCATAATGAGCAAATTATATCCGGCCTTGTTTCTACTTTTCCATTCATTCTATATATAATTTTCAAATATTTGATTTTCTGTTATTTAAATCATGTATATGTGTCACTTGTAGTGATTTATCATTCATTAATGACTCTTCTGCATGGAAAAGAAATGTTCGTGGAAATTCTTGCTCCTAGTAGACCATTTGTATCTATATGCATTAGGATGGATCTGTAGGGTCCCAAATGAATTGGCTTATTCGAAAAGGCCTTGTTCTTTGGAAGATATATCCCGTGGTACAAGGGTCAAGGTACCAAGGATATTAATTTCATCTATACGTGACAGAGAGTGTAGAGAATTTGTGGGTCTATAAGCAAAGAGGTGGCAAAGAAAGCGTGGACAAAAGGTTTTGTTGGACGGAGAGGTAGTACGGTGCAATGAATTTGTTCAACAAATAGAGATACAAATAGAGTTTTTTTTTCATTTACACCCATTATCTCAAGTTTTGGATCGAACTAATCCATTGACACAAATATTTTATTGCACATAAAGTTTTGTTGGATAGAGAGGTAGTACGGAGGAATGAATTTTTTCAACAAAAAGAATGGTAGGCGTATAGGCTGGCAAAATTGTTCCTTTGACTTTTTGATGGGACCTGGTATAGTGATATGGTGGGTAAAGAAAAAGTTTCATTTATGTAACAACGTAATTTCCAAAACAAAATTTTCATTTTTCATCAACCAAATATATATAAAAATATTCTCAAAGCTATTCAACAATAGTTATCGAAACATAACATTTGCCAAGATCACAAAATCAAATCCCTTCTCTAGTGTGTACGGGCACGTTGGCGCCTTCCCACGATCCTCGCTAGTACCTGAAACACATAACACAACAACTGTAAGCATAAATGCTTAGTGAATTCCCCAAAATACCGCACACAACACAGACGCCACTCGAGGCAATAGCATGACCCTCCAGTCCATGTGTCTCAGCGGGACCCTCCAGTCCCGTATCTCGTTGGACCCTCAGGTCTGGTCATAGCTCGTTGGACCCTCCGGCCCGGTCTGTATCGTTGGACCCTCCGGTCCGGTCTACGAAATCATACAACATACATATAACACATATCACATAATCTCATACGTAACACATAAGACCCTTTGGTCAACACATAATACCACTCTAGGTAACGTATAGTGAGAAGACTCACCTCGTGTAACTAAGTAACTCGGAAATCTCGGACTCAGTAAAGTAAGACCTAGCCTCCGCCTAATCGTATGAAATAAACACTCGTCAACAACATATTTCCCAAGGCTAGACCATTCCCTCTAATCACTCTTAGGAAACGTAAAAGAACATTTTACCCCTTACTTGGCTCAAATACACTAAAGTTGACCAAACCCTAAAAGTCAACAAAAGTCAACCCTCCAGGTTACGCTGCGTGTACCAAACGTGTATGCTGGGCATACCCGGAGCCTTCACAGAATCGGGGTACGCGACCCCTTACGCCGCACGTACTGGGATTACGCTGAGCGTAATAACCAACATCCTTATCCATCTGATTCAAGTCTTAATCGGTTAAGACTTGCATCCAAAATTCAGATCTGACTCCTCTAATATGACTTAATCCATAAAGTTGAAACATTTAAGCCTTTGCATGGCTATAAAGGTCACTTTGTTCTCAAAACACCTTTCCTCATTCCATAATGAGAGTATAACTCATCCATGACACAAGATCGACGTCCAAGACTGGATTTTTATGAATCCTCAACACCATATACACTAGAAAAGGTAAGATCTAAGCTCATGGAGACTCTTTGCACACGAAGTCTCCAACTTTGAACCAAAAACCCTAAAAATGGTCCAAAAAGCGAAACTTATGAAGAACAAGGAAAGCTTTGAGCTTTTTACCTCAGAAGGGATCTCCAACCACTGTAGAACTTGGATCTCCACTTGCTCTTTAACTTCTAGCTCCAACAATGGCTCGTCCTTCTCCTTCTTCACCTTGAAAGGATAACTTCAAGCTCAAAAACACACACACAAGCTAAAGCACGGATCTCAGCTCTCAAAGGACTCACTAAAGGGGATATGGTGGCTAGGGCAAAGGACTACATGTTCCTTTTATAGTGCACAAGCCAGAAATTAGGGTTTGCATCTAGGCTCACTACGCCCAACGTAACCCCTGGGTATGCCCAGCGTACCCGGGCGAGTCCGCGTTCAATTTAAGCGCGTGGGTACGCGCGGCGTACACCTCAGTACACCCAACATACTCACCAATCCAACATACATCTTAAGGGACTAATTTTGCCAATTCTCCAAAATAGAAGGGTAATAAAGCTTACCTGGATTTCGGGCTGTTACAATTCTCCCGCACTAGAACCAGACTTCTCCCTCGAAGTCTCATGCCGCGAACAACTCCGGATGCTGCTCCCACATCTCCGACTCTGGCTCCCAGGTCAGCTCGGACCCTCTCCGATGTTGCCATTGGACCTGAACCAGGGGCACTTTCATGTTTCTCAGAAGCTTGATCCTCCGATCCAAGATTGCGATCGGCTTCTCAACATAATTCAGACTTGCGTCCACCTGGATATCCTCTAATGGTACCACTGACGACTCATCGGCAATACACTTCCTAGCTGCGACACGTGGAAGGTATCATGAATCTGGTCCAACTCCGCGGGTAGCTCCAAGCGATACGCTACTTTGCCCACCCTCGCAATCACTCTAAACAACACAATATACCGGGGTCCCAGCTTGCCCCTCTTCTTGAATCAGATCACTCCTTTCCTAGGAGATACCTTCAGGAGCACGAAATCATCGACGTGGAACTCGAGTTCGGATCGTCGCCTATCCGCGTAACTCTTCTGGTGACTCTGAGCGGTCAATAACCTCTGTCTGACATGCCACATCTGCTCTTTCGTCTGAAGCACTATCTCCATACTACCCATCACACGTTGCCCTACCTCGCCCAACAGATGGGGGTACGACACCTCCTTCCATACAACAGCTCAAAAGGTGTTATACAAATGCTCGAGTGATGGCTGTTGTTATAGGGAAACTCAGCCAAGGGCAAATACGTGTCCCAAATCCCGCCGAAATCCAGTGCACATGCCCGAAGCATATCCTCAAGCATCTGAATCGTCCGCTCGCTCTACCCGTCGGTCTGTGGGTGGTATGCGGTCCTAAAATGCAGCCTCGTACCCAATTCCTCATGAAATTTCTTCCAGAATCTGGAAGTGAAACGCACATATCGATCTGAGATGATCAAGATCGGCACTCCATGCCACGATACCACCTCCCTAACGTACAACTCTACCAGCCTCTCCGCGAAAGTGCTCTCACTGATGGCAAGGAAGTGAGCGCTCTTCGTCAACCTGTCCACAATCACCCAAATTGCATCGACACCCCTGGCAGTCCTCGGCAATTTGATGATAAAATTCATGGTGATCTGTTCCCACTTCCACTCAGGAATCTCTAACGGCTGCAACTTACCATGCGGACGCTGGTGCTCGGCCTTAACCTTGCGATAGGTCAAGCACCTCTCTACGAACCATGCAACATCCCTCTTCATATAGGGCCACCAATACTCCTTCTTCAGGTCCAAAAACATCTTAATGGCCCCGGGGTGGATCGAGAAGTTCGATCTATGCGTCTCCTCCATCAAGACGGTACGCGTTCTGCCCACAAACGGTACCCAAACCCGACCTTGGAAGGTCATAATTCCTCAACTATCGGTAACAAACTCCGATACCTGCCCGATCACTCGCTCCCTCTTGCAGTTCTCCGGTCTCACGGCCTCCACCCGGGCCCTTCGAATGGCGTCCTATACCGGAGTCATCACTGTCAATATCATGAAAACATTTCGTATCGGGGCGCCCTCCGCCCTACGGCTCAGGGCATCGGGTACAACATTAGCCTTGCCCGGGTGGTACAAGATCTCACAGTCGTAATCCTTCACCACATCCAGCCATCTCCTCTGGCGCATATTCAGGTTGGGATGATCCATCAAATACTTGAAACTCTTGTGGTCCGTGTATATTGTACACCGAGCCCCGTACAGATAGTGACGCCAGATCTTGAGGGCGAACACCACTTCCCCAACTCCAGATCGTGGGTGGGATACCTCGACTCATGAGGTTTCAGATGCCTCGACGCATATGCTATCACATGCCCCCTCTGCATAAGCACCGCTCCTAAACCTAATACTGATGCATCACAATACACTACAAAGTCCTCCATCCCTTCCGGGAGTGCGAGCACCGGAGCTTCGCACAATCTCTGGCGAAGTTTCTCAAATGAGGTCTGTTGCTCCGGACCCCAAGAAAAAGTAACCCCCTTCCGAGTCAACTTGGTGAGTGGCACGACGATCTTAGAGAAATCCCTGATAAATCTCCCATAATAACCAACCAACCCAAGGAAACTCCTGATCTCGGTAGGTAACCTCGGCACCTCCCAACTCATCACCGCCTCGATCTTTGCCGGATCGACCAATATCCCCTTCTGGTTAACGAGGTGCCCTAGGAATTGGACCTCTCGTAACCAAAAATCACACTTGGAGAATATGTCATAAAGCCTCTCCGATCTCAGAACTCCGAGAATCTCCCTCAAATGCTCCTTATGCTGCTCTCCGGATCTTGAATACACCAAGATATCATCAATGAATACGATCACCAAACGATCCAACATCGGCATGCACACCCTGTTCATGAGGTCCATGAACGCTGCTGGTGCATTAGTGAGCCTGAAAGGCATCACCACGAACTCGTAATGCTCGTAACGAGTCCTGAATGCTGTCTTCTGGATATCTTCATCCCGAACCCTCATCTGGTGATATCCCGACCTCAAGTCTATCTTGGAGAACCAAGACGCTCCCTGCAACTGATCGAACAGATCGTCGATCCTCGGTAACGGATAACCGTTCTTGACCGTCAACTTGTTCAACTCTCGGTAATCAATACACATACGGTGCGAACCATCCTTATTCTTGACAAAAAGGATCGGCGCTCCCCAAGGTGAGCTAGTCGGTCTAATAAACCCCTTCCCCAACAGCTCCTGAAGCTGCGAGGATAACTCCTGCATCTCATGCGGTGTGAGGCAATAAGACGCCTTGGCGATAGGTGCTACCCCCGGAACCAAATCGATACGGAACTCCACTTGCCTCTCGTGAGGCACACCCGACAATTCCTCGGGAAAAACATCCGGAAACTCGCACACTATTGGAACCTCATCAATCAAACTTGGCCTCCCAGCGACCACTCGCGTGTCCATCACATAGGCTACAAATCCGCTGCAGCCCTGCTGCAAACTCTGCCTCGCCCTGGCAGCCGAACAAAACACTGACCCACATCAGGTCCCCTCACCGTACACCGTAAGTACTCCCCCAATAGGGTCTCGTATCGTCACCAACTAACACTCGCAGTCTATGATAGCTCCAAATCGGCTCAACCAATCCATGCCCACTATAACACACATGTCCCCCATCGTAATCGGGACCAGATCTATCGGGAACTCCACACTGAAGATCTCAATTATACATCCTCGAATCACATCCGTAGCTAACACCGCTCGATCATCAGCTATGGAAACTCGCAGAGGTCGACTCAACGCCTCTTGACAGATACTTTTGTGCTGACTAAATGCCAAGGAAACAAATGACCGAATCGCACCCGAGTCAAATAATACCAAAGCAGGAACAGAACTCACAATAAAAGTACCTACGCATATCATCATATAAGCACAATATCTCAATTCAAATAAAAGATAAATACAGAATACATACCAGCCACAACATCGGGCGCTGCGCGGACCTCCTCCACAGTCAACTGGAAAGCTCTCCCACGAGCTTTTGGTGCCTCGGCCTTCACTGGCTGAACCTCGGTAACCCTAGTAGATCCCTGAAGTAACTAAGGGAACTCGGCCTTCCAATGGCCGGTCTGGTTGCAATGGAAGCAAACCGAAAATCCCTCAGGGCAATCCCTCGCGATATGCCCCTCTTTCCTGCAATTGTAACATACTCCTGCCCGATACGACCCTTCGTGAATCTTGCCGCACTTCCCACAAGTGTGACCCTTCGTGCTCCCAGATCTCGAATCAGCGGGTCTGGCCCGCTTGGCTGCCGACTGAGACTGAGCCGGCCGCCGATCCATCCTCTGTGACTTGGCCTCCTCCCTGGCCTGAGTCTCCAACTCAATCTCCCTCTTCCGGGCATTTGCTTGGAGCTCAGCAAATATTCGATAATTTGAGTTTTCCATGAACTCCCGAATTTCTCTCCTTAGAACACTCAGATACCGGCTCATGCGAGCCTGCTCAGAAGACACCTGCTCAGGGCAGAACATCGCCTTCTCATGAAACTTCCTGGTAATAACTGTAACAGAATCAATACCCTGCTTGAGGGTCAAGAACTCTTGAATCAACCGTTCCCTCTCCACCGTGGGAACATAATCGTCTTTGAACATGGTGGTGAATCTCTCCCAGGTCACCTCCGAAATCTCTGCCAGAGTGAAGCTCGTCGTCACGAACTTCCACCAATCCTTCGCTCCTAAGCGGAGCTGGTTCAGAGCGAACCGTACCCTCGAGTGCTCTGGACAAGTACACGTATAGAAACATCCCTTGATGTTAGAGATCCATCTCATCGCAGCAATCAGGTCCTGCGTCCTATCGAACTCTAGTGGCTTCGTGTTGTTGAACTCCCGAAAGAACAACGAGTCACCTCCCTGAGGTCTGGCAGCAGCAACAACAGCAGTAGCTGCAACAGCCGCAACCTCAATCACTGCTGCATACCGCTCATCAAAGGTCTCAATTAATGTGGTCTTGATGTCCCCGAACATCTCTGGAATCTCAGCCCGGATGGCAGCAGCCACCTCCTCATGAATCAATCGACGAATCTCCTCGTCGCTGACACCACTGCTCTTAGGTGTGTGTCATGTCCCAACCATGATGCCTCTGAAATACAACATATAAACATTAGAGACTCGATCGAGCATACTCGCACTCGATAACGCAAACCTACTCGTCCTCCAATATCCAAAGGATTCTTACTTGGACTGCTCACTGATCCGGTGTCTTCAGTAGTACGGGCCCTATACTACTGACCACACCGCATCAACATTCACCCCAAGTCCTCCTCCTTGGATCCCGGTTCACAAGTAATCTACTCTCGCTATGCATTGGCTACCCTCTGATAGACGTCTCATGAGCTCTTATCTGCTACCTACTCGCTCTCAAGGCATCTCATAACAGCATAAATCTCCTAGGCTAAGGCACCACAAATCAGGCCACTCTAGTCCTAATATGAATACCTAGCCTACTCTAGCGTGCATAACATAACATAGCATATCTCATAACACATAATGTAAGGGTATTTGGGGATTCACCGTTTGGGCGTTGGCTGACCGTACACACTGCTCTGCTCTAGTTGTCTCAAAACTCCTTGCTCTTTCAGAATATTTAATTTTTATCATTGAAAATTTCTCAAATCCTCAATTTGAGTTCAGATACGCCCAAAGGTGCATCCGAGTCCCTCAAACCAAGGCTCTGATACCAACTTGTAACAAGGTAATTTCCAAAACAAAATTTTCATTTTTTAACAACCAAATTTATATAAAGTTATTCTCAAAAGTATTCAACAATAGTTATCAAAACATAACATTTCCCAAGATCACAAAATCAAATCCCTTCTCTAGTGTGTACGGGTCACGCCGGTGCCTTCCCACGGTCCTTGCTAGTACCTGAAACACATAACACAACAACTCGAGGCTATAGCATGACCCTCCGGTCCATGTGTCTCAGCGGGACCCTCCAGTCCCGTATCTCGTTGCACCCTCAGGTCTAGTCATAGCTCGTTGGACCCTCCGACCCGGTCTGTATAGTTGGACCCTCCGGTCTGGTCTACAAAATCATACAGCATACATATAACACATATAACATAATCTCATACATAACACATAAGACCCTCTGGTCAACACATAATACCACTCTAGGTAACATATAGTGAGAAGACTCACCTCGTGTAACTCAGTAACTCAGAAATCTCAGACTCAGTGAAGTAAGACCTAGCCTCCGCCTAATCGTATGAAATAAACACTCGTCAACAACATATTTCCCAAGGCTAGACCATTCCCTCTAATCAGTCTCAGGAAACGTAAAAGACCATTTCACCCTTTACTTGGCTCAAATACACTAAAGTTGACCAAACCCTAAAAGTCAACAAAAGTCAACCCTTCGGGTTACGCTGCGCATACCAAACGTGTATGCTGGGCATACCCGAACCCTTCACAAAATCGGGGTACGTGGCTCCTTACGCCGCGCGTACTGGGATTACGCCGAGCGTAATACCCAGCTTCCTTATCCATCTCATTCAGGTCTTAATCGGTTAAGACTTGCATCCAAAATTCAGATCTGACTCCTCTAATATGACTTAATCCATAAAGTTGAAACCTTTAAGCCTTTGCATGGCAGTAAAGGTCACTTTGTTCTCAAAACACCTTTCCTCATTCCATAATGAGACTATAACTCATGCATGACACAAGATCCACGTCTGAGACGGGATTTTTATGAATCCTCAACACCATATACACTAGAAAAGGTAAGATCTAAGCTCATGGAGACTCTTTGCACACAAAGTCTCCAACTTTGAACCAAAAATCCTAAAAATGGTCCAAAAAGCAAAACTTATGAAGAACAAGGAAAGCTTTGAGCTTTTTACCTCAGAAGGGATCTCCACCCACTGTAGAACTTGGATCTACACTTGCTCTTCAACTTCTAGCTCCAACAATGGCTCCTCCTTCTCCTTCTTCACCTTGAAAGGATAACTTCAAGCTCAAAAACACACACACAAGCTAAAGCACGGATCTCAGCTCTCAAAGGACTCACTAAAGGGGATATGGTGGCTAGGGCAAAGGACTACATGTTCCTTTTATAGTGCACAAGCCAGAAATTAGGGTTTGCATCTGGGCTCACTACGCCCAGCGTAACCCCAGGGTACGCCCAGTGTACCCGGACGAGTCCGCGTTCAATTTAAGCGCATGAGTACGCGCGACGTACACCTCAGTACGCCTAGCGTACTCACCAATCCTACATACAACTTAAGGGACTAATTTTGCCAATTCTCCAAAATAGAAGGGTCATAAAGCTTACCTGGATTTTGGGCTGTTACAATTTATGTTGGAGAGAAATATGCTGATGTATTGAGAGTTGGACAGTTGAGTTATATGGCAAGTAACACCCGTAATTTAAGGTTATACGTTTAAAGGATAATCATGATAATTATACATTTTAATGAACAATTAAAATCATTGATTAGAGTAATCTTGCTTCTTTTGTGTTATGAGATAACAAATAACTACTTTGTATGCATTAAGTGGACAAATATTAGGATTATACAATATTTGTAGAAAACATTATATGAAAATTTTCGTTAAGTGATAAAATAAAGATTAAACATAAAAGACTATTTTTGATAAACAATCTTAACACAAATTGTAGTAGATGTAATGAAAATTATGTGGATAGAAAGAACGCCCAAATCTGACTTTGTATGAGCAAGTCATGATTTATCTAAATTTCGTGCTCAAACCGATACGTTCAGGTGACTCATAAAAAGTGAACCGGATATAGGTTGCTTTTTAGCCAAATTAATGTGAAAGAAATTCGAAGTGCTCGTCAATAGGAACATGCCAATTTAAAGAATGCCAAAATTTGACTTCGTATGAGGAAGCTATGATTTTCCAAAGTTTCAAGTATGACAGAGTACATCAAGTGTGCGACACGGACATTCAAATAAAAATTGGTTGATTATTATCTGAAACAATCTAAATAAGAGTTGTAGTATTCTTCAATATAAAGTCAACGATATAAAGAACATTAAAGACAAAACTCGCATGAAGAAGTTATGATTTTCACAATGTTATTTACAGCCTAAGCCTTCTTAAAACGTAATAGAAAAGATAAATTGAATCTTAGCCGACAGAGTCTAAATAAAAGTTGTAGTACATGGAAATAGCTACGTGTAGAGACAATGACCGTCAAATATGGAACCCATATGCGAAAGTTAGTATTTTCAGAAGAAAATAAAATTTTGTTCGACCAAAAGCTAACATGCGGCACACCAGAGGGTGACACCTGTCAAGATCTCATACCACCCTTTCTCCCCATGGAAATAAACCAGATGCTTCCACGTGGCAGGACGCAGCTTGCCCTTCTATTTTTTATATATATTCTCTCATTTTCTAGCTCATTTCTTGTTCAATACCTTCCTAATCACTCTCAAACTTTCCTAAGGCTGCGAGGCTCGACTAGTAATTCTTAGGTGTTAGTAGTAAAGCTTGTTGGATTAGGTGTCTAAGTTCATAACTATTCTCGGAATGTACTTGACCCGATTAGCATGGTCTATTTGGGTTGCATGGCATTGCAACATTTGGATAGACTAAATGAGAGAAAGGACATAAAGGATTATAAATATATTATAAGTTCTAATATATTGATAATATTATTTAAATAGTATTGATCAAAGAATTAATTTGTAATTACTTAAGTGATCAAAAAGAGACTAATTAAATATATGGGGTTAATTGTGTAAAACATCTATTCTTGTATAGTGGGCTAATGATCCATGGTTTGTATGGATTGGTTTAAAACCCATAGGGTGCTGCATGGATAGTCCATGGAGGTTACAAACCCATGGATCATGGAATATGGAAAGCCATGGCAATTAGGGTTTACATGGAGTAACCCTACTTGTGCCACAACTATATAAAGACCCCTAGTCTAGCAAAAATCAGCACTTGTACAAGCAAGAAAGAGGACTAGCCGATTTTGAGGTGTTAGTGAACTTCTCTCAAGGTTATTCCAAGTGTTTTGATGTTGTGTGAGACATTTGAGGCATCACACTTGAGGTGCTAGGCTCACAAGGTTCTCAAGGAACCCAAACAACAAAAAGGTATGTTCTTCTAGAATTTATGTTTAAAAGTTCCCCATGCTATGCTAGATAGGTTAAGAACCTTGGAAAACAATTTTGCGTGTATCTTAGTAAAACATAGATCCAAGGTTTCTAGGGATGCGTGTACACCTTAGGAGTGTTAGAATGCTCAAAACCCTTCAGTCGTATCAGAGCCTAGGCTTGTTTATTTGATACTTGATGCAAATTGTTGAAAAAAAAGTCAAAAATTATGCAATCTGTTGAGTGAACTCGCCGAGTCCATGGTCGGACTCGACGAGTCCATGCCTAAAATTATCCTACTCGTCGGGTAGGTTCTTACACTCGATGAGCAGAATGCCCAGAGTGTAGATTTTCGAGTTTTGCTGCTGGAAATGGACTAGAAACATTACCCAAAACTATTTTGGTCCAATAAAGCTTGTTTTAGATAGGGTAATGGTTATGCTAATCAATTTTCAATAGCTATTATAAAAAATTTCAAGTTTTGTATGGTTTATTTATGATTTTTGAAATTTTTGATATGCATGTTCATGAACTTATGAGTTTAGAAGATCATAGGAATTATTTGTCACTTGCTTGTTAGTTTAATTCTTGATCATTATGTGTTTTAATGGAATCCATAATTTTTCCTCAAGTTACCGATTACCAAAAGTCATTCTTTTAAAGTCCATTATGAAACACAAAGGTTACATAAAATGAAAAGTCTCTCATTTTTGATAAACCATTTAACTTATAAGCTATGAAAGATGAAAAGTTTTGAAAGTTACAAAACTTTCCCTAAAGTTTTGGAACATGTAAAGTCACCTTAAAAACTTTAGTTCCAACCCCTAGAATTTTAAAAGTTAAAATTCAACCCTTATGCTTTATAATATTATAAGTTTAATAATAATTTTATATGTATAAGAACAATTCGTTTTACCGTTAGTAGGCCTCATTCACGAAGCCGGTCTATAAAGGGGGTATAAGGTTGCTTCCAATAAAATGGAAGCTTAATGGGTGTCCACTCTCACCCACCGATTGCTTGACCGGTGGAAGGTCGTTAGTCGAACGGGTAGGACAAGGACTTTAAATCTTCATTAAAAGTATGATGAATGTAAAGTAACTAAATGCTTTTATAAATTCCGAATCTTAGTTACTTTAGGAAAATGTGAATAAGGTGCTAACCCATGAAATTACACTTTACACTTTGATTAAGTTGTTAGTAGAGCATGTGTGGTTAACCGGCACACTAACCTAGACTTAACAAGGCAGACAAAGAGTGGCTTAAGGTTTATCATAGGTCGGTGGAGCGCATGTGGTTAACCGGCATATTGATTGAGTGATAAACATTAAGGGTACCAAGTAATTTGCTTGGTTACTTCAAACCTTGTTTTGTGATCCTTGGCATCCTAGTCACAAAACATGAATGGCACACTCGAGGTTGAAACACGCCGTTGGAAAGTTCAATGAATCTCAAAGAATCTAGGAGTTTCAAAACCAATTAAGAACGTAGTAATTTTTTTCATTTTTTATGGTGGAAATTGGTGAATCGCCATTCACCTACCTTCAAATATTTTATAGCTTTGATTACGACATCCCTCTTCTAAGTTATAAAATATTGTGTTGGGTCCTAGCCTTAATATTACATTTGAGTGTTTTATTAAGGAATATCTTTATATCTAATCTAAACTTGTATTTTTTTTCCATATGTCTTCAAACAATGCTGCTTCTGGCTCGAACCCTATCTGCTCCTTTTCTCTCATGAAACTTTGTGGGAGAGTCATCTTTGATGGATCCAACTTTATGGAATGGATCAGAAACATGAGGATGGTCACTCGGTATGAGGACAAGGAATATGTCCTAGACAAGGAGCTTAAGGAATTAGAGTCGTCTGCTACTCCTGAGGAGTGATGGGTTATGAGCAAAACGTCATTCCTATGGTGTACAAGCAAACCCTAATAGCTTTAGGATCTAGTCTGTCTAATGAACATGCAATTGAATATCCAAAGCTATAAACCCTAGATCTAGCATATAATTAATCATATTAACATAAGATTGGGGTGTAAATTTTACCTTGATTGTTATGTAACAATAACAATCTCAAATCCTCCTTTGTAATGGCTTTAGAAAGCTTAGAGTCACAAGTGTCACTCCTCTAATGGCTCAGAAACACCAAGAGCAAGAGGATGAAGAATGATATGAGAGGAGGCACCCAAAAACGTGTAGAAACCCTAAGGATTAGTTGGCCACGTTTTTGGTGCCCTGGGGGTCCTTAAATAGTGAGACTATTAGGGTTATCTAACAAGGAAACCCTAATTTGACTGCTTAGGCCCTAAGAAACCCATGGACTCCCTCCTTAGAGGCCTTGGACGATTTCTAATAGGTTTCCCCATAGAATTCGTCCATTCCATCCTCTATGGAGTCCATTAGCTCAATATTCAATTATCACACAATTGACAGTTCTAGTCCCCTTTATTTAATTAATCTCTTTTAGCCACAAAATTAATTCTTATTAATTACTGACTAATATTAATTAAAGAATATGATTTCTCCTTTAATATATTATTCTCATAATATATTAATAAATCATAATTAATCCTCTCTCTCCATAATTCATCCTATCAAGTTGTTTCGGTGAAGGCAACCCAAAAGGACCATGCACCATCGGGTCAAGTACATACCAAAATAGTTATGGACTTAGACACTAATCCAACAGTCTCCCACTTGGATAAGTCTAATAACTATTATGCATATGACTTCAGATCCTGATCCATAATCGTAGCTTTCAAAAGCCACTGTCAACTCTGATCTTATCAGATACGTGTCCTTTAGATAAGGGATCATATATTCCTCCATTCTAGATATCGTATAGACTGAGACATGGATTTCAATCATTTTCTCTATATTGTTTCCCGATTTCCGATTTATGATGACTGACAACAGACTACAATTGAACACATCAACTTAGTCCCGGCTTGGCCAAGCGCTTAGGTGTCATCACTAAATCATCGAGTGGCCCACAGATATCGCTTTCATCCCACTTTGGATAAAAGGCACGGATAAACTTTGATTCAATGCTTGCTTGCACTCACTCACTGAATCACACAAAACAATATGTTTTATGACACCAATTTACTGGTGCGTTTACATATTATCAATGTGTAACCGAATCGCAAGATACAACTCACACATCTCGTTTCCAAGAATATAAGATATTGTCGTCTCACCAATCACTGGTGATAAAATCCATGAAGTGATCCAAGTGAGCGTGGGTTTAATCTAATGCTCAAATCATATTCATAAGCACTCATGAACGTTGCAGCAAACATTTGCTTATGTCTAATACACTTTAGACAATCCACACACCAATTCACGATAGTCTTCATTCATACCTACTTCCAACATATGAACGACTATGGTCCGTTCGAATAATTTGATTGTTCTGAACCAATTTAATTATTCAGGAAGTCAAAACATGCAAACTGAAACACAAGAATAATACTAATCCAATATGGCCCCAAACTCTGGGTATAAATAAAACATTTTATATAATCACCATATTGATTATTCATTATTTGTTGTTTCGGGTAATCAACTTCTTACTTGAATTATTACTACACTTGTCCCATGCTCTCAGCATGCACACAATGTTTATCTACGGTCCTTACTTTGTGAAATAGATCAAATGAACACATTTCCAATCATACTCATTTCACAACTCCCAATCCTTATCATAAGTATAAGAATATCAAATTCTTGTTACTTATGCTAGATTCTAACATTTTATGCAATAATTCTTTTTGTAAAGTCATAGCTCAAAATCATCAAGACTTGGCCAATCTCTATCAGAAACAATTCTATAGATATGATGTCTCTCACTCAAAGTACATTCCTTTGAACATCCTTCTTGCATAAAAGTTTCTAATCTAGATATAGTTTCTCAATATCCAACTCCCAATATGGAAACAATTTCCATATTTGCCATATGATAATTCAATCTTAATAGAATCTTATCTATTCATAATAATGTCTTCCAATATCATACTTCCAACTACTCACAAGCGACCAATCCTCAGCGAGCTTTGGATCGTCCTTTGATAGTTGTTTAATTATTTTAGTCAAAACCGATTCTATTCCTTTTTCCCTCTAAATGCGCTAGACATTTGGAAAATTTTAGAATGATCAAATAAATAGCACTGGCAATCAATCCTATACCCGAAGTGTATGGGACACGATGCATAATGTCTTACATAAAGATATGATACTTTATCAACCTTTTGCCATAATATTTTATGTGTCTCGTTCTTACAATTCGAACTATGAAGAGGGATACCATAATTATAATTGAAATTTAAGAACACACTATGTATCCTTTGACTAAATTTATTAAAATTTCTCAATCTAAGCTTTAGATTTTGAAACGAAGTACAATATTCTCTCCCTTAATTATAGCAAAACAACTTTTCAACCCTTACGACTTTGCAAAGTATAACTCTTGTTTTCTATAATTAATATTGCTAACTTGCAATACTTGCCTTAATAATCATACAAGCACAACATTTATGCTCCCGCTATCATGATGATTATTATCAGATAAGCATAACACTTATGCTCCCACTAGCTTTGACATGTTTTAGAAAACAACTGAACTTCCAGAAATCAATACTTATTGAATTTCTGAAGTTCATATTTCTAATACCTAATGCTTTGATAATCCTTTATCTAAGTTTCTTAAACTTATACACTTTGCCTTAGATAGCTCATATGTGTGTCTAAACAATTTTCACAATCACTATCTTCTTAAAATTTCTCTTAGTGAAAGCATTTCCTCACATTAATTTTCATGAAGGAGGGAATCTTATGACACTTAGATTTTATGGTGTATGTGTTCCTATCAATGTGAATTTGTCAAAACCAAAGTTTGCGACAAATCCAAACTCATATGGACTGAACTTTCTAAATCTTGATTTCTTGCCTTATGGTAACACGAGTGCCCACCATGTCTTCCAAGTAGTTAATCAGCTCACCCTTTCATATCAATGTACTTTTCATTGATCAAGGTGCTTACCTTTTATGCGTTCAAATGAGAACTCATAGAGCTCACATGCATAATTAACTCAATTGGAATGGCACAAAAACAAAATAATGTCAACACGATAGGTTGTAAACCTCAAGTCATGTGCTAGTGATGATCGATAAGGTTTATTCTTGATTAGTTCTTGAAACTTTTCAAGACCATTAAGACTCCCACTGACTCCTTGACATATAAGATTCTTTTGTCAATAAACATTTTTCGACAAACAAATATTCAAGAGTTAGTGTAGCTTTTATCAAGACAAAACACTTCACAAGATTGGTCCTACTTGGTCTTTTTCTTATCCAAGACGTCACAACTTTCCAATTTCAAATGTGCAAGAATGAGAAAACCTTTTCCAAATTCCACATTTGATGAATGTTTTAAACCTTCTTGAGACTTTTCACTCAATTTCACAATCTTGGAGTATAACTCTAAGACTTGATATTGGAACGAAGTATGATTGACTTCTTGATTTAACCATTTCTTCAATTCTTGATTCCTCTTCTCAGACATACAATTGCGCTAAGACTCACTTAGAGGATCAATTGAGATATGGTTCTTAATCATTAAGACCTATCATAGAACATGATAAAAGGTACTCTCCCTTCTTCTTAGAATAGAGAAACTTTTATCTTTCTGCCTACTTGATTCTTCTTTATTCGTTCTGGTATTTATTGAAAGTCTTTCAATCAACTGAGAATTACACTTAATCTCATAAGTATAATCATATTTACTTAACCTTAGTAAATCATGACGAATATCTTTGTTACTCTTGTGGTGGACTTGATCAACACACAACCTTGTGTACTCGATCTCCTAGTCCTTCAGTTGACACTTTGTCAACGAATTAGTCTAATTTCCAAATATGAAATTTCTCATTCATCATGCAACCAAGTTGTATGATTCCAAGTTTCTGTCCAATTGAAACTTGGGTGATGAGAAACTTTCCCTATTTGGTAAATTTTTGACCTTTCCACAAATAACATAATTAAGAATCAAATCCATTATTGCTTACAAACATCAATTTTTCTTACACGCCATTGCAAGGATAAATAAATAATATAAAATCAAAATTATATTATTACGGAAATTTTTTTCCTTACAATGCAATTCAATTGAAAACTATGTTAATACATATTTCTTAGCAATCTATTCTAACTCCAAGTAGTAGCTTAAAAATCTAATCTTCAAGCAATGCGACCGAAATCCATTTCTTAACGATTAGATTCCACTCACTTCTTCCCTTAAGCTTCCTTTCTTTTCTTCGATCCTACAAAACATCAAAATGTAATCTTATCACATAATGTATGAAGAATCTAGAATAGGAGCTTAAAAGAGTTAGTTAATGGATTTTACCCAAAGTAGAGCCATACGTTTTGACTCTCCCATCTCTTAGATCTTTTAGGTAAATTGGGCAGCTTCGTCTCCAATGCCCCTTCTCTTGACAATAGAAGCAAATGGACTCTTTCGGAATGGTACAAGGAGGTATCTCAGAATTTACCTTTTCTGGATCTCCAATGTCACCATTTTCAATGTCCATTGAAGTTTAGGAGTTTGATTCACCAGATAGATTTGCTCAACTAGCTCGGCAAATCATTGCTGATTCAGCAGCTATAAGCAAATAGGTCAAATCAATGAGGGTCACGTCATGATCCGTCATATAGTACTCTCTAACGAACTCACTATGTGATTCATGAAGCGACTGAAGAACCCAATCAACAACCAACTTACCTGAAATCTCGACACCCAACATCCTTAACCTATCAATGTGTGACTTTATTTTTAAGACGTGTACACACACATGTTTTCCATGTTTACTTGTCCAAAGGGCTTGAGTGAGCTTTAACTTTTCAAGACTTTGAACTTGTGGGTTAGGGAGAATAATTGGAGGAGGTGGAGGAAGTGAAGCGTGATCTCTTGTTCCCCGATCGAATCGTGGAATATCATCTTCATGTGGAAAGCTTGTTCCACGGGACCTGGGAGGACCATAGTTGTCATACTCTGACATCTAAAAAACGGGAGAAAATTCAAGTTAAGTTGATTAGGATCCTCGATGTGACACCCAAATGAAACATTGAGGCTAGGATCCAACACAATACTCTACAACCTAGAAGTGGGATGTCGTAATCTAGTTGCAGAATATTTGAAGGTAGGTAAATGACGATTTACCAATTTCCACCATGAAAAATGAAAAAGAAATTTAAGTTTTAAATCTATTGAAAGTTCCTAGATCTTTTGAGATTCATTGAACTTTTCAATGGAATGTTTAAATCTCGATATGCCCCTCGATTTGTGACTAGGATGCCGAGGATCACAAAACAGGGTGTGAATAACGATGCAAACTTACATGGTGCCCCCAAATGTTACAGTCACCTATTTGATGTGCCGGTTAACCACACACGCTCCACCGAACTATGAAAAATAATGAGTCACCCTTTGCTACCTTTGCTTAGAACCATTTAGTGTGCTGGTTAACCACACACGCTCCACCAACGTCTTCACAAGGGCACAGAGTGTAATT
Source organism: Lactuca serriola (assembly GCF_051521515.1). NCBI lineage: Eukaryota > Viridiplantae > Streptophyta > Magnoliopsida > Asterales > Asteraceae > Lactuca > Lactuca serriola. The sequence goes on from NC_136410.1 coordinate 189,813,112, forward strand.
TCATGGAATTGTATCAATTCACTTTTGCCTAAAGTAACTAAGATTGGGAATTTTGTAAAAGCATTTAGTTTCTTTTATACTTCATTATACTTATAATGGAAGGTTTCTGTCCTATCCTACCCGTTCGGCTAACGACCCTTCACTAGTCAAGAGTGCGGCGGGTAAGAGTGGATACCCATTCAATAAACGCCCCTTATAGACCAGCTTTGTTAATGAGGCCTACTAACGGTAAGACTGACTGTTTAGTCATACATATATAATACTAGACTTTTAATGTTATATATAGTATAGGGTGTATTTTACACTTTTAAAATACTAGGTGGTCTAATTTAATAAATTATACTTTTAATTTAATTAAATGTAAACCAAAACTTTATGGGTTTATTAAATCTCCTTTAATTATACACTTTAATTAATTAATAAAACCGTAAGGGTGTAATTTGAACTTTTTAATTAATTATGATGACTACTACCCTTTTGAGATGCACCAGGACTTGATGGAACGCTACCATCAGAGTGCACGTCAAGAGCGGTATGAAATAATCTCCTCCAAGATAACATCTCGAATGAAGGATGGTGAACCCATCAAGGGCCACATGCAGAAAATGCAAAGGTATGTGGACCGTTTGCTGAAGCTAAATGTGAACTTCCCAGAGGAGTTGGCAATTGACATCATTTTGCACTCCTTAACTTCGTGTTATGATCAATTTCGGATGACATACCACATGAACAAGGAGAAAATTACACTCAGAAAACTTCAAGGACTTTTGAAGACCACGAAAAGTGGTCTTAAAGGTAAGTCAGCTGTTACTACTCCTACTCCTACCGCAACCCCTATCTTGGCAATCGGGCAAGGCAAAGGAAAGAAGAGGAAGATCCCTTCGAAGGGTACCAAGGGAAATTCCATTGGCTCCTCTTCAAGTGGAACCAAGAAAGGTTTCGTCGCTCCTTCTTCCAACCCTAAAGAGGCTGAATGCGTCTATTTCCAGGAAAAGTCGCACTGGAAGTGAAATTGCCAAAGTACCAACAAAATGTGAAGGATGGGAAAGTGAAACCCAACCATGCAGGTATATACACTATATTGTCTAATATTTCACCCCATTCTAAATCTTGGGTCCTTGATACAGGTTGTGGTATTCACATATATACTGATTTGCAGGGACTAAAAAGAAGTGAGAATGTGGAGCATGGGAAGATAAACTTGATCATGGGGAATAGGAAAGTTTCACTTGTCACCAAGATTGGAGTTTATTCTTTATTTCTAAGTAGTGGATTAGTGTTATATTTGAATAAGTGTTGTTACTCGTCTGAAATGGCGAGAAATATTATTTCCTTTCATCATTTGTACAAACAAGGTTTTACCTTTTCGTTTGATTATGAAAGTGGTGGTATTAATGCTTTCTTTAATAATGTTCTTTATTTTAAAGCATTACCTTGTGATGGTGTGTATGAAACTGTTTTTGGATTAATGTCTAAGTCCATAACTACAATTGGTAAGACTTGAGCCGACCCGACATGGTCGATTTGGGTTGCATGGCATCATGCATTTGGATAGACTAAAATGAGAGAGATAACACTTAAGGCTTATTAATATATTACAAGTTCTAATATATTAATAAGATTATTTAATTAGTATTGATCAAGAATTAATCTAGAATTAATTAAGTGATCAAAAGAAGACTAGTTAAATATATGGGTTGATTGTGTAAATCATCCATACTTATATAGTGGGCTAATGCTCCATGGATTATCACGTTCGGCTAAAACCCATATGATGCTCCATGGTGTATTTGAGCCCATGGATCCAAAGAAATGGAAAGCCATGACAATTAGGGTTTACCCTAATTGTGACTAACTCTATAATGATCTTATGATTGAAGAAATCGGCCACGAGTGAAACAAGTGAGGGCAAACCGATTCATGAAGTGTTCTAATTCCTCTCTAAGTTATTCCAAATGCATTTGATGTTGTGTGAACAATTTGAGGTGTCACACTTGGGGCACTAGGCTCTCAAGCTACATGGAATCAAGCACCAACCAATAGGTATGTCGTTCTACTAGACTTTATATTATTTGTACTTCATAATATGCTAGTTAGGATAAATACCTTGGAAATTGATATTTGCATGTATAATAGAGAAAACCTAGATCCAAGGTATTTAGGGTTGCATGTACACTTAGGAGTGTTAGAATGCTCAAAACCCAACAACTGTGTCGGTTGTAGATAACCTAGGAAATAATGTGTTGTGTATCGATTCTTCCACTAGTTTGGATAAAGCATCATTATGGCATTGTTGTCTTGGACATGTAAACAAGAAACGCATAGGCCAACTCCAAAAGGATGGAGTCTTGGAGTCATTTGACCTATAGTCAGATGATAGTTGTGAATCTTTTTTTCTTGGTAAAATGAAAAAGTCACCCTTCAATGGTTATTGTGCCAGGGATGAGGGTTTGTTGGATCTCATGTATATTGATGTGTGTGGACCCTTTAGAACCACCACAAAGGATGCTAACTGCTTCTATGTGACTTTTACTGATGATTTTAGTAGATATGGATATGTCTACTTAATCAAGCATAAGTCAGAGACCTTTGAAAGATTCAAAGAGTTTAAACAGGAAGTGGAGAATCAGTTGGGCAGGAACATTAAGATGCTTCGATCCAATCGAGGTGATGAGTATCTTAGTACAGATTTCCTTGACTATCTTAAGGAATGTGGAGTTGTCTCACAATTGACACCTTCCAGGACACCACAACTTAACGGCGTGGCTAAGAAGCGCAATCGAACGATGTTGGATATGGTTCGTTCCATGATGAGTCGTGATTCGCTATGAATCTCTTTTTCGGGGTATGTGTTAGAGACTACCGCCCATATCCTTAATCTATTCCCTACATAGAAGGTTGCCAAAACACCTCATGAGATGTGGACCGGAAAAGTTCCTAATCTTGACCACATCAAGATTTGGGGTTGCGAAGCTTTCGTGGGGCGCAAGACTCAGGATAGGCTCGAACCTCGAAATGAGAGGTGTATTTTCATCGGCTACCCACAGAGATCCTTCAGTTACTTCTTCTACAAACCTAGTGATAATGTGGTCTTTGTAGCAAGGAGAGGAGTCTTTCGCGAGAGAGAATTCATAAGCCAAGGAAACAGTTGGAAGCAAATTGACGTTGAAGAAATTCAAGAGTCAAGTGGTGAAGGAACCTCAAACCCTAGCAATCAACATGAGGAGGAAACTCCTGTTGATCCGACAAAAGAGTCTGTACCTATGAGTCGTTCCACGAGAGTTAGGAATGCACCTGAGCATTACAATGGTTTCCATATTACTACAAAAAGTGATACACTTATCATTGATAACCCACTGGTAAGTCTGGATGAACCTAACAACTACACGGAAGCCATGGCAGACCCTGAAGCTGCTAAATGGAAAGAGGCTATGGCCAACGAGATACAATCCATGTATGACAGTCAAGTTTGGATCTTGGTTGACAATGTACCAGGTCGTAAGACAATCGGTTGCAAATGGATCTTCAAGAAGAAGATCGACATGGATGGTAATATACACACTTATAAGGCACGACTGGTTGCAAAGAGCTTTTCTCAAACGTCAGGAGTTGATTATGATGAGACCTTTTCACCAGTAGTGAAGATTAAGTCTATTAGGGTTATGTTAGCCATTGTTGCATTTCATAACTATGAAATATGGAAAATGGATGTCAAAACCGCTTTCCTTAATGGAATGTTGGCTGAGGATGTTTACATGAGTCAGCCAGAGGGTTTTGTCAATACAGAGTACCCCAATAGAGTGTGTAAGCTTGAGAAATCCATTTATGGATTGCAACAAGCACCTCGTAGATGGAATCTTTGTTTCGATGAGAAAGTCAAAGAGTTTGGCTTTTCGAGAAGTGAAGACGAATCATGTGTATATGTCAAGGCTAGTGGGAGTATAGTTAGCTTTTTGGTAATGTATGTGGATGACATACTACTCATAGGAAATGGCATCCCAACTCTGTACGAAGTGAAGTCCTGTCTTAGGAAGTGTTTCGCTATGAGGGACCTTGGACAAGCTGCCTATATCCGAGGGATAAGGATTTTTAGAGACAGGAGTAAAAGACTAATTGGACTTAGTAAGAGTTCCTACTTGGAAAAGGTGTTGAATAGGTTCAGCATGCAGAATTCCAATAAAGGAGAGTTACCGATCTAGAGTAATGCCATACTGAGTAAGACTCAGAGCCCGAGTACGGAGGCTGAAATAGCAGAGATGAGTCGAGTATCGTATGCTTCCGCTGTAGGCTCGATCATATATGCTATGACTTGTACTCGTCCTGATGTGGCCTTTGCATTGAGCATGGTCAGCAGATATCAGGGGAATCCTGGCAAGGCTCTTTGGACTGCGGTAAAGAACATTCTCAAGTACCTACGGAGGACTAAGGACTGGCTCCTTACCCTCGGTGCGAGTGATGACTTGAGAGTAGTAGGGTACAATGATGCAAGCTTTCAGACTGATATGGATAATTTACGCTCTTAGTCAGGCTGGGTCTTTACCTTAAACGGTGGAGAAATTTCTTGGAAAAGTTCCAAGCAGGACACAGTAGTTGATTCGACGTGCGAATCAGAGTAAATAGCAGAAAGCGAGGCAGCAAAGGAGGCTATATGGCTAAAGAACTTCATTGGGACCGTGGAGTTGTACCAGCTATAAAAGAGCATATAGAGACTTTCTTAGATAGTGAAAGTGAAGTTGCCTTAGCCAGGGAACCAAGGGATCACGAGAGATCCAGACACATCGACAAAAAATACCATTTCATCAGACATCGAATAGAAGTAGGACTCCTCGTGGAAAAGAGGGTATCATCGGATGAGAACCCAGCAGATCCCCTCACGAAGGGACTGGATAGGGTTAAGCATCTCTAGCATGCGAGGCGCATAGGGCTGAAGGATGATATTAGTTTTAGTAGTTAGATAGCTTTGAAATGTGTAAAGTGTAATTGACATTTGATGATGAATAAAAGTTGTTGTTTATTTCTGAGTAAAGTGTTGCTATCTTTTGTCAATCGTTTACTATCATTTCATTTTGCATGTTTTGACTTCCAGAATAATTATGTTATGGAATTTCATATTATTCAAACTCTCCACAATCGGTCAGATGTTGTGTGACAACCCGAATATTTCATATATATAATTTCAGCAGTTTATCACTTCATTTGGAAGTCAAATTCATTTACGCCATCTTTTAGCACAATTTAAAGTCCGTTTTAGTATTCCGAGCCTTTTCACACTTAAGGATCAAGTCTTACAAAGCAACCACTAAAACCCTAACATCAAAAATCATGCCCTAAACTCCATAAGATGGAGTTTACGGCGGTAAACTCCGGGCAGTAAACTCTTGCGCAGTAAACTCACCCTATATAAGGACTGAGTGGACTTCATTTGCACTCTTTCAATACTCTAGAAACTTTCTCCCTCTACTCCCTATCTTCAAATCCCGATTTCTCCCAAGAATCTTCAAGTTTTCGTCCCAAATTGTAAGTACTTCTACCCTAGAGTGTGTTAAAGCTTATTACATGTCCATATATCATTAAAATCACCCAAGAATCACATGAACAAGGTGTTTACGGCTCAAGAACTTCTTAGCCCGTAAACCCTTAATTGGGTGCCAAAATGTCCCCTAACTCCTTCCTTATGCTTAGAACCTAGCTTAGATCATACCCTTGAAGCATTAAGGACCTCAAATGGTGCAAAGTGTACCCTAATCACCTTACCTAGCCTTGGACCTTAACCTAGAATTATACCTCAATGAGTTAGGGACTTCAATCAATGAATTGGCACTTCACACCATGAGTTTACGGCCGTAAACTCATGGGTAAGTGGTTCATAGGCCGTAAACGCTATACAAGGCCACTCTTGGACCTTAAACCCACCCAATCCCTTGATTAGGCCTTGGAACACTTAACCACTTAAGTTATAATAGTGTTAAGACTTTTTTGGTGACCCAATTGAGAGTTTACGGCCAGGAGTAAACTCCCCTAGGCCACAAACTCCAACAAACATGGTCATTTGACCCTTCACTCCCGTATAAGGCCTTACACTCCTTTATTGCAACCCAATAGCCTCCTAGCACTTTACCAAAGTGTTTTTCCTCGCATTAGGATGTTTATACATGTTTAATTAGTGTTATAATCACTAATTATATGTAAACATATGTCTTCATATGTTACTAGGGTCATTAAGTGTCTTCAAGTCTTCACTTGACACCAAGCACTCAACCGACACTTCCATCCGATCCACTCGCTACAGGTGAGTTCATACCCCTTAATTAACCTTTCAAATGTTTTTAAATGCTTTTATGGGGGGGGGGAATACAAGTTAAACCCAACAAATTATAGTATCAATCACATGTGATTTATGACTTGCAACCAAAAGGATTTCCTATACTCATAACTACTTTGACAACAAAACTGCTTTTAATGTTTATCAAACTCGTTTTTCACGTTAAATTGTATTAAAAACTAGTTCCAAACTCTTTTAAAACTTCTTTATTTCTAAACCATACCTACACCAATATATTTATATAAATAAGACTTGAAGGACCTTGAACTGATAGCTCACCTTACCTTCTGTTCTTGTTTGATTGTGGACTTAGGGTATATTGCTATTTGTCCGACTGTCGTTGAATTCTTAGTTATATATTGTATATATTCGTGTTAGATATATAAGTCTTCATTTCATTTCAATACCTTTGTGTATCAAAGTCATGCAACTAGCATTCTATTAAACTATAATAGGTATAGTTAAGGATTTCCGCTCATTACTGTTATTACTATGGAACTTACTATAGTTGGTACTGTTATGAGTCTATACACGTTAAATACTATACAAAGAGAATACCATATACTATATAAGAGAACACTCAATACATTATACCAAGAAGTACATTATACTATAATACTAGAGAATATAATAAAACAGAATGTGACATACTATTCTTCGATACGACACTTCATTGTTCCATCATCGTGTAACTAGAGTCTCCTGGAGGGAGAGCGGGCGTTATGTGTATAGATCTATATGGGACAGACACTCCCACATCGCGACTGCTAGCTATAGTCCGAGCCGTCTAGGCCCAGGGGTGACAAAATGTCACCATACTCCGTGTGACCTGGAGGGTCATCAGTTATTCGATTGTCAATCAGCATGGTTACATACGAGTTCACATTCAAACCTTTAATTAACATAGTAAGAATTAAAGGCAAAATAAAATCCCCGAGGTGTATTGTACATTTTAATACTACCTGGAGTCTGCATTTTATTACATTCAGCCGGCAGTGACACTGCTGGGGTAAAACATTATTTTTCCCATTTACTTTACATAAAGGAAGTGTAAAACTATAATTTTTCATAACTGATAGTTCATTGGGAAAACTTTTACACTCTCAGAGGATCAAACTTTCAAATAACTAAGTCTTGGTAGAAGACTACTTTTATTGGAAAATATAGGATTTTCTAGGGATTATACTACTTTGAAACATTGATCACAACTATTATATTACATGATTGTAAACACTTTTATTCAAGCAACGACACTAAATACTTATGAACTCACCAACTTTATGCTGATACTCGTTTTCAAAATAACTTGTATTCTCAGGTCAACAATAGACAGGTACTGATGCAGCTTTTGAGAAGATGGAGCATATACAAGACCCATCTTTTATTTTTGTTTATACTTTTGGTGTCTATCAAACTATACAGAACACGCTTGTATTACGATTATTATATTAATGCAATGGATGTTGTTGCTTGTTTTTACTATTATGCATTGTTATGATACTGTACATGACGTCCTCCACCCCAGAACGTATTCCGCCGTTCTCGGTAGATGTCTAAGATGTTGGACATAGCAAAGTGTTGCTACAACACTCATGAGTGCTCATGAGTTCTGAGTATTGGATTCAACCCATGCTTACTTGTATCACTTCATGGAATTTATCTCGAGTGATCGTGAGACGGTAATATCATATAAGTCTTCAAAGCTAGAGATATGAGTTCTTGCCTATGAGTTGGTTATGCATTGATTGTACGAAAATGCATTGGTAACTCGATGTCATAAAACGTGCCTTTGTGTATGATTCAACAAGTAGTAGAACAAGCATATGAGTCGAAGTTTGTCTGTTCCTTCTTGGATTAGAAGTGATATCTGGGCCCCTTGATGATTTTGTGTTGACCCATGTACCGGGTCGGGTCAGAAATAAGTTGATGTGTTCAATTAAGTTCTATTTCAAACAAATCAAAAATCGGGAAACAAATTGTTGGATAATCAGTAAGACATTGTTCCATGTAATTGTCCAGCTGATATCTAGAACAGAGGATTATATGATCACTTATCTTAAATGACTTATCATCATCTCAGTTCCGCGACATATTGAAAGAGCTACGATTGTTGATCGGTTCCTAAAGTCATTCTTGCAGTTATAGTTATTAGACTTATCCCAGTGGGAGACTGTTGGATTAGGTGTCTAAGTTCATAACTATTCCTGGAATGTACTTGACCCAATTAGCATGGTCCATTTGGGTTGCATGGCATTGGAACATATGGATAGACTAAATGAGACAAAGGACACTTAACGATTATTAATATATTATAAGTTCTAATATATTAATAATATTATTTAAATAGTATTGATCAAAAAATTAATTTGGAATTAATTAGGTTATCAAAAAGAGACTAATTAAATATATGGGGTTGATTGTGTAAATCATCTATTCTTGTATAGTGGGCTAATGATCCATAAGGTGCTCCATGGATAGTCCATGGAGGTTACAAACCCATGGATCATGCAATATGGAAAGCCATGGCAATTAAGGTTTACATAGTGTGACCCTACTTGTGCTACAACTATATAAAGACCCCTAGTCTAGTAAAAATCAACACTTGTACAAGCAAGAAAGAGGGCTAGTCGAGTTTGAGGTGTTAGTGAACTTCTCTCAAGGTTATTCCAAGTGTTGTGGTGTTGTGTGAGACATTTGAGGCATCACACTTGAGGTGCTAGGCTCACAAGGTTCTCAAGGAATCCAAACAACAAAAAGGTATGTTCTTCTTCTAGCATTTATGTTTAAAAGTTCCCCATGCTATGCTAGATAGGTTAAGAACCTTGGAAAACAATTTTGCATGTATCTTAGTAAAACATAGATCCAAGGTTTCTGGGGTTGCATGTACACCTTAGGAGTGTTAGAATGCTCAAAACCCCTCAATGCACTAGAGCACCAGAGAGCCCCATTAAATGGAGCTTTCGGTATCGAAGTTTTGCCTATGTAATGTCCATTTTTTCTACAAATAACCTTTAAGTCGAGTTATAATTACCATGCTTTAAGTATAACTTATATTTATGTTTATAATTGTTATTATTAACTTATAAATAAGATTTATCATTAATACCAGTCGTTTTACTAACCGATTTACTTATGGGAATGATGACTAAGCTAGATCAGCGAGGTGTTTCAAGTGGATTTTCCAAACAATATATCTTTATCTATCAAACGGATCATATCCCCGATATGATCTAACCTGATTGTTTCTTATTAGCTATACATCAGTGTTTCATTTTTTATTATTGTTAAATCTGATAAAAAATTATAATGATTAAGCTTTATAAACAAGAGCAAATACTACGGATTAGTAACATTCGTGTTTAGGTCATTCTAAAATAGAATCTAAAGTGTCAGTCATAGATCTGACTTTCATGCGAATCTTTCACCGAAATCAGATGAGTGCATAGTTACTTTCACGAACATAATTTAATACCAATAATTATTAAAATGTATTAAATAATTGTTGAAATCTTATATGTGAAGTTATATGTTTATTATTTGGAATATTTGTTAAATATGTACTCGATAACATGCATTGTGCGAACTAGTTATGGTTACTTATTTGTTAAAATGTTTATATGATATTATTACATGAAAATCTTAAAATAAGTATTATTACTTAGAAAATTACTGCATGCTAAATTTTTTTATACTTTGTGTTAAGAATATACATTAAGTTACGATAAGTGTCGTTTAAACAAGAGTTAATATTAAAAGTCGATTACAAGGATTGTGGAATCGTCTAAGTTCTAAACTAAGACATATAAAGAATATTTAGATCCATATAATTTGGATAAAAGAATCAACACATATTGTATTGCAATAGTATGGTATAAATAGGAAAATTGCTTATAAATCCATTATAAGAATTATAGTCTTACCTAGTAATAAAATAAGATTTATAAAGGTTGCTTAGTTCTATTAAATTTGTAGAACTTTGTTCAATGACATGTGTCGATGTACAGTTTATGTACCGAAGTATGAATAGTATTCCTTTGGATAACTAGATATGGTGAATCCGATCAGGCAACCGGAAGGTATGGCTGGTCATCTACTGAGTATGATGTAACACTTGATGCTCTAAATAGTCTTGTTAATTATGATGCTAGAGACGTAGAGGAAATGGTGATGCAGACGTCAATAAATACTATGATGGCTCAAGTGCCTTTATGACTTATAGAAGCCTAGGGAGCCCCTAGTTGTGTACTCAAACCATTACACTAAACGATTCATCAGGCAAGTTCATTCTTCCAGATAATCATGGACTAGGATTTGTGAGAATCATTTGGGATGGGTATGTATGGGTGTAATGTTTTATAAATACTTAAGTTATGGGGTATATCTATGTTGTTTGGTAAAAGTATGTTTTGCAAGTTTGATAATTATAAATTTTTATCATAATAATATTAATCTTATGTTTCTCACCAAGTTTCCCAACCTAACCAACTCAAATTTATGCATCATAGGTAATAAGGTTAAAGCTACTGGAACTTGATTAGGATGTTGATTGATTAAAAGACAACCCGTAATAGAGTTCATGACCATAAGGTATGTATGCTGCAATAATATTATTTATTAATTACAACATCCTAGAGTTTTTGTATTTTGAAACAATAATCTTTAATTAGTATAATAAACTAGGATTGCAAGCATTTCTAGACTTAAAGTTAGAAATTAAGCGATGATTGTGAGAGTTGTGTCTAGTATATTTTAGGTTATCTACCTAAAATAATATTATAAATCGGCAAGCATTATAATATTTTAGAGTAAGTGCCTTCATTAATATTATGTGCTGACAAAGTTATTTTATATCATGCCTTAGGTTGTATACTTTTCTTGTTATTAGGTACACAAGCATACTTTAGGGGTAATGTCGTATATGCTAATATGTACTAAATGACATGTGTTATAACATGTTTTAGGTTGCCACAAGCATTAAAATATTTTTGGGTAAATGCCTTAATTAATATTGTGTGATAACAAAGTTATTTTATAGAATGCCTTAGGTTGTATACCTTTCTTGATATTAGGTGAACTATCATACTTTAGAAGTAATGCCTTATATGCTAGTATGTGCTAAATGATATGTGTTATAGCATGCTTTAGTTAGCTTACCCAAATTGCTATTAATTGAAGGAATTTGAGGACTACTACCAACCTTTATTTGGAAAAGAAATTTTTTTTGTGTACTGAGTTCCAAATGTTTAATTACTAGAACTTAATGGAGAATAGTAACCATAGCCATAAGATGCCTGATAATATTACTATAAATAACAACGTTCTTTTGGGTTACACACAAGAGAAAAATAAACTAGAACTGAAATGATATTTACTTGAGGGGCTTGATCTAATTAATTAATAGTAAATAATGGAATATGGAATATTCCAAGATCACCTTCTTATAAATATAGGACTCCAATTCAGTTTTGAAACAATGGAAAATTAGATTTCTACTACAAAAATATGGCAGCCTCTCAAAACCCTTGAATCAACAGAACCCAGTTCCCATGATGTGGGAATTGAATTGCCATGACATGCCGAGGTACATATTCGAGTTTCTTGAATCTTTTTGATGTTGGCGTTCGAGATGTATTCAGGTCTACTAGAGTTTTGCGTCGTGGGTGCGATTAAAAAAGTAGAACTCTACGTTGAGTTCTCTACTCCAATCAAGTGGCTTGTCTTAAGAAGAAACCTATAAGAAATCTAAAGTATGTTTTCTATCTATTGTGGGCTAATAAGTTGCATAGATTAGTTTCATTTAGATCCATATGTTTGGAGTGTTAGATCAATTTTTTTTGTTGTTTCCACTGCCATTTTGTTTATTCTAATAAGGCTCAAAACCCATCAGTGGTATCAGAGCCTGGTTAAGTGAAGTCTAAAACACTTAGAATTTATCTTGGATCATATGTTAGGGTTTGTATGTGTACGATTTCAGAGTTTAATTCGGTTAAAAATAGTCGAAAAATTTGCCTAGTTAAAATCTAATATGTTTCTACTTGAAAAATGTCTTTCTGGTCGTTCTTCCTCTTTGCCACATCGTGGCTGGTCCTCCACCACATCCCGGTATCCGCTGGATGCTAAATCTGGATCACGACTGCTCTGTCACCACATCGTGGTCCCTGCCTGGACATGTCATGGTGAGATGCTGAAAACCTAAATTATATTTATAATCAATCTTGTGATTCAGGTGTCCTAAGACGTGGTTACCCATTCCCCACATCGTGGAACATGTTGTTCCAAAATTATAAAATCCGTTTTCTCATTTTCCGTTGCTAAATTTCTCTTCATTTTTAAACTCATACAAACTATCTGATAGGATTAAAAACTCTTTGGATCGATTAGATCTTTGACAGGTAAATAAATAAGACAAACAAACTCTTGAACATACAATGAGTCAAACGTATGTCGAATGATTAAAATATAGTCACACCTCAGAATAGCTCGATTAAGCACTTCTACTGTAGAGATGTGCTAGGGTTTACAGTACAATCAATAAGATAATAATGAAAGTGTTAATGTCAAGGATGCATGCATGCACCTTACATACTAAACCCTAGAAAGATATACACGGTTGGACAGGCCCAAACCGAGAGTACATAATGGACCGAACTATCAAGGCCCAATGGCGCAACTCTTTAGACTTAACAATCTCCCCCTTTGCGCCAATTGAGGCGAGAGATCACTTCAGTTGAATAAGAGCAGATCACTTCACTGTCTTGAACAACTTGGGTATGATGGCAAGCAAAGTTTGACAAAAGTTAATGTACCACCGAAGCATATCCGAGAAGAACTTCTTGTCAGCGTCACTGTTTTGATCACACCGGTAAATAATTTCAAGAATATGTTTGAAGCACGCGGTGGAGAACAGGTGTTTGTCAGCAAGAGCGAACATGCATTTTTGACCTTCGCCCCTAGTGAACAAAACAATGTGAAACTGTGAATCAATCTTCCCCTTTATCATGACAGACATGTCGCTTGCTTTCCCAATCGGATTTACAATGGGCTTCTTTCTGATGGCAGAGGTGACTTCTTGATCCATTTTCGCGACTTCAAGAATATAGCATACCAGCATTCGCTTGATATGATCAAATCGTGAGGATTCAAGTTTGGTAGATCAGCAAGAGAGATCATATGAACCGAACCTTCAGATCCTCGAGTCACCTTGAACTTGACATCGATGAATTTTCCCGCTGAAGTAGATTTCAACACCTTGACAGTAGTGATCTTCTGATTACTCCACGTCAGGTATTGCGGTTGAGAGAACAAAAGATAATGTTCGAGCAAATCTCGATCAACCTTTGGATCAGGAGAAGGGATGGCAACTGTGGGTTCAAAGTAGTGAAAGATAAATGCCTTTCGCGTCATTGGTATATCAAATTGAGCATCCTTGGAGTTTTCAAGACCGAAGGAGAGGACTGGTTCAAGCCAGTGTGTGCTTGGAGAGTCGATTGCCTCTTTCAGAAGTCTTTCCATTTTCCACGGAGGGAATAAGGATTTCCTTCATTCCAAGACATCGTTCGCTTCTTTTAACTTCTTCTCCTTTTCAATTTCTTCAGTCTGCTTGATTTTTTGATCTTCAATTTTTGAAGCTTTTTCTTCTATATTTTCAATCAAATCGTCTGTTTCATCCTCATCATCATCACCAATTATCCTCTTACCCTTGTCCTTCATACCGCCCGAAGCTTCCTTACCCTTTGGTATAACAGCGACTCTTGGTTGTTGAATGGGTTTACTTGTAGGGGGTGGTTGAGATTGAACTTGACCAACATTATCTCCCCCTTGTTTCGGAAGGACCATAGGTTCTAGAACACCCTCAATCCTACTCAAAATGTCTAGAGCAGGTCCCAACTTCTCAGCAAGGTGGCGTCGAACCGTAATAGTGAGAGAGGAGCCATGAGCTTCATGCAGATGCAAAAGAATAGAGTGCACGTCACCGATGTTGCTCTTGATGATAGCGATCTCGGTCTTGAGATCAACATTCTCCTTTTGAACCTGGGTGAGTTTCATAGCTTGAGTTTTGACCTGAGTAGTTTTGAGAGCCAACTCATCCATGACCTTATTTTCCATGGCAAGATCATTTTGTAGTTTGTCAAGACGAGAGGAGATAGATGATAGAAGAACATCCTGATCAGCTTTGAGAGAAGCACGCACCACCTCAAAAAATTTTTGCTCACCTTCAAGGGACTTGGAAAGAGAGTCAATAGAAGAATTGTAACGTCACAAAAATCATGACTAAAAATTTTATTTTTAAAACATTACTTAAACCACATTTGTCAATCCATAACATAAATCATAACATAAAATTAGAGTGTTAATTCAAAACATATCCATATTATCAGACTAAAACATCCCAGGCTGACTAACTATGGTGTGTGCCATGCGATCATCTCGAGCTCTTCCCTGCGCTACCGAAAGTACATGAAACCAAAACTGAAAATTTTAAGCACGAAGCTTATTGAGTTCCCCAACCTACCACATACCCTCCATAATCACATACTACAAATACTTGGTCACGCTCGCTACTTCGGGCCTCACCCACCACCTCGGGCCTCGGCCGCTACAACGGCCCTGCCTGGCTTCGAGCCCCTATCTCTGGGCCTCGCTCGCTAACATATACTAACACATAAAAAAACCACAACACATAACTAAACATATACTACTGAATCCTGTTTTAAGGCCCCACCTATCTTGGGCCTCGCCCTTATCCTGCTACTGATGAGTCATGGAACCCTGTCCACACTCCTTCTGATAGTGAGATACAGGCCCAGTCCACACCCACTCCTTTCCTAACTTAGGCCTCGCCCCTGCTCTGCTACTAATGAGATATGGAACACCATCCATACTCTGTTATTGGTGAGATATGGGTCTCACCCACACTCACCTCCCTAACAGGCACTTACATGTATCACAGACAACAAATATAAACTATCATATAAACCATTCCTTGGGCACCCGCCCACTATCATTGGACCTTGGTCCTGAATACTATACTAGCATACTGTGCCTAGGGCTAACCCCCGGGTCTTCCTACTTATAACTACATGGGCCGCCATTGTGGCAGTAGACCCATTCATACAAAGGGAAACTCACATGTACTGCTGAACTTTGCTGCTAACCCTCTGGCTGCTATCCGACAGCTCTCTGAACCGCTGCTCCACTAGCTCCCCGAGCTACCAATATCAATATGACACTTAGTCCCAAATTGAACTCTGAAGTCAAACTAAGTCATCTCTGGTCAAATTCAAAGACTCTGGTCAAAGTTAAAGTCCATGCTCCTCAAATCCCAAACAACCCCAACTCCACTCGTCGAGTCTAGCGAGAGCTCGACGAGTTCTCCTTCATCTAACACTTCGGGACTATCTTCAACCGACTCTCCGAGTTGTTCTACAACTCCCCGAGTCTATCTTCATCAGCTAAGGAGATTGCCTTGGACACGCCGATTTCCTCCTTGAAATGGTCGAGTACCATGATCTTCATGTCCATCACGGACACAGTCTAGCTGAGTCCTTCTCTAACCCCTATCACTGATCCGAATCATAACAAAAGGGTTTGGGTTTGTGGCCCGACTTGTCGAGTCCATGAACTGACTCGCCGAGTCCATCTCGTCACATCTCTATTTTGTCGATTACAGTCCATCCCAACATCTCCAACTCGTAGATCTGGACTGCTTTTGCTAGCATTGCATGTAAAGTTGTTAACTTTACGTGAATGCAAGGTGTTATCGGGCTAAAACACTTAATACAAGCTTCAAATAAAACCTAGGTCATGAAATGGGACCTTAGTTGGATAAAGCCAACAACTTTGAGCTTCTAAAGCTCAAGAGTGTCCAGATCTGTTGTCCAACCGGTTGGTAAGGGTTTAATACTCGGATTAACTTTGGAAATGATCTAAATATGACCAAAAGCAAACTAGAAAGGGATCTATCAATTGAAAGCTCAGGGTCCAAACTTTTTACCTTCTAACAGTTGCCAAAATGATGTGAAGGCTGGATCTACACTTCCTTCCTTGCTCCTTTCTTCCAAGCTTTCAAGATCCACTCCAATAGACCTTAATCTTCACCAAAATATCAAACAATGGAGTTAGGTGGCTAGGGTTTTGGGTTCTGGATAGTGGAGGCTATAAATGAAACCCTAGAAATGAGAATGAGATGCAGACCATACTCGCCGAGTCAGTCTCCCCGACTCGCCGAGGCGGTCACTTAATCCGTGACACGGGTCATGCTCCGACTCGTCGAGTTCCTCTTTGGACTCGACGAGTTGAGTCCCTTGACTTAGGACTTTTCTTTCCTTTCTTGGTCTTCCTTATTCTTGGTGTTACAACTCTCCCCCACTTCAACTATACTTTGTCCTCGAAGTCCGCTACGGCCAACTGTCCTGCCATCTACTCGCATCACCCTTGCCTGATGAATATAAATCCGGCCGAACACTTCGATGGACCTTCCGTCCGAACACTCAGAATAAAACTAGTCCTTGTAGATATCAATCCTCAAGTGCACTCTAACCCCTCCAATCCTGAGCACACAACTCACTCAACTGAGAATCCTTCCGGTACTCCCCGAGTACTTATGTTGAACACCTTAGAGGTTCACCCCCTTTTTCCTTGCACGTTTACTGGCCTTCCCAAGGCAACGTTCCATAACTAATCATTTCCTCCATCACTATGAAGGACATATCCATCGCGGTATCCATTACTCCAGTCACTCTCAATGCTGGTCAATACTGCCAATACATATTGAATACTTCTTACTAGTATAACTTAGTGCTGAGTACCCATCCCAATGAATGGATCAGATAATCCTTCGAGTAAAAGATTCATCCCTGCAACGGTTAGACTCATACGAGAGCTATGCAATAGGGTCAAATCCTTCCCTCTGAGATTATTCAACCCAGCTGTGAGAGGCGTAGCACTCCTCGGTCAACCAGCTGTCCCATACCATACTTCTGATATCATTACCACCAGTAACTATAAATTCTGTTGTCCCTTATCTGCCTTCCGGATGAACTGAGACCACCCTGGTCCCAACTAATCTGTCAATATCTGGGTTACCGGACTGCCACTGGTTACTACATCCAGCACGATCTCTTAGTCGCTCCCCGCGACTTCTAAAGAAACTTCGGCTATCTAAGCTGCTCTATCTATTCTGCCACTCTGGCGCCACGAGTCTTGGGATCCTTGATCTCCTATTTTGACCCTAAGGTCCATACTAGGGCCCACCTGTGCTGCTAAAATCTCACGGGCCCGGCCCACAGGTCTCACCCAGCTATATCCTAGAGCGAGCTATCCCTTTAGTCTCACTTGCCTAGCTACTGCCGCACGGGCCTCGCCCACGGGTCTCACCCAAACCATACTATAGAGCAATCCTGCTCCTTGGTCTCACCTATACTACAACTAACATACGGGCCTCGCCCATGGGTCTCGCCCAACTATATCCTGGAGCGGCCTCTCCCAATGTCTCACCTCTCTAGGGCTACGCAGGCCAACCCCATAGTATTCTCAACGAACTACCCTTTCCTGATCCCTACCTTGCTAACCAGGAGTTATGAGCCTCTGCCCACACTCCGTGAACTAAACTGCTAATGAATGCTACGGCTTACCCACAGTCTTACATCACTTCCCTCACTAACTCACTGCTGGGGAGTGCTGCGGCAATCCCGTAGTCCTACCACACTCTTCATGCTACCCCTACCACTGACTACCATTCTGAAGGCATCCTGACTCACTCGAGTCCTGTTGGCGATCCTTCAACCTGATTTCCCAAACCAGCCCTCAGTTATCAAATGCTATAACTATCTTGTAGCCTTACATCCTTGCTACACTCATGATCTGTCGAGAAAATCCTCAACTTGGTTTCCCAAATCAATCTTCTACTAATCTCAATTACATGAACCCAATGTTGGGAAGTTTCACAAACTCCTAACTCCTGCACTCCTCCACTTATACACCTATCAGCCTACTTTCCCTTCATTCACGAAGATCACTAACCTTTCTAAGTTTAGCATGCTATCGACCCTGAATACTTAAAGGGTTCTCCCCCACTTTGATCTGGCTAATCCCTTACCGCTCACAGCTTGGGAGAATTCCCAATCCTCCCTGTCATCCCCTAGGTACTCCGCTGGAAACCCATGCTTACCACCGCTGGGAGTATAACCAATCTATACCCAAGCGACGCCTTCCCGAAACTAGCAAGTCACTACCGAGTCTCATACATACATGCTACAGTTACTGAATCCTAAGTAACCTGCTCTAGAAAGGAACAACCTTTAACTATCATTCTAAAGTCCTCGATATTCAGATGGCATATAACTTAATCATAAGCAGGCCACACAATTCTTAAGTACTTACACCAATAACGATGCAGAACCATAACATTATAACCATAAACATAATTGAGTTTGGAATTCATACCAACGATCTATTGCGGCTCGATCTTAACTTCCTGCAGGACCATGGGCACTGAAGCCCGAACTCTCTCCACCTCCAAAATAGGACAACGGGACTTGAAATGACCTGGCTGGTGACAATGAAAACATATCTGATACTTCTTACAATATCGGTGTACATGCCCTCTTTCTCCACACTTGAAGCACCTAAACTTATGACAAGCAAACCCATGGGTTCCCCGACATTTGCCACACACCTCAATTCCTCCCTGACTCTTAACACCCGAATCTGCCAAGTTGGGTTCTCCGCTCTCCTCCAATCGCCCTGAGGTAAGTGCTCGCCTTCTTTTTCCGAGCTGTCTATCCAAACCAATCTCCCGCTCCTGAGTTACTCCGACTAGCCCATCAATTGTCTGAACAGTCGCTGCCTGACTCAAAAGTCTAGCGGTTAACATATCAGTAACACGCTCAATAATATTGGGTAACTCCTCGCGTATGGCTCGCGAAACCTCCACAACGATCCAATCCTGTAGTGAACTCTTCCAAAGACCAGGTGTGTAACCCACCTCTGATCCCTGATGACAAGAGCTAATAACAGGACCCTTCCTTCCGAGGAATCCCCAAGATCTATTAACATTGGGCCCTAGAGGAACCCCTAACATGGATACCATCTCAGCACGAAAGGCTCCTAGCCTCTCATTCAAAATCTCCAATATACCCTTCTTGATCGTACCAACGATCATAGGAGTTTGGTCTAAGATACTGCGCGTGATCTCATCCGATACAAACTCTCTCATCCGCTCCTCGAGCTGCTTGATCCCTAAAACCGAGCTTGATCCCTCTCTGGCGCCTGATCCGCCCACTGGTTTCTCACGCAATGTCACCATGCTGAAAACATATTACAATAACTATCACAATACACCTCACCGCTGAGGGATCATACACACACTACAAGTTTCTTGGTCTCATCTCGGCCCCTCTCGAATCGAGTACGGATCCTCTGCTTTCAGTAGTACGGGCCCATACTACCTTCCACATCTATCCGTACTGTACTCGAGAATTGCCTCGACTCCACCAAGTCCCTTTCTCTACTACTACTGCTCCCAACACTACTCTCATCCTAGGATTGCCCAAGGGTAACCCCAACCCGTACCCATTCCTCAGCTACTGAAGGTATCTTCATAATGCCAATTAGCCACTATCTGAATACCATCACATGTGACGAGGCTCAAATAATCCTTCGAGTAAAGGAATCGTCCCTACAACGGTTCAACTCAGACGAGAGCTGCACAATAGGGCCAGATCCAGCACTCTGAGTTTATTCAACCCTGATCACATGTGACTTGACGTATTCACCTAACGGCTAACTTCCATCACTTAGAGTCCCACAATGCACAAAGCAAGTAGCATTCACACAAAAGGGAAAACTCTAACCAGGACATAATCAAGCAATTCTATCCACATAACAAGAATCTGCACTAACATGCAATTCATAGAGTTCATACACATATATTAGGCACATAAGGCATCCTTCCTAGATCCTCAGTCCCAATCTACCATGTTGTTCTACTAACTGAAAATCATAACATAACTCGTATGGGTATTTTGGGGTACTTACTCGAGCTTGGCTGATTGCATGCACCACACCCTTTTCTCTTTTCAAAGTTCTTTTCTTTCTCAAAGTTCTTTTCGCTTTTCTAAAACTCTTTTCTTTTCTCAAAAATCCATTTTTACAAAAACTGATTTTTGTTTCCTTTTGAAAATTTCTATACCAATTCCTTAGTTTGAGTTCAGACACACCCGAAAGTGTGCCCAAATCCCTCAAACCAAGGCTCTGATACCAACTTGTAACGTCCCAAAAATCATGACTAATTTTTTTTTAAAACGTTACTTAAACCACATTTGACAATTCATAACATAAAATCAGAGTGTTAATTCAAAACATATCCTTATTATCAGAGTAAAACATCCTAGGCTGACTACCTATGGTTTGTGCTATGCGATCATCCCGAGCTCTTCCCTCCGCTACCGAAAGTACCTGAAACGAAAACTAAAAACTGTAAGCACGAAGCTTAGTGAGGTCCCTAACCTACCACATACCCTACATCAACACATACTACAAATACTAGGCCACGCCCGCTACTTCGGGCCTCGCCCACTACCTAGGGCCTCGCCTGCTACAACGGCCCCGCCGCTCCAGGCCCCGCCTGGCTTTGAGCCCCGCTCGGATACATATCTATTTCTCTTAGGCCCCACCTATCTCTGGGCCTTGCCCACTAACATATACTAACACATAAACATACCACAAAACATAAGTAAACATATACTACTGAATCCTGTTCTAAGGCCCCGCGTATCTAGGGCCTCACCCTTATCTTGCTACTGATAAGTCATGGAACCCCGTCCACACTCCTTCTGATAGTGAGATACGGGCCCATCCCACACCTACTCCTTTGCTAACTTGTGCCTCACCCCTGCTCTACTGCTAATGAGATATGGAACACCGTCCATACTCTACTATTGGTGAGATACGGGCCTCGCCCACCCTCAACTCCCTACCAGGCATATACATGTATCACACGGACAACAAGTATAAACTATCATATAAACCATTCCTAGGGCACCCGACCGCTATCATTGGTCCTTGGTCCTGAATACTATACTAGCATACTGTGCCTAGGGCTAACCCCCGGGTCTTCCTACTTATAACTACATGGGCCGCCATTGTGGCCGTAGACCCATTCATACAAAGGGAAACTCACATGTACTACTGAACTTTGCTGCTAACCCTCAGGCTGCTATCCGACAACTCTCTGAACCGCTGCTCCACTAGCTCCCCGAGCTAGCAAGCTCAATATCACACTTATTCCCAAACTAAACTCTAGAAGTCAAACTAAGTAAGCTCTGGTCAAATTCAAAAACTTCGTCAAAGACAACCTTCCAGTTGACTCGACTCGCAGAGTTGTCCTACCAACTCGCCGAGTCCATGCTCCTCAAATCCCAAACAACCCCAACTCCACTCGTCGAGTCTAGCGAGAGCTCGACGAGTTCTCCTTCATCTAACACTTCGGGACTATCTTCAACTGACTCGCCGAGTTGTTCTACAACTCGCCGAGTCCATCTTCATCAACTAAGGAGATTGCCTTGGACTTGCCGAGTTCCTCCTTGAACTCGTCGAGTACCATGATCTTCTTGTCTATCACGGACACAGACTAGCTGAGTCCTTCTCTAACCCTACTCACTGATCCGACTCATAACAAAAGGTTTTGGGTTTGCGGCCCGACTCGTCGAGTCCATGAACAGACTCGCCGAGTCCATCTCTTGACATCTCTATTTTGTCGATTACAGACCATCCCAACACCTCCAACTCATAGATCTGGACTCCTTATGCTAGCATTGCACGTAAAGTTGCTAACTTTATGTGAATGCAAGGTGTAATGGGGCTAAAACACTTAATCCTAGCTTCGAATAAAACCTAGGTCATGAAATGGGACCTTATCTGGATAAAGCCAACAACTTTGAGCTTTTAAAGCTCAAGAGTGTCCAGATCTGTTGTCCAACCCGTCCTCAAGGGTTTAATACTCAGATTAACATTGGAAATGATCCAAATATGACCAAAAGCAAACTAGAAAGGGGATCTATCAATTGAAAGCTCAAGGTACAGACTTTTTACCTTCTAACAATTGCCAAAACGATGTGAAGGCTAGATCTACACTTCCTTCCTTGCTCCTTTCTTCCAAGCCTTCAAGATCCACTCCAATGGACTGTAATCTTCACCAAAAGCTCAAACAATGGAGTTGGATGGCTAGGGTTTTGGGTTCTGGAAAATGGAGGCTATAAATGAAACCCTAGAAATGAGAATGAGATGCTTAAATAGGGTGCCAAGTCCCAAAATTAGGGTTTCCCAACGCAGACCAGACTCCCCGAGTCAGTCTCCCCGACTCGCCGAGTCGGCCACTTAATCTGCGACACGGGTCACGCTCCGACTCGTCGAGTTCCTCCTTGGACTCGACGAGTTGACTCCCTTGACTTAGGGCTTTTCTTTCCTTTCTTGGTCCTACTTATTCTAGGTGTTACAAGAATGGACCTTGTTAGCATTTGACTAAGAAGCTCCCTTAAGAGAGTCTAGAAAAATCTTGGCATCGTCAATCACATGTGCCATCTCTGCAGATGCAGTCTTGCAAGATAAATTAGAGGCATCCATAGCCCTTGTTGCCGTCTGGATAGACTCATCATGCTTTTTAATTGAAGTTTCAATTAGGTCTTTAACAGTAGCATCAGAATAAGCAGAGGTTGAGGAAATGGAAGAGGAAGCGAGCAACCTGTCAAGGTTCTCATTGAGATCCTTTAGGTGTCACTTGGTGATGGGAGCATCTTCATCATCAACGCTGAGAACACGATATGGGCTGTAATACACAAAGTCAAATTCCATTTCAGCTCCGCCAAGAACTGTATCATATTTGGTTGAGGGAGTTAGGGATAAAGGTGTTGAAGTAACAGGGATTTGGAGACCTTCAATAGTAGCCCCCGTATCAGATACGTTGACAACAACCGGAGGTTTGGTTGAAGTACTGGTGGTTGTTTCTTGTGTGATGATGGGAGGTGTAATAGGAGTAGTTGAATTTGTTGTTGTAGTAGAAGTAGGTTGAGAAGTAACCGGTGGGGGAAGAGGAGCAATTGAAATAGGCATTGTAGTAGGAGATGGAGAAGGAGGAGGATTTGGAACATAGTCGTCTAAACGAACCTTAGGAGTTGGGGAGCGAGGAGGCGTGTTTCCTCGCAGTGATCCTTCTTGATGAACATCTTCGCCTTCATGATGATCTTGATCTGACGGAACATAATCTGAGTCAGTAGATGACGCAACTTTCGGTTTCTTAGCCATCGTCTTGATCTTTCGCTTCTTGTGGGTAGACGAAAGTTCTTTTTCTGCCTTGCGCTTTTTGGGCGAGGCTGCGTAGGAGGATTGCCCTTCTGCATCTTTCCTTTTTGGATCTGTTTTCTTTCCCCTCTTTGCTGATTTATCAACCACCTCCAACGCACTTTGCATTTCTGGAGTCAGTTGCCTCAGTCTTGTTGGTGTCAATTTCCTATAGTCAGCCATAACGTTGCTCTCGACTGTGACACACATGTACATCGGTTCAGGGATGGAACCGACAAACGAGACTTTTGTAGGATCAGATACGATGATTTTTGTGGTATGGAAAGTCGCAATTGAAGATTTCAATGTGTCCTCCACGACCGGAATTTGAAAGTGCTCCATAGCTCTGTGAGTAATTAGCATCCATAATCTTCCACAAGAGATTTTGGAGTGCTTGGAAGAAGAATTGAGACTCTGCACCATTTGTGACCAAATTAAGTATCCATAATCCAGATTGATCGCATGGTAAAGACCATAAAGAATGGTCATAATTCCCTTGCTAGCACCATTAGACCCAGCAACCCTTTTGGCCAATCCTTTGAATAGAAGGGTGAACGGGCCATTCCACTGAGAAGGCAAACAAGACTTCTTGAATTTCGTCACCGTTGTAAGCACATTGGTGTAACCCATATCATAGAAAATTTTAAAAATTTGGGTGGTGGTGATGAAATTAGGAGAGATGACGGAGGCATCGAAAGCAAGCCCTAATAGAGAACAAAAGCGTGCTTTTGAAACAGAGGATTTGTGATTAAAGATTTCAAAGTAGATCCTCTCCTTGCGTTTATCATAGGAAGCAGATGTATAAACTTGAGATAGTAGTGACATCGGGACCGATTCCACCTAGGTTAAAGCAATAATCAGTGGTGAATATTTGAGACATTCAACCACGTGTAGCATGTAAGAATCATAAAGGAATGGATGAAGTTCGATGATCAAGTTATGGTTTGGTTTGATGGTAAGAAGAGAAGAGGAAGCGGTTTGTTCAGGAACATATGAGGAGTCCGCCATTGTTGTAGAAATGAAGAAGTTGAGTAGTAGAAAATCGTCTGTTGTATTCTCGAGTAATTTAGGAAGTGGGAAAGAGATCAAAGGAGTGTAAGAGACCCTTATATACCATCCCTAGGAGAGAGAAAGTATTAACATTAATGATGACCCAATCGTCTGAAACGTCGCCTGAAAAAGCGCGATTTGACAGCTTGGTTTCCCTAGAAATACGTCACCAGGCGTGTGATTAGGAACCGTTCCAAATTCACGCGCCCTTTGTGAATCTTATCCATTGACTTGGTTTGAAATCTTATTTTGTGACCGCCCCTTCAACTTCAAAACGTTTAAAATTCGTGTACCAACTGTGACTCACCCTTCGCTTCATATACTGCTAGTAATGTTCGCTTCTGAGCATTAGTTCTGAAAAATTTCCATTATTGCCGAGAACAAGAATTGAGAAAATCATAAAGATCTTCGGGCAAGAGTTTGCTAATAAAGAGGAAATAAAGCAAATTAATTTTGTGGGATTTAGGTGACATTTATTAAGACGCAAAGCAGTGGATCCCGGGCACGAATCACTTTCTTCAAAAGCAAGATAGACTTCAAAGTGCTGGTGTGGTTCCCCGTTAAAATACAATCAAATACTTGTTAAGAAGCATTAAAAGGCATCATTTCATATGTAACCTATAACGGGTGGCTTTGCTTCAACCGAACTTCAGGACTTGACATAATACCGAAAGTTGGATGAAGTACTTGTGATACCGATGTGGCCTTTAAAACAAGTAAGGTGGAATAATTTTCTGTGACTTGATGATTGTTATAGACTAAAGGGAATTCGTTAAAACTTGGGTGAAAACTAAAACATATTATTGTCCACCGTCAATTCATTATGGGTTTTGGATTTTGGGACTCACTTAGCACGTGGTAAACGAAACTAAGATCATCAACACAGATGTTGTGTAACCATAAACCTCAGTTGTAAAGGCTGAGAGTCTCAAGGGTTACTATTATGAAACGAAATGAGATGTAGAAATAATAAGAGGTGGTTAAGGGAATCGGAAGTACCTCTGCTATGTAAATTCACCAAGCAGACAACTCTTAACTCGATATGAGAAGAGTAAGCTAGCTCATGACTTGAATGATATTTTCAGCCTTGTTGGGAAGAAGCGATTGGTATAAATCGAATCGTTAAGGCTTCACTCAAAGTCTAGGAGGCTTCGGTCGACATGCAGCAACATGCTTCTAGGGATACTTAGCTAGTACATAGATAGAAAGTTTATACCTGCCCCAGTTTCTTCATGAGATTAGATTTATGATACAGATAAATATTTTTGGATTTTAAGGAATTTTCTAAAAAAGAAATAAAAACAGAAAAGAAAATATTTTTGTGTTTTAGTAATTTTCTGAAAAAGAAATAAAAACAGAAAAGAAAATATTTTTGTATTTTGTGAAGAGTAAAAGACGAGCATAAAACAAATTACTACAAAAGGTAGTGTACAAAAGATACAACCACAACTTCACCATGAGATATGAAGCGAAATGGAACGAGCGTTCGGTTCATTTCGGTTCCCGAAAAATCCAGAAATAGACCGAGCGTTCGCTCTATTTCGCTTTCCAACTTTTAATGAGGCGAAAGTGATTTTGGTACTGAATCAGCTTCCATCATTCTTAAGCCTTGTAAAATTTTGTTAAAGCTTGCTTCAGGTAAGGCTTTTGTAAAGATGTCAGCTAGTTGATTAGTGGTTCGAACAAAATGGATTTCGACATTACCATCTTGCATGTGATCCTTGATGAAATGATACCATAGTGCTATATGTTTCGTTTTTGATTGTTGCACTGGATTGTGACATATCCTTATTGTGCTTTCAGAGTCACAATACAAAAAGATTTTCTTCATGTTCAGGCCATAGTCTCTTAGTTGACTTTGTATCCATATGACCTGCGAGGTACAAGACGTTGTGGCTATGTACTCGGCTTCGGTTGTAGAAAGAGACACATATGTTTGCTTCTTCGATTGCCAGTTGTGCTCTTTCGGTCCAGTCCACATCCACCTAGATCTCCATCAGAAAATGCTTGTACGAGTAATCCAGATTTTGTCGGGTACCATAAACCGATAGATGAGGTTCGCTTTAGATATCGAAAAATATTCTTCACAACCATCATGTGAGGTTCACGTGGGTTAGCTTGAAACTTGGCACAATAATAGATAGAAAACAGTATGTCTGGTCGACTAGCTGTAAGATACATTAAAGACCCTATCATTTGGCGATAGAGGGTCATGTCAGCAGTCGGTTTTTCCAGAGAAGATGTTAAGTTCATGCCAAATGCCAAAGGAACCTTCACTTTTGACACTCCCATCATTCCAAACTTGGCTAGTAAGGTGTTCGTGTAAGCCTCTTGATTAATAAAAATGCCTTCGGGTCCCTGTCTAATATTCAAGCCAAGGAAAAAGTTAATTGGACCCATTGAACTCATCTTAAACTTAGGTTCCATCAACTTCCTAAATTCAGCTGTTAAGCCAGGATTCGTGGAACCGAAGATGATATCATCGACATAAATTTGGACGATCATAAGGTGGTCACCTTATTTCTTACGAAAGAAGGTTGGGTCAACCGAACCTTGTTTAAACTTAGACATTTTTAGAAATCGAGTAAGTGTTTCATACCAGGCTCTAGGAGCTTGCTTCAGACCATAAACTGCCTTGTCCAGAATATAGCAGTGATCTGGATACTTTTCGTTCACGAAACCAGGTGGTTGCTCTACGTACACCGTATTTTCTAAATCTCCATTTAAGAATGCACACTTGACATCCATTTGGTATACTTCAAAGTTCTTATGAGCAGCATAAGACAGAAAGATTCATATTGATTCTAATCTTGCTACCGGAGCGAAGGTCTCTTTGTAGTCTATTCCTTCTTCCTGACAATATCCTGTCACAACCAGCCTTGCTTTTTTACGAATCACATTCCCTTCATTATCCATCTTTTTTCTGAAAACCCACTTCAATCCAACCACAGATGCATCCTTTGGTGTAGGAATCAGTCTCCATACTTTGTTCCGCTAAAATTCATTGAGTTCGTCTTGTATTGCCTGTACCCAATCAGAGTGATCGAGTGCAGTGTTAACAATCCTTGGTTCAAATTTAGAGATGAACAAATTAAACATGTAAAATTCCACTTGTGAGAATAATGCAGTTTGCTTCGATTTCAGTTGAGAACGTGTGAGAACTCTTTCCGATGATTCACCAATGATTTGGGTTTTTGGATGATCTTTTGTCCATATGGTGAGGGGAAGGAAATTTGGATCAAAGGAGGGATGCAGTTCAACATTTACTTTTTCATCGAACTCTGACTATGTATCATCATCATCATCATCATCATCATCATTTGTATTTACATTCCCTCCTCAAATGATGAAATAGTTTCAGCTTTAGGCTCAGAATTCTCCCCCTCAACTGGACGTTCATTGGGTATGGTGATTGATGGGTTCTCCTCCTGGATAGTATACTGGGAAGATCCGCTAGGCTCCTGAGAGTTAGCAGATTCTTGAGATTCACTTGAACTTGAAGGTTCGCTTCCCATGATTTTAGCAGCTTCGTCAATTACCTTCTTCAGATCATCTACTTTGTTGTCAGTCGCTTTCCCTTCAGAGAGAATAGCAGTATTAGGTTCATCAAAGAGCTTCACATATTCTTCATATAATTTGGAGATGGGAACCGAGACTTGACCTATTTGAGGAAAGATTTCATCTATTGGTTCTTTGCTTGATGTGAGCTTCTTCACGTAGTTATCATCAAATGAAACGTAATAAGTTTCTTCGATTTTCTTTGAGCATTTATTCAGAAACCTATACGCTTTTGAAGTAAGCGAATACCCAAGAAAGATTCCTTCATCTGCCTTCACATCAAACTTGTTTTGGTTCTCTTTAGAATTGAAGATGAAGCATCTTGAACCGAACAGATGGAAAAACTTGATGTTAGGCTTGCGGTTGTTTAGAATTTCATAAGGAGTTATTGTGAATCGCTTGTTGAGAAAAGACTGGTTCTGGGTGTAGCAAGCAGCGGAAATAGCATCAGCCCAGAAATACAGGGGCAACGAAGCGAAGCTGACCATGGTTCGGGCTGCTTCACACAACGAGCGGTTTCGCCTTTCACCGACCCCATTTTGTTGTGGAGTAAAGGGAGCAGAGAAATTGTGAGACACTCCCTTTTCAGCAAGAAGCTCTTCAAACACTTGGTTTTTGAATTCCAACCCATTGTCACTGCGAATGTTTCTAACCACCTTTTGCAGTTGAAGCTCTATTTGCTTTATAAAGACTTTGAGCGTAGGCGTTGCTTCTGATTTCTGTTTAAGAAAGAAAACCAAGGTGAAACAAGAAAAATCATCAACTATGAAATGAATATACTTGTTACCAACGATGCTTTCAATAGCTAAAGGTCCACATAGATCAATATGTAGCAGCTCAAGTGGTTCGATGATCTTCGTGTTAACACGAGTTGGATGACTCTTCCTTCTTTGCTTTCCCATTTCACATGCAACACACAAATGTTCCTTGTCAAACTTGAGAAGTGGAAGTCCTCGCACACGATCACCAAGAACTAGCTTGTTGATGTCTTTGAAGTTGAGGTGCGAGAGCCTTCGGTGCCATAGCCAACTTTCATCAGAATGTGCTTTTGTTAGTAGTCATTGAAGGTTCTGATAAATGGTTTGGCCTAGGCTTTCTATGTGATTTGTTTGGTTATGAGTCTGTAATAGTACTTTTGAGTTATTTACTATTTTTTCATGTTCACGATCATAAACACGTTTACGGCCATAAACGTGTTTACGGCCGCAAACTCCGTTTGCTATCTAGACGAGTATATAAGGGCTAGGAGTTGGTCATTTGTATGGTTGGATGCCAGTCAGTTTACGGCTAGTGTTTGAGTTGTACCAGACGGTTATTTGATATAAACGTGTGCAAGCTCAATTCTTATTCATCTTATTCTTATTCTCGATTTGTGATTGTTTGATTACTAGTATTAGATCCAGATCCGGACCTAACAATTGGTATCAGAGCAGAAACTAGTATCAAAAAGTCATTCGATCGAGATTTTGAGTGTTTAAGATGCCATGCTCATTGTTCGAGCATTAGTTTCTACATTCTAGGCTTTGAAGGGATGAATTTCATCTTAAAATCGTGTTTTGAAGGTTGTTTGTGAGTTTACTGCCCAACCGTAAACTTAGCTTATGACCGTAAAAGGAGGAATCTCATCAACCGTAAACAGTTAAATTTCAAGAACCGTAATCAGGATCGAAGAACCGTAAACTCAGAACCCGTAAACTCATAATCCGTGAACTTAAACCGTAAACCCAGTTTACGGTCGCAAATTCATCAACCGTAAACTCTGTTTACTGTCGTAATCAGCTAAATTTTTAAAACCGTAAACCTCTTTGGAACTGTTAAATTACTATAATTTCAAATGGATTCTCAAAGTCAAACTTAGTTTCAAGAACTTGATGCTGTTTTGGGCACTACTACACATATTCCAAGTTAATGTTTGCTGAAGGTTTTCCTGAGTGGAAGTACAGAATAGAGAAATACATTAAAATGAAAGATTTCAAGATCTGGAGAAGCATTCTTAGAGATCCATTCAGAATCACTGTGACAGTTGGAGGTCAATTGGTTGACAAATCTATTGAAAACTACACTGATGAGGATTTTGAATTGATTGAGGAACAGGAAAGAGCATTAGCCACTTTAACCATGGCATTATCTCCTGCTATTGCTCAAGGCTTTCGTGAGTACACTTCAGCTAAAGCTCTATGGGAAGCACTTATTGAGGTATATGAGGGAAATGAAGATATGAAAGACAGTCGGCAAGACATGCTGAGACAGAAATTCAACATGTTCAACTACATTCCAGGAGAGACTCTTGAAGCTCAATT
Organism: Lactuca serriola; assembly: GCF_051521515.1. Classification (NCBI taxonomy): domain Eukaryota; kingdom Viridiplantae; phylum Streptophyta; class Magnoliopsida; order Asterales; family Asteraceae; genus Lactuca; species Lactuca serriola. The sequence goes on from NC_136410.1 coordinate 189,843,679, forward strand.
GCAAAGGTTCACTGCACTCACAACTGACATGAATAATTCAGGGATTTTCTTGACAAAGTCAGAAATCAACAAGAAACTTCTGAATTCTCTTCCTAGATCATGGGATATGAATGTTTATGTGATTAAGAAAACCAAGGATTTGAATCGCTTCTCTCTTGCAGAAATCATGGCGGTTATCAAAGCCTGTGACATTGATGACAAACAGAGAGAAATCAACCATGTGAATTCATACTCTACTGCAAATCTTGAAGTTTCATCCAACCATGCTCTATCATCTTTCATAACTCCCTCAGGTCAAGCTTTCGCAGTTCAACAACCTCAGATTCAAACCTTCAATGTTGCACCATCCATCCCTCACCATCAATCTTCAAATGTGCCATTTGTCATTCCACAAACCGTTTCTGCTCCCAATGTGTCAGCTAAAGCCTCTTCTTCAAACACCAAAGAATCTGATGAAAATTTGGCTCTAGCCATTAGGCTAGTTAACTGTTACAATGCCTTTGTAGCTGGAGATCTTCCACCTCAGCTATCATTTGCTGATTTGGACTAGATACATCTTGAAGATGTAGAGGAAATGGACATCACATGGAAAATTGCCATGGCTGTTTTCAGAGCCAAACAATTCGCCAAGAAGACCGAGAAAAACAACTGGGCCATGAATGCTGACAAGAAGGTGGGATTCAATAAAATCATGCTGAGATGTTTCAACTGCCACGAGCCAGGTCATTTTGCTCATGATTGCTCGAAGCCAGATCGTAGAATCAACAACAACAGGCAGATGGTTGCAGTGGGAAACAATCGTGCAGGAGCTACAGCTAATGGAGAAACACCTATGGTTGCTCAATCATTTGACTGGGAGGATCAAATTGAAGCCTTGAATATCTCAGGGCCAAAAAATTCTCACCTAGCTCAAATTGATGATATTGTTTCAAAGAAAAATGATGCTGATCATGAAGCGGAGATGATGGAACTACAGCTTGCCCTAATGGTATCTACCTCTTCCGAGCCCATGAAAAGCGAGGTAAATCTACCGTCTTGTTCTTTTTCTTGTAAATAATATGTTAAACTTCTTCGTGATGAAATTCAAGTCTTACGTAGGCAAGTAGAGGACCTTAAATATGAGGGTTATCAACTTAGGAAAGGACAAAAACCCCTTAAGGCACAACTAGAAGCTAAAATAAAAGACTTTAGAAGAATTCAATCAGAATATAGTGAAAATGTGAACTTTATGACTATATTAAGAGACAATTTGATGATGTAACCAAAGAACTTGACGCTTTGAAAATTAAGAGTGAAAAAATAGATGTTTGTTTCAAAAATTATACTGCGTCAAGTAAGACAGTCGAGTCCTGATATGAAACCTAATTAAAATTTAAAGAAAATCAAAACAAGGGTCTAGGGTATGATAGTGTTCCTCCACTTTTCAATCATAACTACACATCCATCCCTATGACACATGATGAAATTGACAGGGAGCCACATCTTCAATATGGAAAACCAGCTGGATTTGTGTCAGGAGGTATTCATGATGAAAATACTGATGTTTCTGTTTCATGTGTAGGTAAAGTAGCAGAAGATGAGAACAAGGAGAAAACCATTGAACAAACCAACATCTCCTTGAACTCTGAATCTGTTGCTTCAAACTCAGATGTTTCTGATCAACCTACTGTTGAGAAATAAATGCCACCAATTCCAGCGAAATAAAGTGCCTCCTGCAATTGTGCTTGTGGGAACAATAAGAAACAAGGCAAAGATACGCCACCAGGGGCAGGAAGAAACAATTTCTCAGTGAAGAAAAATACTTGTTTTCACTGTGGAACACCTGGACACATTGCCAGAAATTGTCCTAATCACACATACATTCCCTATTACGCACAAGGCTGGCAGAATGCGCCAAGAGGGAGACACTCCAAAAGATACCCCTCGAGATCACGATCAGACATTGACGAATGGAATGCCAAGAATTTAACTCCCAAGGCCAAGAATCAAACCTCAAAGGACAAGAATCAAAATCCCAAGGGCAAGAAGGGAATGTCAGCCAAGAAGCCAAATCCAAGAGATGCTCCCGTGAAGCCAAAATCAAAGTCATCTCAACGGCCGACATCAAGATCAAAAGCAAGTACTGAGCCACCCATCAGATCGAAAAATAAATGTGTTAAACCCAACTACAAATGGGTTCCAAAGGCTCACTCTCCTAAATCAACTAATGACTCTAATATTTCTTCATCTTCTGTATGTGATAAACATGATATGTCATGGGAGAAAGTACCGTGCAAGGATGACAAAGGTCGACCCAGTTTCAAAATGGACTGGGTTCCAAAGACCAACTAATCCCGCTCTGTGTCGGAGCAGCTATGGAGGCATATCATCAAATTTCGGTTTGTTGGTAGTGGCTGTTTCTGGCACTTGATATGATACATCTCTCAACTGTACATCACTCAGAACATTGTTTGGGAGAATGTGTCCTTTGCGGGAAGGGAAGAAAAGAAGTGATCATTCACGGGGTTTGTGCTTAATGTGTCCTTTGCGGGAAGGGAAGAAAAGATCTGTTCTGAGATTACGTGCGTTGTTCTCAGACCTTCTAGATGCAAATTCAATCCATTCAGCCTGACAATACGACGCTCGGATAGGTTGAGCAGGGAGATATATATGGGAATCCACTCGTAACATTAAATGAACCCGTACTTGGAAACATGGTTTAACTTTTCCTCAATGTGCGGATTCTATCCTTAATTCCCGTTGGATGGGGCGACTGGTAAATTCCAAAAAATTAGGTCTGTAGAAAATCGTTTTCTTTCTTTCTGTCTGTTAGTCATATGTTGTCTCCTTTGCGTGACTTCCAATCCGACCTGGTACACAACATATGCAACTCTATTTCTCTGCATGTTATATATATGAAATTCCTCTTATCTGTTAGCCATATGTTGTCTCCTTTGCGTGACTTCCAATCCGACCTGGTACACAGCATATGCAACCTTCTACTTCTTAACCCCTCTGAAATAATAAGTAATGGCAATCTGAATCTGTTCTCTCTCTGAATGATGGTCTGCTCACCTGGTGTAAGGAGTACTCTGGAAGTCCTTGATGGCTGGGGATATCAGGAAGCGGGAAACACGTTCCAATACAATTAAAATTGAACACTCAAAGATCGTCTATAGATCTCGTTGCTCAATTTAGGTGGACAACAATATCCCTGGTCGTCGTCAGATGAATGGTCCCTAAGGTATAGTATCTAAGGAATTAGGATCAGATATAATATCTAGGATCTCAGGATCACTTTGTCATACAATTATTAGTATGTCCTAAAATTGTCACAATTTTTCGTGTTTAAGTGGATCACAATACCGACGATCGACCAGACAAAGATGTGAATATGAAAGGTACCGACAAGTGGATAAAGATTGTCTAACAACTTTGATCCCAGTATCACAAGATGAAGTCAAAAGTTTACTTACGCGTATTATTTTGTTTAAAATTTCTTTTATTTTATTTTTGAGGTGATCTTTATTTTTCTTTATTTTTTTATTTTTTTATTTTTTTATTATTATTCTTAAGTGTCAAATTTTTCATAAATTTTTGAAATTAGGATAATTTTTATTTTTTATTTTTATTTTTACTTTTACTTTAAATAATCCTCAAAAAGTTATATTTTTAAAATTCTATTTGGGAATTAGACTGATAATCTAACTGTGTAAGGGAAGTTGAAAAGTCAAAGTGGTATATAAGGAGGAGTTTACTCCTGTAAACTCTTTTTACCGTCTCCCTTCTTCAGAACCGTAAACTGACCCCTTCTTCTCTCAAATCCTCGAAAATCAAGTGTTATATTTCTTGAAATCAGTTAGTCCACGTTGAAGGTAAGTCAAATCAGACCCTGAAATTGTATTTTGTTGTTCGAATCGACTGCAAATCGAAGGAGTAATTTGAATTTACAGTTTATCGGAGTTTACGGTTTCGGGATATTCATGGACCATAAATTCATGGACCGTAAACTCCTCTTGTGACCTTACGACCGTAAACAGTTTTTGACCTTACGACCGTAAACTCGGTTTGGCAATTCTGCCGTAAACCTTGTTTACGGTCGGTTGACCAAGTTTGACCGTAAACCTTGACCCCTTTTATTTTTAAATATTTTGTTGTCTTACTTGGCTCGTTTAATGTAGATAAATGGCGTATCTTAAAGCTGCTGAGATGCATAACCTTGCCATTGTATTGGATGATCCACCAGTGGCCCACAAAGACTTTATGTCAATGATGTACCGACTACGAGAATGCTGCATGGCTCACACTATCACGGTGAATCCTGTTATCTATGGGAACCTTATTCAATGATTCTGGAGATCAGCCAGGTGACAGAGATAAATAAAGAGATGATTATTGAAGCAGTGGTGCAAAATTGCAAGATCAGAATTTCAGAGCAGTATATTAGAGACACCTTGTTAATCATTGATGAACCTCATTATCCCACTGAAGCTGAAGCTGAAAAAATATCATGAATCCTTGACAGGATGGGATATGAGGGTTCTTATCCTCCAACTGTGAATAAGCTTTTGCCTCCCTACTGGTATTTCTTGGCTCATGTGTTCATCAACTGCATGTCAGGAAGGAGATCAGGAGCAGATGAGATCTCTATTAGAAATACAGGAACAATCGTTTCCTTGGCCGCCGGCAACAAGTTCAATTTCTCGAAGTATGTCTTTGATGAATTCCTGGTGAACATTGGCACCATGACTTGGGGATATAGAGACACGTTTTTGATGTATCCCAGATTTATTCAAGTTTTCATTAATGACCAATTCCCCGATATGGTCAAAGATGGTGATAAGTTGGACACAAAATCCTTGGGCCCTCACACTGTTGGCCTTATCAAACAAAATCGAAAGGGAAAGGTCGTGTTTCAAGGTCTGCATCCTCTGGTGAAGTTCGGACAGTTTGCAGAGATTAATGAGTCTTCTGAATCTCATGAAACTTCTGAGAAAAATCTATTTGAGCCGACTTCATCTGAAAGAGTGTCTTCTGAATTCATCATCACCGTCTCAGATCACGAAGATAATGAGACTCCAGATCCAAAAACTCAAGTCGATGGCGAACACGAATTACAATCTGTTCAAGTACAGAGTAATTACCACGAGGGAACGAGAAATGATGAATAAGGATTTGAGGATGTTGACCTCACGGGATTTGATAAGGATGATATCTGATTGAATTTTGGTAGCAATGATGATTATCTGACTGGAGTAAACCTCGACAACTTGCTCGACAATATCAATGAAGTTGTTCATGTGACAACTGAGACAAGGGAAGAAGAAGACATTTTCGCAGCTGCACCTCCTGTTTCCAATCCAGAGGCGGAAATAGCAACTCCTATGGTGACAATATCATGGATTCCTCCCCTTGATACTGTTTTACCTACATCTATGCCAATGGAAGATGATATCACCGCCACACAAGCCACTCCTCCTCCAAACAAGCAACATGGACTCGTTCTGAGACTAGCAACTCAGAGTACGACGACTTAAAGTGCTACAGCTCCGCCGACAATTACGCATGTTATAGTCTCTTCTAAAGCTATAAATGATGGTCCCAACACTGTGTTTAAGACTGGTGGTTCCTCATTTCAACCAGAATCTTCTCCTCCCATGCCAGATCATGATGATGCCTCAACTAAGCTAGTTAAGCTATTGGTAGAAGAACAATTCTCTACACCACCATCTCGTGGCAAAGGAATTTTCATTGGAGGTGATGACTCTAGAGAAGACACCCCTTCACTCCATGGACTCCAAAGTCAGATTGACGTTATTAATCGAAAGAATGTTGAACTTGATCAAAGGAATATATAGCTAGTCATCCAGGCCGCAGACCTTCAATCTAAAAATACAGAGCTCAGTATCCAAGTGGCCGAGCTTCGCGAAGACAATGTTCTGAAGACTAAGCAAATTGCTGACATTCAGACACAATATGGTCACTTGGCTGCCAACTTCCTAGAGTTACAAAAGAAACTTGAAGACAAATTTGGAGATGAATTTAAGTCAACCGTTGAAGAACCATATGTCGATCCCCCCCTATTCTAGACGCTCCTAGTGTTGATGCTCCTACTACCTCTCAACCGATCAGGTCTCCCATCATTGTGGATCGCTTTGAAGTGGAACCTGAACAAGATCCAAGGGAAAATGCTTCAAAGAGTTCCAAGAAGAAGAAGAAGGCTGTTACCGAGGATGACAAAGGCAAATGGCTTTTCAAAAGAAGTGTAGATCATAAGGCACCTTGGGATCAGCCACGAATTACTCTTACCAATCTCAGCACTCAAACTTTCAAGGATGTCTATGGTGATAGGTCAGGAATCGTGTCGTGGGTATTCCATGACACGCAGATCATGTTTATGGTGAGAAGGAAGAGCGGGAATAAGGAACTATACAAGGATGCTCATGATTTTCACTCTTTTACTAAGGTTGACCTTATTGAGCTATCCAAAGCTCCCTTTTCAAATCCAACAGGAAATCCCAGAGCCAGTCAGTTCAAATCTTTCTTGGAAGATCAAGTGGCCAAGGGGTTTCCGTCAATGAAGACTGCAGAGTCTGTTGTCAAGGTTCACTCCAAGGTATTTGATACCTCAACAAAACAGCTAATTACATCAGTGATGTGGCCTGCAACAGCTTAGGTTAAGCAAGTCCCTGTTCTTCAAAATTACCCTAATGGTTCTCTTGCATCCATGCTTTATTCGGTGTATGATGAATCCACGAATGCTGTGGTCATCAAGTTAAAGGAAAATTGCATCCGTCTCTATGAGAAAAGGGATTTGCTTCAATTTCACAAATGGGATATACATCATCTTGCTACTAAACATATTGTGGTGGCTGAATCAATATTTGAGCCCACTGTGAAAGAATATATGGCGATGGTGGCTCAAATTATTGAGAAGAAGATGTGGAATGGAGCAATGGGGAGATCTGATGTGTTGGTCGTCGACAAGGACTGAATTCATGCTAGCACCAAACCAAGGGGGAGATTGAAGGTTTTGATAAATGGTTTGGGCTAGGCTTTCTATGTGATTTGTTTGGTTATGAGTCTGTAATAGTACTTTTGATTTATTTATTGTTTTGTCATGTTCACGAACGTAAACACGTTTACGGTCGTAAACGTGTTTATGGCCGCAAACTCCGTTTGCTGTCTGGACGAGTATATAAGGGCTAGGAGTCGGTCATTTGTATGGTTGGATGCCAGTCAGTTTATGGCTAGTGTTTGAGTTGTACCAGACGGTTATTTGATATAAACGTGTGCAGGCTCAATTCTTATTCATCTTATTGTTATTCTCGATTTGTGATTGTTAGATTACAAGTATTAGATCCAGATCCGGACCTAACAGTCATACCGATGGAATCCCTCGTATTGGATTAAGGTTCAATGGATACTTTCACCTTTTCTTTGATATTTCAGCAGAACATTCTTGGTCTTCTTTTCTAATATTTCTGACCCTTCATCATCGAACGAAACCTTCAGTCCTATTCCTACCACCAGCTGTGAAACACTGATGAGATTGTGTTGTAATCCTTCTATATATGCCACCTTTCTGATTGAGAAATCGCCATTTCTGATCACTCCATAGCCTTTTATTGTGCCAAAAGAGTTGTTTCCATACTTGACACATCCACCATCCTTCAGTGCCTGAAACTCCCGTAACTCTTCCCTTCTCCCTATCATGTGACGTGAGCAGCAACTGTCAATATACCATTCTTCATCGAACTACTCGTCACGTATTACCTGCAAAAATCAAGCAGATTTAGGAACCCAAGGTTTCTTGGGTCCCCGTGAGCCTTTTATGGAACAAAGAATAGTAAGAGAAGAATCAACCAAATAAGTTCGTTTTATTAAGGTGGTTTCATCTTTTCTTTTAATTATGAAAACTTTGATTTTGTTAGCTTTTGTTTCTTTATCTTCAGACTTTGGAATTGTGTTTTTATTGTTCAGAAGCTTTTGGTTCTGTTTCCTAGAGTTAGTTGTAGTTTTCTTCGTCTTCTTTTCATCTTCAGAGAATAGCTTCCCTTTTCCCTTTACATCCACTTTTGGATTTTCTTTTTGAGTGAGAGGGATGAGTGTTAGGAGCGAAACCTTGCTTTTGGATCTTTTCGTTTGAAGATGGAGATCCGAAAACCCCCCTTCGGATCTTTTCGATGTTAGGTTGAGAACCGACACCACTCTTTCGGTTTACTTTGCTTCCATTTTGGGAGCCGAAACTACTCTTTCGGTTCTCTTGACTGCGGGATTGGCATTGAGTACAAAAAGTAGAGTTAATCATTGATTTTTCTTCTTCTGTAAGGTGCGAAGAACGTAATTAGGGTTTTGGGACTTCCAAAACTACTTCCTTTCAGAGAGATTCTTCTTATATCTCCTATTACGTTGATGTTTCTACTCTGACACCTGCTTTGGAGTTTTATGGATGTTAACCATGGGTTTCGGTCTTTTATCATGAGTTTCGCTCTTTAGCGAGGAGGTTTCTCTTGTCGCCATGATTGGTTTTCTTGGAATCTCTTTGGTACCACTTGTGCTTGGCACATCAAAACGTGTAGGATTGTTGAGTGTTTATGCCACATATCTGCCTTTGACCCTCCATGATGTTTTCATAGATAGACCAACCGTCTCATCAGAATTGCCGATTGGAGCTGACCAGAAATGCTCCTTACAGCCTTCTGCATTGTCCTCGTTCACTATTGCTGTCAATTCGGCTGTTTGTTGTTGTTTGACTCCTGTAACTGTATAAACCTGACTTGGTGCGATTTGTATCTTTTGATATACCACAACCTTTTCTTTTAGAATTTCAGACTTATTTTGGGACAAACGCGCAAACTCAATGGAATTTTCAGAAATGATATTTTTGACAGGTTCGGGTTCGCTCTTGACAAATTCAGAACAGTCCACCTCATCGGCTACGGATATTTCACTCATATCATCATCCTCATCAAATTCGGAAGTATTTTCAACTTTAATTTTTCTTTTTGAACTTAACTTGGCATTCAACGAGTCAAACTTCTGTGTGGTTTTGGTTTTAATTTTTAATTTGTCATGTTCGTCCAAAAGTTTTTATGCATGTCCTTATGGGCTTTGGATTTGATGAAGGACTCTATTTTGTCAAGACCAATTCTATATGCTGGAGAAATTTCATCAGAAGATACAACAGCTTAACAATTATATACATCAGCATCAATTTCATCCTCCTTGAATTCAAGGAAGGGCAGAATCATGCTATGAATTTTCTTGCCTATTTCACAATCGAGATGTAATTGGGTAATATTGGAATATAAACGTTTAGCAATTAAACAAAAAATATTTCTCTGTTGTAAAAGCTTTAAATTATCCCTTTTCAAATAAATTGTCTCATCCTTAATATTAAGTAACTTGTTCTGTTTTTGCTCTATCCACATCTGTATCTCCTCACTCTTTGAAGACACCCTGCTGAGTTGATAAGTTAGGTTAGAGTTTGTGAGGTGATTTTGTGTTAAACTACCGCTTAAATTAGAAAATTTAAATTTTAATTCGTTTTGTTCTTTTTCATAGATTGTGATAGGGATTTTTAATGATTCAATAATTGATTGTATCTTCTTGATCAACTGGTCGCATTCGTTGATCTGCTTGCCAACTAGTTTGGTAGCGAAGCACTTGTCTTCTTGCTCCCTTGCTTCATCACAACCCCCATCAATAGTGTAGCCTCTCATCTGTGAAACTCCAACAGTCACCATCAAGCACTTCCCTGCACTTTTAGTTTCAACTTCTTTCGCCATGAAAGCCCTGCCATGTGTGGGCTTACGAACTTCTTCGTCCTCAGAGTCTCTAGACCAGACTTCCACGCCACCAAACTCATCATTCATGACATTTTCCTGCACAATTAAAGCATTCATAGTGCTGTTAGCAGCAGCTTTCTTCTTCTTTATTTCTTCTAGATTTTGCAGGTAGTAGGGTTCATCATCTTCATTCTCACTCTTTTTTGACATCTTTCTCAAGATACAATCTTTCGCAAAGTGATTTTTGCCTTTGCAGAAGTGACAATCAAATCCAGAGTCACGAACAAGCTTACTATCCTTCTTCTGTTCTTCATGCTGAGGAGAGTTATTTGGTTCCTCCTTTGCTTTATCTGAATTGTAGCTTCCTTTCCAGTTTCGGTTCATGGATTTAGGAAACTTTCTACGCACGAACTTCTTTGGATTAGATACCATCAAATTGTATTCTTCATTGGTTAGATCAAATTCTGATAGATCTAAATCTTCTTCTTCTTCAGCCACGTTCTTTCCTTTTGATATGAGAGCGAAAGATCCCATTCTTGAAACCACATTCGTTTCTTTGGTCACCGCACTTTCGTGTGATTTTAGAATCCCTACTAGCTTCGCCAAGGAGTAAGCTTTGAATTGTTCATGAGATTTTACTGTAGACCCCACCTCCATCCATTCAGTCCTTAGGCCATTCATGAATGTGACCTTTTTGCTTAATTATCTTCCTTTCTATGTCATGCTTTATCATTTTGCTGAGAAGATGATTGAAATGATCAAAGGCTTGAATGAGCTTCTCTTCCAGTTTTTGCTTGAAGTCTCCAAACTCTGAAAGCAATAAAGTTTGGATAGAATGCTCAAGATCCACATCAGTTGAATATAACTCCTTCAGTCTATCCCATATCTCTTTTTCTGTCGTGCATGAACTGACCAACCAGAATGTGTTAGATTGTAGGGCGAATCTGATCATTCTTAGTGCTTTAATGTTGCTCACAAGCTTTTCCTTTTCATCTTGAGGAACATCCTTTACATCAACCATGAGTTGGTTGTTCTCCTTTTGCGTCTTGATTGTTCTGTTTGTTCCAGAGTGAACAAATGGACCTACAATGTTCGCTTCCCAGATTAAGTATCCATTATCTTCTGAACCAATCACATAGTCTTCAAAATGATGCGTCCAAACTTCATAATCTTGAGTATACAGGATAGGAATTCTGGTGGTTGATTAGATACTGTTGGAGATGTTGATTGGTTTCGTTTGTGAATCTTCAAGAGACATGATGATTTTGTTTTAAAACCTGCTCAGGATCAAACTAGTAAACAAAGTTAAGGTAAGATCGAAGTCTAAGAACTGCATCAATGAAGGATGACGGTTCTAGCAGAAAATGATAATAACGGAAAACCCTAAAACCTTCTTCAACAGAAGAGATGCATATAGATTACACGTTCTCCTGCTCTAATACCAATTGATAGGATTAAAACTCTTTAGATCGATTAGATCTTTGACAGGTAAAACAATAAGACAAACAAATTCTTGAACACAATGAATCAAACGTATGTCGAATGATTAAAATATAGTCAGACCTCAGAAGAGCTCGATTAAGAACATCTACTGTAGAGATGTGCTAGGGTTTACAGTACAATCAATAAGATGATAATGAAAGCATTAATGGCAAGGATGCTTGCATGCACCTTATATACTAAACCCTAGAAAGATAAACACGGTTGGACAGGCCCAAACCGAGAGTACATAATGGACCGAACTATCATGGCCCAATGACGCAACTCCTTAGACTCAACACTATCATTTATAATAAAAGATAAAGTTCCATTGGATTTAATTATACGATTAATTAAAAGACAAAATATTAGAACTCATGTAATTTATTTGTTGACTTTTTAGTTACCAGAATTAAAAGATATATAATCCATAAATGTGTATATATAGTAAAATACTATTTATATTTATAACACTAAGCATTCTCGCATGTTTCTTAGTGTGCATTGTTAGTCTTAACCATGACTAGTCTAATACATTTTATTTCTATAAGGGAGGTTTAAGGTACGTCTCTATGATTCCTAATGAGGTTGGCTTTTAAGTGGCATTCATTGCTCGCTACCCTCATAGCCTTCTTACGTTTGAAGTGGAGTTATCGAAAAGGTTTGATACAACAATTTTGCAAAATTAAAAGTATTAAATTAATAAAGCAATAAGAAAATCCCATTTTATATTAATAAGGTAACTCTTATGCTTCCCATGGAAGCTATGCCTTGTCGCATATTCTTCTTGGCGTTATGTGTGGATGGTTTACCTACACATCAAATAAAAATATTATCTATGTAAGGTATATTGTAGTCCCTATTCTTAAGTTTTACATGAGCCAAAAATCATGTAGCTTCGCGTGGTCAATTCACCATTTCGATTCATGATCCTCGGCTAATCCATTCATGAATGCTAAATGAGCATAAGAAGATATTAAATGTTATTGACATAGTGTCAATACATCTCAAAATATTTAGGAATCTCATAGAGATTGAGATTAAAAACTGTTTGTCTACTTAAATAGTTTCTTGGTGTGATTTTCGGCTAATCCACTTCACATCATAGAATGTATCAAATATAAAAATATTGTACCTTAGCATTAAAAAAGAGAATGTATCAAATATACTTACTACATCGGTAGCATTGATTTTATATGGAATTCCATTAATATAGGAATTGACTACGGAAACTGTTGAATCTATGTGTCCAAGAATTATTATTGAGTTACATTGCTAATAATATATGATCCTATACGGTCACACCTTTATCAAGTTCTCACATTTTGTATATTTATTAATAATATGATTATTAATAAATAATATCAATTCTTGTATTTTAATTAGAGAATAATTATTGTTTTCTGAAAATAATAATTATAATAGAGTATAACTAGTTATTATTTCATATAGTATGAATTAATAAGACATGCACAACCTTTTGGACTAGTTGAATCCATTTGTCTTTTACCTAAAGACAAAGTTTATACTTTATAAACTTTGAGTTTATAAAAATTAAAGAATTATCCTTCTTTAAAGAGGCATGGCCAAAATTATTATTATAAAAAGAGAGGTTGCTTCTTAACTTTCTTTTTATGTCCCTCATGCTTCTAAAAGGCTACCAATACTTTATGTTATTATAAAATAAAGGTATGGCTTGCATGGGAGCATAAAAGGAAGGTTTTTTCATGACTTTTGACTAGTTTTTCTTCTCTTCCCTCTTATGAGCGAAAATTCTTCTCTTCCTACACCTTTCTCTCTTTAGAAGCTACTTTGGTGAATTATAAGCTCCATTGAGTTGTCTCCTTTAGTGCTTATTTGAGTTAAGTACTTCAGGGCTTAAGATACTCAAGAATACAAGAAGGACCTCGCATTCCAAGTGCCTTAATCTTCATGGTGGATACTTGTAGAGAAAATCATACTCTTTGATTTTTCTATCTTCATCAGTACGCTAAAACCAAGTGGGTTCAAAGACTTCAAAGGTTATCATTCTAAAACACTCTTTGGTTGTTTTATTTCATTCTAACCTCTATAAATGGATCCTTGATGGTTTGGTTTTGTTATAAATTAAAAATAAAATTGTTATTTTTAGAGACTTTGCTCTCGGATTTGATGAAAAGCTTACTTATATTTTGTATCAAAACACATTCGTGATATCAGAGCCATCTTTTATATATAAGAACGATCTTTTATGTTTGACAATCTTTGGTTTTTGGAAAACAAGCATGGATTTCTTTTTGTTAAGAGAAATCCATATTTGTCTACTTTGGCAACTTCTTGGTTAAAATTGTTTATTTTTATATATAACCGTTTTTTATGCATTTTGGTTATATAAAAGTTGTCTTAGAAAAAACAAAGTGTTGTTTGTTATCATATTTGATATGTGTATTATGTGCATAAACTGGCCATGGACCATTGTGTTTGTTGTGTTGGCTGTTTTCTAAAAATGGTTTTAGCATTTATTTATTCATATGACATGTAATAAATTTAATAGATTATTTTTCTTGTTTTATTTTGTAAAGTAATAGATTAATTTTTAGAAATAATTTATTTGTAAAAATGTAACAAGAAATGAATATGGAGCCATTTTTTGAAGACCAAAATGTGATTTTCGACCTTAAAAAGTGTACAACAATGTTAGTCACAGTTTTTTAAAGAGTGTAGCTAAAGTTGTCACCGATGGCTGTTGCAAAAGGGTTGTTGCTCCTGATGCAACACTTTATGCAACCTTTTCTGAAAAGTGTTGCATGGCTGAATTATTTACCTTTCAAGAAGCTTTTGTACCTTTTCAAGCAATGGATGTTTCTGTTGGTGGGAGCTTCAACAACATCATTACAAGAGTATTTTGGTCCTTTAAATGTCCCTTATCAATGAACATGGCATTTTGTGTTGGCTCACAAAATTTCACTAGAATTGGTTGGTTTATACACATATATTTTAATGCATGTTTGTAATGTTTATTTTATGTTCTTGGATGTTATGTTTGATGTATAAAAATTGTTTTTACATGTTAAATAACAATTTATTATAATATAATATCACTTGGAGTTTGAATAAAAAATATTTAAAATATAACATAAAATGTTTATAAATGAATATTTATAAAAATATTTTTACCAGTTACCGGTTAAAAATCAATTTTTTGTTGATAAAAGTTTTTTTGTAAAACTTATAAATACGCGACTTTTAATATTTAAAACGGTTTAGAAGGTGTTGAAACATTATATAAACTCTATTAAAAAGACTAAAATCCGTTTATAAAGTTATAACGACAAATAATTAAACTAGTGATTATTTTTTGCGTCGAAACTTAATATATGATATTGGTGTTTTAAACGTAAAATAACATGTTGATATTAAGTTTTATGCATGCCAAATGAGATTTAAAACATAAGTATCTCATCCAAGTTTTGGTTTATCAAAAAATAATTTTTTATCAAAAGATACATAAAATTGAGTTTAAAAAATAAAATGAGTTTATTTTACAAATTCATGAAGTCATAAGATTTTGGTTATTAAAAGGAGATTTAAAATTCTAATTTTAGAACTCATCCAAAACTCCAAGTCTTATCTATAAAATGAAATTTTTTGAGACTTTTACCGGTTCTTAAAACCGATCTACGACTAAACATTATAATACTGGATTTTAGTTTATGTGTTGAACACGACTTGTAACACCCGAAATTCAGAAGGCTAGTTAAGGAAAGAATATCTTCAATTATGAGGCCAACTCGTCGAGTTCAAGGGTGAGAACTCGACGTGTTGGAATAATTGGGCACGTGGGAATTTAAAGACCAACTCGACGAGTTTGGGAGAACCAACTCGATGAGTTGGACAGGGTTTAGGAAACCCTAGATCTGGGATTTTGCACCCTATTTAAACACCTTATGCTTTAGGGTTTGGCCTCATTTCCTACCTCCATTGTCCTAACCCTATATCTCAAAACCCAAATATTATTATGAGTGAGTGTAGTCCATTTTGAGTGTTCTTGTGGGTGTTTGAAGCTCTTGGAAGGAAGGGAAGTTTGAAGGAACAAGGAAGAGTTGTTAGATCCAGAAACCTCACTCGATTTTCGTCACTTTCTGGTAATCAAGTCTCAAACTTGACTAACAGTTTATTAGATCTGCTTCTTAGCACCTTCTTGCGTGTTTTTGGTCCAAATGATATGGTCCTTGGGATTTGGACGTCCCAAACGGAAAACACTTCACATCTAGAGTCTTGAAGGACTTTCATGGCATAAAGGTTCCAACTTTATGGCCTTGAAAGTTACATGCAACCTGTAAGTCATCATTTTAGTCTTCTAATGGCCATGCATTTAGAGAAAGCTGAGAACTTTACGATATATTTTGGTTCTTATGGTCAAGATCTATGACCTCACGGTCTACCTTGTAGTTTTGGTGGTTTTGGATTAAGATCTTGGCCCTTTTTGGGTTAGGGTTTGAGCGTATTCTCTTTAGGAAGGGATTAATGGATAAAGTTGGAAACTTTACCCTTCTAAAAGGTATTTCCAGTCTAGATCTAGAGTATTGGGTTCAAATCTGAAGAATAAAGGCTTAATGAATTAAGAAGGAGTGAACAGACTGAAGAACTCGACGAGTTTACAAAGGAAATTAGCGAGTTGATGTGAGTATGACCCAATTCTATTAAAAAGGAAAGAACTCGATGAGTTGTCATGGTTTTATAGTTTGGGCCTCGATGGGTCGGGGGTGAAACGATCGTTTCATCCAATTAAGAATTATGGATCATGGTTTGGGACCCAATTGCTAATTGGGTGATATTTTTGGTATTGATAATTCAGGAAGTTGTCAGAGCAGCAGCTAATGATCTTTGCAATGAGGTTCAACATTCGAGGTGAGTCTCCTCACCGTTTGTATGGGTCGAAGGCACCAATACGGCCCATTGGGTTTATGTATGGTAGGAAGACACGGGGGTTAACCCTAGGCATTATGTATGAAAGACCAGGAGGCGGCTCCTGGCACACTGTATGTTATGATGTATTGTAGGAAGACCTGGGGGTAAGCCCTAGGCATTATGTACGCAAGACTAGGAGGTGGATCTTGGCACACTATATGCTAGTTAACTAAGTAGTGTAGTATGTATGTTATTTTCCTTTGTGATGCTTGCATGAAGGCCAGGAGGTGGTTGTTGGCACTTGTTTGAAAGACCCAGGGGGTGGCCCTCGGCTTGGAAAGTAAGACAATGTGGCAGCATGTGGCATAATGGCAATATTATGTTGGACACATAGCATCTTTATTGATTATAATATCTGTATGATATCTATGACTCATGCTTATGTATGGCATTATCCGGTCGAAAGAGACAAAAGGGGTAGGCCAGCACCCATAGGCAATATGTTATTGTATTGTATGTGGTATTTGGGGAACTCACTAAGCTTCGTTCTTAGGGTTTTCAGTTTTGGTTTTAGGTACCTCCAGTTTTCAAATAAAGGAGCTTGGGACGATCGCAGTGCACACGCTTAAGTTTTCCGTAATATGTGATTTCTGGGAATGAACTCTGATAAATATTTTATTTGAAATGCTTTTAAATGTGTTAATCAAGTTACAAATGTGTTTTAGTTATATTAAAAATGTTTTTTACATGAATTTTGGTATGTTACAAATTGGTATCAGAGCCTTGGTTTGAGGGATCCGGACATACTTTCGGGTGTGTCTGAACTCAAACTAAGGACTTGGTATAAAATTTTTCAAAAGAAAATCATTTTTATGAAAAGAATATATAAGCAAATAAAGGGGTGTGATGCGTGAAATCGGCCGAGCTCAAGTAAGTGGTTCCTAAAATACCAATATATGTTTGTTAAATGATATGATATGATTATGTGATTCACATCCTAGATTAGAGCTAAGGAACTAGGAGAGATGCCTATGTATGTTTATATGAGCTTGTAGATTTGCATGCTAGAACTGATCAGCCAGTGATAGGATGGCATGTTTAGGTTATGCCTGAGTGTATGAGCCTTCAAATCTCAAGGTAGTACAGATTCCAGATTAGAGGATAGAATGGTTTGATTGAAGTATGTTGGTTAGAATTTCCATTTTCTGAATGCTTCTTGCTTTGTGCTTTGTGCGACTCTTAGCAATGTGACCTAGCTACTAAGTGAATATGTTAAGTCACATGTGGTAAAGGCTGGATAATCTCAGAGTGATGGACTTGGCCCTATTGCGTAGCTCTCATTTGAGTCCAACCTTTCTAGGGTTGAGCCTTTTACTCGAAGGATTATCTGATCTCTGTAGCTTATGGCTATATTCATGAGGTAGCTAGTTGACATTGATGGGAATCCTTTAGCAGCTGAGGACTATGTGAGTTAGGGAACCTAGGAAATCCTAGGATATGTTGTCGTGGGTTAGTAGTATGCTTTAGTGAGTACTAGTATAATGGTTTGTAGAAGTGACTTAGAGGATTCAGGAGGATTGCCGAGGGAACTGTGGATAGGTGTGGAAGGTAGTATTAGTCCCGTACTACTAAAAGCATAGGATCCATACTCGAATTGGTGAGAGTCTTGGAGAATCTAAGAAGCTTATCAAAGGTGGATTCCTGAGTATGTTCTAATTATTGGTTTGTCACTTTTCATTTGGGAGATGAGCTCACATGGAAATGGTTCAGGTTCGGGTTCTCGCTCAGGTGCAAGTGTTGAGCCGATTAGCGAGTAGTTGCGGGAGTTCATCTCATCAGTGATTTCTTTATGTGTTATGGAGATAGTGGATGAGCGCTTGGGCGCGTTCCATGTGGAAATTTTGGCTATCATTTCAGATCGCACACTGACTTTCCGGGAGTTCCGTTCTTGTAGAGCTTCTGTGTTCCATGGGGAGAGCGACCCCATCGTTAGTATGAGATGGTTAGCAGATATGGCTAACGCGTTCAAGACAAGTTTTTACCCCGAGGAGGCAAAGGTCCAATATGCTTCCTCCCTGTTGAAGGATCGGGCACGTGATTGGTGGGAGGAGATCGGTAGTGAGTTGGGTGATGATTTGGCCGACACTATGTCATGGGATGACTTCTCAACCAGGTTCTGAGCTTAGTTTTCACTAGCGATTCAGGTGCAATAGTTGGTGCAAGAGCTCCTAGATCTCCGCCACACTACTGAGACGGTGGCAGAGATCACTGCCAAGTTCCGGGAGAGGGCTATATTAGTATTGCAATATGTAGCAGACAAGGAGATGAAAAAAGTAAGGTGTCATGACATACTGTAGGATGACATCAGGAAATTCGTGAGTATTTTAGGGTGCGAGACCTTGAATGATATGATCTCTAGAGCCCGAGAGCGGGATATTGACTTGGAGCACACCAGGAAGAGGGGGTCAGATAAGGTGCACATATTAGAGGGTCCCGAGAAGAGACCCAAGACTTCCGATCAACATTCGAGAGGCCAGCAGGACCAGAGTCAGTGCAGCACGTGCGGGAAACTACACGATGGCGTTTTTCGTTCTAGGGGTTTGGTGTAACAACCATAAAAATCAAGCCAATTTAAAACCTTTTCACCCAACTAAAACCATTAATTATTACAAAGTGTTTTCAAAATATTTTTAAACATCAGAGTATCCCAGAAAGTCCTGATCGTAAAACAAGAGGAGGTGTACGATCTCGCCTTCGCCTTCCCGCGATCATCTGTAGTACCTTAAACAAAATCCAAAACCGTAAGCCTAATGCTTAGTGAGTTCCCCTAAAATACCCATATACACAACAATATACATATAATGACAAAACAGCATACTATGGGTCCAATCAACCATCGGGTTGGAATACCCTAGGCCCTCAACCGTTGGGTTAGAATGCCAACATACTATGGGTCCAGTTATCCTCAGGATGGAATACCCCATGCCCACAACCATCAGGTTGGAATGTCCAATACTACGAGTCCAATCATCCTCGGGATGCAATATTCACGGCCCACAACCATCGGGTCGGAATGCCCTGGTCTGTTGGCTCTTGCACAAAGCAGATAAGCCTCAACCACCAATCAAACATTTGCACATATATTAGATAATCATATAATAGTCTATAGACAGACACAGCGATCTAAAAGATCATAACAGCATAATAACATCCTATCTACGAGGATACCGATCTAACGGATAATATTAGTATAACATCATACTATCTACCAGGATATTGATCTAACATATCATAACATCATAATAGCATCATATATACCAGGATAGTGATCCAATAGATCATACTAGCATAACATATCAGGATAACAATCCAAAAGGGTCGGCCTTGGTGCCTTAGGCCCTTGAGTATGGTGAGGAAAACTCACCTCATAACTGTCGAACTGTAGTGATAAGATCAAACTCTCGAATCACAGCCATGAACTCCACCACTGATATTCACCATAGAACCACTTCCATAAATTCCCAATTTACTAAAATACCCCCAGAAGTCAAACTAGTCAACCCTTGGTCAAAGTCAAAGTCAACGGTCAAGGTCAACAGTCCATGTTAACCCAAATCGTTGAGTGCAGTTCACTAACTCGTCAAGTCCTTCCAGAACTCAAGAAATCATGAAAACCCTAGTTGACTCGTCGAGTTTCCAGACAACTCATCGAGTCCATGCTTGTTCAAAAGTCAGGAAAACCCTAACTGACTCGTCGAGTAATCTTATTAACTCACTGAGTCCATGCAGAAGCCAACAACGGTCAATCTTCATCGGACTCATCGAGTTGGTTATGCAAATCATCGAGTCCCTTCATTCCATTTCCCATTCAGAAGTTTTTAAGCTACTCCAAAGCTCTAACTTGTAGATCTAGCTTCCTAAGGCACAGATTCCACGTAAAGTTGCAAACTTTACATGCATGTAAGGTCTTAAAGGCTTAGAATACCAAAACCAAGTCTTAGAATGAGGTTTAGGGCATGGTGAGGGTTAATACTAGATCAAGTTAATAGCTTTATGAATTTGGGACCTAAAGGAGTCCAGATTTGAGACCATATCTTCTGGACAAGTTCAAATTCAAGAATTACCCTATTTTGCCCCAAAAAAGACCATATTCATGCATGAGAGAAGATCTAAGAAAATGAAAGCCAAGGTAAAGACTTTTTACCTTTAAATGAATGCCAAAATGAATTAGATGTTGGATCTACAGGCTCCTTCTCGTTGCAAGCTTTAAATCTTCAAATCTCTTCAATAAATGCACCAAAACACACTCTCTTAGCCTCACACACTCAAAAATCGAGAGTTAGGTTCTTGGGTTTGTTTCCGGAAGATAGGCTGGTTAGGAAGGATGGGGAGAGGAGTTAAGGTTCTTTAAATAGGGTACAAACCCTAAAAATTAGATTTTTCATTAGCAGCTCCTACTCGTCGAGTCAGGGCACTCCGACTCGTCGTGTAGGTCCAATAATCAACGCGGGCTAACCCGCCTTTACACGACGAGTTGGGGCAACCAAATTGTTGAGTATGTCCTTAAACATGTACATAATGCTTTAAAACTTATACCTAGGAGTCGGGGTGTTACAATTTTCCCCCACTTCAACTAGACTTCGTCCTCGAAGTCTGCTACGGCAAACAAATCTGCGTAGTGCTCCAGCATCTCTGCCTCTGGCTCCCATGTCCACTCGGATCCCCTCCTGTGCTCCCACTGTACCTTTACCAAAGGTACCTCCTTATTTCATAGAACCTTTACCTTCCTCTCAAGAACGATCACTGGCCTCTCCACGTAATTCAGGTGCTTGTCGACCTGTATATCGTCTAATGATACCACATCCCTCTCATCTGCTATGCATTTTCGCAAGTATGACACATGGAAAGTGATATGTACCTGACTAAGCTCTTTTGGGAGATCCAGTCTATATGCCACCTTTCCAACCCTGGCAATGATCCTAAATGGCCCAATGTATCGGGGACACAATCTCAAATCGGTGCTTTTCAGCGTAACTCTTCTTCCTACTTTGAGCAGTATGTAGCCGCTATCTGATATGTTGAATCCTTTTTGTAGTCTGTAGGACTACCTCTGTTTGTCGCATCACCCTGTGGCCGATCTCACCCCAATAGACTGGGGCGCGACATCTTCGTCCATACAACGACTCATATGGTGGGGCACCAATACTGGAATGAAATTTGTTGTTGTAGGAGAACTCTACAAGGGTTAGGTAGGAGTCCTAACTACCACCGAAGTCAATAACGCAGGCTCTCAGCATATCATTGAGAGTGTGTATGGTCCGCTCATAATGGTCGTCCGTCTGCGGGTGATAGGTTGTACTGAAGTACCGCCGTGTGCCCAGTTCCTCGTGGAACTTCTGCCAGAAATGGGAGGTGAACTGAACATCGCGCTCTAAGACAATAGAGACTGGCACCCCATGGCGAGAAACGATCTTGCGAATATACAAGTTGGCCAGTTTCTCGGCTGATGAACTCTCCCATGTAGCTAAGAAGTGGGCGCTTTTGGTCAATCGATCCACGATGACCCAAATATCGTCGAAGCCCTTCGCCGTCCTCGATAGCTTCTTGATAAAATACACTATGATCTATTCCCACTTCTATATGGGAATCTCTAGGGGCTTCAGCTGGCTGTGTGGCCTCTGGTGCTCGACCTTGACCATCCTGCAGGTCAACTACCTCTCCACGTACCAAGCGATTTATCGCTTCACGCACGACCACCAATAACTTAATCGCAAATATAGGAACATATTGGTGGCCCCCGGGTGAATAGAGAAGTGAGACTTATGAGCCTTCTCTAGAACAACCTGTCTGACCCCACCAGACATTGGGAACCAGACCCTACCGCAACGGGTCAACAATCCCCAGCTATCATGCACAAACCGGGTGTTCTCACCCCTAATCCGCTCAAACTTCAAATTCTCCTACCGCATACCCCCAGCCTGAGCTTCCCTGATCAAACTCACTAGTGCAGAAGCCACTGATATCCACATACATGTTACCGGAGTAAAAGATCCAACTGGCTTGCGGCTCAGAGCATCCGCAACCACATTCGCTTTACTTGGGTGGTAAAGGATCTCACATTCGTAGTCCTTGGCTACATCCAGCCACATGCACTGTGTCATGTTCAGGTTTGGCTGATCCATCATGTGTCTCGGGCTCTTATGGTCCGTGTATATGGTACAGCAGACCCCATATAGGTAATGTCTCCAAATATTGAGAGTGAATACGACAGCTCCCAGCTCCAGATCGTGAGTATGGTATCTCGTCTCATGCGACTTCAATTACCCAGATGCGTAGGCTGTCACCCGTCCTCTCTACATGAGGACCGCTCCCAGTCCCGTGATGGATACATCATAGAACATCATAAACTCCTTAAATCCCTCTAGGAGAGTCAAGACTGGAGCCTCACAAAGTCGCTATTGGAGGTTCTCAAAGGCCCTCTTCTACTCAGTGCCCTACCGGAAATCCACCCATTTCCTTGCCAGACGAGTGATAGGTACTGCAATCTTGGAGAAATCATGTATGAATCTCTGGTAGTACCTAGCCAATCCCAAGAAACTTATGATATCCGAGGGAGATTTCGGAACCTCCCACTACATAACCACCTCGATTTTGGCCGGATCGACCAAAATCCCCTCCGGGTTAACGAGGTGTCCAAGGAATTGAACCTCTCATAACAAAAACTTGCACTTTGAGAACTTGGCATAGAGCCGTTCTCGTCTCAAAAATTCCAATAGCTCCCATAAAGGCTCCTCATGCTGCTCTCGGGTCTTGGAGTACACCAAGATATCGTCTATGAATACGATGACCGAGGGATCGAGCATCAGTATGCAGACGAGATTCATAAGGTCCATAAATATTGTCCGAGCATTAGTGAGCCCAAACGGCATAACCACGAACTCGCGGTATTCTCCACGTCCTCCCCTCTAACCCTATCCTGATGGTACCCGGACTTAAGACTACCTTGGAGAACCAAGATGCTCCCTGCAACTAATCTAAAAGATCATCTATCCTTGGGAGTGGATAACAGTTCTTTACCGTCAACTTGTTTAACTCCCGGTAGTAAATGCACATTCGGTGTGAACCATCCTTCTTCCTGACGAAGAGGATCGGCGCTCCCTGTGGAGAACTGCTTGGACAAATGAACTGCTTGCCCAGCAGTTCCTATAGCTGTGATGGCAGCTCCTGCATCTCTGGTGGTGCAAACGGTACGATGCCTTGGCGATAGGGGTCGCACCTGGCACTAGGTCGATCCTAAACACAACCTGCCTCTCCGAAGGCACTCCAGCTAACTCCTCTAGGAACACGTCAGCAAACTCCCGGACTATTGGAACCTCTAAAACTGAAATCTGATCCTGACTCGCGTATCCACCACATACACAAGATAACCTGCACACCCGTGTTGAATGTAATGTCGAGCCCTGGCGGTTGAACAAAACCCTTATCCTAATCTAGTGCCCTCACCATAGACAATCAGTATCCCCCACTTGGGGTTCGAACTACCACTCGCGGACTCTTATAATGGATCATGGCACCGAAGCGACTAAGCCAATACATAGACACAATCACAGACACATCCCTATGGGAATCGAAATCAAGTCTATTAGGAAAGTTACCCCGAAGATCTCCAACACGCATCCTCGATAAACTGAAGAAGCGGAAACCCGATGTTCGTTGGCGGTGGAGACTCGCAACGGACACTCTAGCTCTCCTACTACCAAACCGAACCCTTATTGAATGATTGGGAGACAAACAACGGACTAGCCCCCGAGTCAAATAATACCAAAGCAGGTAAGGAGTTCACTAAAAACGTACCTAATCAAAGGTACAAACATATAAGCATAAAGCAGATATAATCAGTAAGATAAGGGATAGAAACATACCAGCAACCACGTCTGGTGCTACCTTGGCCGCCTCTGCCGTAAGTTGGAAGGCGCGTCCCTGAGCCCTCAGGGGCACTGCTTTACCCTGACTCCCATCAGTAATCCTCAATGTAGTCGGCGCTAGAGCCTTCCCCGGTTTGGCGACTAGTAGGGGACGTTGGGCCTTCACATGGCCCACTTGCTCAT
Organism: Lactuca serriola; assembly: GCF_051521515.1. Taxonomy (NCBI): domain Eukaryota; kingdom Viridiplantae; phylum Streptophyta; class Magnoliopsida; order Asterales; family Asteraceae; genus Lactuca; species Lactuca serriola. The sequence goes on from NC_136410.1 coordinate 189,867,926, forward strand.
AATGGTAACAAATTCTGACTCCGGGAGCTAGAGTCTGCTGCCTGTAATCCGTGGCAAGATGGCCTTGGTTTCCATATTTGTGGCACCTGCTCCCCGATCGGCAAACCCCAAAATGAGCCTTCCTGCACTTCCCACAAGTGCGGCCCGGCTGTCCTCCAAACCTAGCATCATCGGTCTTAGACCGCTTCGGCACTGGATGTGATTGCTTCGGGGCCTACCTCTACTCCCGTAATTGAAACTCAATCTCCAGCTCACACACCCTAGTGGCCTCCTGTAACTTCAGCAGTGTATCACATCCTTGTGTAGCAACCAACTGATGGATATCAGTCTTGAGCATGCTCAGATAACGTGCCATCCAAGCCTGCTTAGAAGCAAACTCTAGGCAAAACATCACCCTCTCAATGAACATGCGGGTGATCTCTGTCACCAACTCCATACCCTGTCTCAGATCAAAAAACTCTTGTGACAGCCGCTTGCGCTCGACCCGTGGAATGTAGCGAGCGTGGAACATCTCCCTAAACTGCTCCCAAGTAACTGCAGCTCTCTGATCATCCGTATACGACCCATTCATCAACCTCCGCTAGTCCTTTGCCCCAGACCTCAGCATGTTTAGGGCACACCTGACATTCTGGTTAGCAGGACATAAGCACGTGAAGAAACAACCCTCCACGTTAGACAGCCACCTCATGGCTATGATCGAATCCTGAGTCCCATCAAAAGTCGGGGGCTTCGTGTTATCGAAGTCCCAGAGCTAAAAGCCCCGACTGGCTCCTCCAGATGCCGTTGTTATAGCTGTTGTAGCTGTTGCGATAGTCATCTCAACAAGAGTTGCATATGTTTCATCAAAATACTCCATCATGGCGGTCTTAATAGACCCAAACATCTTTGGAATCTGAGCCGGGACAATCTCGACCACCTCCTTGCAGATGATCTCCCTGACACGATCCTCTGTCAACAATGGCCCACCCTGGCCGATAGTCTCAGGCGCTGTCGGGGCATCCTTACCGCCCTGCCCTGATCTTGATCCGGATCCAGTCATTAAACGCATCGTAACCACAACACTGAAAGTACAACATGAAGATATCAGATAATCCGCATAAATAATAGGGAGCCAAATCCCAACTAAACCCTAAGGGTTGTGACTTTCTTGCTACATGTATCGGTCTTGTGATTTCAGTAGTACGGGCCCATATTACCTTCCACACCTACCCATATTTGTCTCAAGTATCATCATAACACCCTAAAAATATACATATGCGTGGTGATCGTTCAATCCTCACTCCTAGAGGAAGGCTAACTATCTCATAATTGGCCTACTGACCCTGCATAACTCAACCATCCATGAAACTTCCACCAACCCTGCAACACTAGTGTATGCTAGCCATACATAATGTTGGACCCTATAGACATTCGAATACTCGGTCCTACTCTAAGCCCATAACCAGACAAGGAACAGGAAATAAAGCTAAATCAAATATTCATAAGCTATAAGATCTTAATTATGTACAACCTATGATGCATACACTGAGCAACTACAATAATGATGTCAATTTCATATAAGGAAAACCCTAGGCTATCAGACATCATATAATCAGGCAACTCTATCATGAAATTCCTGAAGATCCCTAGCCTAGTACTAGCATGTTGTTCTAACATATCTCAATATCAAATAACTGCATGGTATTTTGGGGTCTACTTACACTCTGCATCCACCTTTAATTATTTCGAAAACCTTTTGATAACCACTTTGAAATCATTTCCTTAGTTTGAGACTGGATTCACACGAGTGTTCCTCCAATTCACCGAAACTAAGGCTCTGATACCAACTTGTAACACCCATCTGTAGTACCTGAAACAAAATCCGAAACTATAAGCCCAAAGCTTAGTGAGTTCCCCCAAAATACCCACACAGACAACAATATACATATAATCACAAAACAACATACTATGGTTCCAATCAACCATCAGGTTGGAATACCCCAGGCCCTCAACCTTCGGGTTGGAATGCCAACATACTATGGGTCCATTCATCCTCGGGATGGAATACCCCAGGCCCAGAACCATTGGGTGGAATGCCCAATACGACGAGTCCAATCATCCTTAGGATGGAATACTCACGACCCACAACCGTCAGGTTGGAATGCCGAGGTCTGTTGGCTCTCACACAAAGCAGATAAGCGTCAACCACCAATCAAACATGTACATATATATCAGATAATTACATAACAGTCTATAGACAAACAAACCGATCTAACTGATCATAACAACATAATAACATCATATCTACCAGGATACCGATCTAACAGATCATACTAGCATAACATCCTCCTATCTACGAGGATACTGATCTAGCAGATCATAAGAGCATAATACCATCCTATCTACCATCCAACAGATCATACTAGCATAACATATTAGTATAACAATCCAAAAGGGCCAAACTTGGTGCCTTACACCCTTGAGTATAGTGAGGGGTTAATACTAGATAAAGTTAATAGCTTTCTGAATTTGGGACCTAGAGGAGTCCAGATCTGAGACCATATCTTATGGACAAGTTCAAATCTGAGAATTACCCCCATTTTGCCCCCCAAAAGAGCATATTCGTGCATGAGAGAAGATCTAAGAAAAGGAAAGCCAAGGTAAAGACTTTTTACCTTCTAATGAATGCTAAAATGAAGTAGATGTTGGATCTACAGGATCCTTCTCGTCCCAAGCTTCTAAATCTTCAAATATCTTTAAGAAATGCACCAAAACACACTCTTTAAGCCTCACTCACTAAAAACTAGAGAGTTAGCTTGCTAGGGTTTGTTTTTGGATGATAGGTTGGTAAGGGAAGCTGGGGAGAGGAGTTAAAGTTCTTTAAATAGGGTGCAAACCCTAAAAATTAGGGTTTTCATAAGCAGCTCCTACTCGTCGAGTCAGGGCACTCCGACTCATCGAGTAGGTCCAATAATCCATATGGGCTAACCCACCTCTACAGGACGATTTGGGGCAACCAACTTGTCGAGTAGGTCCATAAACATGTACATGATGCTTTAAAACTTATACCTGGGAGTCAGTGTGTTACATTTTGGTTGCTACAAGTATGGCAGTGGTGGTCACGTCAGCAGGGATTGCCCTCATGGGAAAGCCCGTTATGTTTTCAGTGTGATTGTGTGGGCCACAAGAAGGTTGATTGTCCGATGTTAAGGGGAGGAGCAGTGTGCGTGCCTTCTCTGGCTTTTGTGAGGATCACCGATGGATGGGAAGGTACGGTAGGAGCCCCAACAGGGAGGAAGCTGTTAATGGGTAAAGTTGGAAACTTTACCCTTAAAATGACATTTTCAGTGTGTAGAAGAATTATGGAGTCCAGACCTGAAGGATAAGAGCTTAATCTATTAAGATGGCTCAACAGATTAAAGAACTCGTCGAGTCCAAAGAGGAACTTGACGAGTTGGGTTGAAATAACCAATCCTGTAAAATGGAATACTCGATGAGTTCAAGGATGACCCGACGAGTAGAATGGGAATGTCTGATACCATAAATAGGAGGAACTCGACAAGTTGTGAAAGAACTCGATGAGTTGGATCGCGAGTTCAAAGTTTTCGGATTTATGGAGCTCGACGAGTTAATGGGTCAACTGGGCAAGTTGAGTCTGTTGGAATAGTGTCTAAGGTTGCAACTATATTAGACAAGTATATGACCCGGTTGTGCATGGTCCTTTTGGGTTGCCTTCACCATAGCAACTTGATAGGATGATTTATTAAGAGAAAATAAATATTATTAGTATATTATGGGAATAATATAAAGAATAATAATATTGTTATTTGATTAATATAAGTCATAAATTAATTGGAATTAATTTGGTGATTTAAAGAGATTAATTAAATAAGTGGGTATAAACTGTCAATTGTTTGATAGTTAAACTTTAGACTGTAAATCCATATAGATATGTATTGGACGGATTCTAGAAGCTAAGGATTGCTTTAAATCGTACAAGGGGTTATCTAAGGAATGGATTTGGATAGCCTTAAGAGAATATTATCCAATTAGGGTTTAGGTTGTAACCCTTAAGGAGTCTACAAGTATAAATAGACCCTATGGCAAAGGGAAATCGGCACTTCATCTAAAGTAAGAAAACCTGACCGATTTCCTCCCCTCTCCTCTCTCCCAAATCATCCTCCTTACTATTTGGTGTTTGTAAGCCATTAGAGGAGTGACAATTGTGACTCTAGAGCTCCAAGACAACAAGGTCAAACAAGAGATTCAAAGGTATGATTCTAGATCTGTTTTAACATTGTTCTTATACCTAAATAGTCATTAGAAGTCTTGGATTCAAAGCATGTTTAATTAGAAAGCCTAGATCCAAGCATTAGGGTTTTTCATGCGTACATAGGAAAGTTCTTATGGCTAAAACCCATCAGTGGTATCAGAGCCTAGCTTGGTTTTCATTAAATTGTTGCTTATTTGTTTGAAACTTGTTTGCAAAATTCGAATTTTGGGTTTCTGAGTCGTAAACTCGACGAGTCCCATGGTGGACACGACGAGTTGGCCTAACTCGACGAGTCCAGTTGGGAACTCGACGAGTTCAAGCGTCAGGAAAGGCCAGATTTGGGATTTTTCCATACTTATCTTATGGAAACTTACCTTTATCATATGAGATCAATCCTAATCCGATTTTTTGATATATATGACTATTATCTTGATCTAATTAAATATATTTATCAACTAATAAAATATTTAATTTCCTTATATGATAATTAATTAATTATTTTGATTAATTTGGTAATTATCTTGCAAGAAATCTTGAATAAATCAAATATAGATAATTAGGAAATTAATTGTTAATTAAAATTATTTGTTATTTGATCCTCCATGTTTTAAATGTTTAAAACTTGTCCTCAAGCTTTGAAATTTATATTTTGTGATTAAAGGTTTTAATTTAGACAATTTAAATTTCAAACCCTAGATTTTAAAATGTTTAAAATACAACCCTATACTAATATAATATTACAAGAATAATATGTATATATGTATAACTAAAATGCTAGTCTTACCGTTAGTAGGCCTCATTCACGAAGCTGATCTATAAGGTGGGTATAAGGTTGCGGCCTATAAAATGGCGCTTAATGGGTGTACACTCACACCCACCGCTTGCTTGATCGGTGGAGGGTCGTTAGCCGAACGGGTAGGATAGGGCAACCTCATCCTCTCATTAAAAGTATAATAAGTAATACAAAGTAACTACACATATTTTAAAATTTCCCAATCTTAGTTACTTTAGGAAAAGTGAATTGATGCAATCCCATGAAATTACACTTTGCAGCCATGCTAAGAAGTTAGTAGAGCGTGTGTGGTTTACCGGCACACAAATTGGTTCTAAGCAAAGGTGACAAAGGGTGATTCATTGTTTATCATAGTTCGATAGAGCGTGTGTGGTTTACCGACACATCGAATAGGTGATCGTTACAATGAAGGCACCATGTGAATTTGCATGGTAATTCACACCCGCTTTGTGATCCTCGGTATCCCAGTCACAAACAAGAGGGGCATATCGAGATTTAAACATGCCATTGAATAGTTTCAATGAGTCTCATCCGAACCTAGGAATTCTCAATACATTTAGGACTTATAGTTAGTTTTTTGGTGGAGAATTAGTGAATCGTCATTCACTTACCTTCAATTTATTTGCATGTTAGATTACGGCATCCCTTTTCTAGTATGTAAATGTTGTTGTTGGATCATAGCCCTAATTTTTCTTATTGGGTGATAATTAGGGATTCATATTCTAATCTATCTTTTTATTTTCCTATTTGTAGATGTCGAACGCAAACAACGCTGCTGCTAGTTCTTTCACGTTGATGAGCCTTTGCCAAAAGGTCGCCTTCGATGGAACAAACTTTAGCGAATGGATAAGATACATTCGCACCATTGCTCGCTATGAGGATAAGGAGTATGTCCTCGATGAGAAGCTCGAGAAAATCAACCTTGAAATCGCTACTTCGGCTGAAATTACCGCTTTTGAAACTCATGAGCGAGATGCAACGAAGGTACATTGCATCATGATAGCCACCATGAACTCAGAATTCCGAAAGTCCTACGAGGACATGCACCCGTACGAGATGCATCAAGACTTATTGGAGAGATACCACCAAAACGCGAGACAAGAGCGTTATGAGATTTTCACTAACATGATTTCCACTAAGATGGGTCATGGAGAGTCTCTTACCGTGCACCTACAAAAGATGCAAAGGTATGTCGACCGCCTTCGTAAGTTAAATGTTGACTTTGGGGAAGACTTGGCGATCTACATGGTGCGTCACTCTTTGCCTCCGATGTACAATCAATTTAGGATGACCTACCACATGAACAAAGAAGAGGTCACCCTAAGCAAACTCCAAGGTCTCTTGAGGGTCGCTGAGAGCAACTTCAAAGACAAGTCTGTTGCACCAACTCCCAATCCACCCGCTGCTCCTGTCTTGGCTATTGGTCAAGGAAAGGGAAATAAGAGGAAGGCTTCGTCTAAGAACTATCGCAAGGTTAAAGCCCGAGATGGTGCCTCTTCTAGTGGGACCAAAGTCGATCCCGCTAAGCCCTGCCCTAACCCTAAGGAGGCAGAGTGCCACCACTGCCACAAGATAGGACATTGGAAGAGAAGCTGCCCAGAGTACTTGCAAGCCATCAAGGAAGGAAAGATCAAGCCATCCTTCGCAGGTATATACACAATTAAATCTAACGATTCTAATCATGCTATTTCTTGGGTTCTTGATACCAGTTGTGGTTATCACATTTGTTCTAATGTGTAGGGACTAAGAAGAAGTAGGGATGTGGAGCAAGGAAGGATCAATCTAATCATGGGGAACAGAAGATCGTCGCTTGTGACCAAGATTGGAGTGTATTCTTTAGTGCTTAGGAATAATTTATGTTTAGATTTGAACAATTGTTGCTATTCGCCATAAATGGCTAGAAACATCATTTCATTTCATGGTTTGTTTAGACAAGGTTTTAGATTTTCTTTTAATAATGAGAATGGTTCTATTTTGGCTTATCTAAATGGTGTCTTTTACTTTGAAGCTATACCATGTAATGGAATTTATGAAACCGTTATGTTTGTTGATAACTTAGGAAATGATGTTTTGAATGTAGATTCTTCCACTAGTATGGATAAAGCTTCCTTGTGGCATTGTCGTCTTGGACATGTCAACAAGAAACGCATAGCTCAACTCCAAAAGGATGGAGTGTTGGAGTCATTCGACCTTAGGGAAGATGACACGTGCGAGTCTTGGTTACTTGGAAAGATGACTAAATCACCCTTCACGAGTACGTGTGAAAGGGGTGAGGGTCTATTGGACCTAATACATACCGATGTATGTGGACCATTTAGATCAACCACGAAGGATGGGAACCGCTTCTACGTGACTTTTACCGATGACTATAGTAGATATGGGTATATCTATTTAATCAAGCAAAAGTCAGAAACCTTTGAAAAGTTGAAAGAGTTCAAGAATGAAGTGGAGAATCAATTGGGCAGGAAAATCAAGATGCTTCGATCCGATCGAGGAGGAGAGTACCTAAGTCTTGAATTCCATGATTATCTCAAGGAGTGTGGAATAGTTTCACAATTGATGCCACCTAGGACACCACAATTGAATGGTGTGGCAGAGAGGTGTAATCGAACCTTATTGGATATGGTTCGCTCTATGATGAGTCGTGCTTCACTACCTATCTCTTTTTGGGGGTATGCCTTAGAGACTGCCGCCCATATCCTTAACCGAGTCCCTACTAAGAAGGTTGCCAAAACACCTCACGAGATGTGGATAGGGAAAGCTCCCTCGTTGGCACATATCAAGGTTTGGGGTTGCGAGGCTTTCTTAAGACGAGATACCCACGACAAGCTCAAACCTCGAAGTGAGCGATGTATTTTCATCGGCTACCCGCAGACATCCTTTGGATATCTCTTCTATAGACCGAAGGACAATGTTGTCTTTGTTGCAAGGAGAGGAGTTTTCCGAGTGCGAGAACTCAGAGGCCAAGGAGACAGTGGGAGGAAAATAGAGCTTGAAGAAATTCAAGAGTCGATATATGAAGGAACCTCTACCGCTGGCACTCAACCCGAGGAGGAAACTCCGGTTGAACCGATTGACGAGTCCTTACCTCTTAGATGTTCCGATAGAGTTAGATTTCATCCCTAGTTTTATGGTTTTCATATTACTACCGAAGGGGACACTTATATTAGTGATGGTACACTAATATATCTTGATGACCCTAATAGCTATAAGGAAGCCATGGCATGCCCGGAGTCTGCAAAATGGAAAGAGGCAATGGATAGCGAGATCCAATCCATGTATGATAACCAAGTTTGGAATTTGGTTGATTATGTGCCGGGACGTAAGACCGTTGGGTGCAAATGGATCTTCAAGAAGAAGACCGACGTAGATGGAAACGTACACACATATAAAGCGCGATTGGTTGTGAAGGGCTTTACTCAAACTCCCTGAGTTGACTATGATGAGACCTTCTCACCAGTTGCAAAGATAAAATCTATTAGAGTGATGGTAGCAATTGCCACATTTCATGATTATGAGATTTGGCAAATGGATGTCAAGACCGCCTTCCTTAACGGAAAGTTGGCTGAGGATGTTTACATGGCTCAGCCAGAGGGGTTTGTGGACCTGAAGCATCCGAATAGAGTGTGTAAGCTTGAGAAGTCCATTTATGGACTTAAGCAAGCGTCTCGCAGATGGAATCTTTGCTTCTATGAGAAAGTCAAAGAGTTTGGATTTATACGAAGCGAAGATGAATCTTGTGTATATGTCAAAGCCAATGGGAGTATAGTAAGCTTCCTCGTTCTATATGTCGATGACATATTACTCATAGGAAACGACATCCCGACTCTGCAGGAAGTTAAGTCCTGGCTCGAGAAGTGCTTCGCTATGAAAGACCTCAGAGAGGCTTCTTACATTTTGGGAATAAGGATAGTAAGATAAAGAAGTAAGAGACTAATTGGACTTAGTCAGAACACTTACTTGGAGAAGGTACTAAAACGTTTTAGTATGGAAAACTCAAAGAAGGGAGAATTACCGATACAAAGTAATGCCAAATTGAGTAAGACTCAAAGTCCGAGTACCGAAGCTGAAATAGCATAAATGAGCCGAGTACCATACGCTTCCGCAGTTGGCTCAATCATGTACGCTATGACTTGTACTCGTCCTGATGTAGCCTTCGCTTTGAGCATGGTTAGCAGATATCAAGGGAATCATGGCAGAGCACATTGGATTGCGGTGAAGAATATCCTTAAGTACCTTCGGAGGACGAAGGAATGGTTTTTAGTCCTCGGAGGGAGTGATGACTTGAAGGTGCGAGGGTATAGTGACGCCAGCTTTCAGACCGACAGGGACAACTACCGTTCGCAGTTGGGCTGGGTCTTTACCCTAAATGGAGGAGTAGTGACATGGAAAAGTTGCAAGCAGGAAACCGTAGCTGATTCAACGTGCGAATCAGAGTACATTGCAGCGAGCGAAGCGTCGAAGGAGGCAATATGGCTAAAGAACTTCATCGGTGATCTTGGAGTTGTACCTGCCATAAAGGAGCCCATGGAGATTTTCTATGATAACGAAGGAGCGGTTGCCTTGACCAAGGAACCGAGGGATCATGGTAGATCACGACATATCGACAGAAAATATCACTTTATTAGACATCGTGTAGAAGAAGGACAACTCGTAGTGAAGAGGATATCATCAGGAGATAACCCAGTAGATCCGCTTACGAAGGGACTGAGCAGGGTTAAGCACTTGCAGCATGCTAGGAGTATTGGGCTGAAGGATGATATTAGCATAGATTAGATAGTGTTAGAAACGTGTAATAGATAAATGTAATTAACATTTGATGATTAAATAAAGGAGTTTTATTTATGAGTAATGTTACTATCTTATGTTAATTGTTTAACTATTGTTGCACTTTGCATGTTTTGACTTCCAGAATAATTGAGTTTATTAGGAATAATCGAATTGTTCAAATTGTCCACAATCGTTCATATGTTGGAAGTAGATATGAATGAAGATTGTCATGAATTGGTCTGTAGATTGTCTAAATGGTGTTAGACATAGAAAAGGGTTGCTGCAACGTTCATGAGTGCTTATGAACTAGTTTTGAGCATTGGAACAAACCCGTGCTTATTGGAATCACCTTATGGAATATGATATAAAAGGGTGATCGCAAGACGATAATATCATATAGTCTTAAAACCTAGATATATGGTTTGTTATTTGCTAATTGATTGTACATTGATAATGCGAAAACGCATTGGTAACTCAATGTTATAAAACGCATTGTTGTGTATAGTTGATTATTGAATAAGTAAATGCATATAAGTCGAAGTTTATCTGTAACTTTTATCTAAGAAGGTAAAAGCGATATCTCGCCCGCTCGATGATTTGATTTGACTTATGTGTCGGGTCCCGTCAGAACTGAATTGATGTGCTCGATTAAGTTCTATGTCAAATAAATCAGAGATCGAGAAACCTAAATGCTTGACTAATCATTCCATAGAATTGTCAGCATGATATCTAAAGGACAAGATTGATTAGATAAGAGTTTGACAGTGTCTTTGAGAGCTACGATTGCAAACCGAATTGTACTTGTGCATATAGTTACTAGACTTATCCAAGTGGGAGACTGTTGGAATAGTGTCTAAGGCTGCAACTATATTAGACAAGTATTTGACCCGGTTGTGCATGGTCCTTTTGGGTTGCCTTCACCATACCAACTTGATAGGATGATTTATTAAGAGAGAATAAATATTATTAGTATATTATGGGAATAATATAAAGAATAATAATATTGTTATTTGATTAATATAAGTCATAAATTAATTGGAATTAATTTGGTGATTTAAAGAGATTAATTAAATAAGTGGGTATAAACTGTCAATTGGTTGATAGTTAAACTTTAGACTGTAAATCCATATAGATATGTATTGGACGGATTCTAGAAGCTAAGGATTGCTTTAAATCGTCCAAGGGGTTATCTAAGGAATGGATTTGGATAGCCTTAAGAGAAGATTATCCGATTAGGGTTTAGGTTGTAATCCTTAAGGAGTCTACAAGTATAAATAGACCCTATGGCAAAGGGAAATCGGCACTTCATCTAAAGTAAGAAAACCCTGGCCGATTTCCTCCCCTCTCCTCTCTCCCAAATCATCCTCCTTGATATTTGGTGTTTGTAAGCCATTAGAGGAGTGAAAATTGTGACTCTAGAGCTCCAAGACAACAAGGTCAAACAAGAGATTCAAAGGTATGATTCTAGATCTGTTTTAACGTTGTTCTTATACCTAAATAGTCATTAGAAGTCTTGGATTCAAAGCATGTTTAATTAGAAAGCCTAGATCCAAGCATTAGGGTTTTGCATGCGCACATAGGAAAGTTCTTATGGCTAAAACCCATTAGAGTCAACTCGGAATGTTGACTTTGACCAGATGTTGACTTTGACCAGGGTGTTGACTTGACTTTGACTTTGACCAAAGTTGACCCTTAAGGGGTTATGAGCATGAAAAGGGGGTAACTAAAGAAAATGTTTATGTGTTGGAGTTTGAGTGGGGTAGATTCCAGAGCTGAGGACAGTTTAGCTACTTCACATCATTTAAGGTGAGTTACCTTCCAGTAGGACTGGGTCGAAGTCACCAATGTCGGGTCACTAGTATTGATTATAGGTTAGATGATTGTCTTTGTGATAATTATCTAATATGCCACTCTCTGTTATGCTTTACATGCTCGTATGTTATGTTATTATGTGATAGTGGTAGGGGATGAAATAGTCCCCGATTACCGGCTGAAAGAGACCGAAGGGGAGGCTAGCACCTAGATAGGCTAGGCTATATATGATATATATGTTTATGCTAGGGTAATATGTGGTAGTGGTAGGGGTGAAATAGTCCACGGTTACTGGTTGGGAGAGAGACCGAAGGGGAGGTCAGCACCTAGATATGCTAGGCAGTTACCGGTTGAAAGAGACCGAAAGGAGGCCAACACCCAGATATGCTAGGCAGTTACCAGTTGAAAAAGACCAAAGGGGAGGCCAGCACCCATATATGCTAGGCGTTATGTGATTATATGGTAGGTGGTATGATGGGGGAGCTCACTAACCTATGTGCTTACAGTTTTCAGTTTTGGTTCCAGGTACTTCTCCTTCGAAGGGAAAGGAGTCGGCATGACTAGCAGTGCATCACACCACTATTTTCCATACTATGATGCTCTTCAGATTTGTACTCTAACATTATTATAAATTTTTTTGAGACATATGAATTATGGTTTTTTATGATATGGCATAACTCAGTGATGTTTTTTTAATAATCTGTTTTATGAATTATTAAATTAAAAAATGAAGTTTTTAGTCTTGGACTTTGGGATGTTACATGCCATTTGCATACCATGAATTGTTACTGGTCAGTGTAAGGTCATTCCCCATTTACTAGTTCGGGGTGTTCAGCATTGTCTCGACTCGCAATCGAGATCGATTCAGGGACATTATGTGAGAGGTCTGTGGTCAGGGTTCAGTACAATGATTATCACCCTCGTCGGGATTTAGAGGGTTCAGTCATTGTGCTCAGATTGACTTATAGGGTCGTCAAGGGAAGTGGATCTAAGTACGGTATCATTCCAAAGCATCTGCAGTTATCATTATTGTTGATATTCAGAAAGTGTTCATCTAGTCTTCAGAGGTGGTATGGTCTTGTAAGTTCGGCTAGTAATGAATCTCTAGCATTAGTAAGCGCTGGTTATCAGTAGATCGATCATTGGATGGTAGGAGGGATCGGAAATCCTTCCATTTCTCATATGTCGTGGAGAATTAGTCAGATCAAAGTGGGGAAGAACCGTTCGGACACACTGAACAAAAGCCAGTGTGAAAGTAGGATGAGCTCGTACTCCCATCGGGAAAGGAAAGGTGGCCCAAGTGGCTGCCTGAATGGAGGATAGTATGAACGGGAAGTTCGGGAAACTTCCCGACTTTGGGATCACATTGGATTGATTTGTAGCAGACTATAGGGAACCAGGTTGAGGATCCCAGTTAGGGCATGAGTTCAGTGTAGGATGCTATACCGTATGTGTGATTGACTTTAGGTGTCTTTGGATTGGTAATCAGCGATAAGACCATGGTCAGTGGTTGAGTTGGCATGGGAAGGCGTTGTAAGACTGTAGGATAGTCGTAGCCTTCACCAGCAGCCAGATAGCATGGAAAGTGTGGTAAGTCTGCGGGATAGCCGTAGCATTCACCAGTGGCCAGATAGCGTGGAGAATATCGTAAGACTGTGTGGCGGCCCATAGCATTGGTTAGCAAGTAGTGTAGAAGTGTTGTGAAACTGCGGTGTGGCGCTTAGCATTCACTAGTTGGAAGATAGAGCGGATGTGTTGTAAGACTGCGGGGTGGCCCATAACATTCACTAGTTGGCAGATAGAGTAGAAACGATGTAAGACTGTGGGGCGGCCCATAGCATTCATTAGTTAGCCGCTAGTATAGTGGTATAGTAAGACTATGGGGGTGGCCCGTAGCATTCATTAGTGGTCAGTTAGTATAGGAGTGTTGTAAGACTGTGGGGTGGCCCGTAGCATTCACCGGTCCCTATTCCACAGTGAGAAAGTGACATATGTGTGATTCACTCACAGATTCCTTCAGATGATTTAGGCCAGGGTGGGTCAGCCGCAGTTATTAAAGTAGGCCACAATAAGATCATATTCGGAAATGGTAGGTCGTTAGATACTAGGCTTAAGGTAAGACTACAGTGGTTTCGGTAGTATTCACATTTCATACTAGATTCAATGGAGACAGGTAGTCGGACTGTTATGATCGGAAAGATCAAAAGGAATAATGGAGTCATGAGTGGCAATTTGGTTATGGCATATTTAGATAGCTGAAGTTCTCTTCATAAGTCGTGGGGAGCGACTATGAGGTTCCTCTTTGCCTCAGCAACCGGGTAGGAATTCGGTATTCCGTATAGCGGCAGTGGTTTGGGATTTTGTGTAGAGTAGCTTATGGACAGGAATGCGTTGAGTCACTCATAGATGGATTAAATAATCTCGGAGTAATTGATATGACCCTATTGTGCAGCTCTCGTCTGAGTCTAATCGTTGCAGGGAAGAATCTTCTACTCGAAGGATTATTAGAGCCTGTTGTCGAGTTAAGTGTTCTTTAGCTGTTGGATTAATGTCTAAGTCCATAACTATAATTGGTAAGACTTGACCCGACCCGGCATGGTCCATTTGGGTTGCATGGCATCATGCACTTGGATAGACTATAATGAGAGAAATAAGACACTTATGGTTATTAATATATTATAAGTTCTAGTATATTAATAATAAGAATAATAAGATTATTTAATTAGTATTGATCAAGAATTAATCTAGGATTAATTAAGTGATCAAAAGAAGACTAATTAAATATATGGGTTGATTGTGTAAATCATCCATACTTGTATAGTGGGCTAATGCTCCATGGATAATCAAGTTGGGCTAAAACCCATAGGATGGTCCATGGATGCTCCATGGTGTATTTGTACCCATGGGTCATGGAAATGAAAGGCCATGTCAATTAGGGTTTACATGGTGTAACCCTAACTATATAAGCATCTTATTCTTGACCAAAATCAGCCACTAGTGTGTGAAGTAAAAGGGTTAGCCGATTTCATGAAGTGTAGAATTCTCTCAAGTTATTCTAAGTATTTTGGTGAATTGTGATTCCATTTGAGGCTTCCACACTATTGGGGCTAGGCACTCAAGCTTCATGAAGACTTTCTACATCAAAGAGGTATGTATTCTATCTTGTTACACTCATTGTTTTGTATGCTAGATTAGGATAATACCTTGGAAGTTCTTATTTGCATGTATAATAGAGAAAACATAGATCCAAGGTATTTAGGATTGCATGTACACTTAGGAGTGTTAGAATGCTCAAAACCCAACAGTGGTATCAGAGCCTAGGCTTGTTTTCTTGTTATACTTGCAAAACTGCTTAAAAAATCGAATTTCTTGCTGTCTGATCATCAGACTCGGCGAGTCCATCAGGAGACTCGGCGAGTCCATGCCTAAAAAGTGATGAATTCGATCCAACTCGCCGAGTTGGTTCATGCACTCGACGAGTTGGACCCCCAGACAGCATAAACTCGACTTTTTGCTGGAATTGGACTAGGAACATTACCCAAAGATGTTTTGGACTTATAAACTTGTTTTTGATGTGGTAATGTTCATGCTAATCCAATTTTAAAGATAATTATCAAATAGATTCATGTTTTGTATTAGTTTAAAGTGTTACTCTAATTACATGGAAAAGTTTGATTTGAATTATCTTGTGTATATGAGTTGCTTAGATTAATAGAAGTTATGTGAAATTGTTGTTTTCAATCCAAATTAATCTAAGATTTGATTCTAAAATGTGTTTTTGTAACTTGTCCTAAAGTCATATGAAAAGTCACATTTAAGTTTCATAAAACTCATAAAAGTTGGCAATGGTTACTAAAGATGAAGAGTCTTGTCCTTAAGTTATGGAGGTTCAAGAGTCACTTCATTAATAAATAAATAAATAAAGTGTAACCTTAATTAATTTCATAAGTTATAAAATAAAGAAAAGTTAATTCTTTTATTAGTTTAAAGTCTTCCATAACTTGTCCTCAAGTTATGGAACTTGAAGAGTTTTTGGATTAAAACTACTTTAAACACATAAGTTATGGAATTAATTAGTTTTGAATAGTTTCAAAACTTGCCCTCAACTTTTGGAATTTGTAAAGTTTTCAGTTATGAATACTTTAATTCCAAGTTAGCCCTTAGAATTTTAAAGAGTTAAAATTCAACCCTTATACTTTATAATATTATAAGTTAATAATATATATATATATATATATATATATATATATATATATGTATAAGAGTAAAGTCAGTCTTACCGCTAGTACGCCTCATTCACGAAGCCGGTCTATAAGGTGGGTATAAGGTTGTTGCCTATAAAATGGCAACTTAATGGGTGTCCACTCTCACCCACCGCTTGCTTGATTGGTGGAGGGTCGTTAGCCGAACAGGTTTGACAGGACTATAATTCTATCTTCATTAAAAGTATTAATGATAAATACTAAGTAACTAAACTCTTAATAATACCCAATCTTAGTTACTTAGGAAAAATGTGAATAAGGTGCTAATCCATGAAATTACACTTTGCACTTTGTTTAAGTCGGTTAGTGGAGCGTGTGTGGTTAACCGGCACACTAACGCGTATTTAACAAAGTAGGCAAAGGGTAACTTAATGTTTATCATAGTATCGATGGAGCGTGTGTGGTTAACTGGCACATCGATTAAGGGGTAAACACTTAAGGGTACCAAGTAATTTGCATGGTTACTTCACACCTTGTTTTGTGATCCTCGGCATCCCAGTCACAAAACCTGAAGGGCACACTCAAGATTGAAACATGCCTTTGAACAGTTCAATGAATCTCAAAGATCTAGGAGTTTCAAAAACCAATTAAAACCTAATAATATATTTCGTTTTTCATGGTGGAAATTGGTGAATCGTCATTCGCCTACCTTCAAATATTTTATAGCTTGGATTACGGCATCCCTCTTCTAAGTTATAAAATAGTTTGTTGGGTTCTAGCCTTAATATTTCATATTGGGTGTCATATTAAGGACTTTAAAATCAACTATCTTGAATATCTCCCAAAAGATGTCTGGTTTAGACATATATGATCTTCCCAAATCTCTTGAAACAAGCTTTCCTAAATGAAGATGATGTCCTATTGAAATCGTACTTCATTCACCTCCTCCAATTATTCTCCCTAACCCACAAGTTCTTGAAAAAATTTTAAGGTTACTCAAGCCCTATTGGCAAGGCAAGGTCTAGGTGTGATCACATCTTGGAGATGTAGTCACATATTGACAAGCCGGGAGAGTTGGGTGTCAAAGTCTTGAGAAAGTTGGTGGTTCAATCACTTTCTAAGTCACATAGTGAATTCCTTTGGGACACCTATGAAACAGACTATGAAAAGACCCTTAATGATCTTATATATTTGTTAAGATCAACTTCCTTAAAACTTGATGGACATTGACAATAGTGACACAGGAAATCCAGAAAAACATTCTCTTCCCAATGGAAAGGGATCGGCCATAGTCAACTCGGTTGACCAAATGGTAAAGAGAAAAGCTAAGTCTGTGATAGTACCATGTACCATTTTCAAAGGGTCCATATGTTTATATTGCCAAAGAAAGGGGCATTGGTTGCGAAGCTGCCAAATTTACCTTAGGTTGTTAAAGTCAATAAGTTTGACTCTACTTCAGGTGAAGTCCACTATCTAACTCTGTTAAGTTTCTATTCTGAGATTCTTGATACATGATGTGACTAGGTCACATGGTGATGTTTTAAGAATCAAAGAAAAGTAAAGGAACTTAAAGAAAGAATATGTTGAATCTGATCGCGTAGATGGATTTCTATCGCATAGTTTGAAGATCGGATTCTTGAGCTACTTCTTAGGAGTTATGAGATATTGCTTAGGAATAGATAACAACAAGTTTTCATATGGATTGTAAGGATAAGTTTTTCCGCAAAGTTTTAAAATAAAAGAAAATTTTTTGATTTTATTTATTTTAAAATATCCTTACAATGCCATTTGAGGAAAAATTGTTGCTTATATGATTCCATTAATAGAAAGAGTGGAAATATGAAATTGATTCTTTCATTTGTGGTAATGTCTAAATTTACCAAATAAGGAAAGATTCTCATCACCCAAGTTTCAAGTGGATCGAAACTTGGAATCATGGTAGTTGTAAAGCATGATGAATGAGAACTTTGAAGTATTGGAAAAATTAAGACTAATTACTTATTCACATGGATGTGTGAGTCAAGTAATGGACTAAGGGATCGAGTACATAGCCTTGTGCATTGATTAAGTCCACCACAAAAGATTGATAAGACTATTCGTCATAGTTTACTAAAGCTTAGTAAATATAATTATACTTACAAGCTTAAGTGTAACTCTGAGACATTAGAAAAGGTTCCAATGTATGGCAGAGCGAATAAGAAGAATCAAATTAGGCAGAAGGATAAAAGTTTCTCAAATATGAAAACATGGGAGAGTACTTTAGTATCAGTTTTGTGATAATCTTAATGATTAAGAAACCATATCAAAATTAGTTCTCTAAGGAACATCTTAGTGCATTCTTATGACTAAGAAGAGGAACTTGAATTGTAGAAGTGGTTAAATCAAGAAGATGAGTCATACTTCGTTCCAATACAAGTCTTAGAGTCATACTCCAAGATTGTAATTTGAGTGACATGTCTCAAAGAAGGTTTAAAACACTTGTCAAATGTAAGAGTAAAAGTTTTGTACTCTTGTACATTTGAAATTGGTAAGTTGTGATGTTTTGGATAAAACAAAGACCAACTTAGGCCAATTGTGTGAAGTGTTTGTCTTAATAAGAATCCACACTATCTCTTGGATGTTTGACAAGGGAGTCTTATAGGTCAAGAGGACAATGGGAGTCTTAAAAGTCTCAAGAACTAATCAAGAATAAAACCTGAAGTTCATCACTAGCACACGACTTGAGGTTTATAACCTATCGTGTTGACATATTATGTACCCATTCCAGTTAAAGTTGGCTTTGCATATGAGTTCTTAGTGTTCTCAATGTGTTGCACAACAACTTGGAAGCAATGGCAGGCCCTTGATCTGCCAGGTGGCAAGAAGTTAAGATTGAGTTCAATCCATATGGTTTTGGATTTGTCATTATCTTTGTCTTGTGATTATGGTTTTGACAAATTCATATGGGTAGGAACTCATACACCATATAAATCTAAGTTTCATAAGGTTTCTCTCCGATTCATGAAAATGATGGTGAGGAAACTCTTTCACTAAGTAGATTTTATCTAGATAGTAATTGTGATATTTGTATTCTCAAAGTCGTTAGTGGAGCGTCTGTGTTTTACCGGCACACTAACCTGGACTTGTGAGAAGTGGCAAAAAGGTCTAACCATTCTGATTACGACATCCCTCTTCATAATTGTTTAGACACACAAGTGTGCTATCTAAGGGAAGGTGTATGATTTTGATAAAGTCTTATCAAAACAATCTAGTATCAGAAATCTGAACTTTAGTAAGAAAGTCAGCTGATTTCTGAGTACATGTCAAAGCTAGTGGGAGCATAAGTGTTATGCCAATAATCATCATGTTAGTGGGAGCATGATAATTATGATAAGTATTGCAAGCTAGCAATGTTAATTATAGAAAACAAAAGTTTCAATTGGAAAAGAGTTGTTTTGGTATAATTAAGGGAGAGGAAATTATACTTCATCTCAAATCTATAAGGTTAGATCGTGAGGTTTTAATCATTTAGTCAAGGATATATATATATGAATTTCATGTTGGAATGGCTCAACATAAGGAAATTATGTATATGGATCCATTATTTGCATTCTAAAATTCTATTATGATTACGGCATCCCTTTTCATAATCTGAATTATGAGAACTTGGCAAATTGAAATGGAAATGTTATAGCAAAAGACTGGTTTAGTCTTTATGTGAGACATCATGAATCGTGTCCCATATGCTTCGGATATAGGATCGATTACATGTGCTATATTCATCCTTTCTAAAATTTTCCAAATGCCTGGGGCATTAAGAAGGGAAAAGGTTTAGAACTGGATATGACTAAAAGGATTAAACAATTGTCGAGGACAATCTAAGGTTTTCCAAAGATTGGTTGCTCAAGGACAGTTGGAAGTATAGTGATAATTCTGGAAGGACCATATTGACATAATCTGTAAGGAGGCAACTCTTGTTCAGAAGTGATAGTCAAAAATGGAATCTGGAAATGTTTCAAAGTTAGAATTTTCAATCTGTTTAAGATTAGGAAACTTAATGCAAGAAGGATGTTTCCAATGAGCTGATCTCCTTTGGAATACTCTGTAATGATTGTTGTCAATTCTTTCTAATTTTGTACATAATCATTACAAGAAGATTAATGCATATAAGTTTAGAATCTAACAGATTCCAGTAAATGGCATGAATTTTGAATTCTTGCATTTGCAGTAAGGATTTGGGAGTGTGAAAAGAGAATCATTGAAGTTATGTTCAATTGGTCTAGTTCACAAAGTAAAGATCATAGACAAATATAGTATGCATACTTGGTGTGTGGCATGACTAGTGTTTTGAAAAAACATAGTGTACATGCTTGGAGCATGGGACAACTATTGTTTTAAATTCAAGAATAAAGTTGATAGCTGAAACAGTATACAATGAATAATGTGTAATCATATGGTGATAAATAAAAGGTGTTTTATTTATGTTCATAGGTTTTGATACCATATTGGATTCAATTATTATTGTGTTTCACTTTGCATGTTTTGACTTCCCGAATAAACTAGGTTATTCTTCCGGAATGACTAAGTTATTCAAACCATCCACAGTCGGTCATATGTTCGAAGTAGATATGAATTAAGATTGTCATGGGTTGGCTTGTAGAGGTCTAAGGTGTTGGACAAAGGGCTACAACACTCATGAGTGCTCATAAGTTCTGAGTATTGGATTCAACCCGCGCTCATTGGAATCACTTCATGGATTTTATCACGAGTGATCATGAGACGATAATATCTTATATTCTTCAAACCTAGAGATATGAGTTGTTACTATGAGTTGGTTGTACATTGATTGCACGAAAACGCATTTGGTAACTCGGTGCTATAAAACGTGTCTTTGTGTATGATTCAACAAGTAGTAGAACAAGCCATATGAGTCAAAGTTTATCCATTCCTTTTTCCTTCGGGATAAAAGCGATATATGTGGGCCCCTCGATGATTTGATGATAACAAATGGAAGTGCTCGGCCGGGCCAGGACTGATTTGATTTGTTCAATTAGTCAGTCGTCATAAATCAGAAATCGGGAAACAACAAATGGACAGAGAGAATGATTATAATCCATGTCTCAGTCCATATGATATCTAGAATGGAGGAATATATGATCCCTTATCTAATGGACAAGTCATTGACAAAGGTCAGAGTTCATCGACAAGGTCAGAGTTCGACAGAAGCTTTTGAGAGCTACGATTGCCAGTTGGTTCCTGAAGTCATACGCAATAATAGTTTTAGACATATCCAAGTAGGAGACTGTTGGATTAATGTCTAAGTCCATAACTATAATTGGTAAGACTTGACCCGACCCGGCATGGTCCATTTGGGTTGCATGGCATCATGCACTTGGATAGACTATAATGAGAGAAATAAGACACTTATGGTTATTAATATATTATAAGTTCTAGTATATTAATAATAAGAATAATAAGATTATTTAATTAGTATTGATCAAGAATTAATCTAGGATTAATTAAGTGATCAAAAGAAGACTAATTAAATATATGGGTTGATTGTGTAAATCATCCATACTTGTATAGTGGGCTAATGCTCCATGGATAATCAAGTTGGGCTAAAACCCATAGGATGGTCCATGGATGCTCCATGGTGTATTTGTACCCATGGATCATGGAAATGAAAGGCCATGTCAATTAGGGTTTACATGGTGTAACCCTAACTATATAAGCATCTTATTCTTGACCAAAATCGGCCACTAGTGTGTGAAGTAAAAGGGCTAGCCGATTTCATGAAGTGTAGAATTCTCTCAAGTTATTCTAAGTGTTTTGGTGAATTGTGATTCCATTTGAGGCTTCCACACTATTGGGGCTAGGCACTCAAGCTTCATGAAGACTTTCTACATCAAAGAGGTCTGTATTCTATCTTGTTACACTCATTGTTTTGTATGCTAGATTAGGATAATACCTTGGAAGTTATTATTTGCATGTATAAAAGAGAAAACATAGATCCAAGGTATTTAGGGTTGCATGTACACTTAGGAGTGTTAGAATGCTCAAACCCAACATTAGCATGGGGTCGGATTCCAAATAAGTGGGGTCGGTTTCTATTCGAGGGTTTGAGGATTCGTCCTTCATCGCATTCGGGGAACTATTCCAAGGATGGTTTTGGTAGATCTGGATAGATCATTGTTGGAAGATTTTTGATTGGTCTGCAACACGTTGAGAGTTGACAATAAGTGGTTTCCACAAGGGCGAACTGTCGGGAAGTCAGGTTATTGTAGATTTCAGGTCTCAGAAGGTAGAGGGGCTTATAAAGGTTGAAGGTCCAGGTGTTATTTCCAATATAGGAGTCTTGGTTTCCGTGTGAAGGCCATTGATTGTGCGTGAAATCGTAGTACCCTCAGGATGCACTACAAGTAAAACAGCCTTTAATGACACGGAATTTACGACACACACTAATTTATGTTACACAAAAGAGAATGACCTTAAAATAGCGTCATCTCTACAAAAATTTTAAGGATTTACGTCACGCATTATTGCGTGCCCTTAAATTAGTGTCTCAAGAAAAAAAGTAAGAAACACGGAGGGCACTTTATCTTAAATGTGCGTCTTCTATAAGTGTCGCTTTATAAATTTAATGAAACGCGCTTTTTAGTAGATAAATCGGGGAAAACGAAATCCCCAAAATTTTGAAAACCAGCCTTGTTCTTTCTTGCCTTCTTTATATATTTCATCTTTACAATCGATTCTCCCCTCTCCCTCCTTCTCCCTCGTCTCCGATCCGCTTCTCCACTACTTCTAACCTTACTTGTTAATCGTCCCATCTTATCTCTGCTCTAGTGTCACTCTGAAGATCAAGAATTTCAAGCCCTAGTGTCACTCTGAGACACAGACTAAAAGAGAAGAAACATGAAGAATGCACCTATCGTTGTTACAACTTATGAAAATTAGTATTTGTTTTGCATTCTTTTGAATTTGATGCTTATTTTACTCGATTTTTGTTAGATGTACGTCAATTGTTTTAGAATGTTTGATTGCTAAGTATTTTATTTTTGATCTTATAGGATTTTATCGAGTATATCATGCTGGAATAGGAGAAGCTGTAAGCTTGACTTTATAAATCTGGATACTAGAAGCGATCGAGGAAATGGATTGCAATAAGAGTGAGCATGTTCCATTGTCGGTGTTGTTGAAGCCTAAATCGGCAAATCAAAAGGATGATAGGTCGGAGATTGCTTGTGGTCAGGCTAATGAATCTAAGAAAGGGGAAGACTTCGCATTGATTAAAACTGAATGCCAACATGTGTTGGGAGATGGTGTTACCACTTATTCTATCTTCAGGGCCGACCTTACCTTATTTATAACTACACTAGGGTTTAGGGCCCCAATTCACTTAACCCAAGATCTTTCAGCAAATCCCGATTCTTCTAGCTCTTCTAAGCACCAACCACTGGGACTCAACTCAACCTCCTAAATGACATTACCTTTACTCTTCAAGAGAAAAGGTATATACAATACAACTTTTTTCTTTTTTTCTCTTTTTCCCTACACATTTTATTTTTTTGAGATCATTCCACATTTGTATTTCCTATTTATATAGTAAGATTAAATACACAAATAGTAAAATATAGCTCTGTTTGTTACAGTTTTGGCTTGATTTTTGGGTGAAGTGGAAGTGGAAAAACTACTCTTTTACAGGTTAATTAATTCCCATATTATTCTTTTTTCTTTCTTTATATTTACTTTTTTTTCTTTTAATTATTTCATATAGTTTACTTTTTTTCTTTTTTTATGTTTGCTTTTAATTATTTCATACATTGAGTTCAAGATACTCCCTTCTGAGTTATGCATAACATATAGAAAACGAGGAATATCAAAACTGTATCTATGGCAGGTACTTCTCTAGTCTTTTTAACTATTTGTATTTTCTAGTTTCTTTAACTTTTAAATCGATTTTACTTTGTTAATTAAGGTGTTGTTTTCCAGGTGGATTGTCTTCAGGTGGATGGGGTGTTACAAAAAATAAACCTTGTGTATTCTGCAGCCACAACTCCACCTATCACATTTGGTGCATCATCTAATACAACCGCATCAACAGGATCTTCCATGTTTTCATTCACCACATCTGGTCCCACCAAGCCGTCTTTCACAACCCCGTCCACAGTTTTTGGAAACCCAACTCCTGTTTTTGAGAATAATAATAATAATAATAATAATAATAATAATAATAATAATAATAATAATAATAATAATAATAATAATAAAAATAATAATAATAATAATAATAATAATGATTAGATGAGTATGGAAGACAGCATGGCAGAGGATTCTATGCAAACTCCTAGTCCAAGTCCTGTTGCTGTT
This sequence comes from Lactuca serriola, assembly GCF_051521515.1. NCBI lineage: Eukaryota > Viridiplantae > Streptophyta > Magnoliopsida > Asterales > Asteraceae > Lactuca > Lactuca serriola. Next base: position 189,892,101 of record NC_136410.1, read on the forward strand.
TCACCATTTGGTCAAGCGACTCTTGTGGCTGCATCACCAGGGTTCATGTTCAGTTCAGCCACCCCGGCCCCACCACAAGCGGCGACTCCTTTCCAGTTTGGTGGCCAGCCAAACCAAGTGCTACCTCAGAATCCTTTCCAGTCATGTAGTGTAGAGTTCAATGCTGGTGGATGAAGCTTTTCGTTAGGGTTTGGTGGTGGTGATAAATCTGGAAGAAGGATGGTGAGTGCACCACCTTCTTTTTTGGTTTCTTTGTGTCTTGTTATTGTGAACTATTGTTGGAGTTAGAATGTTGTTAGATCACAATTTTAGAGCAAAGTGTTGGTAGTGCGAAGATTTAGATTCATATAATATTTTTGTAGATTTCACTGTCGTTCTCTTTTATGTAGAAAATACGTAAGCCAAGGATGTTGAATTTTTACCACAGGTATCATGTTGTCGTTTCTTGTTTCTAATAATAAGCTTAACCCACCAACAACTTAAGAATGTTGTTTTTGTTCCTTTTTAAAGGATTTCTAGTTTGGGTTTTGCCTTAGAATTGCAATATTGCATCTATTATACATTCAACTCCAAGTTACTCACTCTTTGCCTTGATGTTTGTTTGTATATGCATACTTTCTATCTTCAGGAATTTGAGTATGGATTGTTTTTCTAAGTAAAAATTAGATGTAGTTAAAAATATTGTGGAAGTGATTCCAATAATATCTTAAGGCAATCTTTTGGATACATCTACTGATGACCCCTTACAAATCCATCTCACAAAGGAACCCTTGGTGCAGGAATATAGGTCTGGAAGTTGAGTTCATGTGATCTTTGTGAGATGGCACACTATTCCGTTTACCAATCAGGTTTCTCCCACGTTCTCAAGGTAAAAAACTGTTTCAAGTTTATAAATATGGGCAATGAAATTTATTTAAGTTTTTGCATTTCTTTACCCGTTATAGCAATGTACTCAGTACTCACATTTCTTTACAGATAATTAGCGACTTAGTAGGTTGGTTGGTGTTATGTGAAAGTGAAAGGTGTAAGTAAAATTTGAGAGTGATTTGTGTTTTTTTTAGTCACATTGCATCAGACTCAATTCCAGCTTGGAAATGGTGGTTTGCTTGGTGCTAGTTAAATTCATGTAAAAGATTTCCCATCTCTTATATTAATGTTTGGTTTTAATGTTAGGCTTATTACATTACTTTTGTCTCCTTTGTTGTATGTAGGTTTCATTGGCATCTGATTTAATGTACAATTACATGTCAAGAGATGTCACTGCCAGCTTTGGCTATGATTATATACTTCGCGAGGCAATTCAATATAATTTATATTTTATGTTTCTTTATTTGAATAAAGTTTGGGAAATTGGCATCAAATTTTGGAGTTAATAAAGGATCATTTTAAAAACTAATCTTTTTTACATTGACAATGTCGGCTTAGAGGCAATATTAACTTAAATGGTTGTACATCTGCCTTTCTTAAAGAAAGGTTGAACATGGGTCTTAGTTTTATCATCTCTGCTGAGGTCAGTACATTTATCACACTCAGTAATTCCATGCATCAACGCCATAAAGAAAAGTATTATATACAATAAATACCAATATACCTTTTCTTTAACAAAGGAATGGAATGACTCATTACATTCCATGATCATATTTGGTTGGCCTGTATAAATGAAATTAATTTTCATATACTTTTTTTACATCACATGTAACTAGTGGACCCAAAATCTAAAAAATCAAATAGTGGATCATCATCTCTTTTATCCTGTTGATCCCTTTTGTCTTCTTATTAGAAGACTTCAAGCATACATTTAATGGTTGAATATTAAACATGATAAATACTTTATATTTTAGTTAACCTGGAAGACCACATGGATCAAATATCATATCTCAAGTGCGGTCCCACATTGTTTGGATGGAGAAAAGGGTAATTTCATCTTTTACAACTAACATTCCATGTTTGATTCTTCTAATAATTATATTAGCATATTAATTTTTTGACTTTTATTTGATCAGGTCACAAGGATTATCGGATCAGGGTTCATTAGCCTTAAAGAAATATGAAAGGCAAGATGCAACTCTACTTAGTTGGAATTTGATGTTTATCATCTTTGTGTATATCTTCTTAGTTTGTATAGCATTACATTGCAGAAAGTGTTCTTTAATAGCAATGTAGTATTAGGTTATATAGTTAGGGAAAACCTCTTAATAACAATGTACAATTAGATCCCCTTAATATCTATGTATTACAATCTTTTGACATGATGTTATTGCATGAAATTGATTGTTTTGGCATATATTTGTTTAAATATTTTTGTATTATGCTTAAATGAGTATCGTAAAGAGGCGTCGTAAAGGCATATCGCAAATGGTTACTAAAGTTTATGACACGCAAATGCGTGTCATCTTCATTTATGACAAGGGCTTCCTTGATACGCATTGTGTGTCATCAACACGCGCGTCGTAAGGTTACGACACGCAAATGCGTGTCGTCTTCCTTTATGACAGAGCCTTCCTTGATACGCATTGTGTGTCATAACTGTACATCATAAATGCGTGTCATAAATGTGCGTCGTAAATAGATGACGCGAAAAAGCGTGTCGTCTCTCTTTATGACAGGGCCTTCCTTGACATGCATTTGCACGTCGTCTGAGCGTTTTACGACACACATTGCGCGTCGTAAAAGCCTGTTTTTCTAGTAGTGATGGCGAGTGTTAGTAGTCATCGAAAAAATCAGTTGGTTCACGGCAGTTAGTGGTGGCCGCAGGCATGGCGTGGGAGCTGTAGCTAGGGTAGGTGACTCCAGCAGACTTCGAGGACGAAGTCTAGCATAAGTGGGGGAGATTTCTAACACCCAGAATATAGAAGGCTAATTAAGGAAAGAAAATCTTCAATTAAGAGGCCAACTCATCGAGTTCAAGGGTGAGAACGTGACGTGTTGGAATAATTGGGCACACGGGAATTTAAAGACCTACTAGACGAGTTGGGGAGGACCAACTCGACGAGTTGGATGGGGTTTGGGAAGCCCTAGATCCGGGACTTTTGCACTATATTTAAACACCTTACCCTTTAGGGTTTGGCCTCATTTCCAGCCTCCACTATCCTAACCCTAGATCTCGAAACCTTAATGTTATTATGAGTGATTGTAAGCCATTTTGAGTGTTCTTGTGGGTGCTTGAAGCTCTTGGAAGGAAGGAAAGTTTGAAGGAACAAGGAAGAGTTGCTTGATCTAGAAACCTCACTCCATTTTCATCAGTTTCTGGTAATCAAGTCTCAAACTTGCCTAATAGTTGATTAGATCTCCTTCTTAACACCTTTTTGCTTGTTTTTTTTTGGTCCAAATGATATGGTCATTGAGAGTTGGACGTCCTAAACGGAAAGCACTTTAGATCTAGAGTCTTGAAGGACTTTCATGGCATAAAGGTGCCAACTTTATGGCCATGGAAGTCCCATGCAACCTCTAAGACATCATTTTGGCCTTTTGAGCTTCTAATGGCCATTCATGTAGAGAAAGCTGGGAATTTTACGAGATATTTTTGTTCTTGTGGTTTTGGATTATGATCTCGGCCCTTTTTGGATTAGGATTTGAGCTTATTCTCTTTAGGAAGGGATTAATGGGTAAAGTTGAAACTTTACCCTTCTAAAAGGTGTTTCCAATCTAGATCTAGAGTATTCGATTCAGATCTGAAGAATAAAGGCTTAATGCATTAAGAAGGAGTGAACAGACTGAAGAACTCGATGAGTTCGCGAAGGAACTCGACGAGTTGATGTGAGTATGACCCGATTCTGTTAAAAAGGAAAGAACTCGACGAGTTCATATAGGAACTCGACAAGTTAACTCGAAGTTTCCCAATTCTATTGGACTGGAAGAACTCGGCGAGTTTGGGGGAAAACTTGATGAGTTGATGTGAGATATCACGATTTTTTGATTTACAGAAACTCGACGAGTGGAGCCAACTCGTAGCGTTGACTTCGACTTCGACTTGGATGTTTACTTTGACATTGACTTGAATTTGACCAAGGCTGACCCTGTAAGGTTATGAGGTACGGAATGGGTTCTAAAGGGGTAGTTCCATGTAAGGGTTTGGGCCTAATTCGGATAGTTGGGCCATTGATGGGATTTCAAGGGTTTTATTGTTTCGGCCTTGATAGTTCAGGGGTGAAATGTTCATTTCAGAGCAGCAGCTAAGGATCTTTTGCAGTGAGCTTCAGCATTCGAGGTAAGTCTCCTTACTGTTTGTATGGGTCGAAGGCACCAATGCCGGCCCATTTGGTTTATGTATGGTAGGAAGACCAGGGAGTTAGCCCCAGGCATTATGTATGAAAGACCAGGAGGCGGCTCCTGACACACAATATGCTATGATGTATTGTAGGAAGACCCATGGGTAACCCCTAGGCATTATGTATGCAAGACCAGAAGGTGGCTCCTCGCACACGTTATGCTAGTTAGCTAAGTAGTGTAGTATGTATGCTAGTTGACTTTTTGATGCTTGCATGGAAGACCATGATGTGGCTCTTGGCATTTTTCTGTAAGACCCCGGGGGTGGCCCCCGACTTGGCAAGAAAGACCACGTGGCGGCCTGTGACATAATGGCAAGACGATGTTCCATATATAACATCTTTGTTGATTATGATATATACATGATATACATGGCTCATGATATGTATGGAAGTATCCGGTCGAAAGAGACTGAACGGGTAGCCCAGCACCCAGATATGCTAGGCAATATGTTATTGTATGGTATGTGGTATTTGGGGAACTCACTAAGCTTCGTGCTTACGATTTTCAGTTTTGGTTTCAGGTACCTCCAATTTTCAAATAAAGGAGCTCGGGACGATTGCAGCACACACACCTAAGTTTTCCGCAATATGTGATTTCTGGGAATGAACTCTAAAAAATGTTTTATTTGAAATGCTTTTCAATGTGTGAATCAAGTTACAAATGTGTTTTAGTTATATTAAAAATGAATTTTGTTCATGAATTTTGGGATGTTACACGGCTAGTGGAAAATAAAATGAAGTTTTATTTGGCACGTAAAGAACCTCATAAGAAGTGATATAAATTTTACAAAAGGGTACATGAATTGTTGGATGCATGTAATATTCATGAGACCATGTTTTTTATAAACTAAAATTGTAAAGCATATATAAAACCTCTTCTAAAAATGCTAGTCATTCTCGTCCTCTTGAAGAACACTCGTTGTCATTTGTATGCTCTTAGTGACACAGGGTCACCTGGTCATTAAGATTGTCTTATGATGTTCGGGGTAGGTTTGTAGTTTCTGGTTTCTAAATGGTCACCTTGTCATTGGTTAGTTACAATACTACAAAGTTGTTTCGAGTAGGATGACTTGATCGGAATCTTGTGTGATAAAGGTCACCAAAGCATGAGAGGTTTGAGACATAGATGGGATAAACATGCCAAGTTAGGCAAATAGATGTTTAGAAACCCATAATCTAGGAGTTACATATTGTATGCAATCGTTAATTGCTACCTACCGAGTTTGATTAACTTTATGGGATAAACGTCACCTAACCATTTACTTGTTTCATTACATAGATCCTAGACTTTAGTAAATTGATGTTTTAAGAAACAATAAAAGGTATTAATTTTTAAAGACTTAATATTGAAAATACTAAATGTATCTTTACTTCTTTAATATGTTATTCGTATATTAAATGCATTATACATATCTTGGTATAGTTAAATAAGTTTTGGTACTTTCCTTGGAATGTGGATCATACTCGTATTTTTAGTTTTCAATCATAAATTATACCTATTATAATTTATATGCTCTATCTGGTTAACATGATTTCTCATGGATGAACACATTTGCTCAGCCTGATACATAGGTAATGATACCAAAACGAGTGACCTTTTTATACTAATATATATATAATTAAGAAGGAAACGACCTTCGGACAAATAACACAACCTTGACTCCACATCCAAACTAGGAAAAGGAAATAAGATAAGTCATTAGTCCTAAGTCCTTCAAATCTTATTTATATATTTATACATATATAAACATGATTTTTGGCATTTATAATTTGAAATAGTTTATAAAACATTTTTCAAAGAATTTAACGGAGTTTACATGACTTTATATATTTAACATGGCTTTAAGTCATTTTGGATGTATTTGGTAATTCTTGAAAGCATACAGAAACTATTTGCGTGATTATTATCACATAAAGTTATTAACACAATTTAATATTGTGTTAAACATGTATTCCCCCCTAAAAAGCATTTAGAAACCATTAAAAATGTAAATTGTAGGGGTATGAACTCACCTTGATAAGCGGTGATTCGGGCAGCGTTTCGTTTCCCGAAAATGAGTTTGTTTGACGAAAAACCGGCTAAAACCGAGCAGAGTTTCGACAGGAGAGAGGATGAATTCTCGAGAATTATGGGGCTCCGGGGCTTGCTTCGGGCTTTGGATGTGATACCAGGGCCTTCGGGGGTCGTGAAAAAGTGTAGGGGGTGAAAAGGTGAAAGATGGTGAGATTTGGGGTGAAAAACCTCTCAAATCCAAGAAGTCTCGCACCCTTTATATAGGGGTGCGAGGGTGCGGTCCGAAGGCAGACAACTGGCGAGGGCGACGAGTCAGCAGCCACGCGTCGTTCATGCGAAGGGTACACGTGCGAGGGTCGGACAGATGGGGGCTTCGGACTTGACCAACCTTCGGTCCAATGGGAGAATGCCACGATGCGTGGGGGTGTCCGAGGAGCATCCGCAGGGTGTCTCCTGTGAGGGTTGTCGGCTGCCTATTGGACCTCGGTCTCGGTCCAATCAGATGGTGACACGGCGAACTTCGGTCCAACCAGAGGATGACACGTGGAGGCCTCGCATGCGAGGGTGACGTGGCGTTACTGTTCATGCGAAAATTCCCGATTTTTGCTATTTTTCTTTATTTTTTTTTCCAAAACTTGTAAAATTCATAACTTTTGCATACGAACTCCGTTTTTGACGTTTTTTATATTCACGCGTAGGTAAAATTATGCTCTACAACTTTCGTTTAGACTTTGTCGGCTAATTTTGACTTTATTTTTAATATTATTATTTTAAACAGACCGGGACGGGAATCCGTTAAAAATTCATTACTTCTTCATCCGACGTCCGTTTTCGTCTGTATTTTTACCGTTGTGCTACTTTTGACAAGACCTTTGATTCTCGTTTAAGTTGCGTCGGCTAAATATCGATCGATTTATATTTCGAATTTTTAGTTGTTTACTGCTAAACCGAAACTTCGAAAAATCATAAATTCCTCATACGAAGTCAGATTTTGACGTTCTTTTTATGAACGTTCTCGGTTTAACATATTCTACAACTTTTATTTAGATTGTTAAGTCTAAAAAGCCTTTTATTGAAAATTCGCTTTTTTTTACACTGAACAGTGTTTTGCCGGTTTTATCGCGGATTTTCGATTGGTCATAACTTCTTCGTTATAACTCGGATTTAAGTGTTCTTTATATTTTTGGAATCCTTGTTACAAACTCTACCACTTGGTTCATCCCAATTATGATTATAGATCAATAAGTTTTTGACCAAAATTTGACTGGTGTCACATCGTGGTCAAGAGTGATGTTTTGGTTAAGGTTGTATCTTTGGATTCTTAGACCTAAGATACATATTTGGGACTTGAAGTGTAGGAGTTGTTTTGCTTTGACATCGTTTAACGTTGTTCCATAAAAGGTAGTCATAAGGGCCATCGTTGGGTATGACACGAACTACTTTGATGGGCGTATGTAGTTAAGATAGGATTTGTCCATCTTATTCGTTGAGAATTAGACATCTAATTCCTTACTAAAATTTGAACACTAAATGAGATTGATGGTGATCCATATCTCATGTTTAACATGATGTCTGAGACAAATGAATAATTGATACCACACCTTTAGTAACAATTGTAGCTTAGAGCTCATGGAATGTCGATGAGATGGCACCCTTCATATATTGTTAAGGGCAGTAGCTTAGTGCTAGACGTCGGCTACTGTCTATGTCAGTCTATAATGAATCTTCTGTAATGGGGAGATTGTTGAATCTATATGCCCAATAATAATTATAGAGTGATATTGCTAATAATATATATAATCCTATAGGGTCACACCTTTATCAAATTGGCACATTTTGTATATTTATTATTAATATGTTTACTAATAAATAATATTAATTTTGTATTTTAATTAGGGAATAATTATTGTTTTGTGAAAATAATAATTATAAGAGTATAACTAGTTATTATTGCATATGGTGTAAATTAATAAGTCATGCAAAACCTTTTGCACTAGTTGAATCCTTTTATATTTTACATTAAGACTGAGTTTATATTGAAAGATCTTGTATGCTCAAGAGTCATATTAAAGTGATATTTCTAAATAACATATGATACTAATGGGTCACACTAACAACAACTTGATATAATTGATTATTTATTAGAAATTAATTTTAATAAATATTCAATAAAACTCTTATAATTAAATTGGAAATTATTTATTTCATGGAAATAATAAATTCCATTAGCAAGTAACTTGATATATACTATATGGTTTGATTTATAAGTCATGTACAAACTTTTGGACTAGTTGAATGCTTTTGTCTTTTTCCTAAAAGACAAGGTTTATATTTTATAAAAGAGTTTATAAAAGTTTGTCTTTCTTTCTTCTTCTTTTTGCAATTTTTGAGAGATGCATAAAAAGAAGAAGTGTATGACTTGTCTAATCATGCTTTAAAGGCATGGGAGACATGCTTATGACAATGGGGACAAGTGTGCTTAAAGTGCTAAGGACTAATGGTTAATAACTTAACTTTATGCATATAAATAAGAGAGCTTGCACATGAATTATTTATTGATTGATTGATTCCTTGATGCAAAATCTGAATCCTCTCTTCTCTCTCCCTTTCACTCTAGTTTTGGTTAGAAAACTTGAAGAACAATTGCATCTTCAAGCCCTCTTTATGTTCATATTGGTTATCAACTTAAATCTTAACGGTTTAAGAGTTTTGGACTAGCATCTACATCAAGTTGAGTCATTGTTGGTGTCTCAAAGGTTCCACATTCTTCATCAACTTTCAAGCCTCCCAACAGGACCTAAAGAACTACAAAGGTTGTTATTTCTTCACCTCTTCTTTTGTGGGTGATTTAATCTTTCTATAACTTTCAAGAAGATCCTTGGTGGGTATAAAATGATTATGTTATTTCAAAAAATTAAAGTCTTCCGTTGCCATATTTTTCAATTTTATGAAACTATTTTTGAACTAAAACCCAACAATTGGTATCAGAGCCACCATTCAAGATTGTTTAGATTTTTTATTTTTGGAAATCTTAGTTTTTGGAGAATATGGATAACTGTTTTTTGTATAAAAATAAGTTCATATATATTTTCTATGACAACTTTTTGTGATTTATGTGACAAAAGTTACATGCATCTTTTGTCATTTAAAGTTGTCTTAGAAAAACAAATATTGTTTGATGTGTATACTGATGTATATGATGTGCATAAACTAGCCAATGGCCAATGTGTTGTTATGTTGTTGTGTTGGTTATTTTTGTAATTAAAATGGTTGTAATAATTTATTTATTCATATCGTATGTAATAAATTAAATATATTAGTTTTCTTGTTTATTTTTGTGAAGTAATATATTAGTTTTTAGAAATAATTTATTTGTACAAAGATGTAACAAAAAATAGAGTTTGAACCATTTTTTGAAGACAAAAGGAAAAAATTTCGAGTTCAACATGTTCTGGGAAGAACATGACACTTTCTGAAACGTGTCATGAATGCTACATAGGTGCTGAAAAGGTGCTAAACAGAAAGATGACACTTTCTGAAAAGTGTCATGAAAGCTGAATTTTTTCCTTTAAAGATGCCCTTCAAATCTTTTGTAAGCAATGGGTGTTTACTCAAGTGGGAGGTTCTTCAACAACATTACAAGAAGTTTTTCGTCCCCTTAAACGTCCCTTTAGGAATGGACTTGGCATTTTTGTGTTGGCTCACAAAAATGTCATTAGTTGGTTTTGTTTATGCACATATCCATTTATGCATGTTTTGTGTTGTTTATTTTATGCATTATTTTGTTTGGTTGATAAAATTAGTTTCTCACATGATATGATAATTTTGGACAAAATAAACATCATATGGAGTTTGGGTTTTTCAAAATTGGACATAAGATGTAACAAGTTATTCTTTTAAAATAAAACTCGGTTTTAGAAAATCGTTAATAACGGCAAATTTAAAATACTCCATTATAAGTTTTTAAATGGTGATTTTTATAACTTATACAAACTCCAAATATATAATTAATAAAATGAAGTTTTCTTAAATATATAAAACTTTCAAATGCATTCAAACTTAATACCGGTTATTAAAATTGAATTGCATCTAATTTTATAAAAACTAGCTTTTATATAGAACCTTTAAAAGTGATTTTCTTTTGAAAATTGATAGCATGGTTTATTATATGCATGTAATAACCATGATATCATATGTTTTTAAACTAGAATTATAAAACATATAAAGACCTTTTTTACAAACCTCAAATCTATGCAATCCTTTTGATGAACACTCGCACGTCTCTTATATGCACTCGTGGGATAAAGGATACCTAACCACTTAGTGTTATATTCGGATGGCCGGGGTGTATTCGCGATTTCTATAACCAAGTTATAGGCCGATTACACAAGTTTTTCAAACTGGACAATTTGATCGGAAATCTTGTGTGATATAGGATACTTAAGCAAGAGAGTTCTGAGGCATAGATGGGATCAAACATGTCTGATTAAATTTGTTATTAGCGATATCATAAATCTAGGAATTATATAATGAGATATAATTGATAATCGATATCTACCGGGTTGAATTCAAACGGATGGGATAAAGGATACCTAACCATTTATTTGTTTTGCAACTTGGATACTAGACTTTGATAATTAATGTTTTTGGAAACTAAAAGGGTATTAATTATTGAAGATTAAATATTGAAAATACTAAATGAATTTTGTTAAAATTTTGTAGTTAAATAATCCATTCTCATTATCATGAATTTTCATTTTCTTTAATGACTAAATGAAATAGTTACATTCAATATATACAACTTCAATGAATGGGTTCATATCTTAAGAGAAAATCAAATGAGAGATATGAAATTGTATACACTTAAGGGTCCTAGTCTAAAACTATTTGCTTTGAGCAATTAAACCTGAACATTATACCTAGTAAAGGCATCACTGTGATGCTTAAGATGTTTCTAGCATCAAGCTAGGAATAGTTATTCATGAATTCTAGAAAGTCTTGGATAATTTAAACATATATCTTATGATATAATAGCTAAATCAATATTCCAATGAATACAGTGATATTTCATTTAAATCTAGTTTAAAACATTGGAATAATGCAAGGCTAAAAGAATCACCTTGTGTGATCTAAGAGGCCCATGTTTTAAAGACTTAACACCTTTAAGCCCAAGAAATCTACTAAAGCCCACATGGATGGATCTCGTTTCTTTTGAGAAGAAACTAGAAAATAGAAGAGGATTTACTCCTCTTATTAGGAAAGAAAGTCTGGAAGAGATTAGTACTTCTTGTATCTACTAGATAGAACTCATACTGTCACACCCCAAAACCGAGAACGGCGGAAACGTTCTGGGGCGGACGACGTCATGTAATGTATCACAACAATGTAAAGTAGTAAACAAGCAACAACATCATCCATTGCATTAATATTATAATTTTAATTACAAGTGTGTTCTTTCATAAAATACAACAATAAAATGAATAATCAAAATATAAGACGAGTCTGGACTGCTCCGTCTTCACAAACCTGGTCGTCGTACCTGTCTATTTGTTACCTGAGAATACAAGTTATTTTGAAAGTGAGTATCAACCAAAAAGCTGATGAATTCATAAGTATTAATGTGTCTTTGATTTGTAAAACTTGTAATGAAAGTCTTGACATTGTTTTGAAAGAAAGCTCGTATAAGTATGGAAATGTTTGTAAGTAATAGAAAGCATTTGAATAACCCTAGAAATCCCTATGATCCCTATAAAAGAAGTCTTCTACCAAGACCCTACGGTTTTGAAAGTAGTCTTCTACCAAGACCCGACTGTTTTGAAAGTAGTCTTCTACAAAGACCCGACTATTTTGAAAGTAGTCTTCTACCAAGACCTGACTGTTTTGCAGGTAGTCTTCAACCAAGACCCGACTGTTTTGAAAGTATGCATCTCTGTAAATGTGATGGTTTTTCCCAGTTTAACTATTAGTATAAAACTATAGTATACCTCATCGCTTATGTATATGAGTCACAATATAAAGGTAATAAGGAAAATAGTTATCTATATCAAATATATCCTACCTCGTCGTTCATGTGAATGTATCACAAAGTAAAGGAAGAAAATAACATAATAACTTAAGTATTATCCTTTTGTACTAGGATAACTAACAATGTTAACTTAAGACATCCGTAGATGTACATTTACCTCTATAGCTAACAACTGGGTGTAGGAATAGTTAGTCCCTTAAAGTATACCTATAATGGTAGCAACCGTAGACATCCGTAGATGTGCATTTACCTCTGTAGCTAACAGAGGTTCCAGGATTGGTTAGTCCCGCAAAGTATCCTTTAGAATGAGGATATAAATTCCAATCTATCCCGTCGATTATGTGATTGCATCACAAAGTAAAGATAAGAAGGAGAATTATATAACAGTATCTATACATATAATATGTAATAGTAACTTTCCATATAACATCTACATAAAAGTATTCATGTAAAAGTATTCATGTAAACGTATCTATGTAAACGTACTCATGTAAGCGTATCTATGTAAACGTACTCATGTAAGTGTGTCTATGTAAACATACTCATGTATCATGTAATGTACTAGTATAGACTCATGAATGAACTGACTCTAGTGCGATTCCTTGTACTTGGAATGGTAAGTAGTATCTCCCAACTATACCTATAATAGTTACTAACAATGTACGTGTATAACCTGAAGTATGCCTTTTCTACTCAAAGGTATTGAACTAATTGGGGAAAGCTTTTATGTCTACATATGTATATATGATATATAGCTCATGTTTAAGTATTAAGTCCTTTAAACATTTCTTATATAACTATACATATATGGGCATGCATTTGACAATATAAAGCATAAAAGAAGTTTTGTAAAACCTTTGAAAAAAGATTAATACTTAAGAAAAGATCGACTTGATGTCAGTTTGTAAAATGGTTTGAAAGTATTTGTTTGATAAAAACAATTTAAATATAAAGGAACCTTTGCTTGAAACATAACTGTAACAGGGTTTGAAATGAAACATAGAGTGTTTAATAAACATTTTAATAAACTATTTTAAACACTTAAAAACGTTTAAGATAAACATTTGAAGAAATATGTTTGGTAAAACAGTTAACGTATAGTAAATCCATTTGCATGTTAGTTATTAATCACATGTGATTGATATAATAACTAAACATGACTCAACTTGTATTCCCCCCCCCCCCTATAAAGCATTTTGAAACATTTAAGAATCTTTAAAAGGTTAATTCGAGGGGTATGAACTCACCTACAGTGAGCGAATCGGAAGGAAGTGTCGGACAAGTGCTTGGTGTCAAGTAAAAACTTAGACACACACAATGATACTAATTACATATGAATACATATGTATATAAACAATTAGTGATTTTAACACTAATTAAACATGTATACACATCCTATTACGAGGAAAACACTTTGGTCAAGTGCTAGGAGGCTATCGGGTTGCAACAAAGGAGTGCAAAGCCCCATACGGGAGTTTATGGTCCAATAACCATGTTTATTGGAGTTTACGCCCAGGGGAGTTTAATCCTGACCGTAAACTATCCATTGGTCACCAAAAGCGGCTTAAAACTCTAAGGGATTAAGTGGTTAAGTGCTCCAAAGCTTCAAACAAGTGTTAAGGTGGGTTTAAGGTCCTAAAATGACCTTGTTTGGTGTTCACGGCCCTGGGACCACTCCCCCATGAGTTTACGGCCATAAACTCATGGTAAGGAGTACCATTTCATGAATTGTGGTCCTTAGGTCAATGGTGTAAGGTTCTATGTCACTAACCAAGGCTTACTAAGGTGTTAGGGTGTCATTTGTACCCTTAAAAGGGGTTTACGGCCCTAAGACCAATTCCCTTGGTGTTTGCGGCCGTAATCTAATATGGAGCATGGTATTTTGTGCTTTCAAGTCCCATACACATGAAGGTATGGGTCTAGACTAGTTTCACAAGGAAAGGAAGGGACTAGGGCACACTTTTTGCCCTTAAAGAAGGGTTTACGGTCCAAGGTGTTCTTGGGCCGTAAACTCTTTGATCTTGGTTATTCCTTGTGATTTCTTGATGTATAGACATATAACAAGCCCTATTATACTCTAAGATAGAAGCCCTTACGATTTGGGATGAAAGACTAAAGATCCTTGAGAGAGAATCATGTTTTTCTCTAGTTGAAAATGGACCAAATGAAATAAAATGGCTAAGGGCCATATTTATACCCCTTGGGGTTTTTGGTCCAAAAATATCATTTGAGCCGAAAACTCGAAACTCTTGGAGTTTTGAAACTTTTAAGATGCACATAATACTCTAGGGCATCCTCTCTCCCGATATCTCTTAAAGTGTTAATCCTAATATGCTAAAACTTATTCCAAAAGCTTGAAAATTAGCAGGTGTTGATCTGACTTCTATTGAAGCAAAGGGTTGTACAAAACAGAAAATTCCGGGTTGTCACATCATCCCCCAGTTATAGGGAATTTCGTCCTGAAATTAGAATTTAGTTAAAGGAGTAGGCATGAATAATCGATCAAGGAGATGGGGAAACTTCCTAATCGATTTAGTTCTAGTGCTCATAAGTGAAATTGGGTCCTCGGCTGGTATCCCAACGAACCTTCACTAATGGGCGACGGCGTTTGCTTCGTTCGCTTGACCACCCGGTCGAGGGTCATAACGGTTCTTCCACGAAGGCGAGGATCTCGTTGATCTCGATCTCGTCGAGTGGGCTCACGAGAGTCCTGACGGAGAGGTACGTTTTCAAGTTCGAGACGTGAATGGTAAAATGTAGGTTACCGAGTTTGTGGTGTAGGTTGGGTTTGTGAGTTACAGGACCGATTCTGGCTAGAATCTTGGAGGTCCTAACTATTATCGATTTGGCTTACCATGCTTTCCGAAGTGTATCAAGCCTTCCCAGAGTGAGATTTTCAAAAGGATTTGGCCTCTCACTTGAAATTCCAAGGTTTTCTTCCTCTTGCTTGTCTCCCCAGTCAAGGGCCACTCCTTTCTGAGTCAAAGTCATAAGAGGTTTCGTAATCCGCGAGGAGTTCTGAATGAACTCTCGACAGTAGGTCAGCGAGACCTAGAATTTGGAGAAATCTCGTCGGTGTCATCGGTGTTGACAAATTCTCAACGATTTTCATTAAAGGAAGGGTCCTCAAAATTCCCACATCACTAATAGTGTTCTTCAGGAATTCGACTCTTCAATCTAAAACTTGCATTTAGAGAACTTCGCGTAAAGTTTCTTTGATCATAATGTTTACATGGTTTGTTGTAGATGCTATTAATGATTTCCTTCTTACTACAAGAGTAGATAAGTAGGTCATTTAAAAAGACAATGACGAACTAATCCAAGTAAGAATGGGGTACCCTATTCATTAAGTTCATGAATACTACGGGTGTATTGGTCCTATCCGTGGGGTATCATTACGGACTCGTAGTGTCCGTGTCGAGTTTGGGAGATTGTCCTTGGGACATCCTTTACTAACACTCGCAATTGGTGATATTCGGATCTTAGGTCCATTTCTGCAAGGTACATCATTCCTTGCGGTTGGTTAACTGATTCATCTATGTGAGGCAGAGAGTAATGATTTCTAATGGAAGTCCTGTTGAGTTCTTTGAAGATGAGGTACTTCTGGCATGAGTACTTCGGAGTTCTGAAATGACGGCTTCGCTAGTAAGATGGTTTCGGAGAAAACGATGTACGCACGAAACTGTTACTATTTGGATCGATTTGACTCAAGATGTATGATAATGTCGGACTTACTTAGAAGTAAAAGACATTAGATTTGAACATAAAAGCGTTACAGATAAAACACAACGGTGCAACTTTTAACAGGGTTACAGTACTTTAGAGTAACTATAGGAATACTGCTACGAACAAAGTATACTACAAAAGACAAGTATACGCAGCACGAGGGTCCCTTAACCAACGGGATCTCGCAAAAGATAAGACTCTAGTTGCACTAGTTTTAAATAGTTTATAAGTCTGTTACAATGAAACACCTTAATTACTTTTACGTGGGTCCGGAGTAGTCTCTCCCGCAGCAGTAATCCTTAGTTTTTCCCGTCTGCGCCAGAGTTCTTCGTTATTGGACAATCCTTCTTGAGGTGCCCAATTTCACCACATTGGTGACATATCTGGCTAGCACTAACATTGGTGGTGGAAGTGATGTGTTGGATTGGAGTTACGTGGACACGGGTGCTTTCGTTTTTCTTCCTTGTTGGGCAAACCCTTTTATAGTGTCCAGTCTCACCACAATTATAGCAACCCTGGCTGGCTTTGGTGGTGGGGGTGGTTCCATAGGAACGGGCAACATGCCCCCACACTGTTGCAATTGTTACATTGCAATACCTGGCAGGCTCCTTTATGATGATAACTACACTTGTTACACTTCGGGAGTGTTCCCTTATATTGCTTGCGTTCCTTTTGGGCTTGACGCTTCCGTTTCTTGAACTCTGATTTGTGACTTCGCGAGCCTGCGACTGTTATTGTTTGTTGGCTTTGTGGATTGATACTACGATCGGGATTTTCAACCCCTTTGCCAGCATTGCTTGCGTTGATAACATTACGGTTTGCAAGGACAACTGTCATGGCAGCCATCACAGCAGCTGTAACTGCGGCTTGGAAAGTAACGGTGTCCATAGTTAAGGCAGAGGTCTCGTTGTTCGGCTGACTGTTTCCGGACGACGACATGATTCTGTAACACGAAAGATAAGGATTTTTTGAGCGATTTTGGGTTGACCCTAGATGTACTTCGATTGCTCAAGTAAAGAGTAAGAGTATGTTCTCGAAAGTTTGACCTACATCCCTATGATACAGTCCTAGTAAAGAGTGGAAGTAAGTTCGTACAATGGTCTCAAGACGTTTTTCATTCAAGACGAGGTATCGTTGGTTGGTTAATAACATGATCCAACCACTAAAAGAGACTTGGAAATGTCTCTGGAGTTAAATTACTATAGTCCAATGATTTGACTAAAGCATGTTTCAGATAGACTCCAACGAAAGTATGACGAAAGTTTTTGAACAGAGAGTGACACGGAAGTTAGCCAACTGTCAATATCATCGATGTTTAAGATGTAATAAGTCAGGAAAAATTTGACCTTTTAGAAGGTCTTACATCATATCCGAAGTAGCAAAGTTTTGGCCGTAAAAAGGCCTAACTAAAAGTACTTACAGTACAAGGCAGTTTCATAGAAAATGCCAAACAGGACATAGACAGGAACACGGTTCTTTAAAACGAGAAAGAAAGTAAAGTATCTCCTACTGGTGACGATCATCCCTCTGGTGAACTCTTAGCTCAGCCAGTTGATGTTCCATATCAAGCAGGTGTCTTTCGTACACCCTCTGGCATACTCGGAGTTCTATGACTTCGGCTCATGATTCAGCCAGTGCTTGAAGCAGGGTTTCATAGTCTCTTTCAGATCTCTCATGAGCATCTTCTAGACGAATGGTGTGAAGGGTATGCATTCTTGCATTGGCAACAACTTCTGTGATTTGATGTAGGGTTGTCCTGCCTTGAATCTCATTTTGGGCCACTCTATGGACCAGGATTGGCAAGATTCTGTCTGTTGAGCCCCCATTGCTCAGGTCATAAAAGCTTCGGTCTCCATTAAAAGGCATGGGCTGATCCTATCCTTGGCTCCATGTTTCCAAGCATTCTAACCAAGGATGCGTCAGGCCATGAAATGTCGGACAAGGGTTAAGAATCGGAAAGGGAGCTGCCTGGGGTAGGTTCTCAACTTCAGGTTCGGAGTTGTCATCATCCGCGAGGTCTTCAGTGTGGTGATCATTCAAAGGAATCGGATGATCATTCTCTGGTTCTTCTCCAAACCATCCAGCAACGACTTCGTTCAGAAGGTACGGGTTGTCGTGGGGATGGAGTTCAGCCATGTTATCTACGCGAGAATTGGGGTAAGGAAATAATTATTAGACGAACTCTCTAGATAATTATTAGAAAATCTTCATTAATTACATCGCTATTTGTAAAGTGCATACTATTTATATGTAATCAACACAGGATAGGCCTTCCAATAAGTGAACTTAACTCCAAATTCACAAGGAACAGGGGTAAAGCAAAAATTTCACAGATTCTGAGTCTATAACATCCTAGTTACATATAGCCTTAGTGTATCCACTTAGCAACTATCAACTTAGTAATGAAGATCCTTTTTAGTTCTCAAGTAAGTAATTATAGTAACACAAAACACCCCTATGGTATATTAGACTTAGGTTCTGTTATAATGTTCTCATTGTAGTGGTGTTGGTAAGTTTTTAGACTTGTTGACACATCACAACCATTCTTGGGCATGTGCTAATCACTCCTCGGAATAGCATAGTTGATTAGGCTATACCACTCCCAAGACTGACCATACATCCCCGCGCTTACCTGTGATATTCAACAATCGTAATACTTTTGTTCTTGTCATTGTGACAAGGATTTTAGTATGAATGCAGGCATGTATACTTTGTTAAATATTTTATTATTTAAAAGTATAAACTCTTATACAGAGTGTTTTAATCCCAATGTATTTATAGTTAGTATATCTTTTATGGGTTGATATACTATATTCACTATAAACAATGCTCTGATACCAATCTGTCACACCCCAAAACCGAGAACAGCGGAAACGTTCTGGGGCGGAGGACATCATGTAATGTATCACAACAATGTAAAGTAGTAAACAAGAAACAACATCATCCATTGCATTAATCTTATAATTTTAATTACAAGTGTGTTCTTTCATAAAATACAACAATAATATGAATAATCAGAATATAAGACGAGTCTGGACTGCTCCGTCTTCACAAACCTGGTCGCCGTACCTGTCTATTTGTTACCAGAGAATACAAGTTATTTTGAAAGCGAGTATCAGCCAAAAAGCTGGTGAATTCATAAGTATTAATGTGTCTTTGATTTGTAAAACTTTTAATGAAAGTCTTGACATTGTTTTGAAAGAAAGCTCGTATAAGTATGGAAATGTTTGTAAGTAATGGAAAGTGTTTGAATAACCCTAGAAATCCCTATGATCCCTATAAAAGAAGTCTTCTACCAAGACCCGACTGTTTTGAAAGTAGTCTTCTACCAACACCCGACTGTTTTGAAAGTAGTCTTCTACCAACACCCGACTATTTTGAAAGTATGCATCTCTGTAAATGTGATGGTTTTTCCCTGTTTAACTATTAGTATAAAACTATAGTATACCTCATCGCTTATGTGTATGAGTCACAATATAAAGGTAATAAGGAAAATAGTTATCTATATGAAATATATCCTACCTCGTCGTTCATGTGAATGTATCACAAAGTAAAGGAAGAAAATAACATAATAACTTAAGTATTATCCTTTTGTACTAGGATAACTAATAGTGTTAACTTAAGACATCCGTAGATGTACATTTACCTCTGTAGCTAACAGCTGGGTGTAGGAATAGTTAGTCCGTTAAAGTATACCTATAATGGTATCAACCGTAGACATCCGTAGATGTGCATTTACCTCTGTAGCTAACAAAGATTCAAGGAATGGTTAGTCCTGCAAAGTATCCTTTAGAACGAGGATATAAAGTCCAATCTATCTCGTCGATTATATGATTGCATCACAAAGTAAAGATAAGAAGGAGAATTATATAACAGTATCTACACATATAATATGTAATAGTAACTTGCCATATAACATCTACGTAAAAGTATTCATGTAAACGTATCTATTTAAACGTACTCATGTAAGCGTGTCTATGTAAACGTACTCATGTATCATGTAATGTACTAGTATAGACTAATGAATGAACTGACTCTTGTGTGATTCCTTGTACTTGGAATGGTAAGTAGTATCTCCTAACTATACCTACAATAGTTACTAACAATGTACGTGTATAACTTGAAGTATGCCTTTTCTACTCAAAGGTACTGAACTAATTGGGGAAAGCTTTTATGTCTACATATGTATATATGATATATAGCTCATGTTTAAGTATTAAGTCCTTTAAACATTTCTTATATAACTATACATATATGGGCATGCATTTGACAATATAAAGCATAAAAGAAGTTTTGTAAAACCTTTGTAAAAAGATTAATACTTAAGAAAAGATCGACTTGATGTCAGTTTCTAAAATGGTTTGAAAGTATTTGTTTGATAAAAATAGTTTAAATATAAAGGAACCTTTGTTTGAAACATAACTGTAACAGGGTTTGAAATGAAACATACAGTGTTTAATAAACTGTTTAATAAACTGTTTTAAACACTTAAAAACGTTTAAGATAAACATTTGAAGAAATCTGTTTGGTAAAACAGTTAACGTATAGTAAATCCATTTGCATGTTAGTTATTAATCACATGTGATTGATATAATAACTAAACATGATTCAACTTGTATTCCCCCCCCCCCTATAAAGCATTTATAAACATTTAACAATATTTAAAAGGTTAATTCAAGGGGTATGAACTCATCTGCAGTGAGTGGATAGGAAGGAAGTGTCGGACAAGTGCTTGGTGTCAAGTGAAGACTTAGACACACACAATGATCCTAATTACATATGAATACATATGTATATAAACAATTATTGATTTTAACACTAATTAAACATGTATAAACATCCTATTGCGAGGAAAACACTTTGGTCAAGTGCTACGAGGCTATCGGGTTGCAGCAAAGGAGTGCAAAGCCCCATACGGGAGTTTATGGTCCAATGACCATGTTTATTGGAGTTTACGGCCCAGGGGAGTTTAATCCTGACCGTAAACTATCCATTGGTCACCAAAAGGGGCTTAAAACTCTAAGGGCTTAAGTGGTTAAGTGCTCCAAAGCTTCAAACAAGTGTTTGGGTGGGTTTAAGGTCCTAAAATGACCTTGTTTGGTGTTCACGGCCCTGGGACCACTCCCCCATGACTTTACGGCCGTAAACTCATGGTAAGGAGTACCATTTCGTGAATTGTGATCCTTAGGTCAATGGTGTAAGGTTCTATGTCACTAACCAAGGCTTACTAAGGTGTTAGGGTGTCATTTGTACCCTTAAAAGGGGTTTACGACCCTAAGACCAATTCCCTTGGTGTTTGCGGCCGTAATCTAATATGGACCATGGTATTTTGTGCTTTCAAGTCCCATACACATCAAGGTATGAGTCTAGACTAGTTTCACAAGGAAAGGAAGGGACTAAGGCACACTTTTGGCCCTTAAAGAAGGGTTTACGGTCCAAGGTGTTCTTGGACCGTAAACTCTTTGATCTTGGTTATTCCTTGTGATTTCTTGATGTATAGACATATAACAAGCCCTATTATACTCTAAGATAGAAGCACTTACGATATGGGACGAAAGACTGAAGATCCTTGAGAGAGAATCGGGTTTTTCTCTAGTTGAAAATGGACCAAATGAAATAAAATGGCTAAGGGCCATATTTATACCCCTTGGGGTTTTTGGTCCAAAAATATCATTTGAGCCGAAAATTCCAAACTCTTGGAGGTTTGAAACTTTTAAGATACACATAGTACTTTAGGGCATCCTTTCTCCCGATATCTCTTAAAGTGTTAATCCTAATATGCTCAAACTTATTCAAAAAGCTTGAAAATTAGCCGGTGTTGATCTGACTTCTATTGAAGTGAAGGGTTGTACAAAATAGAAAATTTCGGGTTGTCACACATACTTTTCATATAACACTTAGGTGCTTTCTACTTAAATGTTAATCAAATATTTGTAAATGGCTTGTAAATATTTATTGAAGAGTAACCATGTTGAGCACAATCAAGTCGGAACTACACAT
Source organism: Lactuca serriola (assembly GCF_051521515.1). Taxonomy (NCBI): domain Eukaryota; kingdom Viridiplantae; phylum Streptophyta; class Magnoliopsida; order Asterales; family Asteraceae; genus Lactuca; species Lactuca serriola. The sequence goes on from NC_136410.1 coordinate 189,914,134, forward strand.
TAGAAGTTTGCTTAATTATTTATGCTTAGAACATAAATTACTTGTAATGTAAAACAATATTTGTTTTGGAACAATGTATGTTTTAATTTAGCATTTCTAAATTTAAGTTTTGGTTATTTTATTCAAATGTTTGATAATTTACTTAATCGATAATATTCATATTCTGAAATGATTAACTTCTATTTATGAGACTAGATCCCTTAATAGAACTGTAGAGTAAATATCAACATTTCATAAAATCAAGTTCTATACACAAGCACTTTTTACATAAACTTGTTTTAAATTAAACTTATCTTTGACATTGTTATCTTTATCATATAAATGGCATACACATATTCCAACTTCAAGAAAGGGGTCTTTGAAGGAAAATAATTTAGTTTATTTGACATATGTGAGCCTTATTTATATGTAAAGGATTCCTAATGAAATTTTCACTAAGGTGTAGAGAAAATAATTAAGGAATTATACACTTTGGTGTATGACTTCCTTTTTAATGAACGTCTGAGATTAAGCATAAGATACCTAGTCAAGTTTAATAACTATAGTAGTTTAAATTATATTTTATGTGGTAAAATATAATTGTGAAATCTTTGTTGAAGTTTTCAAAAGTTGAGATACAAACCGGTAAGAACCAGCTAAGCCCTTAATGATAATAAAGGATGAATTAAATTTTAGTTGGTATGATTTACTTTCTAATCGGTAGAAATGTCGGCCTTTAATCTTTTTTTTTGGGATAATACTTCAATCGCTATTAATTATCTCTTGAATACAAAAACAAACTAATAAGTAGATTAAACACTTTATAAGAGTTAGTATGGAAGGGCTCCATACTCATCTTACTTATGTTTTGTGGATTTGAAGCCGATGTTGGACTAAAGCTTCTAAACCCAAAATCTACTAAATAAATATTTGTATAATACTCTAAATGTGGCTTATATTATTATATGCAAACCCGCCAAGAATAAATCCTCTAATTCTTGTGAAAGCTAAGTTAGTAGAAAGCAAGCTTCTAATAACAAAGCAAGTGGGAGGTACATAGAACCTGAAGTAGCTCAAGAACCATAACCTTATGTAGTAATATTTGCCACTAATTTTAACAAGGATTGTTAAAATTGAATAATAGCTATTCATAAACACAAATTGGTCACATTAATGGTAGAAATCATCTATGGCTTGAGAAATGTGGAATCTCTCATTGATGAGCTTTTATTGATGGTTTCTGGAAAATCCATCAAATACCAAGATGCTATGTCAAATCTTGAATTTGATAAATGACTTAGAGTCGTGAACCTGAGATGAAATCCATGTATGAGAATCAAGTATGGGCTTTGTCACACCCCGCTAAAGTGGAAACACGAGGCATGGCAGTATAAAGGGTTTCATAGCAAAAGTTAAAATACAATACCAACCATAGTATTAAAAATCATTACGAATTTACAATAAGTTTGCATAACTTTTTAAAAGAAATTACAATGTATTTAAAATTCAACACATGCAAATGCTCCTACAAGTGTTGTGTCTCTACGTGCCTCTTACTAGATTATTCCTGAAAAAAACATGTAAAATGAGCGTCAACTATAAAATAGTTGGTGAGTTCACAAGTTAAAAATAATATTGGTTTCATGAATCAAAATCAAAGTTTTGATATTAGTTTCCATAGATAAAAAAAATATATTGCTAAAATGAGTAAATAGGTTTGTGTAAACAAAGTTCGTTGTCATCATGAGAAATAAAGTATGTTGCCCAAAAGAGATGCAACGTTCATATCCTCATGGGAAATAAAGTTTGTTACTAACATGAGTAAACAAGTTTCATTGCTACAAGGAGCAAACAAGTTTGTTACTATTAGAAGCAACCAAGTTTGTTGCTAAAACAAGTAAATAAGTATTTAGTAACAAAAGTTCATTGTTATAATGAGATACAAAGTTTATTGCTATAATAAGTAACGAGTTTCTATGTGTATGAGCAAACAATGAGATCTCAACCAAGCCTATGACTGAAGCCCTATCAAGATCTATGCTTATCGTTCCATAGATTATATGGTATCATGCACTCCAGGAATCGGGCGAGTGAGGAGTTGTCAATTCCTAATAGCGCTATCCACAATGATCATTGGCTCAAAGAGTTAATGGTTAGAGAAAAGTGTAAGGGAAGGGCCTTAAGACGATAAGTTCTCATGTTCCGTGTTGCATAGACATACATAGAGAGATATAGCAATAAAATAGCAGTCATGTTTGATACAAATCAATTTAAATACAACGAACAAATATTAGTTTTCCGGGACATGCTTTTCCACCCCAAAACATAAAAACTGAAAATAGGGGAGTGTGTGAATACTCACAATATGCAAAATATAGCAACCAAGTTTATACGAGTAAAATAAATACAATGAACATAAATAGTTTAGGACATGCTTTTCCATCCCAAAACATTTAAAAACTGAAAATAGGGGAATGGTGAATACTCACAATATGCGTTGAGATGATGCAAATGGTGCCTTTAACTACGCTCCACTTGTACCACTATCAATTCCTACACGATGTTACACACTAATGAGTCTCTCATAGAAAGCTAACACTAGTATGCTTGCTACTACAATAGAATTATGTCAATATTGTGTCAAAATTTAATATTGATGAGTTACAAACATTTTTCTGAAATGGGGAAGTTTTATAACTCATGTGATTAAGACAATTTTGGATATTAATTTTCCAGATTTTTGTAATAACAACTGAGGGTATTTCAACACATTTAAATTTGTTTTAAGCTCTTAAAAAACCAAAATATTATCAAACAGATTCCAAAAATTTTCACACTTTACATTTGGATTCTAAACATGATAGAGGGATTCCATAAATTTTCCTTTGAAGTTTTGATATGATTAACTATTTTTCCAAAATTTTAAGCCTTAATAACAATATAAATTTGTGAAAAACAGAATCCAGATTATAAAAATTCCCAAACCTTTTATAGTACTGCTATTAGACATACTTGAGCTGGGAAAAATATAAAAATGGTCTTCTAAATTGTTTAACCCAATTTTATGGTTTTTGTGCATTTATTCTAATAAAACCTGAAATAAATAGAAAACAGTTTTCAAAATTACCCAAACTTTTTTTATTACTGTTACTAAAGATTATTAAGCTCGAAAAATATAATAATGAATTTCTAAACTGTTTAACACAATTTTATGATTTTTGAGCTTTTAATCTAATAAAACTTGAAATAAATAGAAAAGAGTTTCCAAAGTTGCCCAAAATTTTTGTAACACTTTTATTATACATGTAGAAGCTGTGAAAAATATAAAAGATATTTTTCAATTAGTATTTCTATTTTTATTTGTTTTATCCTCTTAAATAATCATTAATTGGAGAATAATTATTAAATAGTTAAAGTAAATTACCAAAATTTTTGTAAAGTTCATTTACAGTGTAAATAATTTGGGAAAAATCCCAAAGGTGGTTGTTATCTACTGGAATCCGATTTTGGGTATTTAAGTGTATTTAATCTTTGAAAATAGGAGAAAAATAGTATACAGAAGAGAAAAATCAATAAACTTTTTCTGTAGCCTCCTAATGTACTGCAAAGCGTTATGCTAAATTGTCATGAATTTTGGATGAGAATAACTATTTTTTTTATTTTTAGGCCATTATAAATACAAAAATCAGGGAAAAATAGGAATGCATTATGAAAAATTCTGACAATATTTTTTTGAATCTTACACCTCTGGTTGAAACTGAAAAAATTGTTATATATCATTTTAAGATTTTCTAAAGTGGTTTATGATTTATTGGAGCCAAACAAAAAGAAAATTCAAAACCATATTAAACAGTAACAAAAACCTATAAAATTTAATGTGGGGTCATCATTTAGCATAGGGGTAATCCACGAATTTACCTAGGATTTATACACCTCAGAAAGTATTTTAAATTATTTATTGCCCTATTTTCTTTCAATAATTATAATATTTCGAGAAAATTGAATTATTTTCTGAATATTTTTTGAACATCTCATTTTGCGGATGGGAATCTGTGAAAAATCGGATTTGGTAAGAAAAGGAGTTTTAGATATTTATTTGGAAACAAATCCTTCATGAACATATTTGAAAGCTTTTAACAACATACTTTGATGATCTAGCATCTAAGCTTGAAGGTCATCACAAGCATGTTTGTTTAAAGACCATTCATGAGTTTGAAATGTTCAAAATTTGTTTTTGATAGAAAACTTTCGATGCATGTGGTGTTTTTCACCCGAAACTTATAGAAAAAGTTCATTATGTTGATTTCGACTTAGGTTTTGGTCCTTGGATTTCACCATTTACAACATGCATGTTGTTTTTGGGTGAAATCCTACCACCATCATAAGCCCCCAACTATCCGTGTCAAACTCGGAAACATGTCTGATCACAGGCTCCCTCATGAGGTTCTTTGGCCTCACAACCTCCACCTGAGCCTCTCTGATGGTATCTAGGACTGGAGTGATCATCGTCATCCACATACACACATCTCGTATTGGAGAACTCTCTACTCTACGGCTCAAGGCATCAGCTACCATGTTAGCCTTGCATAGGTGATATAAGATCTCACAGTCGTAGTCTTTCACAACATCCAACCACCTCCTCTGTCTTATATTCGGGCTAGGGCTGATCCATGAGGTACTTCAGACTCTTATATTCCGTGTATTGATGGGTTTTAGTATACTACGACATCCGATGGTGCACATAAAACCCTAAATGCTTTGGATCTATGTTTTCTCTAATTATACATGCAATATTATTTCCAAAGCATTAAGCCTACAACTAGTGTTGAAAGGACATAATCAACATAAGATTGAGTTATGGAGTTACCTCTTTGTTATAGCTTGTAGAACTTCTTGATTTTTGCATTTAAGAACTTAGTTCCCCAAGTGTTGCACCTCAAATGGAATCACAAACACACCTAGAACAAAGGATACTTTTGAGAGAGTGTTTCTTGCACCAAAATCGGCTCAATGATCTCCAAGAACACTAGTGTATGTAGTAGTCGATTTTGGATGCTAAGGGGCTTCTTATATAGTGTGGCAAGATTACGGTTACACCATGTAAACCCTAATGTGTATGAACTTCCATATTCCTTAGGCTCCATGGGTTTAAACCTCCATGGGTTGTCACATGGGTTTAGCCCAACATAAGGAATCATGGATCGTTGGCCCACACCATAAGAATGAATGATTTTACCAAATCAACCCCTCATATTTAGTTACTCTCTTTTGATCACAAAACTAATTCCGAATTAATTCTCTATCAATACTAATTAAATAATATCATTTCATATTAATATATTAGAACTTATAATATATTAACAAATCCTAAATAACCTCTTCTTAAAAGTCCATCCTGTCAAATTGTCTTGGTGATATGCAACCCAAATGGACCATGCTACTCTCGGGTCAAGTACATATCAATTATAGTTATGGACTTAGACACCTAATCCAACAGTCTCCCACTTGGATAAGTCTAATAAATATTATTGCAAGTACGACTCAACAACCCAACTAGCAATCATAGCCGTTAAAAGTCTTTGTCGAATTCTAACCTAGTCAATGACGCGTCCATTAGATAAGGGATCATATATTTCTCCATTCTAGATATCATATGGACATGATACATGGATTTTAATCATTCTCTTTGTCCATCTGTTGTTTCATTATTTCCGATTTATGACGACTGACTAATTAAACAAATCAAATCAGTCCAGGCTTGGCCAAGCACTTAGGGGTGTCATCACTAAATCATCGAGGGACCCACAAATATCGCCTTTATCCACATGTGTAAAAGAAATGGATAAACTTCGACCCAAATGCGTGCTTGTAGTTACTCATCAAATTACACACAACAATATGTTTTATAACATCCAAGTTACTGGTGCGTTTACATATGTCAATGTGCAACCGAATCGCAACTACAACTCACATGTCTCTGTTTCAAGAATATAAGATATTATCATCTCACAATCACTCGTGATAAAATCCATGAAGTGATTCAGATAAGCATGGTTGAATCCAATACTCGAATCTTATTCCAGGAGTACTCATGAACACTTCAACTATGTCTAAAACACCTAGACAAACTACAGACCAATTCATGACAGTCTTGCCTCAATACCTACTTCCAAAGTATGATCGATTGTGGATGGTTTGAATAACCTAGTTATTCGGGAAGTCAACACATGCAAAGTGAAACACAAGAATAATACTAATCCTATATGGAACCAAAACTTTTGAGTCCCATATTGATTACTCATTATTCATTGTATAATGTTTTGAATAATCAACTTAATACTTGAATTAAAACAATAGTTGTCCCATGCTCCAAGCATGCACACTGTGTTTGTCTATGGTCCTTACTTTGTGAAATAGATCAATTGACAACATTTCAATGATGCTCGTTTCACAATTCCAAATCCTTATTGCAAGTGTAAGAATTTCAAATTCTTGTCATTGCTACAAAGCGTTAGATTCTAAACTATCATGCAATGATTCTTTCGTAATGTCTAGGTACCAAAAGTCATAGAGACTTGACCAATGATAATACAAAATATTCCTTTGGAGATTGTTACAAGACAATTCCATGGAAAAGAAGTATCAAATTCAAAGTACATTCTTTTGAACATCCTTCTTGCATAAAAGTTTCAAACTTTCTCTTCTATTCTTTATCTCCCAATATGGAAACATTCCATATTCTCCATACGACAAATCATTATTAATAGACTCCTGTCTATTCATAATAATGTCAATATGGTCCATCCATTGCTATACTTCCAACTGTCCTTAAGCCTTAATAACAATATAAATTTGTGAAAAATAGAATCCTGATTATAAAAATTCCCAAACTTTTTATAATACTGCTATTAGACATACTTGAGCTGGGAAAAATATAAAAATGGTCTTCTAAATTGTTTAACCCAATTTTATGGGTTTTGTGCATTTATTCTAATAAAAACTGAAATAAATAGAAAATAGTTTCCAAAATTACCCAATCTTTTTTTATTATTGTTACTAAACAATATTAAGCTTGAAAAATATAATAATGGATTTCTAAACTGTTTAACACAATTTTATGATTTTTGAGCATTTACTCTAATAAAACTTGAAATAAATAGAAAAAAGTTTCCAAAATTGCCCAAATTTTTTTTAACACTTTTATTATACATGTAGAAGCTATGAAAAATATAAAAGATATTTTTCAATTAGTATTTCTATATTTATTTGTTTTATCCACTTAAATAATCATTATTTGGAGAATAATTATTAAACAGTTAAAGTAAATTACCAAAATTATTGTAAAGTTCATTTACAGTGTAAATAATCTGGGGAAAAATCCCAAAGGTGGTTGTTATCTACTGGAATCCGATTTTGGGTATTTAAGTGTATTTAATCTTTGAAAATAGGAGAAAAATAGTATACAGTAGAGAAAAATCAATAACTTTTTTTGTAGCCTCCTAATGTACTACAAGGCGTTATGGTAAATTGTCATGAATTTTGGATGAGCATAACTATTTTTTCTATTTTTAGGCCATCATAAATACAAAAATCGGGGAAAAAGAGGAATGCATTATGAAAACTTCTGACAATATTTTTCTGAGTCTTACACCTCTGGTAGAAACTGAAAAAATTGTTATATATCATTTTAAGATTTTCTAAAGTGGTTAATGATTTATTGGAGCCAAACAAAAAGAAAATTCAAAACCATATTAAACAGTAACAAAAACCTATGAAATTTAATGTGGGGTCATCATTTACCTAGGGGTCATCCACGAATTTACCAAGGAGTTATACACCTCAGAAAGTATTTTATATTATTTATTGCCCTATTTTATTTCAATAATTATAATATTTCGAGAAAATTGAATTATTTTCTGAAAATTTGTTGAACATCTCATTTTGCTGATGGGAATCTGTGAAAAATCGGATTTGGTAAGAAAAGGAGTTTTAGATATTTATTTGGAAATAAATCCTTCAAGAACATATTTGAAAGCTTTTAACAACATACTTTGATGATCTAGCATCTAAGCTTTAAGGTCATCACAAGCATGTTTGTTTGAAAACCATTCATGAGATTGAAATGTTCAAAAAACGTTTTTGACAGAAAACTTTGGATGCATGTGGTGTTTTTCACCCAAAACTTATAGAAAAAGTGCATTATGTTGATTTTGACTTAGGTTTTGGTCCTTGGATTTCACCATTTACAACATGCATGTTGTTTTTGGGTGAAATCCTACCACCATCATCATCAAAACCGTGAGTTTCAGCCAGTGTTCATTATTTTACCATAGAATGGAGTAGGAGATGGAGAAAATCCATGAAAACAAGTAAAACTTGAAGGAAAAGAGAAGGAAAATGAATGATTTTCGGGTTTACCTTTAAGAACACCTCAAGATGATTAAGATTTAGAGTTCAAGGTGTGTTCTACGACTCATTTTCTGGAGAATTTCATGGTTATGGAGAGAGGAAGAGAGAATAGAGAGAAATGAAGTGAGGGAGTGTGAGAGAGAAAGTGAAGTATGGAGAAATGGAGTGTAGAGGGGAATTGATTGAGTGTGTTGGGAAGAGGAGAGAGAGAGAGAGAGAGAGAGAGAGAGAGAGGAATCCGAATTTTGAGGGTATAATTTCCCTCTCTCTTTCATTTGTCATTATAAATTTTAAATATTTTATAAAAATATCAAATATTTATAAAATATGCAACTTAGCCAAGTTTTTTTTGCATAAAAGTGTTGATTTTTGATTTATAAATTAAGGGTAAATGTTAATGAGTTCAATTTTATTTCCTTAATGCATTTTTATAATTTTAATTATTATAAAATAATATTAGAAGATTAATATATATTTTTATAGAATTTTTTATGTTAAGGATTATAAATGTGAGCTTTTAGGGCATTTAGGGTTTTTGAGAGTTTGTAAATCTTTGGATATCAAAATAAATAGAATATTTGAGACTTTAAATTATCTTATGGTATTATAACTCTTTTATAGTTATAAATAATGTTTGTAATTTATTTTTATCGATTTATTGGCATTCTATGTAGTGATTCCGAGATTCAAGCGAAATTAAGGAATCAAGTATACTAGTCCTAGTCTTCAACTTTGACTTAAGTTTCTATGAGACTTTGACCTAATTTCTACTACTAGGTCAAGTGCATGATGTGTGTATATGATTCATGAAATGGTGTTCGAGTCAAAGAGTGACCCAAATATGGATAGTCACTACAGTTAAGTAGTAGTAGAATTCAAATATCAATGTGAAATCTAAGTACACTATCATTTGATCCTACTTGTTTCCAAGTTTCTAGAAGGTTATAACTTAGCTTCTAGTTACTAAGTCTATTATGTGTCGTGCCTATATGTGCAACTAAGTTTATTCAAATCTAGAACTGACTCGAATTTTGACAGTTGTCACAGGCTTGATTAAAATTTATCCCTATATCAAGGCTAGAAGGAGTAAATGATTCTTCTAGAAATAATAAATTACATAGATAACCATACACATTTAATGCAAGACTTGTAGTAAAAGGATTCTGTTACACTCATGTCATTGAATGTGGTCCTCATCATACTCATGACATTGACTTTGATCAAACCTTTTTTCACAAGTAGCTATGATAGATCAACAAGGATATTATTTTCTATAAATTCATATTCTTAATGTAAGATATAGTAAATAGATTTCAAGAAAGACCACTTTTCTTTATAGACATCTACTGGAAGATATCTATATAGATTAGCCTGGAGGTTTTCTTAATCCATGTTACCCTAACAAAATGTGTAGAGCTTGAGATTCGCTTATGGATATAAAGAAAACATCTATATGTTATAATCATCATTTTATGTAAAACCAGAAGGTGTGTTTTTATATTGAAATGAATAGAACTTGTGTATTTACTGAGAACTAGTGGGAGCATAGTGAAATTTCTAATCTTTTATGAATGAGACGTACTTAATTATTTGAAATCACATTCTTACTAAGCAAGGTCGTTTACACCTTGACTCGGAAAGTGTTTCTAAAATGAAAAATTTAGGAAGGAGAAGATACATTCTTGGAATGTAAAATCTATCATAGGACATGGTATTTGATCATGTTGTAGGCATGTCATAGGATACTGATTTAATACATGGTTAAGTTACTAAATGACTACGAGAGCATTCTAAGAGTAATTTAGAAGAACTAAGAGAATCCATATGAGACAATCAGTTTAGAAAGGATCTTTATGGAAAGAGCTACAACAGATGTTAATTTCTAAACATATATAAATAATTATGAATTATAATTGGATTTTGACTTCATTGTGGAATGAAAAGTAAGTTTTGTTAGAATTAGGTCCAAGCAAAACATAATGACACAATCTACTACAAAATAAGAATACACTACTTTAGAAGTTGAATTCAAATATTATTGGATGAATTGGATCATTGAAAAACTATGTTGATTTCTGCCATTCAAGGATCACATAGAAATCTTTGTGAATTCGAGAGTACACTTAATCTAGCTAAGAGACTCTATTTCACAGAGAACGCCAATCATATTCTCCAATATATTTAACTATACTTAGACTAAAGTTAAGTATGGAGATGATAGTATTCACAGAATTCATACAAATTAAATTTTGTCAAATCCATTGATAAAGTCATTCTGTTGAGCTAAGTATGAATGGTCACACTTCAGCTATAAGACTTTATTATTCTAGAAATGAATTTTTGATTTTGGTTTAGCATTTGGATATTGGAACATTATAACAACAACTATTTGATAACGTTGTGATATATTAGGACATAGTCATCACAATAATACTTGATGTGTTCTATATTAACATGTTTAATCCATGAATAATGTTATTTTTCTAAAGGTTTATAGTCTGTTATAATTGTGGGAACAATTATGAAGTAAGACTAATATGAGTTGGATTGGTTGACTCTAACTAGATCAAAGTAGGCAAGTGGTTGTAACCAAGTTTCATAGGTACTTGTCAGATAACTAGTATTGAACTGACCCGCATCATGATCATCTCATGGACCGCTATGGTGAATGATATTTGATTAAAAGGTACTATATGTGTATCCTTAACACCTGATATACATAGTGGGACTTAAGTGTAGGGAGTACTATGCTTTGATAATGGTGAAATCTTGTTCCATAACCGGGCAGTTATAAAAGCCATTTTCGGGTATGGTGTGAACTATGCAAGAGGCTTATGTAGTCAAGAAAGGATTTGTTCCTCTTATGTGTTGAGAGTTAGACGTCTAAGGCGCCTTACCATAAGTTGAACAACTAATGAGATTGATCGAGATCTGAATCTCATGTTCAACATGATGTCTGTAGAAAAGGGATAAATCATAAACTTACCTTATACACCAATTGTAGCTTTCAACTTTTTAGCAATTGGGCATTGATAAAATGGCACAAACAGTCGTATGGTCTTAGGGGCAGTGAAATCTTGCTAGACGTTCACCATTGTCCATATCAGCCTAATATGAGTCTTTGTGCAAGTGGTAGATTAAAAGATCTTGTATGCTCAAGAGTCATATTAAGGTGATATTGCTAAATAACATATGATACTAATGGGTCACACTAACAACAACTTGATAAAATTGATTATTTATTAGAAATTGATTTTAATAAATATTCAATAAAACTCTTATAATTAAATTGGAAATTATTTATTTCATGGAAATAATAAATTCCATTAGCAAGTAACTTAATATATATCATATGGTATGATTTATAAGTCATGTACAAACTTTTGGGCTAGTTGAATTCTTTTGTCTTTTTCCTAAAAGACAAGGTTTATATCCTTTTGTCTCTTTCTTTCTTCTTCTTTATGCAATTTTCGAGATATACATAAAAAGAAAAAGTGTATGACTTATCTAATCATGATTTAAAGGCATGGGAGACATGCTTATGACAATGGGGACAAGTTTACATAAAGTGCTAAGGATTAATGGTTAATAACTTCACTTTATGTATATAAATAAGAGAGCTTACACTTTCATTATTTATTGATTGATTGATTTCTTGATGCAAAATCTGAATCCTCTATTCCCTCTCCCTTTTTCTCTAGTTTTGGTTAGAAAACTTGAAGAACACTTGCATCTTCAGACCCTCTTTAAGTTCATATTGGTTATGAACTTTGAGATTAAGGGTTTAAGAGTTTTGGACTAGCATCTACATCAAGTTCATTCATTGTTGGTGTCTCAAAGGTTCCACATTCTTCATCAACTTCCAAGCCTCCCGAGAGAACCCAAAGAACTACAAAGGCTATTATTTCTTCACCTCTTCTTTGGTTGGTGTTTTAATCTTTCTGTAACTTGCAAGAAGATCCTTGGTGGGTATAAAATTTTTATGTTATTTCAAAAAATTAAAGTCTTTCGTTTCCATATTTTTCAAGTTTATGAAACTATTTTTGAACTAAAACCCAGCATAGATTTTATAAACTTTGAGTTTAAAAATATTAAAGAATTCTCTTTCATTCAAGAGGCATGGCCAAAATTAGTAGTATAAAAAGAGTGGTTGCTTGTTAAATTTCTTCTTATGACCCCTATGTTTCTAAAACGCTAGCAATACTTTATGTTATTATAATATAAAGGTATGACTTGCATGGGAGTATAAAAGGAAGGCTTTTGCATGAGTTTTTGACAAGTTTTTCTTCACTTCTCTCTTATGAACGAAACTTTTTCTCTTCCTACACCTTTCTCTCTATATAAGTTAGTTTGGTGAATTAGAAGCTCCAATGAGTTGTCTCCTTTAGTGCTTATTTGAGTTGAGTATTTAAGGGCTTAAGACACTCTAGAATACAAGAATGAACTACCATTCTAACTTCCTTAATCTTGATGGTGGATACTTGTAGAGAAAACCGCACTCTTTGATTTTTCTATCTTCATCAACACCCCAAAACCAAGTGGATTCAAAGGCTTCAAAGGTTCATTCTAAAACACTCTTTGGTTGTTTTATTTCATTCTAACCTCTATAAACGGATCCTTCATGGTTTGGTTTTGTTATAAATTAAAAATAAACTTGATGTTTTTAAAGACATATGTTGTCGGTTTTTATGAAAAACTAACTTATATTTTGTAACAAAACACATTAGTGGTATTATAGCTATCTTTTATATGTTAGAATGATCTTTTATGTTTGACAATCTTTGGTTTTTGGAAAACAAGCATAAATTTCGTTTTGTTCAGAAAGTCAATATTTGTCTTCTTTGGCAACTTCTTGGTTAAAATTGTTTATTTTTATATATAACCATTTTTCATGCATTTTGGTTATAAAAAAGGTTGCCTTAGAAAAAAGAAAGAGTTGTTTGTTATTATATTTGATATATGTATGATGTGCATAAACTAGCCATGGACCATTAAGTTTGTTGCGTTGATTGTTTTGTTAAAAATGGTTGTAATATTTATCTATTCATATGGCTGTAATATTTAGTCAACTCGTTAACCTATCCATATAATCAGATGATTCTGATTTGATATCAGAAACTTGGAAAGATCCATCTGAGCAAATGTTAAGTGTACAAATTGAAGCAATAAAAAATTCCATCGTGTTGGGAGTTGACTATGGTGACATAACTAACTAGCCAACAAATGCATATAATTAGATGATTCTGATATGAGAGATCCTTTGTGGAACTACATTGCATGTTTATCACCTTTGGAACTAACATGGCAAAGCAAAGAGACTCCAAGCTTCAAAGAACTATGTACATTGATAAGATTAAAGAAACATGGAATTTCACCTGTTGGAATTGGCTATGGTCGAGTGAATCTGACTTAGCATAGACAACTTGAAAAGATCCATCAGTCTATTGTTGGATTAGTGTCTAAGTCCATAACTATTTTGGTATGAACTTGACCCGATGGTGCATGGTCCTTTTGGGTTGCCTTCACCAAAGCAACTTGATAGGATGAATTATGGAGAGAAAGGATTAAATATGATTTATTAATATATTATGGGAATAATATATTAAAGGAGAAATCATATTGTTTAATTAATATTAGTCAAGAATTAATAAGAATTAAGTTTGTGGCTAAAAGAGATTAATTAAACTTAAGGGACTAGAATTGTAATTATAAGATAATTGCAATTGGGCCATGGATTAACTTATATTATAAGGTTGGACGAATTCTATGGGGAAACCCATTAGAAATCGTCCAAGGCTTGTTAAGGAAGGAGTCCATGGGTTGCTTAGGGCTTAAGCATCCAAATTAGGGTTTCCTTGTTTGATAACCCTAATAGCCTAACTATTTAAAGGACCCTTATGGCTCAAAAACGTGGTGAACTTGTTATCTAGGGTTTCCACATGTTTTGGGAAGCCTCCTTCTCTTCTCTTCTTCATCCTCTTGCTCTTGGTGTTTGTGAACCATTAGAGGAGTGACATTTGTGACTCTAAGCTTTCTAAACTCATTACAAGGAGGATTTGAGATTGTTATTGCTACATAACAATCAAGGTATGATCTAAACCCTAATTTGTATCCTATATTGATTATCATATACTAGATCTAGGGTTTTATAGTCTTGGATGAATTGCATGTACAATAGAGAAACCTAGATCCAAGCATTAGGGTTTGTATGAGCACATAGGATGTTCTTATGGCTAAAACCCATCAGTGGTATCAGAGCCTTGATTGGCTTCTATTGTATTGATGCCTTATGTGTTTGTTCAAGCTACAAAATCGATTTTTAGCCCATCTTCCTGATGAACTCGGCGAGTCCCATTGTGGACTCGGCGAGTAGGCCCCTACTCGGCGAGTCCATAGGGGTACTCGACGAGTTCGAGCGTCAGAAAGAGGGGATTTCGGGATTTCTTGCTGTTTTACTCATGGATATTTGCCTTATCTGTTTTAGGTTATTAAAATCCGATTTTAAACATATTTATGAGTATATCCTTGATTAAACAAAAGATAATTACCAATTGATTAGATAATAACTTCCTTATATGATTAAAGTTGGATTATTATTATTAATTGGGTAACTTATTTGGCAAGAAATTGAAATTAGGTCAAATATAGATAATGATAAAATTAATTGGTTAATTTTTATTATTTGTTATTTGATCCTTGTGTTACGAAAAGTTTCAATTTTCCCCTTTAGGTTTTATAGTTTAAATTTGAACTCAAAGGTTTTGTTTTGAAATTTAAATAGTTGAAACCCTAATGTTTTGAAATGTTTCAAAACTTGCCCTCAAGTTTTGGAATTTAAAAGTTGATTAAAGGTTTAATTTAGGAATGTTAAACTCTAAAACCCTAGTATTGTTTTGAAAAGTTCAAATCACACCCTTATGGTTTTATTAATTAATTAAGGTGTATAATTAAAAGGGATTTAATAAATCCATATAGTTTTTGGTTTACACTTAATTGAATTAAAGCTATAATTTTTAAGATAGTCCAACTAGTATTTTAAAAGTGTAAAATACACCCTATACTATATATAAAATTAGAAGTCTAACATTATATATATATATATATATATATATATATATATATATATATATATATATATATATGTATGAGTAAAAGTCAGTCTTACCGTTAGTAGGCCTCATTCACGAAGCTGGTCTATAAGGGGTGTTTAAGGAAATTGCCTATAAAATGGCAATTGAATGGGTATCCACTCTTACCCACCGCACTCTTGACTAGTGGAGGGTCGTTAGCCGAACGGGTAGGATAGGACAGAAACCTTCCATTATAAGTATAATGAAGTACAAAATAACTAAATGTTTTACAAATTCCCAATCTTAATTACTTTAGGCAAAAGTGAATTGATGCAATTCCATGAACTTACACTTTGTACCCTTGCGAAGACGTTAGTGGAGCGTGTGTGGTTTACCGGCACACTAAATGGTTCTAAGCAAAGGTAGCAAAGGGTGACTCAATGTTTATCATAGTTCGGTGGAGCGTGTGTGGTTTACCGGCACATCGAATATGTGACTGTAACATGTGGGGGCACCATGTAGATTTGCATGGTTATTCACACCCGCTTTTTGATCCTTGGTATCCCAGTCACAAACTAGAGGGGCATATCGAGATTTAAACATGCCATTGAAAAGTTCAATGAATCTCAAAGTATCTAGGAGTTTTCAAACATTTAAAACTTAATTAGTTTTTCGTTTTTTTTCATGGTGGAAAATTAATGAATCGTCATTCACTTACCTTCAAATGTTCTGCAATTTGGGTTACGACATCCCTCTCCCAAGTTGTGGAATAATGTGTTGGGTCCTAGCCTTAATATCTCATTTGGGTGATTTATTAAGGACTCAATCTATCAACTAACTTGAATTTATTTTTCTCCTGTTTTGTAGATGTCAAAGTACGACAGCTATGGTCTTCCCAAATCCCGTGGAATAAGTTTTCCACATGAAGATGATATTCCACGATTCAATCGAGGAACAAGAAATCATACTTCACTTCCTCTACCTCCTCCAATCATTCTCCCTAACCCACAAGATCGAAGAATTGAAAGGTTCAATGTCACTAAAGCCCTAATGGAAATGAAACATGAAGATGGTAAACCCGTGTGTGCCCACGTTCTAGGAATGAAATCACACATCGATAGGTTGAAAATGTTGGGTGCGTCATTCCCTGATAAGTTGGCTGTGAACTGGGTTCAGCAGTCACTTCCTGAGTCATATAATGAGTTCAAAAGAAAGTATTATATGATGGATCATGACGAAGACCTCATTGACCTAACTTACATGCTCATTGTTGCTGAATCAGAAATGATTTGGAAATGCGATGGAGCGTATTTGTTGGGAAAGTCAACCAACCATGCTTCCGAGGACGTTCCAGGAGAACCGACCTGCGTTTGCTGCTAAGAGAAACGGCGTTGGATACATGTCTGCCCTAAGAGCCTGAAGAGTCCATAAGATGGGAGAGTCAAAGAGTATGGTTGTGCTTCAGGTAAAATCCACTATCTAACTCCATTAAGTTCCTATTCGTTGATTCTTAATACATGATGTGATAAGATTGCATTTGAATGTTTTGTAGGATCAGTGAAAAGAGAGGAAGCTTGATGAAAGAGCAAGATGAATCTAATCACGAAGAAATGGATCTCGATCGCATGGATATGAACATTAGATTTTGAGCTTAGAAAGTTATGATAAAGTTTTTAGGAATTTTTCTTTTGACTACATAGTTTTCAGTTGATTTTTCATTGTAAGGACGAATGTTTCCGCTGCTTTTATGAATAATATAAATTTTGGTTTGACTCATTTATTTATTTATCTATTTCCTTGCAATGAAATCGTTATGAAAAATTGATGTTCGTATAATTCTACAACAAGTGGATATGATTCTTAATTATGTTGTTTGTGGAAATGTCGAGAATTTACCAAATAGGGAGAGTTTCTCATCACCCAAGTTTCAATTGGACAGAAACTTAGAATCATGCAACTTGGTTGCACGATGAATGAGAAATTTCATATTTGGAAATTAGACTAATTCGTTGACAAAGGGTCAAGTGAAGGACTAGGAGATCGAGTACACAAAGTTGTGTGTTGATCAAATCCACCACAAGAGTAACAAAGATATTCGTCATGATTTACTAAAGGTTTAGTAAATATGATTATACTTATAAGATTAAGTGTAATTCTGAATTGATTGAAAAAGTTTAAATCAATAGCAGAATGAATAAGAAGAATCAAGTAGGCAGAAAGATAAAAGTTTCTCTATTCTAAGAAGAAGGGAGAGTACCTTTTATGCTTTATGATATGCATTAATGATTAAGAACCATATCTCAATTGATCCTCTAAGTAAATCTTAGTACAATTGTATGTCTAAGAAGAGGAATTACGAATTGAAGAAATGGTTAAATCAAAAAGTCAATCATTCTTCGTTCCAAAACAAGTCTTAGAGTTAAGATTGTGACATTGAGTGACAAGTATTAAGAAGGTTTATAACATTCATCAAATGTAGAATTTGGAAAAAAAGTTTTCTTATTCTTGCACATTTGAAATTGGTAAGTTGTGATGTCTTGGATAAGACAAAGACCAACTAGGACCAAATTTTGTGAAGTTTTTTTTTGTCTTGATAAAAGCTACACTAACTCTTGAATATTTGTTTGTAGAGAAATGTTTATTGACAAGAGAATATTATATGTCAATGAGTCAGTGGGAGTCTTAATGGTCTTGAAAAGTTTAAGAACTAATCAAGAATAAACCTTATCGGTCATCACTAGCACACGAGTTGAGGTTTACAACCTATCGTGTTGACATTATCTTGTTTATGTGCCGTTCCAATTGAGTTAATTATGCATATGAGTTCTATGAGTTCTCATTTGAACGCATAAAAGGCAAGCAACTTGATCAATGAAAAGTACATTGATAGGAAAGAGTGAGCTTCTTAACTACTTGGAAGACATGGTGGGCAGCCGTGTTACCATAAGGCAAGAAATCAAGATTAAGAGTTCGGTCCATATGAGTTTGAATTTGTCATAAACATTGGTTTTAACAAATTCACATGGATAGGAACACATACACAATTAAAGTCTAAGTGTCATAAGATTCCCTCCTTCATGATAATGACTGTGAGGAAATGCTTTCACTAAAAGAGATTTTAAGAAGATAATGATTGTGATAATTGGATTTTCGAATTCGATTATGGTTACGGTATCCCTTTCCATGATTCGAATTGTGAGATTTGGCAATTAGTCTGAATTGTTTAGACACACATATGAGCTATCTAGAGGAAAGGTGTATAAGCTTAGATAAAGGATTATCAAAGCATTAGGTATTAGAAACATGGACTTAAGAAATTCAATAGGTATTGTTTTTCTGAAAGTTAAGCTATTTCTGAATACATGTCAAAGCTAGTGGGAGCATAAGTGTTATGTCTATAATAATCATCATGATAGTGGGAGCATAAATGTAATGATTATATGATTATCAAGGCAAGTATTACAAGTTAGCAATATTAATTATAGAAAACAAAAGTCATACTTTGCAAAGTTGTAAGGATGGAATAGTTGTTTTTTCTATAATTAAGGGAGAGAATATTACGCTTCATTTCAAATCTAAAGGCTTAGGTTGTGGAATGTTAATAAATTTAGTCAAGGATACATAGTGTGTTCTTAAATTTCGATTATGATTATGGCATTCCTCTTCATAGTTCAAATTGTAAGAACGTAGCACATAAAATATTATGACAGAAGATTGATAAAGTATCAAATCTTTATATAAGACATTATGCATCATGTCCCATACGCTTTGGGTATAGGATCGATTGCAAATGATATATTATTTGACCATTCTAAAATTTTCCAAATGTCTAGCGCATTTAGAGGGAAAAGGACAAGAATCGGTTTTGACTAAGATAATTAAACAACTATCAACGGACAATCCAAAGTTCGTCAAGGATTGGTCGCTTGTGAGTAGTTGGAAGCATGATATTGGATGGACCATATCAACATTATTATGAATAGATAAGATTCTATTGAGAATGAGTTGTCATATGGTAAGTATGGAAAGGTTTCCATATTGGGAGCTGGATATTGAGAGTCTATGTCTAGATTAGAAATTTTATGCAAAAGGAATGTACTTTTGAATGAGAGACATCACATCTTAGGAATTGTCTTGTAACAATCTCCGATAGAGGACTTTGTAATTTCATTGGCAATAGTCATTGTGACTTTTTGTGCTATGACATTACAAAAGGATCATTGCATTAAATATTAGAATCTAACATATTCCATAAGTGGCAAGAATTTGATATTCTTCCACTTGTGAAAAGGATTAGGAGTTGTGAAATGAGTATGATTGGAAATGTGTTCATTTGATCTATTTCACAAAGTAAGAACCATAGATAAACATTGTGTGCTTGCTAAGATCATGGGACAAGTGTTGTAATAATTCAAGTAAGAAGTTGATTACCCGAAACAACAAATAATGAGTAATCGATATGGTGATAAATAAAAAGTGTTTTATTTATACTCAAAGGTTTGAGGCCATATGGGATTAGTATTATTCTTGTGTTTCACTTTGCATGTTTTGACTTCCTGAATAATTTAATTTGTTTAGAACAATCAAATTATTCAAACGGGCCACAGTCATTCATATATTGGAAGTAGATATGAATGAAGACTGTCGTGAATTGGTGTGTGGATTGTATAAAGAGCATTAGACATAAGCAAATGTTTGCTACAACGTTCATGACTGCTTATGAATATGATTTAAGCATTGGATTAAACCCACGCTCACTTGGATCACTTCATGGATTTCATCACGAGTGATTGGTGAGACGATAACATCTTATATTCTTGAAACCGAGATGTGTGAGTTGTATCTTGCGAGTCGGTTGCACATTGATAATATGAAAACGCACCGATAACTTGGTGTCATAAAACATATTATTGTGTGTGATTCAGTGAGTAAGTGCAAGTGAGCATTGAGTCAAAGTTTATCCGTTCCTTTTATCCAAAGTACGATAAAAGCGATATATGTGGGCCCCTCGATGATTTAGTGATGGCACCTAAGCTCTTGGCCAAGCTGGGACTAAATTGATGTGTTCAATTATAGTCTGTTGTCAGTTGTCATAAATTGGAAATCGGGAAACAACAAATAGACAGAAAGAATGAGTTAAATCCATGTCTCAGTCTATACGATATCTAGAATGGAGGAATATATGGTCCCTTATCTAAAGGACATGCGTATCTGATAAGATCAGAGTTGAAAACGACTTTAGAAAGCTACGATTGCAGATCAGGATCTGAAGTCATACGCGGAATAGTTATTAGACTTATCCAAGTGGGAGACTGTTCGATTAGTGTCTAAGTCCATAACTATTTTGGTATGAACTTGAACCGATGGTGCATGGTCCTTTTGTTAGGTTTTGAGCAATCTAACACTTCCTAAGTGTGCATACAACCCTAATAAACCTTGGATCTATGTTTGTCTAAATACATGCAAAATAATAATTTTCCAAGGTTCATAACCTATCTAACATGGCATGGGGTACTTTTAAACATAAAAGAGTTAGAAGAGATTACATACCTTTTGATGAGTTTGATTCTTAAGGAGTTTGAGGGCCAAGCACCAATAATGTGAATGCCTCAAATGGAATCACAAATCACCACAAACTCTTGGAAAAATTTGAGAGAGTATACACACTTGCAATTTTTCGGCCACACACAAGCACACACACACTAGTTCACTAGTTGCCATTTCATGCACCATAAGCATGCTTATATAGTGTACATGGTTAGGATGAAACCCTAATAACCCATTACCTTTCCTTTTCCAAGGACCCATGAGTTAAAAGCTCCATGGATCATCCATGGAATTCCATCCAAGCCTAGCCCATTAACAAATGAGTGTTAGCCCACACCATATAAAACCAATAGCCCATAATCTAATTAGTCTTCCTTTTAATCTCCAAATTAATTCATAATTAATTTAAGACTAAGACTAATTAAATAACATAACCTCATATTAATATATTACAACTTATAATATATTAATAAACATATGTGTATAACTCTCATAAAATTATCCATAAATTGTTCGGGTGAAGTGCAACCCAAATGGACCATGCCAGGTCGAGTCAAGTATATATCAAATAAGTTATGGACTTAGACACCTTATCCAACAGACTCCCACTTGGATAAGTCTAATAACTCTATTTGCCTATATAACTTCAGGAACCAACCAGCAATCGTAGCTCTCGAAAACTCTGTTGAACTATGAAGCGCCATTTTAAGACAAGTGATCATATAATCCTCTGTTCTCATGATATCAGCCGGACAAACACATGGAACTATGTCTTGCTTATTGTCTGGCAGTTGTTTCTCGATTTCCGATTTTTTTGACAAAGAACTTTACTGAACACATCAGTTTAGTTATGACCGGGCCCGGTACATGGGTCAACACAAAATCATCGAGGGGCCCAGATATCGCTTCTATTTCTAGAAGGAACAGATAAACTTCGACTCATATGCTTGTTCTACTACTTGTTGAATTGTACACAAAGGCACGTTTTATGACATCAAGTTACTGATGCGTTTATGTGCAATCAATGCACAACCAACTCATAGGTAACAACTCATATCTCTAGGTTTGAAGACTTATATGATATTATCGTCTCACGATCACTCGAGATAAATTCCATGAAGTGATACAAGTGAGCGTGGGTTTATACCAATACTCATAACTTATGAGTACTCATGAACGTTGCAGCAACCATTGCCATGTCTAAACACCTTTAGCCATCTACAAACCCAATTCATGACAATCTTGATTCATACCTACTTCCGACGTATGACCGATTGTGGAGGTTTGAATAAATTAATTATTCTGGAAGTCAAAACATGCAAAACTAAAACAATAGTAAATAATTGACAATGACAGTAACACTTTACTCATAAATAAATCACAAATTTTATTCATCATCAAACGTCGATTACATTTTACAAGTTTCAGGAAAACTATCTAATCTGTAAAACTAATACCGTCCCTCAGCCCGATGCGCCTCGCATGCTGAAAATGCTTAACCCTCGTTAGTCCCTTCGTAAGGGGATCTGCAGGATTCTCATCTGACGATACCCTCTTTGCCACGAGGAGTCCCTCTTCAATCTTGTGTCTTATGAAGTGATATTTTCTGTCAATGTGTCGGGATCTGCCATGATCTCTTGGTTCCTTGGCTAAGGCAACCGCAGTGTTGTTGTCACAGAAAATCTCCATAGGTTCCTTAATAGCTGGTACAACTCCAAGGTCTCCGATGAAGTTCTTTAGCCATATCGCCTCCTTCGCTGCTTCACTCGCTGCTATATACTCTGATTCACAAGTCGAATCAGCCACCGTCTCCTGCTTGGAACTCTTCCAAGAAATTGCCCCTCCATTTAAGGTAAAGACCCAGCCTGACTGAGAGCGGAAGTTATCCCTATCAGTCTGAAAACTAGCATCACTATACCCTAATACTCTGAATTCATCACTCCCACCAAGGGTAAGGATCCAATCCTTAGTCCTCCGCAGGTACTTGAGAATGTTCTTTACCCCGGTCCAATGAGCCTTGCCAGGGTTCCCCTGATACCTGTTGACCATGCTCAAAGCAAAGGCCACATCAGGGCGGGTACAAGTCATAGCATACATGATCGAGCCAACAGCGGAAGCATACGGTAATTGGCTCATCTCAACTATCTCTGCCTCTGTACTCGGACTCTGAGTCTTACTCAGTTTGGCATTGCTTTGGATCGGTAAATCTCCTTTCTTGGAATTCTGCATGTTGAACCTTTTCAACACCTTATCCAAGTAGGTACTCTGACTAAGTCCAATTAGTCTTTTACTCCTTTCTCTTAATATCCTTATCCCTAGGATATAGGCAGCCTCCCCTAGGTCCTTCATAGCAAAGCACTTCCCAAGCCAGGACCTAACCTCCTGCAAGGTTGGGATGTCATTTCCTATAAGTAGTATGTCATCCACATACAGTACCAAGAAGCTAACTATACTCCCACTAGCTCTGACATACACGTAAGACTCATCTTCACTTCTCGAGAAATTAAACTCTTTGACCTTCTCATCAAAACAAAGATTCCAGCTACAAGATGCTTGTTTTAATCCATAAATGGATTTCTCAAGCTTGCATACTCTATTAGGGTACTCTGCACTGACAAAACCCTCTGGATGATTCATGTAGACATCCTCAGCCAACTTTCCATTAAGGAAAGCGGTTTTGACATCCATTTGCCATATTTCATAATCATGAAATGCTGCAATGGCTAGCATAACCCTAATGGACTTAATCTTTGCTACCGGCGAGAAGGTTTCATCATAATCAATACCCTGAGTCTGAGTAAAACCCTTCGCAACTAGTCGAGCCTTATAAGTATGCACTTTTCCTTCCATGTCGGTCTTCTTCTTGAAGATCCATTTGCACCCGACTTTCTTACGGCCTGGTACATTGTCAACCAAGTTCCAAACTTGATTGTCATACATGGACTGTATCTCGCTGTCCATAGCCTCCTTCCATTTAGCAGACTCCGGGCCTGCCATGGCTTCCTTAACACTGCTAGGTTCATCCAAATTTACCAGTGTACTATCGCTGATAAACGTATCACCTTCCGTAGTAATATGAAAGCCATAATAAAACGAAGGTGTGTTCCTAACCCGTGTGGAACGCCTCGGAGGTACAGACATGTCAACTTGCTCAACAGGAGTTTCCTCCTCAGGTTGATTGCTAGTGTCTGAGGTTCCTTCACGAATTGCTTCTTGAATTTCTTCAAGATCAATTTGCCTCCCACTGTCTCCTTGGCTTATAAATTCTCTCTCACGAAAGACCCCTCTTCTTGCTACAAAGACCACATTCTCACTGGGTCTGTAGAAGAGGTAACCGAAGGATTTCTGTGGGTAGCAGATGAAAATACACCTTTCACTTCGGGGTTCGAGCTTATCATGAGTCTCACGCCTCACGAAAGCCTCGCAACCCCAAATCTTGATGTGGTCCAAATTGGGAACCTTCCCAGTCCACATCTCATGAGGTGTTTTGGTAACCTTCTTTGTAGGGACTAGATTAAGGATATGGGCGGCAGTCTCTAAGGCATATCCCCAAAAAGAGATTGGTAGCGAAACTCGACTCATCATAGAGCGAACCATGTCCAACAAGGTTCGATTACGCCTCTCAACTACACCATTCAGCTGTGGTGTCCTGGGAGGAGTCAATTGTGAGACAATCTCACACTCGTTAAGATAGTCAAGGAACTCGGTACTAAGATACTCACCACCTCGATCGGATCGAAGCATCTTAATGTTCCTGCCCAATTGATTTTCTACTTCCTGTTTGAATTCCTTAAACCTTTCAAAGGTTTCTAACTTATGTTTGATTAAGTAGACATACCTATATCTACTAAAATCATCAATAAAAGTCACATAATACCGATTAGCATCCCTTGTGGCGGTTTTGAATGCCCCACATACATCAGTATGTATTAGGTCCAACAAACCCTCACCCCTTTCACAAGTTCCAGTGAAGGGTGATTTTGTCATCTTTCCAAGTAGACAAGATTCACAACTGTCGTCCGATTTAAGGTCGAATGAATCCAAGACTCCACTCTTTTGGAGTTGGCCTATGCGTTTCTTGTTTACATGTCCAAGACGACAATGCCACAATGATGCTTTATCTAGGCTAGTAGAAGAATCAATATACAACACATTATTTCCTAAGTTGTCTACAATCGACATAGTTTCATACACACCATCACAAGGTAACGCTTTAAAATAAAACACATTTTTAAAGAAAGCATTAATACCACCACATTTATTATCAAACGAAAAGGTAAAACCTTGTTTGTACAAAGCATGAAAGGAAATAATATTCCTCGCCATTTCAGACGAGTACACACATTTATTCAAATCTAATTTTAATCCATTATTAAGCAACAAAGTATAAACTCCAATCTTGGAAACAGGTGCAGCCTTCCTATTCCCCATGATCAAGTTTATCTTCCTGCGCTCCACATCCTCACTTCTTCTTAGGCCCTGCAAATCAGAACATATGTGAATACCACATCCTGTATCAAGCACCCAAGAGTTAGAATATTTTGAGTAATTAGACAATATAGTGTAAATACCTGCATGGGTGGGTTTCACTTTCCCATCCTTTAGATCCTGCAAGTACTTAGGGCAGTTTCGCTTCCAGTGTGCCTTTTCATGGCAATAGTAGCATTCAACATCCTTGGGAATGGCAGAAGGAGTGACAGAACCGCTCTTGGTCTTCGATGAGGAGCCTTCAAGAGACTTTCCCTTGGTACCCTTCGAAGGGTGCTCCCTCTTTTTCCCTTTGCCTTGCCCGATAGCCAAAACAGGGGTAGATGTTGGAGTAGGAGTAGTAGAGGTAACAACCGCTTTGCCCTTAAGACCGGTTTCAGCGGTCTTTAAGAATCCTTGAAGCTTGCTGAGGGTAACTTCCTCCTTGTTCATATGATATGTCATACGAAAATGTTCATAACAAGAAGGTAAGGAGTGCAAAATGATGTCAATTGCCAACTCCTCAGGGATGTTCACATTCAGCTTCAGCAAACGGTCCACATACCTTTGCATCTTTTGCATGTGAGCCGTGATGGAATCACCGTCCTTCATGCGGGAAGTTATTATGGAGGAGATTATTTCATACCGCTCCTGACGAGCACTCTGATGGTACCTTTCCATCAGGTCTTGGTGCATCTCAAAAGGGTAGAAATCTTCATATGACTTTTGGAGCTCGGCTGTCATCGTGGCCATCATGATGCATGCCACCTTAGTAGCATCTCTCTCATGTGTCCTGAATTCAGCGATCTCCTCAGGAGTAGCAGTAGACTCATCAAGCTCTTTTAACTCCTTATCGAGGACATATTCCTTGTCTTCATAACGAGTAACCATCCTGATGTTCCTAATCCAATCCATGAAGTTGGAACCATCAAAGATGACCCTCCCACAAAGATTCATGAGAGAGAAAGAACCAGTTGGGTTAGAGCCTGAAGCATTAGTGTTGGAAGACATCTGAAGGAAGAAAGCATGTTTAGATTAGATATATAGAATCCTTAATAAGACACCCAAATGTAATATTAAGGCTAGGACCCAATCACAATATATTATACTTAGAAGAGGGATGTCGTAATCTAAGTAATAATATATTTGAAAGGTAGGTGAATGACGATTCACCAATTTCCACCATGAAAAACAAAATGAATTATTAGGTTTTAATTGGATTTGAATGGCATGTTTCAATCTCGATTGTGCCCTTCAAGTTTTGTGACTAGGATGCCGAGGATCACAAAACATGGTGTGAATAACCATGCTAATTCACTTGGTACCCTTAATATTATCACCTAATCAATGTGCCGGTTAACCACACACGCTCCATTGATCTATGACAAACATTAAGTCACCCTTCGTGATCCTTACTAGTCCAAGTTAGTGTGCCGGTTAACCACACACGCTCTACCAACGACTTGGTAAGGTACAAATTGTGAATTCCATGGACTAGCACCATGTTCACATTTTTCCTAAAATAACTAAGATTGGGAATTAAAGAGGTTTAGTTACTTTATAATAATCATTATACTTTTAATGAGGATTTAAAGTCATTGTCCTACCCATTCGGCTAACGACCCTCCACCAGTCAAGCAAGCGGTGGGTGAGAGTGAACACCCATTAAGTTGCCATTTTATAGGCAACAACCTTATACCCACCTTATAGACTGGCTTCGTGAATGAGGCCTACTAACAGTAGAACGACTTATTCTTATACATATATATAATAATTAACCATTAATGTTATAAATAGTATAAGGGTTGAATTTTAACTATTAAAATTCTAAGGGTTGGAATTAAAGTTTATTAAAGTGTGTGAAACTTTACAAATTCCAAAACTTGAGGGCAAGTTTTGTAACTCTCCAAAACTTTTCATTTCATAAGTTATGAATTAAAGGTTCATAAAAATGAAGACTCTTCATTTTTCATGTAACTTATGTGTTTAAATGTGTGTGTTAAAGAAAGTGACCTTTGGATATCCATAACTTGAGGACAAATTATGGACTCCATTAAAACACATAAATGATCAAGAATTAATTCTAAACAATTCAGCAAATAATTCCTATCATCTTCTAAATTCATAAGAACATGAACATGATCATCAAAATTTCAAGAATTATATGAACACATAAAAATCATGGAATTTTGATATATGCTATTGTAAATGGATTAGAACAACCATTACACCAACTAAAAAAGGTTTTAAAACACCAAAACAGTTTAGGGTAATGTTTCTAGTCCATTTCCAGCAGCAAAAGTCGAAAATCTGCAATCTGTGGCTCCTACTCGTCGAGTGCATGAATCTACCCGGCGAGTAGGTTCAAGATACACATGAACTCGGCGAGTCCCCCCATGGACTCGGCGATTTCATCAGGCAGACAGCAAGTTTTTCGACTTTTTCAACTATTTTGCATCAAGTATCAAACAAGCAAGCCTAGGCTCTGATACCACTGTTGGGTTTTGAGCAATCTAACACTTCCTAAGTGTGCATACAACCCTAATAAACCCTGGATCTATGTTTGTCTAAATACATGCAAAATAATAATTTTCCAAGGTTCATAACCTATCTAACATGGCATGGGGTACTTTTAAACATAAAAGAGTTAGAAGAGATTACATACCTTTTGATGAGTTTGATTCTTAAGGAGTTTGAGGGCCAAGCACCAATAATGTGAATGCCTCAAATGGAATCACAAATCACCACAAAATCTTGGAAAACTTTGAGAGAGTATACACACTTGCAATTTTTCGGCCACACACAAGCACACACACACACACTAGTTCACTAGTTGCCATTTCATGCACCATAAGCATGCTTATATAGTGTACATGGTTAGGGTGAAACCCTAATAACCCATGACCTTTCCATTTCCAAGGACCCATGGGTTAAAAGCTCCATGGATCATCCACGGACTTCCATCCAAGCCTAGCCCATTAACAAATGAGTGTTAGCCCACACCATATAAAACCAATAGCCCATAATCTAATTAGTCTTCCTTTTAATCTCCAAATTAATTCATAATTAATTTAAGACTAAGACTAATTAAATAACATAACCTCATATTAATATATTATAACTTATAATATATTAATAAACATATGTGTATAACTCTCATAAAATTATCCATAAATTGTTCGGGTGAAGTGCAACCCAAATGGACCATGCCGGGTCGGGTCAAGTATATATCAAATAAGTTATGGACTTAGACACCTTATCCAACACCTTTTGGGTTGCCTTCACCAAAGCAACTTGATAGGATGAATTATGGAGAGAAAGGATTAAATATGATTTATAAATATATTATGGGAATAATATATTAAAGGAGAAATCATATTGTTTAGTTAATATTAGTCAAGAATTAATAAGAATTAAGTTTGTGGCTAAAAGAGATTACTTAAACTTAAGGGACTGGAATTGTAATTATAAGATAATTGCAATTGGGCCATGGATTAACTTATAATATAAGGTTGGACGAATTCTATGGGGAAACCCATTAGAAATCGTCCAAGGCTTGTTAAGGAAGGAGTCCATGGGTTGCTTAGGGCTTAAACATCCAAATTAGGGTTTCCTTGTTAGATAACCCTAATAGCCTCACTATTTAAAGGACCCTTATGGCTCAAAAACGTGGTGAACTTGTTATCTAGGGTTTCCACACGTTTTTGGGCAGCCTCCTTCTCTTGTCTTCTTCATCCTCTTGCTCTTGGTGTTTATGAACCATTAGAGGAGTGACATTTGTGACTCTAAGCTTTCTAAAGTCATTACAAGGAGGATTTGAGATTGTTATTGCTACATAACAATCAAGGTATGATCTAAACCCTAATTTGTATCCTATATTGATTATCATATACTAGATCTAGGGTTTATAGTCTTGGATGAATTGCATGTACAATAGAGAAACCTAAATCCAAGCATTAGGGTTTGTATGAGCACATAGGATGTTCTTATGGCTAAAACCCATCATCTATTTCCTCATTAAAATGTTTTAAGTTAGATCTACAACCCCAAACTCTAGATTTAGCCTCCCAAGGCTCGAATGTCACGTAAATATCCAAGCTTTACATTCATGCATGGCATATTAGACTCAAAATGCCAATACAAACTCCAACAAGGGTTAGGTGCACAAAAGCTAGACTCTAGCTCAATAAAGCTCAGATCTTTGGGCCCTCAAGTCCTTCTACAGTCCGGATCTAAGGTTTCCACCTCATGATATGCTCAAATAACTCATTGTCAAGGATGGATGGGAGAAAACCCTCAAAACCTCCTTAAACTAAGATCTCATAAAGGAAAGGTCAAGATATTAGCTTTTTACCTTTGCATTGAAGCTAACCACAGAAGAACTCTGGATCTACAGCCCCTCCTTGATCAAACACACCAAGGTCTCCAAATCTCCTTCAAAGGATGCACAAAACCACTCAAATTTGTCTCTCTCTCTCTCTCTCTCACACACACAGCTCAATCTGATCGATTAGGGTTTCACACAGGGGAGTTGGGTGGCTGGTTTGGTGGAAATGAGGGCTTACGGCCCTTTAAATCGGACACAAACCCGAAATATTAGGGTTTCCACTCACAGCACCAACTCGCGGAGTTGGTTTAAAAACCCACGTGGTCAAATCGTCTCTACTCGACGAGTTGGGGCACCCACTCATCGAGTTGCCCACTTAACTCATAATTAAATATTTAAATATTATACCTGGGATTTGGTGTTGGGTTTTGAGCAATCTAACACTTCCTAAGTGTGCATGCAACCCTAATAAACCTTGGATCTATGTTTGTCTAAATACATGAAAAATAATAATTTTTCCAAGGTTCATAACCTATCTAACATGGCATGGGGTACTTTTAAACATAAAAGAATTAGATGAGATTACATACCTTTTGATGATGAGTTTGATTCCTAAGGAGTTTGAGGGCCAAGCACCAATAGTGTGAATGCCTCAAATGGAATCACAAATCACCACAAACTCTTGGAAAACTTTGAGAGAGTGTACACACACTTGTAACCTTCGACCACACACAACTAGTGCCACTAGTGGCTATTTCATGCAACATAAGCATGCTTATATAGTGTACATGATTAGGGTGAAACCCTAATAACCCATGACCTTTCCTTTTCCAAGGATCCATGGGTTAAAAGCTCCATGGATCATCCATGGACTTCCATACAAGCCTATCCCATTAACAAATGAGTGTTAGCCCACACTATATAAAACCAATAGCCCACAATCTAATTAGTCTTCCTTTTAATCTCTAAATTAATTCATAATTAATTTAAGACTAACACTAATTAAATAACTTCATATTAATATATTATAACTTACAATATATTAATAAACATATGTGTATAACTCTCATAAAATTATCCATAAATAGTTTGGATGAAATGCAACCCAAATGGACCATGTCGAGTTAGGTCAAGTATATACCAAATAAGTTATGGACTTAGACACCTTATCCAACATTTGGGACATTACAATTCTACCCCACTAGAATCAGACTTCGCCCTCGAAGTTATGCTTTGGAAATAACTCTGGATACTGCTCGCGTATCTCGGACTCCGGCTCCCAAGTCCACTTGGATCCCTTCCGATGTTTCCATTGCACCTAAACCAGGGACACCTCTTTATTCCTCAAAACTTTCACTTCCCCGATCCAATATCGCTATCGGCCTCTGAATGTAATTCAGGCTCGCATCTACCTGAATGTCCTCTAATGGTACCACCACCGTCTTATCGGCTACACACTTCCTCAACTAAGACACGTGGAAGGTGTTATGAATCTGCCTCAACTCTGCAGGTAGCTCCAACCAGTAAACTAACTTACCCACTATGGCATTCACTCTAAAAGGACTGATATATCTAGGACCAACTTTCCCCACTTCATGAATCGAATGACCCTTTTCCACGGGGATTCCTTCAGGAGGACAAAATCTCCAACCTCGAACTCAAGCTCGGATCGTCGTCGGTCTGTGTAACTCTTCTGGCGACTCTGGGCTGTCAGTAACCTCTGTCTGACCTGTTGAATCTGCTCGGTCGTCCTTAGCAATATCTCAGTGCCACCCATCACCCCCTGCCCTACCTGTCCCTAACAGATGGGAGTCCGACATCTCCTCCCATACAAGATCTCGAAGAGAGTCATACCAATACTGGAATGGTGGTTGTTGTTATAGGATAACTCACCCAAGGGCAAATAGGTGTCCCAACTTCCTCCGAAGTCCATAACACATGATCTTAGCATGTCCTCAGGTGTCTGAATTGTCCGCTCACTCTGCCTAACAGTCTGTGGGTGGTATACGATACTGAAGTGCAATTAGTATTTCTATATTTATTTGTTTTATCCTCTTAAATAATCATTAATTGGAGAATAATTATTAAACATTCAAAGTAAATTACCAAAATTTTTGTAACGTTCATTTATAGTGTAAATAATCTGGGAAAAATCCGAAAGGTGGTTGTTATCTACTGGAATCCGATTTTGGGTATTTAAGTGTATTTAATCTTTGAAAATAGGAGAAAAATAGTATATAGAACAGAAAAATCAATAAACTTTTTCTGTAGCCTCCTAATGTACTGAAAGGCGTTATGGTAAATTGTCATGAATTTTGGATGAGCATAACTATTTTTTCTATTTTTAGGCCATTATAAATACAAAAATCAAGGAAAAATAGGAATGCATTATGAAAAATTATGACAATATTTTTCTGAGTCTTACACATCTGGTAGAAACTGAAAAAATTATTATATATCATTTTAAGATTTTCTAAAGTGGTTTATGATTTATTGGAGCCAAACAAAAAGAAAATTCAAAACCATATTGAACAGTAACAAAAACCTATGAAATGTAATGTGGGGTCATCATTTAGCCTAGGGGTCATCCACGAATTTACCTAGGATTTATACACCTCATAAATTATTTTATATTATTTATTGCCCTATTTTATTTCAATAATTATAATATTTCGAGAAAATTGAATTATTTTCTACAAATTTGTTGAGCATCTCATTTTGCTGATGGGAATCTGTGAAAAAACGGATTTGGTAAGAAAAGGAGTTTTAGATATTTATTTGGAAATAAATCCTTCATGAACATATTTGAAAGCTTTTAACAACATACTTTGATGATCTAGCATCTAAGCTTGAAGGTCATCACAAGCATGTTTGTTTGAAGACCATTCATGAGTTTGAAATGTTAAAACTCGTTTTTGATAGAAAACTTTGGATGCATGTGGTGTTTTTCACCCAAAACTTATAGAAAAAGTGCATTATGTTGATTTCGACTTAGGTTTTGGTCCTTAGATTTCACCATTTACAACATGCATGTTGTTTTTGGGTGAAATCCTACCACCATCATCATCAAAACCGTGAGTTTGAGCCAGTGTTCATGATTTTACCATAGAATGGAGTAGGAGATGGAGAAAATCCATGAAAACAAGTAAAACTTGAAGGAAAAGATAAGGAAAATGAATGATTTTCGGGTCTACCTTTAAGAACACCTCAAGATGATTAAGATTTAGAGTTCAAGGTATGTTCTATGACCCATTTTCTAGAGAATTTCGTGGTTATGGAGAGAGGAAGAGAGAATATAGAGAAAATGAAGTGAGGGAGTGTGAGAGAGAAAGTGAAGTATGGAGAAATGGAGTGTAGAGGGGAATTGATTGAGTGTGTTGGGAAGAGGAGAGAGAGGAGAGAGAGAGAGAGAGAGAGAGAGGAATCCGAATTTTGAGGGTATAATATCCCTCTCTCTTTCATTTGTCTTTATAAATTTTAAATATTTTATAAAAATATCAAATACTTATAAAATATGCAACTTAGCCAAGTTTTTTTTTTTTTTTGCATAAAAGTGTTGATTTTTGATTTATAAATTAAGGGTAAATGTTAATGAGTTCAATTTTATTTTCTTAATGCATTTTTATAATTTTAATTATTATAAGATAATATTGGAAGCTTCATATATATTTCTATAGAATTTTTTATGTTAAAGTTTATAAATGTGAGCTTTTAGGGCATTTAGGGTTTTTGAGAGTTTGTAAATCTTTGGATATCAAAATAAATAGAATATTTGAGACTTTAAATTATCTTATGGTATTATAACTCTTTTATTGCTATAAATAATGTTTGTAATTTATTTTTATCGGTTTATTGGCATTCTATGTAGTGATTCCGAGATTCAAGCGAAATTGAGGAATCAAGTATACTAGTCCTAATCTTCAACTTTGACTTAAGTTTCTATGAGACTTTGACCTAATTTCTACTACTAGGTCAAGTGCATGATGTGTGTACAAGATTCATGAAATGGTGTTCGAGTCAAAGAGTGACCCAAATATGGATAGTCACTACAGTTAAGTAGTAGTAGAATTCAAATATCAATGTGAAATCTAAGTACACTATCATTCGATCCTACTTGTTTCCAAGTTTCTAGTAGGTTATAACTTAGCTTCTAGTTACTAAGTCTATTATGTGTCGTGCCTATATGTGCAACTAAGTTTAGTCAAATGTAGAACTGACTCGAATTTTGACGGTTGTCACAGGCTTGATTAAAATTTATCCCTATATCAAGGCTAGAAGGAGTAAATGATTCTTCTAGAAAGAATAAATTACATAGATAACCATACACATTTAATGCAAGACTTATAGTAAAAGGATTCTGTTACACTCATGTCATTAAATGTGGTCATCATCATACTCATGACATTGACTTTGATCAAACCTTTTTTCACAAGTAGCTATGATAGATCAACAAGGATATTATTTTCTATAAATTCATATTCTTAATATAAGATATAGTAAATAGATTTCAAGAAAGACCACTTTTCTTTATAGACATCTACTAGAAGATATCTATATAGATTAGCCTGGAGTTTTTCTTAATCCATGTTATCCTAACAAAATGTGTAGAGCTTGAGATTCGCTTATGGATATAAAGAAAACATCTATATGTTATAATCATCATTTTATGTAAAACCAGAAGGTGTGTTTTTATATTAAAATGAATAGAACTTGTGTATTTACTGAGAACTAGTGGGAGCATAGTGAAATTTCTAATCTTTTATGAGTGAGACATACTTAGTAGTTATTATCTTGCTAGCATAACACTTATGCTCCCACTAGCTTTGACATGTATTCAGAAATCAGCTGGACTTCTAGAAATCAATACTTATTGGCTTTCTTACAAAAGTTTAGAATTCTGATACGAGATGCTTCGATAAGAATTTATCTAGGCTTCTCAAATTCATACACCATTCCTTAGATAGCTTACATGTGTTTCTTAACAATTTTAGAACTTATAACAATAAGTATCAAATGTTTAGACCTTTGCCATTTCTCACAATTCGAACTATGAAGAGGGATGTCGTAATCATAATCGAATTTGAGAATGCAAATAACACAATTGCTATCACCTTAAAATATACTTAGTGAAAGCGTTTCCTCACACTCATTTTCATGAATTAGAGAGAAACCTTATGACACTTAGATTTTATGGTGTATGTGTTCCTATCCATGTGAATTTGTCATAATCGTAACCACAAGACAAGGTTAGTGACAAAATCTAAACCCATATGGACTGAACTTGTTTAATCTTAATTTCTTGCCACTTGGTAGCACAAGGGTCTACCATTGCTTCCAAGTCATTTATGCAAACAATTGAGAACTCATAGAACTCACATACATAGTCAACATTAATTCGAATGGGCACCGAAACAAGAATATGTCTACATGATAGGTTATAAACCTCAAGTTGTGTACTAGTGATAAACAATTGGTTTGCTCTTGATTAGTTCTTAAAGCTTTTTCAAGATCTTTAAGACTCCCACTAGCCTCTTGACATATAACACTCTCTTGTCAAGAACCATTCCTTGACAAAAAAATATTCAAGAGTTAGTGTGGTTTATTATCAAGATATACACTTCACAAAATTGGTCTTAGTTGGTCTTTATTTTATCCAAAACATCACAACTTACCAATTTCAAATGTACAAGAGTAAGAAAAATTTTACTCTACATTTGATGAGTGTTACAAACCTTCTTAATTTAGTGTCACTAAAGGAACAATTTTGGAGTATGACTCTAAGACTTGTTTTTGGAACGAAGTATGACTCATCTTCTTGATTTAAAGCTTTCAACAATTCACGATTCCTCTTCTTAGCCATACAAATGTACTAAGATATCCTTATACGATCAATTGTGATATGGTTTTCCATAATCATTAATATGATCATAAAACACGATACTAAATCATTAATATTATTTCCAAAGCATAACCATACTTACCAAACTTTAGTAAATCATGACGAACAGTCTTATCGTTCCTTGAGGTGGACCTAAACAGCGCATACCCAGTGTACCCGATCCCCTAGTCCTTCATTTGACTCACATCTACATGTGAACAAGGAATTAGTCTTAATTTCCCAAAAATGAAAATTCTCATTCATCACACAATACAAGTTGCATGATACCAAGTTTCTATCCAATTGAAACTTGGGTGATGAGAATCTTTCCTTATTTGGTAAATTTTGACACTACCACAAACGAAAGAATCAAATTCATATTGCTAACATAGAAACATACAAACATCAATATTCACAAATGCCATTGCAAGGAGATATACAAAAATAAAAAATAAAAATTACTTATTTATAAAATGCGGAAAAACTTTTCCTTACAACACAATTACAAATGAAAACTATGTTATTACAAATTTCTAAGCAATCAATCATAACTCTTAAGCTGCAGGTCAAAAATCCGATCATCAAACCATGCGATTGAAATCCATCTTCACGACCAGATTCAGCATACTCTTCCTTTAAGCTTCCTTCCTTTTTCATGATCCTACAAAATATCAAAATGCAACCCTGTCACATCATGTATTAAGAATCAACAATTAGGAACTTAATGGAGTCAGACAGTAGACTTACCTAAAGCAGAGTCAAACTTTTTTTATTTTACCTTCTCTCAGATCTTTCAGGTAGTCAGGGCAGCTTCGCTTCCAATGTCCCTTCAAATGGATTCTTTTGCATTGGCACATGAGACAATCACAGACTTAGCCTTTCTCTTTACCATTTGGTCAAGCGGGTTGACTATGGCCGGTCCCTTTTCAGTAGGAAGAAAAATCTTTTCTGGACTTCCAATGTTACCATTGTCAATGCCCATGGAAGTTTGAGAAGTATATCTTCCAGTTAAATTTGCTTGACCTTTGCGCCAAATCATTGATGATTCAACAACAATCAGCAAATAAGTAAGATTAATAAGGGTCATGTCGTGATCTATCACATAGTAGTCCTTAATGAACTCACTATATGACTCGGGAAGTGACTAAAGAACCCAGTCAATAGCCAACTTCCTTGGGAACACGACACTCAACATTCTCAGCCTGTCAATGTGTGACTTCATATCCAAGACATGTGCACACACAAACTTTCCATCCTTGTGTTTTCTTTCTAACAGGGCTTGAGTTATCTTGAAATTTTCAAGTCTTTGAACTTGTGGGTTAGGGATGATAATTGGAGGAGGTGGAGGAAGTGAAGTATGATTTCCATTTCCACTAATGCACGACAAAGGGATTAATATTTCACCTTGATCGCCACGTAGGATATCCTCTTTAAGAGGAAAGCTTGTTCCAAAGGATTTGGGAAGACCATAGTTGTCTGAACTGGACATCTACAATGGGAGAAATTCAAGTTAGTTGATTTAAGTCCTTAATATAATACCCAAATAAAATATTAAGGCTAGGACCCAACACAATATTTTACAATTCGGAAGAGGGATGTTGTAATCCGAATGCAAAATATTTGAAGGTAGGTAAATGATGATTTACCAATTTCCACCATGAAAAATGAAATTGATAATTAAGTTTTAATGGATTGAAACTCCTAGATCCTTTGAGATTCATTAAACTTTTCAATGGCATGTTTAAATCTCGATTGTGCCCTTCAATTTTGTTACTGGGATGCCGAGGATCACAAACAAGGTGTGAATAATCATGCAAATTAGCTTGGTACACCCAATGTTACAACCACCTAATCAATGTGTTGGTTAACCAAGCTACCCTTTTCTACGCACTGTCAGTCCCAGATTAGTGTGCTGGTTAACCACACATGCTCCACTAACGACTTAACAAGGTGCAAAGTGCAATTTCATGGGTTAGCATCAAATTCACATTTTCCTAAGTAACTAAGATTGGGAATTTATAAGTGTTTAGTTACTTAGTATTTCATTATATTTTTAATGAGAATTTAAATGTCTTGTCAAACCCGTTCGGCTAATGACCCTCCACCAGTCAAGGAAGCGGTGGGTTAGAGTGGACACCCATTAAACTGCCATTTTATAGGCAGTAATCTTATAACCCCCACCCCCTATAAACCGGCTTCGTGAAGGAGGCATACTAATGGTAAGACTGACTTTACTCTTATACATATATATAAATATTAAACCTATAATATTATAATAGTATAAGGGTTGAATTTTAAACTTTTAAAATTCTAGGGTTTGGAACTAAATGTTTCAAAGAGAGACTTTTCATTTACAAATTCCATAACTTGAGGGAAGTTTTGAACTATTCAAAAACTTTTGGTTTCCACAACTTATGAGTTTAATATAGGTTTTATGAAAAGACTCTTGACATTCCATAACTTGAGGACAAGTTATGGAGTTTATAAAACATTTATGTAAAATACTCTTCAAGTTCCGCAACTTGAGGACAAGTTATGGAAGACTTAAACCATTTTATGATGATATTTAAAAATGAGACTTTTCACTTTCCATAATTTGAGGACAAGTTATAGATTGCATAAAAAAACATTTAGATCAAAAATTATAACTAACAAAACCAACAATATGTCTATGATCTAATTAAACTCATAAGTTAAGATAATTCATATCAAACAAGTTTCAAGAAATTAGCCTAATCATAAACTAATACAAATCATGAACCTTTGACAATTATTTTTTATTTGGATGAGAATCATCATTACCATATCAACAAAATAAGATTTTATGAACTAAAACATTTTGTGGTAATGATTCTAATCCAAAACAGGCCAAAAAAACCTCAAAAAACTGCCCACTAGAGCACCAACTCGGCAAGTACATGAACTGGACTCGTCGAGTTGGACTTTTTCTGAGTTGACTCGGCGAGTCCCCCAGTGGACTCGGTGAGTTCACTGTCCAGAATGCAGAAAATTCAATTTTTTTGCTTTGAAAACCAATAAAACATCAAGTATAGTGGAAGACAATCCTAGGCTCTGATACCACTGATGGGTTTTAGTATCCTACAACATCCTATGGTGCACATACAACCCTAAATGCTTTCGATCTATGTTTTCTCTAATTATGCATGCAATATTGTTTCCAAATCATTAATCCTACAACTAGAATATAAATGAAACAATCAACATAAGATTGAGTTATGGAGTTACCTCTTTGTTGTAGCTCATAGAACTTCTTGAGTTTGGCCTTTAAGGACTTAGTTCCCCAAGTGTTGCACCTCAAATGGCATCACAACACATCTACAACAAAGGAGACGTTTGAGAGAGTATTTCTTGCACCAAAATCAGCTCAATGATCTCCAAGAACACTAGTGTATGTAGTAGCCAATTTTGGATGCTAAGGGGCTTCTTATATAGTGTGGCAAGATTAGGGTTACACCATGTAAACCCTAATGTGTATGACCTTCCATATTCCTTAGGCTCCATGGGTTTAAACCTCCATAGATCATCCATGGGTTGTCACATGGGTTTAGCCCAATCTAAGGATTCATGGATCATTGGCCCACACCAAAAGAATGAATGATTTAGCAAATCAACCCCTCATATTTAATTAATCTCTTTTGATCACAAAATTAATTCCAAATTAATTCTTGATAAATACTAATTTAATAATATGATTTCATATTAATATATTAGAACTTATAATATATTAACAAATCATAAATAACCTCTTCTCAAAAGTCCATCCTATCAAATTGTCCTAGTGATATGCAATCCAAATGGACCATGCTAATCTCAGGTCAAGTACATACCAAATATAGTAATGGGCTTAGACACTTAATCAAACATGTATATGGTGCACCAGACTCCATACAGATAGTGGTGCCAGATCATGAGGGCGACCACTACCGCCCTTCAGCTCCATGTCGTGGGTGAGTTACCTCGTCTCATAGGGCTTCAAGGCCTCAATGCATAAGCTATCACATGCCCCCTCTACATCAATACCGCACCCAACCCTGATATATATGCATCACAGTAAACTACAAAGTCCTCTACTCTCTCGAAAAGGGCTAATACTATAGCTTCGCACAATCTATGGCGAAAGTCTCGAATGAGACCTGCTGCTCGGGCCCCCAGGAAAAAGTGACACCCTTCCGGGTCAATCTGGTGAGAGGAGCAGCGATTTTGGAGAAATATATAATAAATCTCTGATACTAGCCGGCCAGAACCAAAAAACTCCTGATCTCGGACGGGAATCTCGGCACCTCCCATCTCATAATTGCCTTAATCTTGTCCGGGTCGACCAATATCCCATTCTGATTAACAAGATGCCCCAGGAACTGGACCTCTCATAACCAGAAATCACACTTGGAGAATTTAGTATAAAGCCTCTCAGCCCTCAATACTCCAAGAATCTCTCGCTGATGCTCCTCGTGTTGCTCCCTGGACCTCGAGTACACCAGAATATCGTTGATGAGCACGATCACTGACTGATCCAACATGGGCCTGCACACCTGGTTCATGAGATCCATGAATGATGTCGGTGCATTGGTGAGCCCGAAAGGCATCACCACAAACTCTTAATGCCCATAACGAGTTTTGAAGGCCGTCTTTTGGATATACCCCTCGCAAACTCTCATCTGATGATATCCAGATCTCAAATCGATCTTGGAGAACCAAGATGCTCCCTGCAACTGATCGAATAAATCATCGATCCTCAGTAGCGGATAACGGTTCTTGACCGTCAGCTTGTTCAACTCCCGGTAGTCGATGCACATCCGGTGTGAACCATCCTTCTTCTTAACAAAAAGGATAGGTGTTCCCCACACCGAGCTACTTGGTTTGATGAAACCCTTCCCCATCACCTCCTGGAGTTGTGAGGATAACTCTTACATCTCTCATGGCGCAAGGCGCTAAGGTGCCTTGGAAATTGGCGCCGCACCCAGAACCAAATCAATCTAGAACTCCACTTGCATCTCGGGAGGCACGCCCGACAACTCCTACGGGAAAACATCCAGAAACTCACACACTATCAAACCTTAGAGATGGAACTTGGCTTCTCTATACCAACCCGCATATCCATCACGTATGCGAAAAAGACCATACAACCCTGCTGTAAACTCTGCCTCGCTCTGGCAGCAGAGCAGAAAGCTGATCTAGATATGGTACCCTCGCCATACACCGTAAGCACTCCCCCACTAGGGTTTCGTATGGTCACCATCTGACGCTTACAGTCGATCATAGCTCCAAACCGACTCAACCAGTCCATGCACACTATGACACAAACGTCACCCATCGCGATAGGTACCAGGTCTATCGGGAAGTCAACACCAAAAATCTCTAGCACACATCCTCAGAATACATCAGTAGTGAAAACCGCATGCTCGTCGGCAATAGAAACACTTAGAGGTCGACTCAACGCCTCACGTCGGATACTGATGTGACAACTAAAAGCTAAAGACACGAAGGATCGACTCACACCAGAGTCAAATAACACCAAAGAAGGTACATAACTCACAAGAAAAGTACCTATATACAACAAAGAATAAGAACAACAAATCTCAAAACAAAATTAATAAAGAAATACGTACCAGCCATGACATCAAGTGCTGCGCGGACCTCCTCTGCTGTCAGCTGAAAAGCTCTCCCACGAGCTCTCGAAGCCTCAGCCTTCACTACCCAACTATCAGTAGCACGAAAGGCAGAAGGAGTAGAACCCTGGGCTGATCCCTGACTGAGCTGAGGCACTTGGCCTTCCGATGGCCGGTCTGGTTGCAATAATAGCAATTTGCAAACTCCTAGGGGCAATCCTTCACCATGTGCCCCTCTTTACCACATTTGTAGCAAATCCCTGCCCCGACGAGATCCCTCGTGACTCTTGCCGCACTTGCCACAAGTACGGCCCTTCTGGCCCCCGGCTCTCAAATTAGCGGGCTTTTCCCTCTTCATCGCCGGCTGCGACTGCATCGGTCTCCAGTCCCTCCCCAGGACTCCCCCTCCTCCCTGGCTTGTAACTCTAGCTCAATCTCCCTCCATCGGGCATTGGTCTACAGCTCGACCAATTTCTGGTAAGACGAGTTCGCCACGAACTCATGTATATCCATCCTCATAATACTCAGATAATGACTCACACGTGCCTGCTCAGTAGACACGTGCTTAGGGCAAAACAATGCTCTCTCATGGAACATCCTCGAAATCTCAGTCATAGTTTCTGTCTTCTGCTTAAGAGACAGAAACTCCCAGGCCAATGGTTCCCTTTCTACCTGGGGTACACACTTTTCTTGGAACAACTGGGTTAACCTCTCCCACGTCACTACAGCATGGTCTGCAGGAGTAAAACTGGTTGTCACAAACTTTCACCAGTCCTTCGCTCCCTAGCGAAGCTGGTTCGGTGCAAAACGAACTCTTAAGTGATTTGGGCATGAAAACGTATAAAAGCATTCCTAAATATCAGAAATCCATCTCATGGAGGCAATCAAATTATGTGTCCCTTCAAACTCTGGTCTCTTCGTGTTGCTGAACTCTCGGAACAACAACAAGTCACCTCCTTGTGGCCTCGCAACAGCTACAGCCGTAGTGGCTGCAGCTGCAGCAGCCTTAGTAACAGCAGCATAGCGCTCATCAAATGTCTCAATCATTGTGGTCTTCATAGACCCAAAAATCTCTGGTATCGCCTCTCGAATCGCGACAGCCACCTCCTCATGAATGATCTGACGGATCTCCTCGTCACTAACACTACCGCCCTCGGGGTTGTGGCGCGTACCCACCATGATGTCTCTGAAACACAACACAAAAATCATCAAAGACTCGCGCGGGCATACTCACACTCGATTTCCCACCCCTACATGTTCCTTAGTACCCTAAGGATTCTTACTTGGGCTGCATACAAATCTGTTGTTTTCAGTAGTACGGGCCCAATACTACCTTCCACACCAACCTGTAGTCACCCCAAGTCCTCCTCCTAGGATCCCAATTCACACATACTCTATCACTCATGAATAATAGACTACTCTCTCAGTAGAGTCCATAAATACTCATCTAGTTATCTCTCCTAGATTAACCGTCGACTCAAAACTATTTCTAAGTGATTCCTGCTAGATACTCCTACTCAACACATACTCAAGGCAACAATAGATGGGAGCAACTCCTAGGCTAAGGCATCACAAATCAGGAAACTCTAGCCCTAAATATGGAATACCTAGCCCATCATCTTGCATGCATCCCTAACATCTCATAAATATCTCATAACACAAATAAGTAAGGGTATTTGGGAAATCACCGTTCGGGCTCTGGCTGATTGTACACACTGCTCCAACTCATTCTTCGCTTAAACTCTTTCTCATTTTGGGAAAAATCATTTCTTTTCAAAAAAGTTTCTCAAATCCTCAGTTTGAGTCCAGACACACCCGAAAGTATATTTGAATCCCTCAAACCAAGGCTCTGATACAAACTTGTAACACCG
The DNA here is from genome assembly GCF_051521515.1 of Lactuca serriola. NCBI lineage: Eukaryota > Viridiplantae > Streptophyta > Magnoliopsida > Asterales > Asteraceae > Lactuca > Lactuca serriola. Next base: position 189,957,309 of record NC_136410.1, read on the forward strand.
TAAATTTCCAAACAAATTTTTCATTTAAAAATCGCATTAATTTTCATTAACGCAATCACAAAACCCCAAATATCGATTTATCAAAACACATGTTCACAAATTGTTTAAAACACAATCCAGGATCCTCCAAAACATATCTCCAACTCGTGTGTGTAGAATCAAGCTGGTGCCTTCCTGTGATCTTGAGAAGTACCTGAAACACATAACATGGTAAGCACAAAGCTTAGTGAGTTCCCTAAAATACAACACAAATTTCATTTGCCTCTCATGGCTATACTCAAATAAGACCATCCAGTCAATGTGTCTCAGTGGAACCCTCCGGTCCCACAGCTCGGGTGGACCCTCGGGTCCTAACTCAGTAAGCTCAAAATAACACACAACATAAATCACAAAGACATAATGCATGATATCACAATACTCAATATAAGCACATAAGACTATCCGGTCACACAAAGGTTACCACTCTAGGTAATTATAGTGAGAAGACTCACCTCGTAACCAAGTAAATGAATAACCGTGTACACGAATCTCAAACTAGCCTCCGCCTTACACATAGGATAATTATCTCTATTCAACACTTAAATCACAACTCTAAATAAACCAAGTTATTTTCTCTCTCAACTCTTGGAATGGGTAAAAGACCATTTTACCCCTCCATGGCCCCCATAATCCTTGCCTTGACAAAACCCTAAGGTCAATAGAAGTCAACACTCGAGTCAACAGTCCATGTAGACCAGACTCGCCGAGTGCATCTCTGTGACTCATCGAGTCCCACCAATTCCTATGAAATGTCGCGAAAGCCCAACTTAACTCGTCGATTTGTCTCGTCAACTCGCCGAGTAACCCATGTCCAGACTTAGCGGGGAAAACCCTAGTCGACTCGTCGAGTCAGCTCATTGACTCGGTGAGTCCATTCAGTCTATTTCCTCATTCAGACGTTTTAAGTCAGATCTACAACCCCAAACTCTATATATAGCCTCCCAAAGCTCAAAATTCAAGCTTTACGTTCATACATGGCGTATTAGACTCAAAATGACAATACAAACTCCAACAAGGGTTAGGTGCACAAAAGTTAGAATCTAGCTCAATAAAGCTTGGATCATTGGGCTTATAAGTCCTTCTACAGTCCAAATCTGAGGTTTCAACCTCATGATATGTTCAAATAACTCATTGTCAAGGATGGATGGGAGAAAACCCTCAAAACCTCCCTAAACTAAGATCTCACAACGGAAAGGTCAAGATATGAGCTTTTTACCTTTGCACTGAAGCTAACCACTAAAGAACTCTAGATGTACAGCCCCTCCTTGATCAAACACACCAAGCTCTCCAAATCTCCTTCAAAGGATGCACAAACCACTCAAATTAGTCTCTCTCTCTCTCTCTTTCTCTCTCTCTCTCTCTCTTTCTCTCTCACAACTCAGTTTGATCGATTAGGGTTTCACACAGGGGAGTTAGGTGGCTGGTGAGGCAAAAATGAGGGCTTAATGCTTTTTAAATAGGACACAAACCCAAAAGATTAGGGTTTTCACTCACAACGCCAACTCGCCGAGTTGGTCTCTCTGACTCGCCGAGTTGGTTTACAAACCCACGTGGTCAATTTGTCTCTATTAGACAAGTTGGGGAACCCACTCACCGAGTTGCCCACTTAACTCATAATTAAATATTTAAATATTATACCTGGGAGTCAGGACGTTACAATTAATTAATTAATAGTAAATAATGGAATATGGAATACTCTAAAATGATTTGAGTACCATAGATTATTATTATATTTGGTAATTATCTTTAAGGTTTCGAATCACCTCCTCATAAATAGATGGCTCCAAATCTGGTTTTGACACATGAGAAAAATACCTTTTTAGTACCAAAATCTAGAAGCCTCTCAAAGCCCTTGAATCGACAAAACCCAGTTCTGATGATGTGGGTATTGAATTGCCATGACGTGGCGAGGTACATATTTGAGTTTTTTGAATCTGTTTGTTGTTGGAGTTCGAGGTGTGTTCATATTTGCTAGAGTCTTGCATCTTGCATGCAATCACATAATAGGAACTCTTTGTTAGGTTCCCTAGTCCAATCAACTAGCTTGTCTTAAGAAGAAACCTACAAGAAATCTAAGTTATGTTTTCTATCTATTGAGTTCTAATAAGCTGCGTAGAGTATTCAAGTTTAAATCCATATGTTTTTTTGTTAAACCAAATTGTTTGTTGTTTCCAATGCCATTTTGTTTTGTTTAATGAGGCTCGAAACCCATTAGAACTGGCATGTAATTTTCAAAGAGATAAGGAGAACTACGGTAGTTAACATCGGTAACTTCGTAAATAGTGTATTAATACATATAGAGTGGTATCATACCTTCAGAGTATGTTTGGTAAAATAATAAGTACCTTTCGGAGAGATATTGTATGGTTGAGTACATTTGTTATGGAGAGACAAAGATGTTTGGCACAATCATATACAACCAAGAACCAAAAGGAGTCCATGAGTTTTAGAAGCAGTCGAATTGAAGATGTAATTGCTTACGGATTTAGAAGTACTGAAGAATGTGATAAATACTTCAACAATATCGAATTTGGAGTTATATGAGATGCTATGAAGATTTTAGAGAATTTGAGAAAGACGAAAGGTAAGACCGACAGAGTTTTCAGACTCACTAGGCTAATATTTTGTGGTATACAGTTTGAGTGGTATGTTAGGAGCTGATCTGTACCGTATACAAGATGGCTTGAATTAGTATTAAATAATACAAAATAACAATTGGATTCTCTCACATCCTTACAAGAACTCCATAGTGTGTAAATCAACTTTAACATACGGGACTAGGATGGTGAAAATTAGTCATTTGTTTGTGAATTAACTTACTTCTTCAAGTAAAGATAGCTAAAGTGGTGATACACCCATAGTATTGCATAAGGAGAATTGTTAATGTAACGAGATGACATAGCTACGTGCATGGTAGTAAAACATGTTAAGATGCATCTGATAGGTAGATTTCTTTTTGGATTGACTCTTATAAAATAAAAGGATGATGAATTTCCGAGATAGGATGATATGCATGATGCCTTGCATATGTCAATGGGTGGTACAAATAATTGAAGAGCGTTGTCTCCATACCACAACAGAGAATTCAAACGTAGTATTCCCTACATACTAGGCATTACTCTAGAAGGAATACGGAGATTTTGAAGTAGAGTTCAAAGAGAACTAAGAAAAAGCTTTAGTATATGCTAGATCTAGCATATACGCGAGAAGAACCCTAGAAGGTGAGTCTAGGAAGCCTTAATATGTGCTTCATAGAGAAGAAAAAATCCTAGTGGAGTCTAGGAAAGTTCATTTCATGTGTTCATTTGGACACATACATATATGCTAAATTGTTTATGGTTTCATGTATAATAACTTGGGAACTACGAAACAATTCTTGGGACGAGTATGAATATGTGTGAATGTTAGTATAGGCCTATACTACCTGAAGCACAAGATTTGTACTTGGATCGGGAAAAGTTGCAAGGTTACTAAGGAGCTAGTAGTTGAGTATGTTTTGTCTGTTTCCATTATTACATGCGTAATTTTGATAACTAGGAAAGTAGTTTTGATTCAAACCCAAGTGGTCATAAAGTATCGAGCCCAAATTATCTAAATCTACATAAGTGAGTAGATTGGTTTAGAGAACTATGCCATGTGTAGTGACTGAATTTAGTTGGTAGATTGAAAAATAAGATGATAGAGGTGAACAAAAAAAGTATTGAAACATTCGTTAGGGTTGACCAGCTAGTAGATAGAAATACTATATGTTATGATGTGATCATACAACATTAGAACCTGAAGGAAGGTTTCGTTCGTGTTAGTGTTTGACTCATAAAGACAAGAGTCTAGTTTGTTGCACTGTGTGATAGAAGGTCATTAAAGAGTGAGCCATTTGTTTTGTTACCATAGCCGAAGTAAAGACCTTAGTGTGGGTTGAGTTACGAACCAATTTAGAAAGCAGCAGTAGTCTTCAATGAAAGTCATGTTTATGGCTCAAGAGTTAGGGCTGAAGGTCCATCAGTAGATGAAAGAACAAGTGCAGGTTCAAGCACCACCATTAGCAGATAGGTTCAAACCCATTGATTTTCGTTCAAGAAGAAAGGGGATCATTACAAGAATATCAAATGAAGCGCGACGAGGTTAATTGTCCCATAAAATAGGATGAATAATATTATGTTCAATAAACTTCATAGTTGTTAATGTTTCCATTACTTAGTAATATCCTCTTATACCATTTTTGCGACGAGGTTATGCGAGAAAAATCCCTTGGTATAGACACAAGCAGTAATACTAAATCATGGAATTTAAAGTCATTAATATGACAATTAGGAGTTTCTTCCAATAAGAAAAGAAGCTACAAAACACATAAGACGAGTTGGTTATGCTTTAATCAGTCATGAGCCGAGCTGGTTAGACGGTTAGATTTTACGTTCTAAGAATGTATCTTGTTCTTCCTAAGTGTTTCATTTTAGAAACACATTACGAGTCAAGGTGAAAAATAATGGCATGGTCATAATGTATTCAATGACATGAATATGAGAAAATCCATTTGTAACAAGTTTTGCTTCAGCTGTGTATGGTTATCCATGTAATGTATTCTTTCTAGAAGAATCACTTACGCCTTCTAGCCTTGATATAGAGAGAACGTTCAATCAAGACCATACTTGATTATCATACATGGATTACATCTCATGTTAATGACTCTACGTCATAAATCAAATTCAAGATTTGACATAGTATCTTGGTATTTGATCGATTTTCCAGAAACCATCAATAAAAGCTCATCAATGAGAGATTCCACATTTTTCAAGTCATAGATGATTTCTACCACTAATGCGAACAATTTGTGTTTGTGAATAGATATTATTAAAGTTTAACAATCCTTGTTAAAACTACTACCAACTCTAACTACAACAGGTTATGGTTCTTGAGTTGCTTCAAGTTCCATGTACCTCCCATTTGATTTTTCATTAGAAGCTTGCGTTCTTCTAACTCAGCAATCAGAGGAATAAGAAAAATTATTCTTAGTGAGTTTGTATAATAATCTAAGCCATATTTAGAGTATCATATAATATGTATTTAGTATATCTTGGGTTTAAAAGCTTTACTCCAACATAGGATTTTAAATCCACAAAACATTTAATAAGATAGGGATGAAGCCATTCCAAACAAAATCTTTTGAATAAAATGTTATATCTACTTATTAGTTGGTGTTTGTACTCAAGGTACAATTGAAAGTGTTCTAGGTGTCATCCTAAGGAAATAAAAGGAGAACATTTCTAAAGATTAGAAAGTAAATCATGCCAATTGATTATCATTAAGATCTTTGATAGTTCTTACTGGTTTGTATTTCAACCTTTTATTCGGAACCTTCAACAAGATTTCACAATTATGTTTTAACATGTAATATATAATTTATAACTATTATAGTTGTTAATAAAGTTGATTTGGTATCTTGTGCTAAGTCTTAGACATTTATTAGAAAGGAATTCATACATCATAGTGTATAATTTCTTAATAATTATTTTCTCTACTACTTAGTGAAAATATCACAAGAAAACTTTTATATATAAATAAGATTCATATATGTCAAATAAACTACATTATTTGTTTTCAAATATCCCTTTCTTAAAGTTAGAATATGTGAATGACATTTATATAATAAAGATAACAATGTCAAAGATGAGTTTGATTTAAAACAAATTTAAGTCAAAACTATTTTCCATATAGAACTTGTTATTTATAAAATATTGATATTTAATTTATAATTCTTATTAAGAGATCTAGTCTAATAAATATAATTTTAATCATTTCTGAATATCAAGTTGATCGTTATGAAAAACAATTTAAGTAAACAGTCAATCATTCATAAATTAAAGTGAGACATATATTTATAAAAACTAAATCAAAACATAAATTTTTCCAAAACAAACATTGTTTTATATTAATACTACCTTATGTTCCGAGCATAATTAATAAAGTAAACTCTGAGCGTGTAGTTCAACCTTGAATGTGCTCAGTTGGTTACTCTTTTGTAAATATTTGCAAGCTATTTACAAATATTAGATTAACATTTAAGTACCAAGTACTTGAGTGTTATATGAAAGTATGAGTTTTATCTAGTAGATACCTGAAGTACTAGTCTTTTCCAAACTTTCTTTCTAGATAAGAGGAACAGATCCTCTTCAAGTGTCTAGTTTCTCCACAAAAGAAACAAGATCCATCTATGTGGGCCTTATTAGATTTCTCGAGCTTAAAGGTGTTGAATCCATAAAACATGGGCATCCAAGATCACACAAGGTGACTCTTTTAGGTCTTGTACTATTCCTAGTTTGATGTTAGAAACATCTTTAGCATCACAGTGATTCCTTTACTAGGTATAATGTTTTGGCTTATTGCTCAAAACAAATAGTTTAGGACTAGGACCTTTAAGAGTACACAATTTCATATCTCTCACGAGATTTTCTCTTAAGAAATGAACCCATTCATTTAAGTTTTATGTATTTAATGTTATTGTTTCATTAAGTCGTTAAAGAAAATGACAATTTCATGTTAATGAGGATGAATTATTTAACTACAAACTTTTAACAAAATTCATTTAGTTTTTTCAATATTTAAACTCTTTAATAATTAATACCTTTTTATTTTCCAAAAATATTAATTATCAAAGTCTAGGATCCAAGTTGCAAAACAAATAAATGGTTAGGTGACTGTTAGGTGCATAAAGTGCACATTTTTACATACTTATTTCATGTTTAATTCAAGCATTGCATAGCATTTAGTGTAACTTTACGTGCATTTTAGATTTTCGGGACATAATCGAGGATCTATCTACTTTTCACCATTTTTGTGGATGTTTCAGGATGATTTGAAGATTGGAGCATGCTTATGATGTTCGACGGAAGCTCTCGGTGAAGTTTCGGAATTTTTGGAGTTGAATTGAAGAAATTGGAAAATTGGAAAATTGGAAAAATATCATTTTCCAGGTTTTTACACGGCTCTCTCTTTCACAAAGTTATACATTATGTGGTCCGAACTTTGGAAATTTTTCATCGGGAAGCCTGCGCTTTCTCAAGGAAAAATTACAATGGCTGTGTAATTTAGCCTAGCAATTTTTGAATTTTTCAACTTCCTATTTATCTTGTCTTTTTGGGCATTTTTGGGACAACTTCGACTATAGACTTCAAGGAAGCGATTTTAGGAGATCATATCACTATTGATCACTTCGGAAACACTTTAATTTGCATTTTTAACTTGATTTGAAGATCAAAACTTGTTGAATTTGTAGTTTGATTTATCCATGTGTGGTTAACTTCTCTATCATTTATGATTCCATATTCTTAAGTGTTTGTTGTTATGTTGTAATTTGCACTCGATTTCATGTTTATCATCTAATAATCTTTTATTTGGTCTTCAATATGTGTTTGATTAGTCCTCTTTTCACTTGATCAATGGAATTAGAGTTCTTATCAATCTAGTTAGTCAAATTGTGACTTTCATATATGTTTTATGATTTGATGTTGGTGACATACACTTGATTGGTTTCAAAAAGATCAAAATTAGTGTAATAAAAGATTAGATGTTTGTATTCTCGAACTTATGAGGAATGTTGGATATTGTTGGTAATTGTTACTAGAACTTAATGGCATTTAAGGATTTTATGCAAAAGCTTATTTGAATTCAATCAACCAAATAAAGTTTTGTTTGAAGAGCATATTCTGAATAAAACATTTTTTTCTTAACTTGGATATTATAACTTATTAATATCTTCATTACCAACCTAGATTGAACATAAATTATAGTCATATACATCTTATTGTATAAGAATCAGAATCAGAACTTTAGTATTAATTTTGTTTGTTTATGAAGTTTGATTTGAAGTCATGCAAAACCCCCCATTTTAACATTAATTGTATGATGTATGAGAACATGGCTAAATAAGAAGTCTCGTATTCCTGTGGACCGACCCTGCTTAATCTATACTATCTTTAGTATACGTAGTAGCAGTGACTTGTAATTTATTGTTATTATTTTATCCCTTTATTTGTTGGTTTGACACACCAAACAGTGACCTTTATGCCATTTTTTTAATCCAACTCACTGGATATCGATTATCAAGTATATCTTACTATATAATTTTTAGATTTATGGGATCGTTGATAACAATTTTAATTAGACATGTTTCATCCCATATATGCCTCAGAACTCTCTTGGTTAGGTGACATTTATCACAAACTATTTCCAATTAAATCATCCAATTTGAAAAACATTTGTAATCGTCCTATAACTTGGTTATAGAAATCACGAAGACACCTCGGTCATCAAAAGATAACACTAAGCGGTTAAGTGACCTTTATCCCACTAGTGCATACAAGAGATGTGCGAGTGTTCTTCAAAATAAATTGCATAAATTTGAGGTTTGTAAATAGGTCTTTTATACGTTTTATAATTTTAGTTTTAAAAACATATAATATCATGGTTATTACATGCATATACTAAACCATGGTACCAATTTTTAAAAGAAAATCACTTTTAAAGGTTATATATAAAAAGTTAGTTTTTTATATAATTTTAACGCGGTTCAATTTTAATAACCAATATTCAGTTTGAGTGCATTTGGGTCTTTTATATCTTTAATAAAACTTGATTTTATTACTTATATATTTGGAGTTTGTATAATTTACAAAAAAAAAATCACCATTTTAAAACTTATAATTGTGTATTTCTAAATTTGACGTTATTAAAATTTTTATAAAACTGGATTTTATTTTAAAACAATAATTCGTTACATATTATGTCCACATTATAACTTGTAAAAACTAAACTCCATGTGATGTTTATTTTGTCTAAAAATTCTTTTAGTATGTGAAAACCTAATTTATCAACCACACATAATAATTACATAAATAAACAACACTAACATACATAAAATTAAATGTGCATAAACATAATCAACTAATGACATTTTTTGTGAGTTGTCACACCCCCGAAACAGACGGCGGAAACGTCTGGGAGCTTGGGTGACTTCATTTATGTAGTATCATCACAAAGTATATAATTGAAACATAACAGCATCATCATCACACATGTAATATTACAACTGTCATTGGTTTACATCAAATATTGTATTTCAATATTACATGCCAAAATATTCAAAGTATGATGAAGACATAACAAAATATCCATGTACTCTTGCTGGCCAACCTGCTCAACGTTTTCCTAAGAATACAAGTTAATTTAAAAAGGTCAACATAAAAATGTTGGTGAGCTCATGAGCATGTTTGAGTAAAAGGTTTTGTGTTGCTTTGTAAACACCATAAAATCCGATATTTTCTGAAAAATAGTTTGAAATCTTTGAAATGTTTCTGTCAGATCTTGTATTAATGCATGTGCATTAATGTTTGTGAGACTATAAAGAGAATGACCCCAGACAACCCGATGTTGTCTGCTTTGAGAAAGTTGGAATCTCAAAACCCGAGTTTGAGTACCAGGGCGAGTATGTTACCGTGTTATCCAAAAAGAAAATATGGTTTCCCGTAAATTTTATAACGTTAATTCATCTAAGTGAGTCGTTATAACCATACTAGATAATGACAATTTTGCCTGTCTTGGCATTTTTCAGACGCCGACGGAATAAGGTAAGGTTTTTGTCACCCTAGACTGGCCTAGTCTATGCCAACGGAATAAGCTAAGGTTTTATCACCCTAGACTGGCCTAGTCTAACTGTAGCGAACAGATCAGGTGTAGGGTGTCACCCTCGTATAGATCTATACACAAACTCCCGCTCTCCCTCCAAGAGACTTTGGTTATAACTACATGCTACGATTGTAAACTCAATAGGTGTCAACCGAAACGTCTCACTAGATCCTTAATCGAATTTACGCAAAAAAAAACATATAAGGTATATTCCATGCCCAATAAACATGTAAGTGGACAACTAAGGCCCACTAAGCATGAAAATTATTTCCAGTCTCAAAAGAAATGTGAATATATATCCCGGACCCAATATATATGTAAAAGGACAACTAAGGCCCATTTAACATGTATATTTTTTCCAGACCCAATAAGGACGTGAATACCAAAATCGATTAGTGGTTTGTTATGCTAGTTGTTTAACAAAGTGACATAAAAAGCTCATTTTTTATAAAAGATCATTTTTGGTCCTAAAAACCGAAAATTTACAATTACGGCACATTTTTGGTAAAAATGACATTTTAGGTCCATTAAGGCCAAAATTTGCATGTAAGGCAAGTTTTAAGTAGAAATAACATTTTTAACTCACTTTTGTCAAAAATATCATTTTCGGCTTGGTTTTATGAAAATGTGCATTTTCGGCCCATATATAAATAAATTCATCTTTTTGGCCCAAGTTTTAATAAATTCACATTTTTAGTCCTTCTTATCAAAAATTTACATTTTTGGCACAACTTTATTGATAAGGACATTTAAGCCTACAAAAGTCCAAAAGTTTACAAACTTGGCCTAAAATTTCGTAAAAGCCCAAAAGAAGCCCATTTATGAATTTTTATACTCCTAGCCCTTTTTAAGATCACAAATACCGTAAAGATTCATATTTATCAAAATACAACCTTTTTGGTTCCTTAAAAATCGTCAGTTATATAAAAATACCTCATTTTTGGTTATTTTGTCATTTTTGGCCCTCTTATGCAAGTTTCTTAGTTTTAAATAACTTTGATGTATTTTTTAACCTTTTCTTTGCATAATAAGTTGAAATGAGTGTTATGTTCTACAAATATCATCACATTTTAGTAGATCTTCAAGTTCATGGAGTTTATAACACATAATCACACATATATCATGAAAAACACACAATATCATGCATACACACATAGATCTACACAAAACAACTTGTATTCTCCCCCAAAACATAGTAAAACCAAAAATAGGGGGTATGAAGTCACTTTTCTTTGAAGATTTCGGTTTTTGGATAAAGGATGGATGAGATCTCGGCCCTAGAAGCTTTCTTGAGTGGATTTCGAACTTAGGAAGTTCTAGGAAGCAATAATTATGAAAACATGTGTTTATAATGAGTGACTTAGCTAAAAATGAAGGAAACAAACTTAAGTTTACAAGATCTTACCACAAGAGTGAAGCTTGAAGTGATCTTGGATGGAAAGACCTTTTGAACACACCTTACACCCACATTATTTTTGGGAAGGTAGGAGGATTTTTCTTTTGAGGATTTAGATGGAGATGAGAGGTTAGGAGATAAGCTTGAAGTAAAAATGAAGGTGATGGTGGTTTTCGTGGTCCTTGGCCGAGAATAAGAAAGAGAGGGAAGAGAAGGTGATGAGACTTACCTAGATACATGAGGCTACATAGTTGTATGGTGGGTATTATGCATTGATATTCACCATGCAATGGTGAGGTGTCTTCCTCACAGTTTTCCTCATATTAACTCTTTTTTTAGTATAGCAGAGAATGAGGGGGGAAAGGAAAAGAGAAAGAAGGGTTTGAGCCATAAGTGAATATATTCGAATGTTATAGGGTCTAATATGAAAAATTTCGGCCCATTGGGCCCCTTGATGGGTTTACGGCCCAATAGCAATAAAGAGAGAAGTGTTTACGGCCCATCGGGGTTTAAGAACCCATTTACAGCCCATTAGGCCCATGATAATAAAATGAGTTATTTTAGGCCCAACATGGCTCAAATGCTATGGTTTGATGAATGTCGGTCCAATTAGAGCCCAATGGGGTTCTTTGGCCCAAAATAATAAAATGAAAAAGTTTACTGGCCCATTAGGCCCAATAAGAGGATCCTGGTCCATACTGAGTTTGAACCGGAACCTTTGGGTTTCAAACCCACAATTGAGTATTTGAGATGTATTAAATTAGGTTTTGGACTTCACTCAGGAGTTTTGATTCAAATGGATGTTTTTGATTGAGCATAGTACATGATATCCCCTTAGATTACAAGTTTTACAAGAGTTGATGTTTACATGAAAAAAAAATTTCCTAGCTAAAAATACTAGTTGTGACATCATCCCCCCGTTAGAGGGAATTTCATCCCGAAATTCTTTTAAAAGGTAGGATTATGAACGAGAGAATAAGTGAGGATACTTTTGTTGCATCTGGTCTTCGCGTTCCCATGTGAATTTTGGTCCACATTTAGCGTTCCATCGAACCTTCACGATCGGAATGCGACTTTTTTTCATACGCTTCACATCCATGTCCATTATCTTGACCAGTTCTTCGACAAACAGGAGATTCTTGTTTATTTTGATCTCTTCCAGATGAATGATAAGGGTTTCATCTAATAAGTACTTTTTCAAATTGGAGACGTGGAACATGGGGAGAACGTTGCTGAGTTCTGCAGGTAGCTCCATCTTATATGCCACCGGACCAATTCGGGCAAGAATCTCGAACGGTCCGATGTATCACGAATTTAGTTTTCCCTTTCCCAAAACGGATCATCCCTTTCCAGGTAAGGACCTTTAATAGTACTCGATCTCCGATTTGGAATTCCAAATGCTTTTGCCGTTTGTTAGCATAACTCTTTGTCGGTCTCGCAATGCTTGGAGCCGGGCTTTGATTTGGATTATCTTCTCTGTCGTTTCCCGAATGATCTCTGGTCCTGTAAGAGTGCTGCTCGATGATTGCCCTTTTGTCAACTGGGTGTCACCCACCTCATCCCAGTAGAGAGGCGATCTGCATTTGCAACCATATAAAGCCTCAAGAGGAGGAACCCTTATACTCGTGTGATTGTTGTTATTGTACGATAATTCAATCAAGGGCAAGTGGGTATCCCATGATTTTCCGAAATCGATCACACATTCTCGGAGCATGTCTTTAAGTGTTTGAATGGTTATCTCACTTTGGCCATCGGTTTGTGGGTGGTAAGCAGTGTTCATGTCTAGTTTTGTTCCCATTGCCTTCTGGAGCAATTGCCAAAATTCTGAAGTAAATCTACTATCCCGATCCGTGATAATAGATATTGGCACTCAATGAAGTCTCACGATCTCTTTTATATAGATTCTTGTTAATCTTTCCATCTTGTACGATTCTTTTATTGGTAGGAAATGGGCGGATTTGGTTAACCTATCGACAATCACCCATATAGCATCCAATCTGTCCGCTGTCTTAGGTAATTTGGTTATGAAGTCCATGGTAATCCTTTCTCATTTCCATTCGGGTATTACGGGTTGTTGTAATATTCTCGAGGGCCTTTGAGACTCCATTTTCAATTTGGCACAAGTGAGACACTTGCCCACATAAGTGGCGATCTCTGCCATCATATTTGGCCACCAATAATGTTGTTTAATATCCAGGTACATCTTATCTGAACCTGGATGGACGAAATATCGCATTTTATGAGCCTCGTTCGTGACTATCTCTCTGAATACCCCAAGTTTAGGGATCCAGATTCTATTCATGAAGTAGTAAGCTCCGTCCTCTCTGACTTCAAGGTTTTTATCCATCCCATGCAGCATTTCCTTTGTGGCATTCTCTGGTTTCAATGCATTGGATTAGGCTCCCTTAATCTGCGAGGTTAGGTGGGAGTGGATGGTTATCTATAATGGCTTCACCCGGCGACCTGAGTATTCTTTCCTACTCAGGGCATCATCTATCACGTTAGCCTTGCCTGGGTGGTACTTGATCTCACATTCATAATCATTTAGCAGATCAACCCACCTTCTTTGCCTCATGTTCAGCCCCTTTTGGTTTAGAATGTGACAGAGGCTTTTGTGATCTAAGAAGATGGTGCACTTCGTACCGTAGAGGTAGTTCCTCCAAATCCTTAGGGCGAAAACCACAGCTCCCAGATCGAGATCATGGTTGGTGTAATTTACTTCATGCGTCTTCAATTGTCTGGATGCGTAAGTTATCACCTTTCCACGCTGCATGAGGACAGAACCTAACCCTTGGTTCGAAGCATCGCAATATACTACGAAGTCTTCGGTCCCCTCTGGTAAGGATAGCACTGGAGCACTACAGAGGGATCGCTTCAAGGTTTGGAGGGTAGCTTCTTGCTTTTCCGTCCAGTTGAAATATACACCTTTTTGTGTCAATGTGGAGAGGGGTATAGCTATCTTGGAAAAGTTCTGGATAAACCTTCGGTAGTAGCCTACGAGACCCAAGAATAATCTAATTTGCGTTGGTGTCTTCGGGATCGCCCAACCTTCAATGGCCTTGATCTTGGAAGTATCTATGTGAATCCATTTCTCACTGACTATGTGACCCAAGAAGTTTACACTGCGAATCCAGAACTCGCATTTGGAGAGTTTTGCATATAGCCTTTCAACTCTTAGAGTTTCCAACATTTGACGGAGATGTTGACCGTGCTCCTCCTTGCTTCGGGAGTATATGAGAACGTCATCGATGAAGACGATTAAGAAATTATCGAGGAATAGGCGGCAGACTCGATTCATGAGGTCCATAAATGTTGCGGGGGCATTTGTTAGACCGAAGGACATCACAACAAATATGTAATGACCGTATCGAGTTCGGAAAGTGGTTTTTAGGATGTCCTCTTCTCGGACTCGAAGCTGATGATAATCGGATCTTAGATCTATTTTGTAGAAGTAACTAACTCCTTGAAGCTGGTCGAATAGATCATCAATCTGAGGTAGTGGGTAGCGGTTCTTTATAGTAATCTTATTCAATGCCCTATAATCGATGCACATTCTGAAGGATCTGTCCTTCTTCTTGACAAAAAAGACTGGAGCTCCCTAGGGTAAGAAGCTTCGTCTGATGAATCCTTTGCTAAACAATTCGCTTAATTGACTGGATAACTCCTACATTTCGTCGGGAGCTAACCTGTAGGGTGATTTGGCAATTGATGTGGCTCCCGGAATGAGGTCGATTCGGAATTTAACCTGTCTTTCTGGGGGTATTCCCGGAAGGTCAACATGAAGTACATACGAGAAGTCGCGTGCCACTGGGATGTCTTTAATGTTTACTTCTTCTTTGGCCTCATCCATAACATGAGCGAGGAAAGCAGAGTTTTTCTTGTGTAGGAACTTCTGTGCATTGATGCACGAGATAAGACGAAGATTGGCGATAGGTTTATCACCATAGATTATTAGGGTTTCATGGTTGGGGTGGTGAAGGCGAACGGCCTTCTCGTGACACATAATATCAGCATGGTGGGGTCTTAACCAATCCATGCCGATTATCACATCAAAACTCTTAATATTTACTGGCATCAAATCTATTTGAAATGAATGATTGTTTAGTGTTAATGTGCACCCTACGTAAACATCTTTGGTTGTTTCGATTTTCCCATTAGCCATCTCCACCGTGAAGGCTTCGTTTAGCTTCTGGGGTTGTTGGTTTAGTAAATGTTTGAATTTGTTACTAATGAAACTCCGCTCGGCTCCGCTATCAAATAAGATACATGCGTAAGTGTTGTTAAGTGGGAATGTACCAGTAACAACTGTTGGGTCTTGAACTGCTTCTCCTTGACGTAACGTCAAAATCCTTCCTGATCCTCCTGCCCCTTGGTTGTTGGCTTTGGGGCAATCATGTTTGAAATGACCGGTTCCTCCACATCCATAAAAAAGTGTGACTAGCCCCAGCATTATTGTTGTTGTTATTGTTGTTGTTATTGTTGTTGCAGTTGTTGTTGTTGTTGTTGTTGTTGTTGTCGTTGTTTGGTTGTTGGTTCGGTTGGGGTTGATGGGTTTTGAGCATTCTAACACTTCCTAAGTGTACATGCAACCCTAATAACCTTGGATCTATGTTTGTCTAATTATCATGCAAAGTTGATTTCCAAGGCTATGATCCTATCTAGCATACATGGGGAACAATTTTAACTTAAATAATAGATAGAACTACATACCTTGTTGTTGTAAATGTTCCTTGAAACCTTGTGAGCCTAGCACCCCAAGTGTGATGCCTCAAATGCTTCACACAACACCAAATGCTATGGAGTAAACTTGGAGAGAAAGTATAACACACTAAAATCGGCCAAGCCCTCTTGTTTCACTAGTAGTGCCGATTTTGGGAGAATACATGAGCTTTATATAGTGTTGACACATCTAGGGTTACACCATGTAAACCCTAATGTGTCATGACTCTTCATTTCCATAACCCATGGGTTTGTAACTCCCATGGAGCATCCAATGGGTTTAACCCAACTTGATTATCCATGGAGCCTCTTAGCCCACTATATAAGTTATGGATGATTTACATAATCAACCCATATATTTAATCAGTTATCTTTTGATCACTTAATTAATTCTAAAATTAATTCTTGATCAAACTAATTAAATAATATTATTAATATATTAAAACTTATAATATATTAATAACCACAAGTGTTATTTCTCTCATTTAGTCTATCCAATTGTATGGTGCCATGCAACCCAAATGGACCATGTCGGGTCGGGTCAAGTACATACCAGAAATAGTTATGGACTTAGACACCTTATCCAATAGGGATTGACATCGGCATTATCAAGCGGTATGGCCCTTACGGTTTCAACTTGTACACTGCATATCTCTACATTCTCCATAGTGGTGAAAGCCGCATTTGTTACACTTGGGCGGGGTTCCCAAGTATTGTCAGGTAGTAGTTTGCATAGTAAAAGCTGGAGCATGTGGTGTTGAGGTAACCGGAGCAGTAACAACATGGACTGCTACAGTTTGTTGCTTTTTCGATGACTCTTGGTTTTGTCGCCCCTTTCGTTTGTTGTCCTTGTTCTTCTTGTTATTTTTCCCCTCTTTCTTGCCTTCAGTTTCTCCATCTTTGGCACCCTTCTTTTTTCCATGATTGTATAACTTCTTGGCTAGTCTTTTAGCACTGTCATACGTCTCCGAGTTTGCTGTGATTACATTTCTTTGAATTGGAGAGGTTAGTCCCTAAATGAATCTTTCAATCTTCTTTCCTTCAGATGTGATCATGCCTGGACACAGGAGTGACAACTCACTAAACTTCAAGATGTAATCATCGATGTCGAAGTTCTGAATTGTGAGGTTCCACGGTTCCTATTCCGTCTTCTGGATCTCCCTTCTGGGACAGTATTTTGCCATTAACATTTCTTTCAACTCCTCCCATGGCATAGCGTTCGCCAATGGGAGTGTCATGGCCTCCACGTGACCATTCCACCAAGAAAGTGCTTGATCGATGAATGTGCAAGCTGCAAACTTCACCTTGCACTCTTCGGGGCATCCACAGATCTCAAATATTGATTCAACTTTTTCTATCCACCTATTTAGAGTTATCACACCTCCTGTCCCGTTGAAGGTTCAAGGCTTGGCACTCGTGAAATCCTTGTAGCTATAGGTCCATGTGGGTCCTTGTTTCGTCCCCTAGTTTGTACTTTCGGCTCCTTGCCCATTACCTCCACCGTTATTTCCGTTGTGAATCTGTGCCAGTGCCGCTATGACCGCAGCTGATACTGCCGCTTGGAATGCAACTGATTTTTATCTCCAGTGGTGTTAGTACCGTGTGGTTTCCTTGATTCGGTCTCTGAGGCATCTTTTTTCATGGAACGGAAAGATGTTGAGTATTTAGTGAATTCTAGTTTCACGATTTCCTAATTATAGAACAGTTTTGTTGATTCGGTAGTGTGTGAGTAAGTGAGTGCATACAATCCACATGTAATAAAAGTAATAGAACACATAACAGATAACAACATCATGAGAAAATATATAACCGTTTTCATTAATGCTAATCTTTTGATACATGAAAATTTGCCTTTATAAGGCATACAATACATGAAAGGAAATAGAATTCGTCAACGTAACGTCTCCATGAATAGTGTAATCACTTAATCATGTAGTCGATAGAATATAGAGTAGTACATAAAAGGAAATTATAACAGTAGTGGTAGTAGATGTACGGATACTAATTGCAGCGAGAAGGGTCTGATGGTGCTGACGACAAGGTAGATGCACCCTGGAGTCTGGCCAGGTGATGCTAGGCGGCCCAAAACCGGGCTTCCAATGCTGTCTGTCGCGCCTGGTAGACCCTGACTACCTCATGTGTCATCCTTTCCGCGCGCTCTACCGCGGCTCTCATGGCAACCATTTCGCTGTCGGTTGCCTGTTCCTGCTCGCCGATGTCACATGTCCTCCTTACCACTATGGGCAAGGCTCGGTTTGCAGGTCCACCGTGACTTAGGTCGTAGTAGTCCCAGTTCATACCGAATGGGTGTCGCACCCCCTGCTGGCAGCTCCACCTCCAGATCTTGTGTGTCCATGGGGGCGTAGGCCCATTGGGGTCCATCCTATATGGGGGCACCCTAGCCATGTATGGCGGATTGATGACTTCGGACTCTGCGTCCGAGTCATCTGCATCGCTACCATCAGCCTCCTCCTCATCTGAGTCTACTACCGGTTCTTCCGGCCCTTTTTCAGGTTCTTCTTCTTCGGGTTCATCTTCTTCGGTTTCTTCTTCCAACTCCAACCATCCACCATTCCCCTGGTTGGGGAAGTAGGGATCTCCTGGATGACGGAATCTAGCCATAGTGTCTGCACGAGGGGTGAGAAACATGTAAGGGAAGTATGTAGATAGCATTCCAAAATACTCCTATAGTGTTTTAATTGTTTATGTTTGAGTTCCTTAGAGCTTTTTGGATACGAGGTAAGTTTCTAGATTCATTTCCCAACATGATCACTCCCAAACACATGTTGGTCATATTTTGATATAGTTGATCATGCGATATTTACCCTCAATACGACTATATAACTGTCCGGATTTAACCACGGTGTTCAATTTCCTCCAGAGACTTTTAGGGTTATAGTATTAATTCACACCGAGTTTTTATTTTATTCAGAGTGTTTTAGTCCCATTTTATTTATAGTTTCATATCTTGCATGATTACATATGCCAGTTCACTATAAACAATGCTCTGATACCAATCTGTCACACCCCGGAACCAGACGGTGGAAACGTCCGGGGCTTGGGTGACTTCATATTTGTAGTATCATCATAGAGTATATAATTGAAACATAACATCATCATCATCACACATGAAATATTACAACTGTCATTGGTTTACATCATATATTGTATTTCAATATTACATGCCAAAATATTCAAAGTATGATGAAGACATAACAAAATATCCATGTAGTCTTGCTGGCCACCCTGCTCAACGTTTTCCTGAGAATACAAGTTAATTTAAAAAGGTCAACATAAAAATGTTGGTGAGTTCATAAGCATGTTTGAGGAAAAGGTTTTGTGTTGCTTTGTAAACACCATAAAATCCGATATTTTCTGAAAAACGGTTTGAAATATTTGAAATGTTTGTGTCTGATCTTGTATTAATGCATGTGTGTTAATGTTTGGGAGATCATATCACTATTGAGCACTTCGGAAACACTTTAATTTTCATTTTTAACTTGATTTGAAGATCAAAACTTGTTGAATTTGTAGTTTGATTTATCCATGTGTGGTTAACTTCTCTATCATTTATGATTCCATATTCTTAAGTGTTTTTTGTTATATTGTAATTTGCACTTGATTTCATGTTTATCATCTAATAATCTTTTATTTGGTCTTCAATATGTGTTTGATTAGTCCACTTTTCACTTGATCAATGGAATTAGGGTTCTTATCAATCTAGTTAGTCAAATTGTGAATTTCATATATGTTTTATGATTTGATGTTGGTGACATACACTTGATTGGTTTCAAAAAGATCAAAATTAGTGTAATCAAAGATTAGATGTTTGTATTCTCGAACTTATGAGGAATGTTGGATATTGTTGGTAATTGTTACTAGAACTTAATGGCATTTAAGGATTTGATGCAAAAGCTTATTTGAATCGAATCAACCAAATAAAGTTTTGTTTGAAGAGCATATTCTGAATAAAACATTTTTTTCTTAACTTGGATATTATACCTTATTAATATCTTGATTACCAACCTAGATTGAACATAAATCATAGTCATATACATCTTATTGTATAAGAATCAGAATCAGAAATGTATTTTACTTTTTGAACTTTAGTATTAATTTTGTTTGTTTATGAAGTTTGATTTGAAGTCATGCAAAACCCCCCATTTTAACATTAATTGTATGATTAGTCAGAACATGGCTAAATAAGAAGTCTCGTATTCCTGTGGACCGACCCTGCTTAATCTATACTATCTTTAGTATACGTAGTAGCAGTGACTTGTAATTTATTGTTATTATTTTATCCCTTTATTTGTTGGTTTGACACACCAAACAGTGACCTTTATGCCATTTATTTTAATCCAACTCAATAGATATCGATTATCAAGTATATCTTACTATATAATTTTTAGATTTATGGGATCGTTGATAACAATTTTAATTAGACATGTTTCATCCCATATATGCCTCAGAACTCTCTTGGTTAGGTGACATGTATCACAAACTATTTCCAATTAAATCATCCAATTTGAAAAACATTTGTAATCGTCCTATAACTTGGTTATAGAAATCACGAAGACACCTCGGTCATCAAAAGATAACACTAAGCGGCTATGTGACCTTTATCCCACTAGTGCATACAAGAGATGTACTAGTGTTCTTCAAATTAGATTGCATAAATTTCAGCTTTGTAAAAGGGTCTTTTATACGTTTTATAATTTTAGTTTTAAAAACATATCATATCATGGTTATTACATGCATATACTAAACCATGGTACCAATTTTCAAAAGAAAATCACTTTTAAACGTTATATATAAAAAGTTAGTTTTTTTATATAATTTTAAAGCGGTTCAATTTTAATAACCAATATTCAGTTTGAGTGCATTTGGGTGTTTTATATCTTTAATAAAACTTGATTTTATTACTTATATATTTGGAGTTTGTATAATTTACAAAAAAAAAATCACCATTTTAAAACTTATAATTGTGTATTTCTAAATTTGACGTTATGAAAATTTTTATAAAACTAGATTTTATTTTAAAACAATAATTTGTTACATATTATGTCCACATTATAACTTTTAAAAACTAAACTCCATGTGATGTTTATTTTGTCCAAAAATTCTTTTAGCATGTGAAAAACTAATTTATCAACCACACATAATAATTACATAAATAAACAACACTAACATACATAAATTAAATGTGCATAAACATAATCAACTAATGACTTTTTTTGTGAGTTGTCACACCCCCGAAACAGACGGCGGAAACGTCTGGGGGCTTGGGTGACTTCATTTATGTAGTATCATCACAAAGTATATAATTGAAACATAACATCATCATCATCACACATGTAATATTACAACTGTCATTGGTTTACATCAAATACTGTATTTCAATATTACATGCCAAAATATTCAAAGTATGATGAAGACATAACAAAATATCCATGTAGTCTTGCTGGCCAACCTGCACAACGTTTTCCTGAGAATACAAGTTAATTTAAAAAGGTCAACATAAAAATGTTGGTGAGTTCATGAGCATGTTTGAGTAAAAGGTTTTGTGTTACTTTGTAAACACCATAAAATCCGATATTTTCTAAAAAAATAGTTTGAAAGATTTGAAATGTTTGTGTCAGATCTTGTATTAATGCATGTGCATTAATGTTTGTGAGAGTATAAAGAGAATGACCCCAAACAACCTGATGTTGTCTGCTTTGAGAATGTCGGAATCTCAAAACCCGAGTTTGACTACCAGCGCGAGTATGTTACCGTGTTATCCAAAAAGAAAAGATGGTTTCCCGTAAATTTTACAATGTTAATTCATCTAAGTGAGTCGTTATAACCATACTAGATAATGACAATTTCGCCTGTCTTGGCATTTTTCGGACGTCGATGGAATAAGGTAAGGTTTTTGTCACCCTAGACTGGTCTAGTCTAACTGTAGCAAACAGCTCAGGTGTGGGGTGTCACCCCCGTATAGATCTATACACACACTCCTGCTCTCCCTCCAAAAGACTCTGGTTATAACTACAGGCTACGATTATACACTCAATAGGTGTCAACCGAAACGTCTCACTAGATCCTTAATAGAATTTATGCAAAAAAAGAGAAAGAGAGAGAGAGAGAGAGAGAACATATAAGGTATATTCTAGGCCCAATAAACATGTAAGTGGACAACTAAGGCCCACTAAGCATGAATATTATTTCCAGTCTCAAAAGAAATGTGAATATATATCCCGGACCCAATATATATGTAAAAGGACAACTAAGGCCCATTTAACATGTATATTATTTTCAGACCCAATAAGGACGTGAATACAGAAATCGATTAGTGGTTTGTTAAGTTGGTTGTTTAAGCTATGTTGTTTACCAAAGTGACATAAAAAGCTCATCTTTTTGTAAAAGCTCATTTTTGGTCCTAAAAATCAAAAATTTACAAATATGGCACATTTTTGGTAAAAATGACATTTTAGGTCCTTTAAGGCCAAAATTTTCATTTAAGGCAAGTTTTAAGTAGAAATAACATTTTTAACTCACATTTGTCGAAAATATCATTTTCGGCTTGGTTTTATGAAAATTTGCATTTTCGGCCCATTTATAAATAAATTCATCTTTTTGTCCCAGCTTTAAATAAATTCACATTTTTAGTCCTTTTTATCAAAAATTTACATTTTTGGCACGACTTTATTGAAAAGGACATTTAAGCCTACAAAAGTCCAAAAGTTTACAAACTTGGCCTAAAATTTTGTAAAAGCCCAAAAGAAGCCCATTTATGAATTGTTACACTCCTAACCCTTTTTAAGATCACAAATACCATAAAGATTCATATTTATCAAAATACAACCTTTTTGGTTCCTTAAAAATCGTCAGTTATATAAAAATACCTCATTTTTTGTTATTTTGTCATTTTTGGCCCTCTTATGCAAGTTTCTTAGTTTTAAACAACTTTGATGTATTTTTTAACCTTTTCTTTGCATAATAAGTTGAAATGAGTGTTATGTTCTACAAATATCAACACATTTTAGTAGATCTTCAAGTTCATGGAGTTTATAACACATAATCACACATATATCATGAAAAACACACAATATCATGCATACACAAAACATAGTAAAACCGAAAATAGGGGGTATGAACTCACTTTTCTTTGAAGATTTCGATTTTTGGATAAATGATGGATGAGATCTCGGCCCTAGAAGCTTTCTTAAGTGGATTTCGAACTTAGGAAGTTCTAGGAAGCAAGAATTATGAAAACATGTGTTTATAAGGAGTTACTTAGCTAAAAATGAAGGAAACAAACTTAAGTTTACAAGATCTTACCACAAGAGTGAAGCTTGAAGTGATCTTGGATGGAAAGACCTTTTGAGCACACCTTACACCCACATGATTTTTGGGAAGGTAGGAGGATTTTGCTTTTGAGGATTTAGATGGAGATTAGAGGTTTGGAGATAAGCTTGAAGTAAAAATGAAGGTGATGGTGGTTTTCTTGGTCCTTGGCCGACAATAAGAAAGAGAGGGAAGAGAGGGTGATGAGACTTACCTAGATACATGAGGCTTCATAGTTGTATGGTGGGTATTATGCATGGATATTCACCATGCAATGGTGAGGTGTCTTCCTCACAATTTTCCTCATATTAACTCTTTTTTTAGCATAGTCGAGAATGAGGGGGGAAAGGAAAAGAGAAAGAAGAGTTTGAGCCATAAGTGAATATATTCGAATGTTATGGGGTCTAATATGGAAATTTCGTCCCATTGGGCCCCTTAATGGGTTTACGGCCCAATAGAAATAAATAAAGAAGTGTTTACGGCCCATTAGGGTTTAAGAACCCATTTACGGCCCATTAGGCCCATGATAATTGTGACACCAGTCAAATCTTGGTCAAAAATAAATAGATCAATAATCATAATTGGGATGAACCAAGTTGTAGAGATTGTAACAAAGTTTCCAAAAATATAAAGAACACTGAAATCCGAGTTATAACGAAGAAGTTATGACCAATCGAAAATCCGCGATAAAACCAGCAAAACACTGTTCAGTGTAAAAAACGAATTTTCAATAAAAGGCTTTTTAGTCTTAACAATATAAACAAAAGTTGTAGAATATGTTAACCCGAGAACGTTCATAAAAAGAACGTCAAAATCTGACTTCGTATTATGATTTTTCGAAGTTTTGGTTTAGCAGTAGACAGCTAAAAATTCAAAATATAAATCGATCGATATTTAGCCGATGCAACTTAAACGAGAATCGAAGGTCTCGTCAAAATTAGCACAACGGTAAAAAGACAGACGAAAACGGACATCGGATGAAGAAGTTATGAATTTTTAACGGATTTCCCTGTCCCGGTCTGTTAAAAATAATGATATTAAAAATAAAGTCAAAATTAGCCGACTAAGTTTAAACGAAAGTCGTAGAGTATAATTTTAACTACGTGTGCATATAAAGAACGTCAAAAACGGAGTTTGTATGAAAAAGTTATGAATTTTAGAAGTTTTTGGCTCAAAAACCGAGAAAAATCGCATAGTCACCATTTTTCCACGTCACCCTCGCATGCGAGGCTGCCACGTGTCATCTTTGGGTTGGACTACAAATCGTCGTGTCACCATCGGATTGGACCGCAGCTGCGGTCTAGTAAGAAGCCTACACCTTCGCATCGGACACCCCCTTCGCATGCGTGGCCTTCTCCTATTGGACCGAAGTCCGGTCCACTTAGAAGCTGCCATGTCCGATGCCTCGCCTCGTGTACCACCCTCCTTCCGACGCATGTGCTGCTGACTCCTCACCCTCGCCACCTATCTTCTTCGGACCGCAACCTCGCACCCCTATATAAAGGGTGCGAGACTTCTCGGATTTGAGAGGTTTTTCACCATTTTTCACCTTTTCACCCCCTCGACTTTCTCACGACCCCCGAAGGCCCCAGTATCACGTCTAAAGCCCGAAGCAAGCCCCATAATTCTTGAGAATTCATCCTCTCTCCTGTTGAAACTCTGCCCGATTTAAGCCGGTTTTTCATCAAACAAACTATTTTCCGGGAAACGAAACGCTGCCCGAATGACCACCTATCAAAGTGAGTTCATACCCCTATAATTTACCTTTCTAATGGTTTCTAAATGCTTTTTAGGGCGGAATACAAGTTTAACACAATATTAAATTGTGTTAATAATTGTATGTGATAATAATCACACCAAGAGTTTCTTTATGCTTTCAAGAATTACCAAATACATCCAAAATGACTTAAAGCCATGTTAAATCTTTAAAGTCATGTAAACTCTGTTAAATTCTTTGAAAAAGGTTTTATAAACTATTTCAAATTATAAATGCCAAAAATCATGTTTATATATGTATAAATATATAAATAAGATTTGAAGGACTTAGAACTAATGAATTATCTTATTTCCTTTTCCTTGTTTGGATGTGGAGTTAAGGTTGTGTTATTTGTCCGAAGGTCGTTTCCTTCTTAATTATATATATATATATATATATATATATAATACATATATTAGTATAAAAAGGTCACTCCTTTTGGTATCATTACCTATGTATCAGGCTGAGCAAAGGTGTTCATCCATGAGAAATCATGTTAACCAGATAGAACATATAAATTATAATAGGTATAATTTATGATTCAAAACTAAATATACAAGTATGATTCACTTTCCAAGGAAAGTACCAAGACTTATTTAACTATACCAGGATACGTATAACGCCTTTAATATACGAATAACATATTAAAGAAGTAAAGATACATCATACTGGGTTTGCATTAACAAAGGTACGATACAAAGTACCAGGGTTAGCAATCACGGGGTAATAATACATCGTAAATCTCGTTGAAACAAAAAATTTGTGAGACCCTTCACGGTGTACTTATCTAAGTACGAATTTAAGTCTTGGCCTATTAACCAGAATCTCTTGTAGGGAGAGCGTGAATTTGTGTATAGATCTATATAGGACTGACAATCCCGCACCTCTACTGTTCGCTACAGTTTGGCCGGCAGGCCTAGGGTGTCAAATATCATTCCATTCCGACGCCTGAAGAACGCCGCCGCAGGCATATCAGTCATATTAGTATGGTTAATAGAACTCACATGGATAAAACAACGAGTGAATTACTAAGTAATATACTTCTCTTAAAATAGTAAGAAAAGATAATTACATCCTGACCAAATATACCTTCTGTAGTTTTTACTTACAGTAAAAGCTACGTATCATGAAATCAAATATGGTAAATATACTTGTATTTCTGTTTTTGAACATTTAAAACCACAAGGCAGTATTATGGATAATATAATATTTTCCAAGATTAATACTAAGGTTTTTACCATAGAACATATATAACTAAGAATACTTTTACAAATGAAACGGTTTATGGAATTAAACCACTCTTTCAAAAGAAACGGGTTATGGGATTTAACCACTCATACAAAGGAAATGGGTTATGAGATTTAACCACTTATACAAAGGAAACGGTTTATTGGATTTAACCACTTACACAAAGGAAAAGGTTTATGGGATTAAACCACTTTTACAAATGGAACGGTTATGGGATTAAACCACTTTTACAAATGAAACGGGTTATGGGATTAAACCACTTATCAAATGAAACTTAGTCATTCAATCTCTGTAAACTAGTATAACATAACAGACCTTTAGTGGTTAATTTTGTAAGTCTTTAGTTATTACATCAGAGTTATATATAAGTAATATCCGACTGAAAGTGAAATGTGTGACTTCCGCCTTACTTCTTGTTCCTTGTTTGGTTGTGGGCTTAGGGCAGATACACCCATTTAACTGTCAGTTCGATATTAGGTTATACATAATTAGTATAAACTAAGTAATTATAGAGGGAAACTATTGAGGTTATCAGTTTATCACCTCAGGAAATATAGGATTTTTGTGAGGAACCAGTGAACTTTTCCAAAGAACCTAGAGTATACTTAACAGAACTAAAATACTTATGAACTCACCAGCTTAAATGTTGATCTACTCTTTTCAAATAATTTGTATTCTCATGAATCCAGTAGACAGGTACACTCCCGAAGCTCTTGAGAAAACTACCTAGTACCGTACCGCGACTCTTGTCTTCTACTGTACCTACTTTGGTGTTTGAATATGTAATGTTTAAACACTTATGTAAAACTTATACTTATTAATGAAATGGTTGTTTGTACTTGGATTACTATATTGCATGTGTTGTGATACTTACATGAAGTCCTCCGCCCCCGAACGTTTCCGCCGTTCTGGTTTGGGGGTGTGACAATAATAAAGTGAGTTATTTTAGGTCTAACATGGCCCAAATGCTATGGTTTGATGAATGTGGGTCCAATTAGAACCCAAATGGGGTTCTTTGGCCCAAAATAATCAAATGAAAAGTTCACTGGCCCATTAGGCCCAATAAGAGGATCTTGGTCCATATTAAGTTTGAATCGGATCCTTAGGGTTTCAAACCCATAATTGACTATCTGAGATGCATTAAATTGGGTTTTAGACTTCACTCAAGAGTTTTGATTTTAATGGACGTTTTTTATTGAGCATTGTACATGATATCCCCTTAGATTACAAGTTTTACAAGAGTTTATGTTTACATGAAAACATAACTCCTAGCTAAAAATGCTAATTGTGACATGAGCCGACTCAAAAAATGTCAAGTCCATTCCCAAAGGGACATTTTAAGGGACCAAAAAATCTTCTTTGTAAAGTTCTTGTAGAAGCTCTCATTTGAGAGAATGCTCATTGCTTGCAAAAGATTGAAAAGCTTCTTGAAATCAATATTTTACCAATTGTCGCTAAAAGTCCAACAGCCCTTATGAAACAACATTAGTGACACTTTTCAGAAACTATCACTAACTTTCAACATGCTTTTAATCTTGAAAATTGCTCTTTGGTCTTCAAAAACTTGCTCTAACTTGATTTCTTGTTACATTTTTGTACAAATAAATGACTTCTAACAACTAATCTATTATCTACAAAAATAAACCAAAAAAACTAATCTATTTAATTTTTTACATACCATATGAATAAATAAATTATTAAAACAATTTGTATAAAAAAAACAAACAAACACAAGGTCATTGGCTAGTTTATGCATATCATACATATCAACAAATACATTAAACAACCTTTACTTTTCTAATACAACTTAAAATGACAAAAAATGCACGAAACTTTTGTCACATAAAAAATAACAATTATAAAGGTTTCAAAGAAAATATGTATGAACTTGTTTTTATTAAAAAAAAAAGACAAAAAAACCCAAGTTATCCATATTATTCTAAAACTAAGATTTCCAAAAAATCAAAAAATCTAACAAAACTTGCAAGTTGGCTCTTGATACCAATTATTGGGGTTTTATACAAAATTAGTTTAAAAACATGATTTCAGGCAACATAATACTTGATAATTTGAATAACATAAAACAAGTTTATAGCCACCAAGGATCATTTTGCAAGTTGTAGAAAGATTAAATCGTCAACCAAAGAAGAGATGAAGAAATAACAATCTTTTTAGTTCTTTGGTTCCTCTTGGGAGGCTTGGAAGTTAATGAAGAATGATGAACTTTGACACAAACAATGACTCAACTTGAAGTAAAATACAAGTTCTTTTGTATAAAACTCTTAATCTCTTAATCTTGAATTTCATAACCAATATGAACTTCAAGAGAATATAAGATAAGCAAGTAATCTTCAAGAGATGAAAATATACAAGAGATAACATGCACCCTTGTGCATGTTACGGTTTTACAATAGTAAGAGAAGCAAGCCAAATACAAGCCTCATAAAGTGTATATATTACACAAAGAGTCTTAATCCTTTAAGACAACCCATGCCCCTAAGACATGGTGTCCCCCATGCTTGAGAAAAACATTATACGTTTGATTAAACTAATCAAAAGTCCATACCACCTTTCTTTCTCTTGATTTTCGGATTTTAAGATACAAAAAGAAATCATGATTTTTATATTTTACAAACCAAAATATAAACTTTAACTTTTGGTAAAAGACAAAAGAATTTATGTAGTCCAAAATGTTGTGCATGACTTATTAATTCATACCATATGAATTATGTGATATTACTTGCTAATGAAAATTATTATTTCCTAGAAAGAAATAACTTTCAATTTAATTATATGAGTATATTAAATATTTATTAAGATCAATTTCTAATAAATAATCAATTTTATCAAGCTGTTGTTAGTGTGACCCATTAGTATCATATGTTAATTAGCAATATCACTTTAATATGATTCTTGAGCATACTAGATCTTTCAAGTGTGTGCTGAGAGTTATATGTTATTTGTTATATGCCTTTAGGAATCTTATTTATTTTGATATCAAAACATCCTCCCTTCTTTCTTATGGACCATGTAATCTTCAATATCACTCGACGTTAGGGGAATTGCATGTGACCTACAAGCTTAGTCATCCCAGAGCATTTGTAGTTTGAAGAGTGTTGCGTGTATCAAGGAAATGGAAGACCAGAAGACCTGGTGGTTGATACTTAAAGTTGGAATAGTTGTATTTATGGTAGACCTTTAGTGTCATTGTTTTCTTTTGTGCTCATTTTAACGTACCTCAGAGTCCATTGATTCCAATCTTAGATAATGATAAAATTGTGGGAGATCTAGTAATGGTGTTGAAAATGTTTTATTTGTGTGATATCATTATGGATTAACACAAACTTATCCTTGACGTTGATCTCCTTTTAAAATCTTTTCGTTCAATGTTATCATCAATAAGATTAGGTTTTCGCCAACTTAACTAAAATTTGTATGATATCATTGTGAATGAACACAAACTTATCGTTGACGTTGATCTCTTTTATAATCTTTTCGTCCAGTGTTGTCATCGGTATGATTGGCTTTTCGCCAACCAAATTGAAATTTTTTGCGCTGAAAAGAGTGTATGTATTCCACTTGTCGAGAGAGATTATGTGTATGTGTATGGGTAGAAAATTCTATTCTAGAGTCTATTCCAATAATATCTATGTTGTAGGCACGCAAATTCCTAGCAAGGTGATGTGAGGTCTTTTTGACTCGTGCGGTAGAGAGTTCAAGGAAGATGGAAAGTCTCTCCGATTTGGAGCTTGTTAGGGAATATAATGATGTTTTCCCACAATGATTTTCCAGGTTTACCACCACCACGTAAGGTAGAGTTCCAGTTTAAGCCTATTTTTGGTGCAGCTCCTATAGTCAAAGTATTTTTTTGAATCCTTTGGAATCAAAGAAGATGTTGTCGCAACTTCAAGGTTTATTGAGCAAGAGATTATTTGATATAGTCCCTCATCTTGGGAAGTGTCATCTTAATCGTAAAAAGAAAAACGATACACATGGTTGGGTATTGATTATTAGACAAGATCAAGGTAAAAACAGGTATGTATCTAAATCCTATTCTGGTTTGGGGTGTGTGATGATGCAGGAAAGGAAGTTGATTGTGTCTGCTTCCCAGTAGACATAGAGTGTTAACTTGAATCACTCAGAGAATGATTAGGAGGTGGCGATAGTGGTTATGACTCCTAAATGGTGGCATTATTATTTTCATGGTTCGAGGTGTACATTATATGCAAATCATAAGAGCTTACGACTGTTGGGGGTCAGAAATGGCATGACCAAGTCCTCACACAATGGCCTGGAGTGCCGCAATTGAATGCCTGGTCCTGGAGAGTTGAATGTGCTATATGGGTAAGGTTGCGCCCTTTCTAACACCAATTGGTTTAGATCAACTGGTAGCGCTGATGCTCAACAAGTGGTATCAGAGCCAGTGACGAGGGTTTGATTCTCTGAGGGAGCAATTTCTGAGGGGGGGGGGGTTGTTGGGGGTCAGAAATGGCACCGACCAAGTCCTCGCACGATAGTCTGGAGTGCCGAAATCGAATGTCTGGTCCTAGAGGGCTGAATATGCTATATAGGTAATGTTACGCCCTTTCTAACACCAATTGGTTTTATATCAACCGGTAGTGTTGATGCTCAACAACGACACATTCAGAGCGAGAAGGATTTGAATACGAAGCAGTGTAGATTAAGCTACTTGTCGGTCATGTTTGCAAGATAAGTTAACACTAGGGTAAGGCGAATGTGGTAGCTGATGCACTGATTCACAAGGAACCCATATTCTCATACTATCTCATCCGAGCTGCTCTGGTCGAGGGTTTGAGAGAACACTTTATGAAGGATAATGTTAAGGTGAAACAATAGGTTTATTTGGTAGAGGGTAGCCAAGGACTTAAGACTTTTAGTGGGCGACTTCGGGTCCATAATATCAGTGGTATTCATGATACAGTGTTATGAGACATGCATAAGTCCAACTATTTGGCTCTCCCGAGAACTACTATGATGTTTTGTGACTTGAAATCTTATTATTGGTGCCCAGGGATGAAATGGGACATTGCGAAGTATGTAGCAAAGTCTGTGAATTATTCGAAAGATAAGTCATAACATCAGGAACCATAGGTTAGTTTCCGTTTATTGGTAATGAGTTAGAGGATGTTACCTACCATGGGGGAATGCGTGAGAAGTAAGGTCCACAAGAGTTGTTTTCCAATAAGGTATGAAAACTGCATTTAGTTAAAGCGAGTAACAAGTGGTTAAGAGAGAAATATGGAAACGAGGGGGAGGCCGTCAACTTCAATTACTGTATAAAATTAGCTCCAAAGGCTAGTAAATTCTTGACTTTTTCCTCTCATGTGTTCTTGTTTCATTTTCTACTATTGTGGTAAGAATCATGAGTCGAATTTTCTTTATGTTTGTGATTAATCACGTTCCCTTTCATTCTAGTTCTTGTGAGTTCTCTTATGGTTGAATTCCAACCTTTGTGGGTGTTAATTTTGAGTTTTTTCTATCAAAATCCTTCTTAAAAGACTCTCTTATATGTTGGCATTAGTTCTTGAGTATTGGTTGGAATTGTGAAGCCAATTGCTTCACTTTGGTGTCATAATTCTCATTTCTTTTACCTCCAGTTATAGTGATTTCATATGTGTTATTTTTCTGCATAAATACCATGTTTTGGAACCTTTATTAAGGCTCTTAAAATAGTCCCTAAGTATCTTATTATGTTGTTGTCTTACTAACAAAGAAGTCAAACAACTAGCTTGAATGGTCTTGCAATTCTTGATTGTTTTTCCATGTATTTTCTGCCCTAAAACTATATTTTAGGGCTAAAATTGTTGGAGCATGTAAATGCTCTACAAATTATAAGTGATAGTTAAGTTATATTATTTCCCTTTATTGTATTGTTGGTTTCTCTCTCCCTATATATACAGAGAGTTGGTCATTGTAAGAAAAGGAGAGTGTACTCACAATGTAGTTTCTAAAGAGAGAAAGTGTGGTGGGATTTCTCCCACCAAGAGAGATTTATCTCTACCAACAATGTTCTTCATGTATTATTTTATTTCTCTTTTCTAGTATTTTATGGAACTACTCATCTTCATGTCCTTCATTCATATTTTTATGTTCGTTAAATCTCGAGATATTATTATTCCGCATCCGCCGATCGTCAAAATGGGTTTCAACAATTGGTATCAAAGTCGTATTTTGAAGGTTCAAGAAACTAGTTCAAGGGAACGACTTCTGTTTGGTGGTTATCTTGAAGATTTTTCGGATTTTTGCAAGAATTTTCGGGTTCAAACCGGAAATTTTTATGATGAGTTTTTCTATTTTTATGTGTTGATTCAAGCTTAGAAGAATAAGAAAGTTGTTGATTGCTTGTTCATTTTTCTGCTGAAAATCCATGTTTACAAGGTTCTTATGATGTTGTTGAAGAAAAGAAGAAGAAAAAGGGAGAATAAATTTTTGTGGTCTTAAAAAAATTGTTGAAGATTTGCTCCAAGCATTTTATTTATGCCTTGGAAATGAGACACAAATTTTGGGCTTATTATTGAAGAAAGTGGAGATTCTCTGTGAAGTATTTTTTTTTCAGCAACTTCTTATGTTCATCATAAAAAGGTATGATGTTCATGTCTTTCATCTTGAAATTGTTGTTGTGAATCTTCAATTTAGTGTGTTTGGACGTGTTAAATGGTTTGCAGAAAGTAACTTGTCCTCTTTACTCTATTTGGAAAGAGTCTACTCCATTTATTATTCCCACAAAAGACAAAAAAAACCATGTGACTTGACCAATCCCATCATCTTTTGTCCCTTTAAACCCCTGCACACTCAACCTTTTTACCTTCCCAACACCTCTTTTTCACCCAAAATGCTTTAGAAAATATTCGCCTTGTTAAAATATGTATAAATGGCCTTTTCGGTATCATTTTTTCATGAAAAATAGTATTTTTCGTCATCAGGTTTGCCCTCCTCGGTTCCTCGAACCGCAGTCCAAAAACTGCCCTACCGGAGCCTCCTGAGAAGCCTCTGCAGTACCCCTCTCAATCATGGTACCGGAACCCTTCTCAGCTACTGGAGTCCCTCTCAACTGTGGTACCCATCTCAAACTTGCTATCGAAGTCCTCTCATATGCGGTACCCCTCTCAGACTTGCTACCGAAGTCCTCTCAACTGCGGTACCCCACTCAGACTTGCTACTGAAGTCTTCTCAGTTGCGGTACCCCTCTCAAACTTGTTACTGAAGTCCTCTCAGTTGCGGTACCCCTCTCAGACTTGCTACCGAAGTCTTCTCAGTTGCGGTACTCCTCTCAGGCCTTTTACCCGGAGTCCCTCTCAACTTCTGACCGCAGTCTCCTCTCTTCTTTCCTTTGACCGCAACTCCTCCCTCTCACCCGCAACTCCTCTCATCTGCAACCCCTCTCATCCGTAACTCCTCTCACCCGCAACTCGTATCATCTGCAAACCCCACTCATCCGCAACCCCTCTCATCTATAACTCCTCTCACCCGCAACTCGTATCATCTGCAACCCCACTCATCCGCAATCCCTCTCACCCACAACCTGCACCTCCCCACTGCATTCCTCTCGACCTGCAACTACCTCCCTCCTTCCTCCTCCTCCTCTTTTCTCTTCAGCCCCCCCCCCCCCCCCCCTTCCTCCTCCTCCTTCCTTCTCCCCTCTCTTCAACCCCTCCCCTCTTTTTCTTTATTTTTTTTAGCCTTATTTTCTTATTAACACCATTTATTTTTTTTACACCAATTTTTTTCAGACAATTTTTTTAATTTAGCCAATTATTTTTTAACACCAATTTTTTTATTTAGCCAATTATTTTTTTTACACCAATTTTTTTATTATTTTGACCATTTTTTTTTATTAAAACCAATTTTTTATTAAGACTAATTTTTTTTCTAAAACTAATTATTTTTTTTAATACCAATTTTTTCGACAGCCCAACCTATGATACTCACATTAGTTTACTTCTTGTTGATTATATTGGAAGAATTTTATTATATCCATGAGGATTACTCCATACCGTAGTCGGACATCATATTATTCTTCATGATGTTTGCACCGCAATGGAGCCTGATCAACAAAGTTGTTTCGCATTCTTCGCTTTATGGGTTTTTGTGACTTGTCGCTTTTGATCTACTGCTGACGAACCATGTATCTTGAGCATGTAAACTTTATTTTCTTTTGAAGGCCACTTCAAGAGTTCCAGCACTGCAGTTTGGGCATATCAATATTATTCTTTCAGCATAGCAGAGATTTTTCACGCAGAGTTATTATTGTTACTTTGGTATTTGATCGAGAAGTTTTCAGCGACTGAATCAACCAACTACATATGACCACAAAGTATTTATTTTACTCTCATTCTCGTGTTTTATCGAGACCCTTCATACATTCAGAGAGAGCTTTCTTAGCTCTTGGTATCCGACAATCTCCATCCCAATGATTTGTTGATTTTTTGATATCCGATCATTGGTTATAAAAAATGGGGAGAGAATATCATCCGGATGTGATTTTACAATTATTTGAGTTAGATTTTTGAAGACTTCTGAAGATGATGATTTATTTAGTGATGCGATGTGGCATTGATTTTTGTCTTCACGGATCAAATTTTTGGCATTACTATATGTTTCTTGGTTCTAGATTATTTATTATTCGGATTCTACCACAGTATGATTTTGTATTTGCATCCGGTTCTGGTCTTATGATTTCTCGAGTTTGGATTTTTGATATTTTAAAGACGAAAACTATTTTGGCGATGTAACGTGACACTTATTTTTGATTATAGCATACTACTTTCAATCATCTTTTAGTCATCTCTTTGCTCTTTTGATTAAGCATTCAATTGATATTTTAATACCTTCATTCAAGCTTATGGTGTGTAAATTCGAGTGGCTTTAATCCTTTGTCTAAAGTCATAAGCATATGGTGATTTTTGGTAAATGTTGGAAATCTACACAGCAACTTTCCCCATATTGTGAGGGATGTAGCTTCTAATCTGGACCAAATTGGTTGATGCCCCCACACGGATGAAGTACTAGGAAATCGAGTCTAGTTTTCAGAAAGTCTAGACTCAGCTCAATCGGGGTTACATATTGTATTTTATGGTTAAAACAATGAACAGGGATCGGGATCGGAAATTTATATATATATATATATATATATATATATATATATATATATATATATATATTTACTATTACATAAAACATATTATACATTTCTTGAAATTTAAGAGATACAAAACTTAATACATCCTTTACAATCATATTATGTTTATTGTTACTAGACAGAAAGCTTATAACGCTTCTATTGTTTAATAATAGTAACTTATGACGTTTCCTTCTAATTTACTAAAAAACACAACGCTTACGTTTTTAATTGAGAAAAATTAAACAATAATATAATTTCTTCCATTTCTCTTTAACATCACAGTTTCTCTCAATCCAATACCCATAAACCCTAATCGGAGAGTTGTCGTTACTGCTTTCATCCTCATTTCTCCCACACCAGCATCGCATCCGACCTCCATCTCCACCGTCTCTATTCCATCGCATTGATTTTCCGACAATGAACCCCCACCAGAATCTATACTTGCCTCTCTCTCTCTCTCTCTCTCTCTCTCTCTCTCTCTCTCTTTAACCTTACTTACGATCCAACCCCACCACCACTCCACCACTCATCGCCACAGGCACCGCAATCGATGCTTCCCTCACATCCGCTACTAACTGATGGCTCTTCTCGAAATCTACCATCAGTGACATGTCTCCTTCAACCAACCCTAACCAACTATTTATCCTTCCTCCATCTCCGCCCTCCTATCTACAATTTCAGGGGAGATGGGAGATGCAGTCCGCACTTGGGCCTGCTACAGTTGACGTTGTACTTTCTTTTTTGATAAGAGGATATTTTCATGATTTCTTTTAATGACGCATGTGGTAATTGAGTTCATTTAGGTTACATGGTTTGAATTAATTGGATTGAGTTGTTTAATGTAATTTTTGGTCGGTTTTTCTTTTTCTACAGGAATTGCCCTAAAGCTTATCATCCTTCTTTTGTTATCTGGGATGATGCACTCTTCCAATCTACTGGTATATTTTTCAAGATTCAAGCTACAAATTAAAAAAGTGAACGATTAGTTTGTGTTTTTCATTTTTTTTTTGCAATATTCAAGCTACAACCTTTGGAAATCAATGGTATGTTTATTTTTTTAAGCTACATCTAAGTGTGTTAAAATAGAAAAGTGAAATTTACATTGTTATTAGTTTTAATTTTAATACGATATATAACGTTTTTAACTGTATCCGGTGAAGTAGATCTTTATTTCTATGGTACCACAAGTAGTTTGCTTTTTTGTCATCTACTTGTGGTTCTTGACTTTCAGTTAGATGAAGTATCAGTTATGGAACTTAAAGCAATGTTGAAGGGTTGACCTGATATTGTTTTTTATGGGTAAATAGAAGTTAATAAAAATATACTTTACACAGTATAAATATGTACAATATACATGAAAAGATCAAAAAATTTGTCTTTATTTGACTGTAAATCATATTTTGTAGATTTATAGGACAATTAAGTGAATCTTTTGAAGTAGATTTATAGAAGGGCATTGTCGTCGTCGATTACTGAAACGAATGATTTTGTTAAAAAGAAACATGGATAAACATTCACCTTCCATTTTCTTCCATGTCTCGCTTCCAAAACAAAGTCCAACCTAGAAATAAAAATCGGATATCTATTGTAGAAGGGCAATTAGATATTGATTCTCTTTGAATAGTAAAGTTTCAAAAAGAGAGAAAAAAGCAAAAGCATATATGTTTCAAAGGCATATTGTCGCTACATAATCAGGTAATGCATGTGATTTTGTAGAATTTATGTTAATACAGGTGATTATGTGGTATGATCCACCAGAGGTATGATCCACCAGAAAATCGCTATTTTAGGCAAAACGATGGTCATAAAATGTGTATGATTAGTAATTGTAGTCATCATGTATGTACTTTCTTTGTTTCTTACTTTGTTATTTGTAACTTACATAATTTTATCTTTTTGTTGGCCTTGATCTATGATCATTACTAATTAGACAGGGCTGTTGAAACGTGTTTTGATGAGGTTCATAATGTTTTGAAATTGCAGGATACAAAAGCTTGACTACATAATCGGTTGAAACTATACATAAAGTCAAAGGTAAGCTATATAATTTCTTTTTTGTATTTGATCACAATATATCTGATGTCCTAACCATATTTTCACGTTGGTCTTATTTTCAAGAAAAATATGTAACTTGGACCATCTAAAGTTATTTACATGTATTCAAGGGCAAAACAGTCAAAAAAAACATTTGTTCTTGTTGAAAAATAAGACCACAAGCACCAAGGATCGCTTTCCTTATAAAATGAATCGTGGTTGAGAATTTTGGATACTTTTTTCACTGACAGGTTTTAATCTGTTTCATGCAATGGAATTTTAATATTGCAGTATTATGGTAATTTCATTATTTCATTCGGTGCTTTCTATATGATTTTAGTTGGATAATTAATGGAGAATTATATTATTTCTTTAACATGTAAAAGTTGTATCAGCTGCTACAGATTGGACTTTTTTGTTGTTTTTATTCACCTTTTTGAAGTTTTCTTAAGTATTTGGTTGGTTTTAAATTGTGGCAAAAAGTTGATGCTTTGATGTAGTTCTTCTTCGTTAACACTTGGGCGTTCAACCTGGACAAATTCATTGGTTTTCGGCTCAATTTAAGTATTAGGTAATGAGAAGCAAAATAATATGCTTATCTTACTAGAGTGACAATATCTTATTGGAGTTTGTCACATCTTGTGAACATAGTCTAAAGAATGGATTCTTATACGTTTGTTTTAATTTGGGTGATAAAGGACCTTTCGTTCTCTCTCGACAAAGAAATTCACAAAAATAACCAACTGAATATCTTTTTTTGTTTTTATTTTTTCATAGAAATCCATGGATTTGCTGTATAGGGACAGTGGGTTTAAAAGAAGTTTGGGGTTATGAACCTTGAAAATCTTAATATTTTCTTGTAGTTTTCTTATATTATCTTATATTATTTATTACCTAAATATAGTATGTAGATCTCATGTGAATTATCATACACTTGGAAAACATAAAGATATTTTTGATCCTAAAGCATTTGTGCTTAATTTTTTCTAAAAATGTTAAAAAAGGTAAACCATCAAGTTATTGGAACCTAGAGATCATCGAGTTATAGTAACCTGGATATTAATTATAATAATAATAGTCTTCTTACCGCAAATTTCACAAATGTAGATCGTTAATAAGATAAAGGGAAAATTTTCATATATAAGTTTGTAGGCATCGACTATAAGTGCATGCGATTGTTTGTGTTTGTATATGTATTTGACTTTCTGTATGTATAAAACTTAGTCGATATGGTTCAACTTTTTTTTTTCCATTCTCTTCTTTTAGGTTTCATGGATTTAAAAATAAGAAAATTAAAAGATTCCTTACTGTTAGTCATTCTATGTTTCTACATAGTATGTTGCTATTTGTTCCAATTTCCCATTAATATTTGTGGTCACCTAATGATCGTCGGTTAAGATTTTACACGTTGAAAACATTTTGATAAAGTTCATATTTTACATCAGTTAAAACTTTTGACATTTTTAAAGTAATGTTTGTTTGAGTGTAGATACCTTGTGGAGGCTTTAGACAATTAAGATCACATGATCACAAAGGCACGAACATACCTCTTACTCTCTTTTTTATGAACACGTTGAGCCAATCGCCCCTTCTTCGTTTGAGTGTAGATACCTTGTGGAGGCTTTAGACAATTAAGATCACATGATCACAAAGGCACGAACATACCTCTTACTCTCTTTTTTATGAACACGTTGAGCCAATCGCCCCCTCTTCTGTATCTCTCATTATCTTAAACCAATGACATGGTTTTGGTTTTGGTTTCAT
The DNA here is from genome assembly GCF_051521515.1 of Lactuca serriola. Classification (NCBI taxonomy): domain Eukaryota; kingdom Viridiplantae; phylum Streptophyta; class Magnoliopsida; order Asterales; family Asteraceae; genus Lactuca; species Lactuca serriola. The sequence continues at coordinate 189,996,414 of NC_136410.1, forward strand.
GTGACTGGACTTGGTCTAAAAATGAAATAACTAGCAATATATTTTCCTTAGAACATAACATGTTTTCAAAAGGAAATTTATCGTCGGAAGAAACTATGTGTTGTCGCCGCTTTGCGCAGGTACACCACTAGCATATATATATATATATATATATATATATATATATATATATATATATATATATATATAAGTTAGTATTAAAGCTATATTTTTGAAGCATGTACTTTATTTGTTAATTTCTTGTTATGTACGGTTTTTAGGTGAAGCCTTGAGAACTTCAACTAAGTCAAGACTTGGAGTTGAAGGGGAGTCTCATCAAGGATAAAGGTGAGTTCATAGTTTTAACTCACTAAGGTGCATAACTAAAACATGCATTTCGTAAATGGTGATTTGATTCACATTATGATGACCTTTTCATTACTTGGGCTTGATGATGGTATGATATTTGTGATGCTACTGTATGCTTTATGTTATTGCCATATTATGAGGTATTTGTTGTGATGCCTTACTCTAATGAATTTGATACGACATGCTAATTTTGGGTGTGAGTCAATAATTTTCTTAACTTTAGTGCATAACCAAAAACTATGTCACATAAGTGGATTATTGACGCAAATTAGGGTCATACTAGAATTTCTAATGCTTCTTTGGTAAATATTATTGTGTGCACATTGTGTATGGTTATGCGTTGATATTTATTGATATGATGTTATGATTGATATGTGCCAGTTGAATTCGTTTGCGAAGATTATGCCTAATAAAATCCATAGTCATAAGTTATGCTTGATTGATGGTATGTCATTTTGTTACATGCTATATTGCTTGAATTGGTTGGTCATCTAGCATGCTCATTTTGAATTAAAGTTGTAATGAATTGGTAGACATATGTTATAACATGGTGATAATATGATGAATTTTATTACATGCTTCATTGTTCGTTAAGTTTGTATGAGTAACATGACTATGTTGATGTATGGTTGTTTTGCGGGGTATAGTGGTTGTATGGGTATAACCTTGCAAGTCTATTCGGTTGAAAGAGCTTAATCCGTAATGGTGATTAGTTGCATGGTCTTTCTAGACGTCTTGTGAAACGTGGTTGGTGTGCACCCCGGTGTACGAGAGCTAGAGTAGTGTTGGCATTATGGTGTGGTCAAATAAAGCATCACATGGGAATCGGGAGTCATATTGATATAATTGACACTGTTTGTACCGATCCTGAACGACACCATGAAGTACTTGTATATGGATTGTTGAATCCATCTTAGCATTTTGAGCTTCTCTTGAGTCATGTTTTAATTCTAAGGGGATAAAAAGGAAAGAATGGGCTTCTTTTTGCAAACTAGATTCAGCCAACCAGATGTCTAATTCCTTGTGCTGCGATTCAGCCTAACAAAATCATAGAAGGGGCCTTGTTGTCCGATTCACCCAACATTTCAAAAAAAAATTACCAATTGAGCTAATATATGTGGGCTGCCATTATTACTATTTAATTTTTTAGTGCTCCCATGAAAAACAAGTTGCTAGCTTGGGCTACTTCTACAAGAAAAATCAACAACTCAATGTTTACTTTGCAAGTCGGAGTGGCAAAAGTGGAAGTCTTGGGGTTGGTGAATTCGGGTGGAAGTAATGAGCCACTTAGAGCACTAAACTGGTTGAGCACAAGAGTAGTGAACGAGGTTAAGTTGTTGGGTAGTATGTCATTAAGAAACCCCAAAGTAGATAATCGGTTGAAAGGTGATTATATGCAATAATCATCTGAAATGAACTTGTATACGATAATCAGTTGAAAGAAATTAAGTACAATAAAGGGTGAAATGAATTATATGCAATATTTGGTTGAATTTAGTTGATAACTATAATTAGATGAATTGAAATTAAGATGTGTAACATCCCAATTTTCAAGGCCAAAAATTTCGTTTTTAAATTACTTATTTCACAAATCAGATTACCAAAACATCAACAACCTCATATTACCTGTAAAAACATAATGTCATGTCTCAAAACCATATAATCAAGAACAATGTAAATCATAGTACAATCCCAAAAATCCGGTGCGGAAACCATATATGTGTGTGATACGCTGCTACATCGCCGGCTCCTTCCCCTTAGACGAAGAGGGACCTGAAACCAAAACTGAAACTGTAAGCACGACGCTTAGTGAGTTCCCCCATCATACCCATAGCACAAATCTTCGGTATCTTTCAATCACTAACCGGGAGCTACCCTCCCCTTCAGTAACTTTCAACCAGTAACCGGGAGCCATCCTCCGCTTCTGTATCTTTCAACCAGTAACTGGGAGCTTCCCTCCCCTTCGGTGTCTTTCAACCGGTACCCGGGAACTAACCTCGTGTTCGGTATCTTTCAATCGGTAACTGGGGACTATTTTCACCCACTATCCCTATCACATAATCAATAACATAAACTTATTGGTTCCATGGTAACATAACATAGGCACACTAAATCATACAATAACATATCCTATACATACTACTAGGCATGAGTGGGTTCTATCCACCCCTTCGGTATCTTTCAACCAGTAACTAGGGACTAGTGCACCCTACTACTACTAGCACATATCTCAGCACAGTCATAGCAACCGGATAATTATCATAAAGATAATCAGCTCAACCATAATAACCTACAAGTAGGCTGGCATTGGTGCCGTAGACCCACCCCTACTGGAAGGTAACTGACCTCAAAAGGGTTATTGCTGAAAAGTTGATCGGCAGATGTCTGACTGCTACTCCGGTGATCCTCCGGCTATAATTCCCATAAAACGCTTAGTCAAACACTGATACTACTCTTAGGGTAAAATGATTATTTTATCCCTGACCAAGTCTAAGTCAAAGTCAACTTCTAGTTAACCTGACTCGCTGAGTTGGGCCGCCAACTCTTCGAGTCCCTATCCTTTCATTTGTCCTTCTTCACTCCTCTACTCGTTGAGTTTAGCAACGACTCGACGAGTTCTCCTTCCAAAACAACCTCGAATGAACCTTCATCCGACTCGCCGAGTTGTATGAACAACTCGTCGAGTTCATCTTTAAAAGTTAGGAGATTGCCTTGGACTCGTCGAGTCTGCTCATACACTCGCCAAGTCCTATGATTTCTAGATCATGGCTCTTCTCAAACGTCACAACACTCCTTGGGACTTTTCTAATCTTCTGCTAACACTCAACTGGGTTCCTTTAGATCCATAACAGAATGGGGACTCAAGCCTCGGACTCGCCGAGTTCCAAGAACACTCATCGATTCGATGTTGTCCAAGTCTTGTTTTCCCGAATTCTGATGCATAACACTCATCCAAAAGAGAGATCTGAGCTTCTAAAGTCGATCTAGCACATAAAGTTAACTTTACGTGCATGCATGGGAGTATAAGCTTAATGGACACAAAAATAGAGTCTAAAGGGGTTCATGGCTTATCATGGCCATAAAGCTTGTATCATTATGCCATGCATTCGATTCTAAGACCTAGATCTGAGATATGAATCGATAAAACTGCTTCATCCCAAAGGATTCATGGTTTTTGAGCTCAAAACCATCGATTTGGGGACTTTTAAGATCTAACACATAAAAGGGTCAAGTTGAGAACTTGATTGCCAGAAAAAGGTGCAAAAAGGAAGATGGCTTCAGGATCTACTTTGCCCCCTTCAAATCTTCAACTTCTCTCTTCTTCTTCTAGCTTCTAGATACACCAAAAATCCTTCACAAAGGTGAGAAACACTCGAGAACACTTATGGGGAGACTAGGGTTTTGGAAGGAACGTTCTGGGGGTGATGGGGGCTGGTTTGGGGCTATAATGACGTTTAAATAGGGTGCAATCCCTCAGATTTAGGGTTTTGTCCAAACAGCACCTACCCGCCGAGTCAGCCCCCGACTCGTCGAGTAGGTCACTTAAACTTCTCGCGGATCTCGTCTCTACTCGACGAGTTGGGCCATCAACTCGTCGATTCCCAGAGAAAATATATAAAATTCTTAAATAAAATACATACCAGGAATCCGGTATTACAAATCTCCTCCACTTATTTTAGACTTCGTCCTTGAAGTCTGCTGCTGATTCTGGAAAAAGTTCGGGGTAGTGCTCCCTCATCTCTTTCTCCAGCTCCCAAGTCCATTCCAATCCCTTGCGGTGCTGCCATTGCACCTTCAACAGCTCCACCCTCTTGTTCCTCAGATCCTTCGACTTCTGGTCGAGGATCGCCACAGGCCACTCAATGTAATTCAGGCTTTCATCCACCTGAATGTCCTCCAAGGGTACCACCTCTGAGTCGTCCACCAAGCACTTTCCTAACTGGGAGATGTGAAACATGTTGTGGATCTGACTGAGTTCCGCTGGCAGATCCTACCTATACTCCACCTTGCCCACCCGGACTATAATCCTGAATGGTCCAATTGTTGGATTAATGTCTAAGTCCATAACTATAATTGGTAAGACTTGACCCGACCCGGCATGGTCCATTTGGGTTGCATGGCATCATGCATTTGGATAGACTATAATGAGAGAAATAACACATAAGGTTTGTTAATATATTATAAGTTCTAATATATTAATAAAATTATTTAATTAGTATTGATCAAGAATTAATCTAGGATTAATTAAGTGATAAAAAGAAGACTAATTAAATATATGGGTTGATTGTCTAAATCATCCATACTTGTATAGTGGTCTAAGATTCCATGGATTATTAAGTTGGGTTAAAACCCATAGGATGCTCCATGGTGTATTTGAACCCATGGATCCAAGGAAATGGAAAGCCATGACAATTAGGGTTTACCCTAATTGTGACACTATATAAAGATCTTATTGGTGACAAAATCGACACTAGAGTATATGTGAAAGGGCTAGCCGATTTTATGAAGTGTGGATTTCTCTCTAATCTATTCCAAGTGTATTTGGTGTTGTGTGAACCATTTGATGTTTCACACTTGGGGCACTAGGCACCCAAGCTTCATGAAGACATTCTACATCAAAGAGCTATGTAATTCTAACTTGATATATTCATATGAATCATTGTTGTTATGCTAGTTAGGATGAATAACTTGGAAAGTTCATATTTGCATGTATAATAGAGAAAACATAAATCCAAGGTATTTAGAGTTGCATGTACACTTAGGAGTGTTAGAATGCTCAAAACCCTATAGTGGTATCAGAGCCTAGGCTTGCTTTCTCTTATACTTGATGCAAATGTGTTTTTTCAAAGTTGAATCTGTCCAGACCATAAAACTCGATGGGTTTATGCAAAAAACTCAACGAGTTCATCATTTTGGGCATGAACTCGACGAGTTTCTTAAGGAACTCGACGAGTTTTGGGTGCTGACAGCTTGCTGTTTGCTGTTTTGCCTGGACTTGGACTAGGAACATTACCATAAGCTGTTTTTGAACTTATAAACTTGTTTTTGATGTGGTAATGTTCATTCAAATCCAATTTCAAAGATAATTGTCAATAGATTCATGTTTTGTATTAGTTTAAGAGTTAGGCTAATTACATGAAAAAGTTTGATGTGAATTATTTTTGTTCATATGAGTTGCTTAGATTAATAGATAAGTTAATTGATTATGTGTTTTCAATCCATTTTAATCTAAGAGATGATTCTAAAATGTGTTCGTGTAACTTTTCCTCAAGTTACATGAAAGGTCACATTTAAGTTTCATAAAAACTCATAAAAGTTGGCAATGGTTACAAAAAATGAAGAGTCTTGTCCTCAAGTTATGGAGGTTCAAGAGTCACTTCATTAAGTAATAAAATGTGTAACCTTAATTAATTCCATAAGTTACAAACTAAAGAAAAGTTATATTCTTTTATTAGTTTAAAGTCTTCCATAACTTGTCTTCAAGTTATGGATCTTGAAGAGTTTTTTTAATTAAAACTACTTTAAACACATAAGTTATGGAATTAATTAGTTTTGAATAGTTTCATAAACTTGCCCTCAAGTTTTGGAATTTGAAAAGTTTTCTCTGATGAATACTTTAATTCCAAGTTAAGCCCTTAGAATTTTAAAAGTTAAAATTCAACCCTTATACTTTATAATATTATAAGTTAATAATATATATATATATATATATATATATATATATATATATATATATATATATATATATATATATATATAAGAGCAAGTCGGTCTTACCGTTAGTAGGCCTCATTCACGAAGCCGGTCTATAAGGGGGGGTATAAGGTTACTACCTATAAAATGGCAGTTTAATGGGTTTCCACTCTCACCCACCGCTTCCTTGACCGGTGGAGGGTCGTTAGCCAAACGGGTAGGACAAGGACTAGAGTTCTCCCTTCATTAAAAGTATTAATGATAAATACTGAGTAACTAAACCTTTTATAAATACCTAATCTTAGTTACTTAGGAAAAAGTGAATAAGGTGCTAATCCATGAAATTACACTTTGCACTTTGTTTAAGTCGGTTAGTGGAGCGTGCGTGGTTAACCAACACACTAACTCGTATTTAACAAGGTAGACAAAGGGTAACTTAATGTTTATCATAGTATCGATGGAGCGTGTGTGGTTAACCGCCACATCGATTAAGGGGTAAATATTAAAGGTACCAAGTATATTTGCATGGTTACTTCACACCTTGTTTTGTGATCCTCGGCATCCTAGTCACAAAACCTGAAGAGCACACTTGAGATTGAAACATACCATTGAAAAGTTCAATGAATCTCAAAAGATCTAGGAGTTTCAAATCCAATTAAAACCTAATAATACATTTCGTTTATCTTGGTGGAAATAGGTGAATCATCATTCACCTACCTTCAAATATTTTATAGTTTGGATTACGGCATCGCTCTTCCAAGTTATAAAAGTATTATGTTGGGTCCTAGCCTTAATATTTCATATTGGGTGTTATATTAAGGACTTTAAATCAACTATCTTGAATATCTCCCAAAAGATGTCTGGTTTAGACATTTATGATCTTCCCAAATCTCTTGAAACAAGTTTTCCTAAATGAAGTTGAAGTCCCATGGAAATCATTCTTCTTTCACCTCCTCCAATTATTCTCCCTAACCCACAAGTTCTTGAAAAGTTTAAGGTCACTCAAGCCCTATTGGCAAGCAAAGGTCTATGTGTGATCACATCTTGGAGATGTAGTCACATATTGACAAGCCGGGAGAGTTGGCTGTCAAAGTTTTGAGAAAGTTGGTGGCTCAACTACTTTCTAAGTCAGATAGTGAGTTCCTTTGGGATTCTTATGAAAAAGACTATGACAAGACCCATAATGATCTTATCCATTTGCTAAGATCAACTTCCAAAACTTTATGGACATTGACAATGATGACATTGTATATCCAGTAAATCTCTCTCTTCCCAATGGAAAGGGATCGGTCATAGTCAACTCGGTTGACCAAATGGTAAAGAGAAAGGCTAAGTCTGTGATAATCCCATGTTCCATTACCAAAGCGTCCATATGTTAAATTGCCAAAGGAAGGGGCATTGGTTGCGAAACTGCCAATTTACCTAAGGGTGTTAAAGTCAATAAGTTTGACTCTACTTCAGGTAAAGTCCACTATCTAACTCTGCTAAGTTTCTATTATGAGATTCTTGATACATGATATGAATGGGTCACATGGTGATGCTTTAAGAATCAAAGAAAAGTGAAGGAACTTAAAGAAAAAATATGTTGAATCAGATCACGTAGATGGATTTCTATCGTATAGTTTGAAGATCGGATTCTTGAGCTACTTCTTAGGAGTTATGAGATATTGCTTAGGAATAGATAACAACAATTTTTCATATGGATTGTAAGGATAAGTTTTTCCGCAAAGTTTTAAAATAAAAGGAAATTTTTTGATTTTATTTATTTTATGTATCTTTACAATGGCGTTTGTGGAAAATTGTTGCTTATATAAGAATCCACTGATAACAATATTGGAAAGTGAATTTGATTCTCTCATTTTCTGGTTATGTCTAAATTTACCAAATAAGGAAAAATTCTCGTCACCCAACTTTCAGTTGGATAGAAACTTGGAATCATGCAAGTTGTATAGCATGATGAATGAAAACTTCCAAGCATTGGAAAATTAAGACTAATTACTTGTTCACATGGATGTGTGAGTCAAGTAAAGGACTAAGGGATCGAGTACACATTCTTGTGCACTGGTTAAGTCCACCACAAAAGATCGATAAGACTATTCGTCATAATTTACTTAAGTTCAGTAAATATGGTTATACTTACACTTAAGTATAATTCTGAAACGTTGGAAAAGTTTCAATGTAAGGCAGAGCGAATAAGAAGAATCAACTTAGGCAGAAATATAAAAGTTTCTCAAATCTGAAAAAAAGGGAGAGTAATTTAGTATCAGTTTTTGTGATCATCTTAATGATTTAGAAACCATATAACAATTAGTTCTCTATGGAAATCTTAGCGCATTCTTATGACTAAGAAGAGGAATCTTGAATTGTTGGAATGGTTAAATCAAGAAGATGAGTCATACTTCGTTCTAATACAAGTCTTAGAGTCATACTCCAAGATTGTAACTTGAGTGACATGTCTTAGAGAAGGTTTAAAGCATTTGTCAATTGTAAGAGTAAAAGTTTTCTACTCCTGTACAATTGAAATTGGTAAGTTGTGATGTTTTGGATAAAACAAAGACCAATTAAGGCCAATTGTGTGAAGTGTTTGTCTTGATTAAAATCCACACTATCTCTTGAATATTTAACAAGAGAGTCTTATATGTCAAGAGGACAGTGGGAGTCCGAAAGGTCTTGAAAGTCTCAAGAACTAATCAAGAATAAACCTTAAGTTCTTCACTAGCACACGACTTGAGGTTTATAACCTATCGTGTTGACATATTTTGTGCCCATTCCAGTTAACGTTGGCTTTGCATATGAGTTCTTAAAATTCTCAATTGGTTACATAACAGCTTGGAAGCAATGGCAGGCCCTTAAGCTACCAGGTGGCAAGAAATTAAGATTGAGTTCAGTGCATATGAGTTTGGATTTGTCATTATCCTTGTCTTGTGACTATGGTTTTGACAATTCACATGGATAAAAACACATACACCATTAAATCTAAGTGTCATAAGGTTTCTCTCCGATTCATGAAAAATGATGGTGAGGAAACACTTTCACTAAGTAGATTTTAGCTAGATAGCAATTGTGATATTTGCATTCTCAAAGTCGTTAGTGGAACGTGTGTGGCTTACCGGCACACTAACATGGACTTGTGAGAAGTGGCAAAGGTCTAAACAATCAAGACTATGATTACGACATCCCTTTTCATAGTTCTTAAAATTGTTTAGACACACCTGTGAGCTATCTAAGATAAGGTTTGTGATTATGATAAATTTTTATCAAAGCAATTTAGTATCAGAAATCTGAACTTTGGTAAGAAAGTCAATAAAGTATTGATTTCTAGAAGTCCGGTTGATTTCTGAGTATATGTCAAAGCTAGTGGGATCATAAGTGTTATGCTAATATTCATCATGTTAGTGGGAGCATGATAATTATGATAAGTATTTCAAGTTAGCAATGTAAATTATAGAAAACAAAAGATTTCAATTGGGAAAGAGTTGTTTTGCTATAATTAAGGGAGAGGAAATGATACTTCATCTCAAATCTAAAAGCTTAGATTGAGGTTTTAATCGTATTTAGTCAAGGATATATATATATATATATATATATATATATATATATATAAGAAAATTCTATATATGGGTTCATTATTTGCGTTCTAAAATTCAATTATGATTACGGCATCCCTTTTCATAATCTGAATTATGAGAACTTGTCAAATTGAAATGGAAATAGTATAGCAAAAGACCGGTTTAGTCTTTATGTGAGACATCATGAATCGTGTCCCATATGCTTCAGATATAGGATCGATTACATGTGCTATATTCATCCTTTCTAAAATTTTCCAAATGCATGGGGGCATTAAGAAGGGAAAAGGTCTAGAACTGGATATGACTAAAAGGATTAAGCAATTGTCGAGGACAATCTAAGGTTTACCAAAGATTGGTTGCTCAAAGACAGTTGGAAGTATAATGTTAATTCTGGAAGGACCATATTGACATAATCTGTAAGGAGGCAACTCTTGTTCAGAAGTGATAGTCAAAATGAAATATGGAAATGTTTCAAAGTTAGAAATTATTCAATCTATGTAAGATTAGGAAACTTAATGCAAGAAGGATGTTTCCTAGGAGTTGATCTCCTTTGGAATGCTCTATAATGTTTGTTGTCAAGTCTTTCTGACTTTGTGCATAATCATTACAAGATGATCAATGCATATAAGTTTAGAATCTAACAGATTTCAATAAATGGCATGAATTTGGAATTCTTGCATTTGCAGTAAGGATTTGGGACTGTGAAATGAGAATCATTGAAGTTATGTTTAATTGATCTATTTCACAAAGTAGAGATCATAGACAAACATAGTATGCATACTAGGTGTATGGCATGACTAGTGTTTAGATAACATAGTGTACATGCTTGGAGCATGGGACAATTATTGTTTTAAATTCAAGAATAAAGTTGATAGCTGAAACAGTGTACAATGAATAATGTGTAATCATATGGTGATAAATAAAAGGTGTTTTATTTATGTTCATAGGTTTTGATACCATATTGGATTCAATTATTATTGTGTTTTACTTTGCATGTTTTAACTTCCAGAATAACTAGGTCATTGTTCTGGATGACTAAGTTATTCAAACCATCCACAGTCGGTCATATGTTGGAAGTAGATACACTACAAAAAAATGTCATTTATTGGCATACAAAAAGTGCTACTAAATACCCAAAAAAGTGCCACTAAATGTTTCAAAGAGAATCAGCGGCACAAATAAAAAGCGTCACTAGAAACGCTCCCACTAAAACCCTTTGGTGACACTTTTCAGTTTTGACCCTGCAGTTTTTAAGGTTTTAGTGACACTTTTTTATTCGTCATAGTAGACAAAATATATTTTGTGGCACATAATTTGTGCCGCTAAAAACTAATTCAATTCTAAAATTGATCCTACTTTTGGTGGCATTTTTTTGTTTGCCACAATACAATTAAATATTTTTTGGCATATATTTTTAACGGCTAATTACATGTGATTCAAGAGTTCATGCTACTTATAGCAACACATTTTTCCACTATAATAATAAATAAAAACTATTTTAATTGTAGTCCATAAAAAATAAATAATAATTTCATTCTTCTTCATCAATATTTTGAATTCTTTTAAACAAAAGTCTAAGTAAAGTCAAATAAGTCTAAAGCTGCACATGAAGCATCATCACTCACTCATCCAACCCAAAACTATAAGGCAACATAATCAACAAAGGGAAATCCATATGCAGTTGAAGCACTATAAAAAATTCTTATACCCTGTATACAAATATAAATGTAATGATCAATGAATATAGTTATATTTAAATAAAGTATTTAAATAATGTAATATATTTAAAATAACAACAAAACTATATAACTAAAAAGAATATACCTTGTTTATAGCAAGAAGATGAACAACTCGAGGCTCAATTCCATTGACCAAGGTTGATGGTGTAACTTGCTAATTTCCTTTGTAATACATGTGAACATTTAGAAACATAATATATAAATCCATGAACTTGTAAAAAATCAACAAATGACAAGACTTTTAACATTTTAAACTGTATATTATTCTTGTAACCAACAATACTAGTACATTCAAAATCATTAGGTAACATTTGTATTCTTTTACCTATGACCTTGCGAGATCATGCAAAACTATTTAGTTTCACTGCAAGATGCGATACTTATGTGGTGAAAAGTCCACAATATTATTTTATACTATAAAATAGTTATTGCAATGTATCTTTAGAAAAATGTTATTATATTGCATGTTTAGCTGAGAAATTTGGATTTTCTGTTACTATTAATTTATATTTGTCAGTTATATGAATACATCAAATAACTATTTCTCATTTCATTTACAAGACTAAAGCCCAAAAGATTTATGTTTATTTATTAGGGGTTATTAAGTTACCACTTATCCTAGACAATTATAACTTATGTGACTAAATTAAAAAAGAAAATTTCAAATAATTTAGTAATGATTTATGTTATTAGCATTAATAGTTATGTTTAATATCGTGTAGTAAAACCATAAGCCAAATATGTTTCAACACTTGAAATATAAGTTGTGCTTTAAAAATAAATATATTTTCAGTTTCTCTATAGATTTGATAATCTTAATGTAAGAGTAATGGCTGAAAGTCATGAAACCAAAGTCCCACACAAAAGAGTACTTTGCAAAGATGATGCGTTTTGAATTGTGGGCAAAGAGACAATTCTACAGGCACCAAATAACCTAGGAGGGGCTAACAACATATATTTGATCAGGGGTATTTATGTAAACCTTATTTTTTTTTGTTTTCAAAAGATTTATCTTAAAATATGTAAAAGTAGAAAATGTGTGATTTAATCATGCATTTGTGGTCAAATATTGTTAATAAATAGTTAAGCTATGTCTTAAATTATATATGTTTATATTTGTAACCTAGACAAATCCACAATAGAATTGATCATGTTGCATCTGTACTAACTATGATCAAGAAAACATACATACACACAAGAGGCAAGAAAGAAGTTTAGTGACATACCTACCCCCTCCATTCCTTTAATGACAACAGAATGAAGTTTAATAACTTGAGTAAATTGTACATGAATCAAAACTTACTCATCAGCATTATTCTCCCAATTCAAACCCTTATCTTCTCTATAACCCTGTTCCACAAACAATAAAACTATTAATCAAAAACATCATAAGACTTGCACCTATGCTTCTTGAATTGGATGCATTTATTTCATATAAACAACAATGTCAGATATATATGTCACCTACATTTAACTTTGTAGAAAAAGTATCTCAAGAAAGAGAATGTTAATGTTCAACTCTCAACAAAATTCTTATTGATGTAGGATAAAAAAAGTGGAAGTTATAACCAATTCGGAAAGGGAAAAGCATAAGAAAACATTGAGATGTTTCAAAAACAAAATAAATGATTAGAATAAATGTAACACCTGTGTTTCTGGGCTTGTCATTAATGTTGATATAATAGTCTAGGTTAACCTTTGTAACCCGTTTTGAAATAATAGAAGTGTATCATTTGAGTATTATGTGTTTTGTGCTTAATTGCTTAATTATGTGATTTGATTATTTAAGAATAAAATGAGCGTCAAAATTTAAGTGTAAAATAAACTTGATATCTTTGCATAATGTTGTAGTAGTTGAAACGAGGTTTCCGAATATATAAAGAACGCCCAAATCTGACTTCGTATGAGGAAGTTATGATTTTCTGAAGTTTCGACTTAGCGATGTGCAGCCCGAATATTCGATTTGAGATCGAGCGGTTTTTAGCCGAAACAATCTAAATGAGAATCGAAGATCTCGTTGTTAGTAGCGAAACGATGAAAAGTTAGGCGAGAACGGACGTCAAACGAAGAAGTTATGAATTTATAACGAAGTTTTTCTGTCCCGGCCTATTAAAAATAAATAATAAAAATAAACTCAAAATTAGCCGACGGAGTCTAAACGAAAGTTGTAGAGCGTAGTCTCACCTACGCGTGGATATAAACAACGTCGAAAACGGAGTTCGTATGAAGAAGATATGAATTTCCGAAGTTTATTAAATATTTAATATTTAATTTTAATTCTAATATGTTGGTATTATCCGAAGAGGAGTCATCAGACTCATCCGGAGTACACCTAGCGTACTGCGAAGCGTGATGTCATTCGCACTCGAGTTCTTCGGATGACGCATGCCATGACGTTTCGGACGCGTACGCCCCGCGTACGCCTGTACGCCCAGCGTACTGCGAGGCTCCAGCCTCCTATAAATAGGATGCGAGGCTGCCGAGTTCTTTTGCTATTTTTCTATTCTCTCTCTCCCGTTTTGCATCGTTTTGCGTTCTAGAAGTATCCCGAAGCCTCGGTAATCTTCCCGAGCCCCGAAGCAAGATCCGAAGCCCTGAGAATCCCGAAGAGCGTTATTCCCGAGCCGAAGCTCTGCCCGCGAGAAGTTCGATTTTTTTGGAGATCTTCCAGATCTACGGAGAAACACTACTTTTGCGAGCCGTAGTGTTGCCCGATCATCTTCTAATCAAGTGAGTGTGTGGTTACTTTCTTCTAATGCATAATTATGAAGTATTTTATACGAAATACGTGTTATGTGTATAATTTTGTTGTTATGTGTGTGAATGTATATTCACTCTCTTCTATCTCATAAATCTGATTTATATTCTATGAAATACGTGTTATGTGGGTGTGCCTCATCTGTTATGTGGAATATGTATTGAATGAAAATGCTATACGGGATTTAAACTATGTATGAAAATATATATTTTTATCTACTAATATGTTGGGTAGAACATGGGTAGATAGTTGGTGTGTAATAAATAGATGAGAGGCCTCGATGTTGTTGTTGTTGATCTAGTTATTCAGCGGAGTATGGATAACGACCACAAACTCTTTCTAGACAGTCCTGTGGAACGCTAGCAGGTTCATAACCTGTAGGTGTTGTGAACGATGTGTTCACCGGTGTACTCTATCCCCCTCATGGTTGCCTTTAGGATATCTATTGTTGAGGAAACCCCTTAGCAGTAATGTCCGTCCCGATGAAAATCCTAGATTAGGTCCCTTGAGATAGATGTTGTTTTAGGGACGTAAAGTGAGGATAACGGGAATGGGTAATCGGGATATTGTTGGTTGGTGAAATTAAATATAATTATTTATTGTGGGTTGAAAACCCTATATGCTCACTAGGCTCCCAAGCCTGACCCACTCAGTTTTATTTGTATTACAGGAAGTGGTGCAAGGGCATAAGATGGATGAATCATCGAGTTGTTTTGTTTACAAGTCTGTATATGTATATATTTGTTGAATGACTTGTAATGTTATCGTTATGCTTTTGGTCTGTTTATCGAAACATGACATCCCGAGTTTTGATTATATAATGAAAATGCATCTCTTGATGAAATGCTTTGATAAATATTATTTTATCATATTTTGTTTTGGGAACAAATTCCGCAACTCTTTTAAATCAAAAGGATTTACTCTGAAAATTATTTTAAAAGCATAAATGAAAACGGTCTTTTCTGGCCGTGATTTTGGGGATGTCACAGTTGGTATCAGAGCATTAGTTTAAGCGAACTAGGAATTTGTAGGATTTCTAGACTTAAACTTAGAATGCTAAGTGGAGATTGTGAGAAGTGTGTCTGATATATTATAGACACGAGCACTAGTTTATTTTAGGAAAGTTGCCTAAAATGTTTTTATGTGCTAGATGTTATATGTTGTCATATATGATATTAATTGTTCGGATCTACGGTCTGTTGCCGACCGGATCTGGAAATCTTATGTGTGTAGGATTCTAAGCATATGTCTACGTTATTAGAACTAGCATGTAAACGTTTCGAAGTAATAAGGATGATTTGAATATCTATCGTGAATGAGGATCTAATTCCACCTTATTCGGTGTGTAGATCAAAAATGGTGAGAACAAGGAGTGGCGTTGGAAACACGGATGAAAACAGGAATCAACCGCCAGTGATTGAGCAAATACCTGTTGTAGCAGCAGCACCAGAACCAATAACGATGGTTGGGGTGCAAGCCATGATTCGGGCTATGTTAGCCGAACAAAGGGATGAAAAGCGACAGATGTTGCACGATAATATGGATGAACCTATCATACCTATTGAGGAACCCGAATTGATTCCCGAGCAATCGGAGGAAGGGAACAATAGTAGCATGATGAGTCAAGTTGGGACTCAAGGAGAATGAAGGAACGATCCGGAAAGGAGAAACAACAAGGATGGGCGAATGTACAAGAACTTCTTGGGCGCCAAGCCGCCAAGTCTTTCTGGAAGCCCAAAGCCTGTTGAGATAATGGATTGGATCTCCAAAATGGAGATGGTATTTGAAAGTTGCGACTGTAGCAACAAACAGAAGACTGTCTTTGCAGTTAGACAACTAAAGACTGGGGTCTTGAGTTGGTGGAAATTGTTGGCAAATACTATGCCACGAGGAGAAGCCCTGGAAATGTCATTGGAGGAGTTCTTGGAACAGTTAAGGGTGCAATATTGTTCAGAGATAGATCTGATTGATCTGAACAATGAGTTCCAAAACTTGAAGAATGGGAGGATGAGCATAGATAACTATGCTACTGCATTCACTGAGAAAATGAAGTTATTTCCGTACCTAGTGCCAACGGAACTCTCCAAGATTGAGAGGTTTGCTAATGGACTGCCTGCCGACTTTGGTCCGACAGTCAAGATGGCAACTACTCTGAAAACAGCTGTTCGAGCAGCTAAGAATGTGGAGGCCCAGCAGAAGGAAAAGGGTCTGAAAAGGGTAGAGGTTGGTGAAAAGAGGAAATTTGACGGACCTTCAGGGTCCAGCAAGAAAAGCAAATTCTCGAAATCTGGTTCGAGAGGAAGTGGAGGAGGTGAAGCGAAATGGTGCGAAAAATATAAGAAGAAGCATCATGGGAAGTGTGAAGTGGTGGCCACATGCTACAAATGTGGAAAGCCATGGCACTATGCCAACGAATGCACACTTACCAAGAAAGTTTGCTATGGTTGTGGTGAGGAGGGTCACATGTCGAGGGACTGCCCTAAGAAGAAAGAAGCAGCAAGACCCAATATTCCGCCAAAGCTAAAAGAGAGAGCATTCCAGATGACACTGGAAGCTGCCAAAGATGAAGCTGATGTCGCTTCAGGTACCTTTCTCGTTAACGAATTGCCTGCCTAAATTTTATTTGATTCGGGAGCCAACTACTCCTTTATACCGCATGAATTTGGTAGAAAACGAGCTTTGCCTGTTGTTAGACTAGATGATGCTTTATTAGTCGAAGTTGCTAGTGGCAAGTTTGTACCTGTTAGTCATCGTGTGAAAAACATCTTAATCGACTTGAATGGGAATAAGTTCCACGAGGAATTATTGCCCATAGAACTTAATGGTTTCGACATTGTCTTGGGAATGGATTGGCTTAGCGCCAATGACGCCGAGATATTGTGTAGAAAGAAGATAGTCAAAGTAAACCCACCTGGGAAAGATTCGTTTATGGTGTATGGGGACAAACGCCGAGTAAATTCTGGAATCATTTCTCTAATGAAAGCCGGGAGGGGTTTGACTAAGGGGTGTACATCATATTTAGCATTCGTGATCGATGCTAAGAAGGAAGAGAAGGTGATGCAGAGTATACCAGTGATGTGTGATTATCCGGAAGTATTTCCCGAAGATCTTCCTGGATTACCGCCTGATCGACAAGTGGAGTTCCGTATTGACTTGTTACCAGGAACAACGCCAATAGCAAAAGCACCTTACCGATTAGCACCGACGGAGATGAAGGAGCTGATGATGCAACTTCAGGAGTTATTGGACAAAGGTTTCATTAGACCTAGTTCATCACCCTGGGGAGCTCCGGTGTTATTCGTGAAGAAGAAAGATGGAAGTATGAGGATTTGCATCGCTTATAGAGAGTTGAATAAAGCAACAATAAAGAATACATATCCATTGCCGATGATTGATGACCTGTTCGATCAATTACAAGGTTTAAGTTATTTTTCAAAAATCGACCTGAGGTCAGGATATCATCAGCTAAAAGTAAGAGAGCAGGATATAGAGAAGACTGCATTCAGAACACGATATGGACACTACGAGTTCTTGGTTATGTCGTTTGGACTAACCAACGCTCCAGCAGCATTCATGGATTTGATGAACATGGTTTGTAATCCGTTCCTGGATAAATATGTGATAGTGTTCATAGACGACATTCTGATTTATTCCAAGAGCCAAGAAGAGCATGGCAGACACTTGCGAGAAGTGTTAGAAGTCTTGAAGAAGGAGAAGTTGTATGCTAAGTTCTCCAAATGTGATTTTTGGATTCGAGAAGTCCAATTCTTGGTTCACGTGGTCAACCAAGAAGGGATAATGGTTGATCCAGCAAAGATTGAAGCTGTGATGAAGTGGGAGCAACCAAAAAGTCCCACGGAGATTCGAAGCTTTTTAGGATTAGCCGGATATTACCGAAGGTTTATCCAAGGCTTTTCTTCGATCGCTAGTCCATTGACAGCTTTGACCCACAAAGGAGCTACTTATGCTTGGAGTTATAAGCATAAAGAAGCATTCGAGAAGCTAAAGAAGAAACTATGTAAGGCACCGATACTTTCTCTACCCGATGGAGTTGAAGACTTCGTTGTTTATAGCGATGCGTCTGGGGTTGGATTGGGTTGTGTTTTGACCCAACGAGAAAAGGTGATCGCATATGCGTCTCGACAATTGAAAGAGCATGAAAAGAACTACCCGACTCATGATTTGGAGTTGGCAGCGGTAGTTTTCGCTCTGAAAATATGGAGGCATTACCTCTATGGCACGAAGTGCAAACTTTTTACTGATCATAAGAGTCTCCAATATCTCTTTAATCAGAAAGAATTGAATATGAGGCAACGACGCTAGCTAGAGTTACTTAAGGACTACGACTGTGAGATACTTTACCACCCTGGTAAAGCTAATGTTGTTGCTGATGCTCTTAGTCGGAAAGTCAATATTGACAAGAAAAGGCCAAGAGCGTTGAGAATTGAAGTTGTCTCGACAATTGTGTAAAGTATAAAGAAATCTCAAGAGGAAGCTTCTGAGAAGAATGACCGAATGGAGGAACGTTTGGGAAAAACGTTGGTGTTCGGTGTAAACAGTCATGGACTGAAGGTGTTCCAAAATCGGATTTGGATACCTAAGACAGGAGGAATCAGAGATCTTCTGATGGAAGAAGCTCACAAGACCATGTACTCGATTCATCCCGGTAGCACTAAAATGTATAGGGACCTGAAACCCTACTACTGGTGGCCGACGATGAAGCTTGATGTTGCAAAGTATGTCGCCGAGTGTGTGACTTGTGCGAGAGTAAAGACACAACATCAGAAACCGTACAGGAGTTTAGAACCATTGCCTGTGCCTATGGGTAAGTGGGAAGACATTGCTATGGATTTTGTCACTAAACTGCCCAGAACAAAGAATGGTCACGACATGATTTGGGTGGTCGTTGATCGATTCACTAAGAGTGCGCATTTCATAGCGGCCAAGGAGAAATGGTCTATCGAGAAGCTTGCGAATTCTTACGTGAAGGAAATTGTAAGGCTTCACGGTGTTCCGTTAACGATTGTATCGGATCGTGATAGCCGTTTCACCTCGCGATTTTGGAAAAGTCTACAAGAGGAATTGGGTACCAAGTTGTGTTTAAGTACAGCTTACCATCCGCAAACTGATGGTCAGAGCGAACGGACGATACAAACGCTTGAAGATATGCTGAGAGCATGTACTCTGGAATTCCTAGGTAACTGGGATAAACATTTACCTTTGGTAGAATTTTCCTACAATAATAGTTTTCACTCGAGCATTAAGATGGCACCTTATCAAGCTTTGTACGGGCAAAAGTGTCGTACGTCGTCTTGTTGGCTTGAGGCTGGGGAAAAGCAGTTTATGGGACCGGAAATGGTTCATCAAACTGCTGAAAAGTTGAAAATAATTAGGGAAAAATGTTAGCAGCTCAGGACCGTCAAAAGAGCTATGCTGACAAAAAGCGAAGACCGATGACTTTTGAAATTGGAGATTCGGTTTTGCTTAAAGTCTCGCCGTGGAAGGGACTTATAAGATTTGGTAAAAGGGGAAAGTTAAGTCCAAGGTTTATTGGACCGTTTAAAGTTCTTCAGAGGATTAGGAACCAACCTTACAAGCTAGAACTACCAGAAGAACTGAATGGAATGCATAACACTTTTCATGTGTGTTATTTGAGGAAGTTCACAGGAGAAGTTCCCGACATGATTCCACTTTCGGAGTTGAGAATCGATGAGAACAAAAGGTTGATTAAAGAACCAGAGGCAATCGTTGACCGAAAGACTAAGAAGTTGCGACGCAAAATGGTCGAGTTAGTGCTTGTCCGATGGAAACACACGAATGGGCCGAATCTCACCTGGGAGACGGAGAGTGACATGATGGGTTGCTATCCGCATTTGTTTGTTGACGTGTGATTCCGGGGACGGAATCATTCTAAGGTGGAGAGAATTGTAACGCCTGTGTTTCTGGGCTTGTCATTAATGTTGATATAATAGTCTAGGTTAACCTTTGTAACCCGTTTTGAAATAATAGAAGTGTATTATTTGAGTATTATGTGTTTTGTGCTTAATTTCTTAATTATGTGATTTGATTAATTAAGAATAAAATGAGCTTCAAAGTTTAAGTGTAAAATAAACTTGATATCTTTGCATAATGTTATATTAGTTGAAACGAGGTTTCCGAATATATAAAGAACGCCCAAATCTGACTTCGTATGAGGAAGTTATGATTTTCTGAAGTTTCGACTTAGCGATGTGCAGCCCGAATATTCGATTTGAGATCGAGCGGTTTTTAGCCGAAACAATCTAAATGAGAATCGAAGATCTCGTTGTTAGTAGCGAAACGATGAAAAGTTAGGCGAGAACGGACGTCAAACGAAGAAGTTATGAATTTATAACGACGTTTTTTTGTCCCGGCCTATTAAAAATAAATAATAAAAATAAACTCAAAATTAGCCGACGGAGTCTAAACGAAAGTTGTAGAGCGTAGTCTCACCTACGCGTGGATATAAAGAACGTCGAAAACGGAGTTCGTATGAAGAAGATATGAATTTCCGAAGTTTATTAAATATTTAATATTTAATTTTAATTCTAATATGTTGGTATTATCCGAAGAGGAGTCATCGGACTCATCCGGAGTACGCCCTGCGTACTGGTGTACCCCCAGTGTACAGCAAAGCGTGACATCTTTCGCACTCAAGTTCTTCAGATGACGTATGCCATGACGTTTCGTACGCGTATGCCCCGCGTACACCTGTACGCCCAGCATACTGCGAGGCTCCAGCCTCCTATAAATAGGATGCGAGGCTACCGAGTTCTTTTGCTATTTTTCTCTTCTCTCTCTCCCGTTTTGCATCGTTTTGCGTGCCAGAAGTATCCCGAAGCCCCGGTAATATTCCCGAGCCCCGAAGCAAGATCCGAAGCCCCGAGAATCCTGAAGAGCGTTATTCCCGAGCCGAAGCTCTGCCCGCGAGAAGTTCGATTTTTGTGGAGATCTTCCAGATCTACGGAGAAACACTACTTCTGCAAGCTGTAGTGCTGCCTGATCATCTTCTGATCAAGTGAGTGTGTGGTTACTTTCTTCTAACGCATAATTATGAAGTATTTTATACGAAATACGTGTTATGTGTATAATTTTGTTGTTATGTGTGTGAATGTATATTCACTCTCTTCTACCTCATAAATCCGATTTATATTCTATGAAACACGTGTTATGTGGGTGTGCCTCATCTGTTATGTGGAATATGTATTGAATGAAAATGCTATACGGGATTTAAACTATGTATGAAAATATATATTTTTATCTACTAATATGTTGGGTAGAACATGGGTAGATAGTTGGTGTGTAATACACAGATGAGAGGTCTCGATGTTGTTGTTGTTGATCTAGTTATTCAGCAGAGTATGGATAACGACCACAAACTCTTTCTAGACAGTCCTGTGGAACGCTAGCAGGTTCATAACCTATAGGTGTTGTGAACGATGTGTTCACCGATGTACTCTATCCCCCTCATGGTTGCCTTTAGGATATCTATTATTGAGGAAACCCCTTAGCAGTAATGTCCGTCCCGATGAAAATCCTAGATTAGGTCCCTTGAGATAGATGTTGTTTTAGGGACGTAAAGTGAGGATAACGGGAATGGGTAATTGGGATATTGTTGGTTGAAATTAAATAAAATTATTTATTGTGGGTTGAAAAACCTATATGCTCACCAGGCTCCCAAGCCTGACCCACTCAGTTTTATTTGTATTACAGGAAGTGGCGCAAGGGCATAAGATGGATGAATCATCGAGTTGTTTTGTTTACAAGTCTGTATATGTATATATTTGTTCAATGACTTGTAATGTTATCGTTATGCTTTTGGTCTGTTTATCGGAACATGACATCCCGAGTTTTGATTATATAATGAAAATGCATCTCTTGATGAAATGCTTTGATAAATATTATTTTATCATATTTTGTTTTGGGAACAAATTCTGCAACTCTTTTAAATCAAAAGGATTTACTCTGAAAATTATTTTAAAAGCATAAATGAAAACGGTCTTTTCTGGCCGTGATTTTGGGGATGTCACAATAAATCTAAAAACAATGAATTAAACAACTAAAAGACATGGGTACAGACTGGAGGAAAGATTATAGGAATACCCCCATGTATTGTAGTTAGGTGAGAGTTTCCATGAAGTATAGTTAAAAGAGAGAATTTTGCAACATGAAAATCAATTGTGAATACAACTCCTTTTGTTGATTTATCATAATCCAAAAAGGTTTCCACCTGTCAACAACAAAAAACAAAATTCTAGTTATTGTCAATTAAATTATTGACGATCAATTGAGCATGGATCCTCAAATTATTGAAGGAGTCGGTGGAATAAGATCAAGAAAAGGTTACCAGTATAAAATGGAGTAAGGTTGTCTGGGTAAGGCTGATATCTAGTTGCTCCATCTTGATGATTTCATAAGACTTGCTTAACTAATTAGATAAGTCGCAATCAATAGCCAATATGGTACATCATATGTCACACCCCGAAAACCGAAGGTGGAAACATTTCCGGGGTTGACTCCACGTTGAGTATCAATTCCAATGTACATAGTAAGTAAAGTAAATCAACCATTACATTACATATATGAAAGTTATACATTTGTTTCAAAAGCATAAGTTATACATGTGATACATAGTATATATAAACAACACGAATCGAGTCTTCTGAGAACTCCGTCTTCGCACAAAAGGATCGTCGGGTACCTGTCTAATGTGAACCTGAGAATACAAGCGGTTTGAAAATCAACATAAAGCTGGTGAGTTCATAAGCGGTTTTGTTTTCTGAAAATGTACGAGTTCCCTTAGTTTTCTGAAAACGTAGTTATCCAAGAAAATCCCATACTTTCTTATGTAAAGTTAGTTTCCAAATCCAAAAGTAAAGTAAACAATGTACAATGAAAACATGATTGTTCTTGTGGATTGTAGTTCAGTTATTTAACTTATTACACTTTTCTGATTACATACTACTGTTACTCAGGAAAATCCTATATTTTCCTATATGTGTGTGCGTGAGCTGTTATTGATTCTGTTTATACAAACTGTTACTGATTCCGATTATGTTAAATGTTGTCCCCAAGAAAATCCCATGTTCTCCTGACTGTGTGTGTGTGAACTATTACCAATTCTGATTATGTTCGATGTTCTTCCCAGGAAAACCCCATGTTTCCCTGACTGTGTGTGAGTACCTTTACCAAATCTGGTTATATTCAATGTTCTTCTCAGGAAAACCCCATGTTTTCCTAAATGTGTGTGTACTGTTACCAATCCTGTATATGCTAATTGTTACCGATTCCAAATATGTTCAATTTTATCCCTAGGAAAACCCCATGTTTCCCTGACTATGTGTATGTGTGTGTGCCTGTCATCCTTGAACATACATTAGCTTTACTACGAACATAAAGCTAGTAAATGAGTCTAAAGCGTTAATAATCTAGATTACGAGTCCTTAACCATACTCAGACTGGATATGACTCGAGTCGTAGTCAATATCCTTTCAATGACTTTCGTCACCCTTGAACCTTTCGGTTCGGCTGTAGCTAGCAGCCAGGTGTGGGATTGTCAGTCCCGTATAGATCTATACACTCAAGTCACGCTCTCCTACGTACGGAGATTCTGGTTACAGGGGCAGTCCCCCACTATCTCGTGCCGAGGAAGTGTTACAGAGGACGTGTCTCCAATCTTTAAGATTACTCTTTACTTCTCGCCTAGAGAAGTAGTATCTACGACTAACTAAGTTCGAACGTGCCTGTCCTTTACACTCGAGCCTAGGTGTTTTATTAAGGACATTACACTCGAGTCTAGGTGTTATCTAAATGATGACTGTCCTTTACACTCAAGCCTAGGTGTTTTATTAAGGACATTATAGTTGTTCTAAGTTATTTAATGATTACTTATCCTTTACATTCGATCCTAGGTGTATTATTAAGGACGTTACAATTAATTTGTGTGTTACGATGGTATTTATCTATCACACTCGAGCCTAGGTGTATTGTTAAAGACATACAGATGTTTTATGTTTTCTGATGGTGTCTGTCTTTTACACTCGAACCTTAGAGTTTTATTACAGACATTACAATGGTTTATGTGTTCTATCAGTTTAAATGTGAACAATCAATTATAAAGTATACAATACGTCAATGTATAATAAGAATTGAAAATCGGTTTAAAACAAACAACTCTGCAAGTTAAAACAGTTTGTTAAAAGGTTTTCAATTCTTAAAAATGTACAATTATGAAACCATTTAACTGAAATCGTGTGTTTAAGTACAAGATATTCTTGTACTTTTGCTTGTATTCCCCCCTGAAAACATTGAAAAACCATTGAAAAAGGGTAGGGGTATGAACTCACCGGACGCGGAAGTGTATCAGTTTCAGATGCTAAACGTAGAATTGAGGCCTGATAACATGTGAGGTTCCTATGTAATATGAACTGGCATGCAAATATATCTAATTAGATTCATAAACTCTAATTAGATATGAAGTCACACTCCAACGAACGAAAACGCCCCAAAACGGGTGTTTGGAGTGACCCAGGTGACATCTACGGACGGGAATTGAAGCGAGGGACTTGGGATTTGAGTTTAGTCCCCAAGAGTAAACTTCCTAATGAGGTTTACGGCCTATACACCACTCACACATGAGTTCACAGCCGTGAACTCATGTTGGTAAGATTTATGGTGCTTAATAGTTCATAAATGGCCAATACCACTTGGAAATGCTTGGAATAATTTTACCTAAGGCTTGGAATGAATTAAAATCACCAAATACATCACTTAAGGGAGTTTACGGCCTTGGCATGGGACCTATAGCCGTAAACTCTCATATTCCCTTGAATATGTGTTTTTAAAGTCCCAAAGTTAATCACATCTGATTCTAAAAATTCCTACAAGCCTTGAAATGATTTTTGGGCACAATTTGACATCCTTTTTGGAGTTTACAGCCTTGGAGCACCTTCTATGGCCTTAAACTCTCAAATGAAGAGTTTTGAAGTGTTTAAGGTCCTTAAACTATTTTTGGTTGGTTCTATGATTTATTCCAAGGCTTTTGGTGGTGTTGGATGGCTTTCTAACACCTTGAAACTGAGTTTACACCCATGTTTAAGGAATTTACGGCCCAAGCACATGCCTTGGCCGTAAACTCACACAAACCCCTCAAAATTCATGTCTAAGGTGTTCTAGGTCCATAACCAATATGTTGGATAAGGTGTCTAAGTCCATAACTTATTTGGTATATACTTGACCCGACCTGGCATGGTCTATTTGGGTTGCACTTCACCCGAACAATTTATGGATAATTTTATGAGAGTTATACACATATGTTTATTAATATATTATAAGTTATAATATATTAATATGAAGTTATGTTATTTAATTAGTCTTAGTCTCAAATTAATTATGAATTAATTTAGAGATTAAAAGGAAGACTAATTAGATTATGGGCTATTGGTTTTATATGGTGTGGGCTAACACTCATTTGTTAATGGGCTAGGCTTGGATGGAAGTCCATGGATGATCCATGGAGCTTTTAACCCATGGATCCTTGGAAAAGGAAAGGCCATGGGTTATTAGGGTTTCACCCTAACCATGTACACTATATAAGCAAGCTTATGTTGCATGAAATAGCCACTAGTGTGAGTGCTTGTGTGTGGCCGAAAATATAAGTGTGTGTACACTCTCTCAAAGTTTTCCAAGTGTTTGTGGTGATTTGTGACTCCATTTGAGGCATTCACATTATTGGTGCTTGGCTCTCAAACTCCAAAGAATCAATCTCATCAAAAAGGTATGTAATCTCATCTAACTCTTTTATGTTTAAATGTTCCCCATGCCATGTTAGATAGGTTATGAACCTTGGAAAATTATTATTTTGCATGTATTTAGACAAACATAGATCCAAGGTTTATTAGGGTTCCATGCACACTTAGGAAGTGTTAGATTCCTCAAAACCCAACAGTGGTATCAGAGCCTAGGCTTGCTTGTTTGATACTTGATGCAAAATAGTGAAAAAAAGTTGAAATTGTTGCTGTCTGGCTGATGGACTCGCCGAGTACATGGGGGGACTCGCCGAGTTCAAGGCAAAATGCATCCTACTCGGCGAGTAGGTTCGTGCACTCGGCGAGTAGAATGATCAGAATGCAGAATTTCGACTTTTGCTGCTGGAAATGGACTAGAAACATTACCCTAAACTGTTTTGGTGTTTTAAAACTTGTTTTAGTTGGTGTAATGGTTGTTCTAATCCATTTACAATAGCATATATCAAAATTCCATGATTTTTGTGTGTTCATATAATTCTTGAAATTTTGATGATCATGTTCATGTTCTTATGAATTTAGAAGATGATAGGAATTATTTGCTGAATTGTTTATAATTAATTCTTGATCATTTATGTGTTTTAATGGAGTCCATAATTTGTCCTCAAGTTATGGATATCCAAAGGTCACTTTTATTTAACACACATTTAAACACATAAGTTACATGAAAAATGAAGAGTCTTCATTTTTTATGAACCTTTAATTCATAAGTTATGAAATGAAAAGGTTTAGATAGTTACAAAACTTGTCCTCAAGTTTTGGAATTTGTAAAGTTTCACACACTTTAATAAACTTTAATTCCAACCCTTAGAGTTTTAATAGTTAAAATTCAACCCTTATACTATTTATAACATTAATGGTTAATTATTATATATATGTATAAGAATAAGTCGTTCTACCGTTAGTAGGCCTCATTCACGAAGCCGGTCTATAAGGTAGGTATAAGGTTGTTGCCTATAAAATGGCAACTTAATGGGTGTCCACTCTCACCCACCGCTTGCTTGACTGGTGGAGGGTCGTTAGCCGAACGGGTAGGACAATGACTTTAAATCCTCATTAAAAGTATAATGATTATTATAAAGTAACTAAACTTTTTTAATTCCCAATCTTAGTTATTTTAGGAAAAATGTGAACATGGTGCTAGTCCATGGAATTCACACTTTGTACCTTACCAAGTCGTTGGTGGAGCGTGTGTGGTTAACCGATACACTAACTTGGACTAGTAAGGATCACGAAGGGTGACTTAATGTTTGTCATAGATTAATGGAGCGTGTGTGGTTAACCGGCACATTGATTAGGTGATAATATTAAGGGTACCAAGTTAATTAGCATGGTTATTCACACCTTGTTTTGTGATCCTCGGCATCCCAGTCACAAAACTTGAAGGGCACAATCGAGATTGAAACATGTCATTGAAAAGTTCAATGAATCTCAAAAGAATCTAGGAATTTCAAATCCAATTAAAACCTAATAATTCATTTTGTTTTTCATGGTGGAAATTGGTGAATCGTCATTCACCTACCTTTCAGATATATTATTACTTAGATTACGACATCCCTCTTCTACGTATAATATATTTTGATTGGGTCCTAGCCTTAATATTACATTTGGATGTCTTATTAAGGATTCTATATATCTAATCTAAACTTGCTTTCTTCCTTCAGATGTCTTCCAACACTAATGCTTCAGGCTCTAACCCAACTGGTTCTTTCTCTCTCATGAATCTTTGTGGGAGGGTCATCTTTGATGGTTCCAACTTCATGGATTGGATTAGGAACATCAGGATGGTTACTCGTTATGACGACAAGGAATATGTCCTCGATAAGGAGTTAAAAGAGCTTGATGAGTCTACTGCTACTCCTGAGGAGATCGCTGAATTCAGGACACATGAGAGAGATGCTACTAAGGTGGCATGCATCATGATGGCCACGATGACAACCGAGCTCCAAAAGTCATATGAAGATTTCTACCCTTTTGAGATGCACCAAGACCTGATGGAAAGGTACCATCAGAGTGCTCGTCAGGAGCGGTATGAAATAATCTCCTCCATAATAACTACCCGCATGAAGGACGGTGATTCCGTCACGGCTCACATGCAAAAGATGCAAAGGTATGTGGACCGTTTGCTGAAGCTGAATGTGAACATCCCTGAGGAGTTGGCAATTGACATCATTTTGCACTCCTTACCTTCTTGTTATGACCAATTTCGTATGACATATCATATGAACAAGGAGGAAGTTACCCTCAGCAAGCTTCAAGGACTCTTGAAGACCGCTGAAACCGGTCTTAAGGGCAAGGCGGTTGTTACCTCTACTACTCCTACTCCAACATCTACCCCTGTTTTGGCTATCGGGCAAGGCAAAGGGAAAAAGAGGAAGCACCCTTCGAAGGGTACCAAGGGAAAGTCTCTTGAAGGCTCCTCATCGAAGACCAAGAGTGGTTCTGTCACTCCTTCTGCCATTCCCAAGGATGCTGAATGCTTTTATTGCCATGAAAAGGCACACTGGAAGCGAAACTGCCCTAAGTACTTGCAGGATCTAAAGGATGGGAAAGTGAAACCCACCCATGCAGGTATTTACACTATATTGTCTAATTACTCAACATATTCTAACTCTTGGGTGCTTGATACAGGATGTGGTATTCACATATGTTCTGATTTGCAGGGCCTAAGAAGAAGTGAGGATGTGGAGCACGGGAAGATAAACTTGATCATGGGGAATAGGAAGGCTTCACCTGTTTCCAAGATTGGAGTTTATACTTTGTTGCTTAATAATGGGTTAAAATTAGATTTGAATAAATGTGTGTACTCGTCTGAAATGGCGAGGAATATTATTTCTTTTCATGCTTTGTACAAACAAGGTTTTACCTTTTCGTTTGATAATGAATGTGGTGGTATTAATGCTTTCTTTAAAAATGTGTTTTATTTTAAAGCGTTACCTTGTGATGGTGTGTATGAAACTGTGTCGATTGTAGACAACTTAGGAAATAATGTGTTGTGTATTGATTCTTCTACTAGCCTAGATAAAGCATCATTGTGGCATTGTCGTCTTGGACATGTAAACAAGAAACACATAGGCCAACTCCAAAAGAGTGGAGTCTTGGAGTCATTCGACCTTAAATCGGATGATAGTTGTGAATCTTGTCTACTTGGAAAGATGACAAAATCACCCTTCACTGGAACTTGTGAAAGGGGTGAGGTTTTGTTGGACCTAATACATACTGATGTATGTGGGCCATTCAAAACCGCCACAAGGGATGCTAATCGGTATTATGTGACTTTTATTGATGATTTTAGTAGATATGGGTATGTCTACTTAATCAAACATAAGTCAGAAACCTTTGAAAGGTTTAAGGAATTCAAACAGGAAGTAGAAAATCAATTGGGCAGGAACATTAAGATGCTTCGATCCGATCGAGGTGGTGAGTATCTTAGTACCGAGTTCCTTGACTATCTTAAGGAGTGTGGGATTGTCTCACAATTGACTTCTCCCAGGACACCACGGCTGAATGGTGTAGCTGAGAGGCGTAATCGAACCTTGTTGGACATGGTTCGCTCTATGATGAGTCAAGCTTCGCTACCAATCTCTTTTTGGGGGTCTGCCTTAGAGACTGCCGCCCATATCCTTAATCTAGTCCCTACAAAGAAGGTTACCAAAACACCTCATAAGATGTGGACTGGGAAGGTTCCCAATTTAGACCACATCAAGATTTGGGGTTGCGAGGCTTTCGTGAGGCGTGAAACTCATGATAAGCTCGAACCCCGAAGTGAAAGGTGTATTTTCATCGGCTACCCACATAAATCTTTTGGTTACCTCTTCTACAGACCCAGTGAGAATGTGGTCTTTGTAGCGAGAAGAGGGGTCTTTCGTGAGAGAGAATTTATAAGCCAAGGAGACAGTGGGAGGCAAATTGATCTTGAAGAAATTCAAGAAGCAATTGGTGAAGGAACCTCAGACACTAGCAATCAACCTGAGGAAGAAACTCCTGTTGAGCAAGCTGACATGTCTGTACCTCCGAGGCGTTCCACACGGGTTAGGAACACACCTTCGTTTTATTATGGATTTCATATTACTACGGAAGGTGATATGTTTATCAGTGATAGTACACTGGTAAATTTGGATGAACCTAGCAGTGTTAAGGAAGCCATGGTAGGCCCAAAGTCTGCTAAATGGAAGGAGGCTATGGACAGCGAGATACAGTCCATGTATGACAATCAAGTTTGGAACTTGGTTGACAATGTACCAGGCCGTAAAACAGGCGGGTGCAAATGGATCTTCAAGAAGAAGACCGACATGGAAGGAAAAGTGCATACTTATAAGGCTCGACTGGTTGCGAAGGGTTTTACTCAGACTCAGGGTATTGATTATGATGAAACCTTCTCGCCGGTAGCAAAGATTAAGTCTATTAGGGTTATGCTAGCCATTGCAGCATTTCATGATTATGAAATATGGCAAATGGATGTCAAAACCGCTTTCCTTAATGGAAAGTTGGCTGAGGATGTGTACATGAATCAGCCAGAGGGTTTTGTCAGTGCAGAGTACCCTAATAGAGTATGCAAGCTTGAGAAATCCATTTATGGATTAAAACAAGCATCTCGTAGCTGGAATCTTTGTTTTGATGAGAAGGTCAAAGAGTTTGGCTTCTCGAGAAGTGAAGATGAGTCTTGCGTGTATGTCAGAGCTAGTGGGAGTATAGTTAGCTTCTTGGTACTGTATGTGGATGACATACTACTTATAGGAAATGACATCCCAACCTTGCAGGAGGTTAAGTCCTGGCTTGGGAAGTGCTTTGCTATGAAGGACCTAGGGGAGGCTGCCTATATCCTAGGGATAAGGATATTAAGAGAAAGGAGTAGAAGACTAATTGGACTTATTCAGAGTACCTACTAAGATAAGGTGTTGAAAAGGTTCAACATGCAGAATTCCAAGAAAGGATATTTACCGATCCAAAGCAATGCCAAACTGAGTAAGACTCAGAGTCCGAGTACAGAGGCAGAGATAGCTGAGATGAGCCAATTACCGTATGCTTCCGCTGTTGGCTCGATCATGTATGCTATGACTTGTACCCGCCCTGATGTGGCCTTTGCTTTGAGCATGGTCAGCAGGTATCAGGGGAACCCTGGCAAGGCTCATTGGACCGTGGTAAAGAACATTCTCAAGTACCTGCGAAGGACTAAGGATTGGATCCTTACCCTTGGTGGGAGTGATGACTTGAGAGTATTAGGGTATAGTGATGCTAGTTTTCAGACTGATAGGGATAACTTCCGCTCTCAGTCGGGCTGGGTCTTTACCTTAAATGGAGGGGCAATTTCTTGGAAGAGTTCCAAGCAGGAGACGGTGGCTGATTCACTTCTGAATCAGAGTACATAGCAGCGAGTGAAGCAGCAAAGGAGGCGATATCGCTGAAGAACTTCATCGGAGACCTTGGAGTTGTACCAGCTATTAAGGAACCTATGGAGATTTTCTGTGACAGCAATAGTGTGGTTGCCTTAGCCAAGGAACGAAGAGATCATGGCAGATCCCGACACATTGACAGAAAATATCACTTCATAAGACACAAGATTGAAGAAGGACTCCTCGTGGCAAAGAGGGTATCGTCAGATGAGAATCCTACAGATCCCCTTACGAAGGGACTGACGAGGGTTAAGCATTTTTAGCATGCGAGGCGCATCGGGCTGAGGGACGATATTAGTTTTACAGATTAGATAGTTTTCCTGAAACTTGTAAAATGTAATCGACGTTTGATGATGAATAAAATTTGTGATTTATTTATGAGTAAAGTGTTACTGTCATTGTCAATTATTTACTATTGTTTCAGTTTTGCATGTTTTGACTTCCAGAATAATTAATTTATTCAAACCTCCACAATCGGTCATACGTCGGAAGTAGGTATGAATCAAGATTGTCATGAATTGGGTTTGTAGATGGCTAAAGGTGTTTAGACATGGCAATGGTTAGTGCAACGTTCATGAGTGCTCATAAGTTATGAGTATTGGTATAAACCCACGCTCACTTGTATCACTTCATGGAATTTATCTCGAGTGATCGTGAGACGATAATATCATATAAGTCTTCAAACCTAGAGATATGAGTTGTTACCTATGAGTTGGTTGTGCATTGATTGCACGTAAATGCATCAGTAACTTGATGTTATAAAACGTGCCTTTGTGTACAATTTAACAAGTAGTAGAACAAGCATATGAGTCGAAGTTTATCTGTTCCTTCTAAAAATAGAAGTGATATATGGGCCCCTCGATGATTTTGTGTTGACCCATGTACCGGGCCCGGTCAGAACTAAACTGATGTGTTCAGTAAAGTTCTTTGTCAAACAAATCGGAAATCGAGAAACAACTACCAGACAATAAGCAAGACATAGTTCCATGTGTTTGTCCGGCTGATATCATGAGAACAAAGGATTATATGATCACTTGTCTTAAAATGGCGCTTCATAGTTCAACAGAGTTTTCGAGAGCTACGATTGCTGGTTGGTTCCTGAAGTTATATAGGCAAATACAGTTATTAGACTTATCCAAGTGGGAGTCTGTTGGATAAGGTGTCTAAGTCCATAACTTATTTGGTATATACTTGACCCGACCTGGCATGGTCCATTTGGGTTGCACTTCACCCGAACAATTTATGGATAATTTTATGAGAGTTATACACATATGTTTATTAATATATTATAAGTTATAATATATTAATATGAAGTTATGTTATTTAATTAGTCTTAGTCCTAAATTAATTATGAATTAATTTAGAGATTAAAAGGAAGACTAATTAGATTATGGGCTATTGGTTTTATATGGTGTGGGCTAACACTCATTTGTTAATGGGCTAGGCTTGGATGGAAGTCCATGGATGATCCATGGAGCTTTTAACCCATGGGTCCTTGGAAAAGGAAAGGTCATGGGTTATTAGGGTTTCACCTTAACCATGTACACTATATAAGCATGCTTATGTTGCATGAAATAGCCACTAGTGTGAGTGCTTGTGTGTGGCCGAAAATATAAGTGTGTGTACACTCTCTCAAAGTTTTCCAAGTGTTTGTGGTGATTTGTGATTCCATTTGAGGCATTCACATTATTGGTGCTTGGCTCTCAAACTCCAAAGAATCAATCTCATCAAAAAGGTATGTAATCTCATCTAACTCTTTTATGTTTAAATGTTCCCCATGCCATGTTAGATAGGTTATGAACCTTGGAAAATTATTATTTTGCATGTATTTAGACAAACATAGATCCAAGGTTTATTAGGGTTGCATGCACACTTAGGAAGTGTTAGATTGCTCAAAACCCAACACAATATTCTAAAAGTCGTATCTAAGTCTTGTTTGAGCCATGGAAGGGTTTAAGGGCTTAAAAACCCTTTAAATATGGGTTTACGGCCTAAGCACCATCCTGGGCAGTAAACTGATATGTAAGGCTCTAAATCTTGGTTTGAGGCATTCTAATTCCATTTCATAAAGTCATCTAGCCATATTCAAGGTCTAATTGTGGTTTGGAAGGGTTTTGTTGCTCCAAAAACCCCATTTATATGAGTTTACGGCCTAGGACTGTTCTAGGGCCGTAAACTCATGGTAATGGTCCTAATCCATGGTTTAAACTCGAATTTGAAGGCTCAATATGATACAAAATGAGTATAGGAAGGTACCTTGAAGATTTGAGACCTTAAACTTGAGATTTGGACCTTAAATTCTAGTTTGAGGAGAGAGGTTGGTGTGAAAGATGTAGAATGGAGCAAAAGCTTCAAAATGAAGACTTGGATCACTTTAAATAGTGTCCAAGTTCGGGACACGGTAGAATTCTACCCGATACCGGCGTTAGACGGGGCTTTTGGTCGCACCCGGCCAATTTGCCATAACCCGATATGGTTGATTCTAGAAATGTTCTGATCATTAATATGAGATGTTAGAATGAGTTCTAAGGGTATTAAGACACTCATTAAGTCATAAAAGAAAATATACATTAATGACTTAATAAAATGCCGGAATCGGAAACGAAATCGGAAACGGCGATTGGATGATCGAAACGAGTCGCGAGAAGGGTTACATTTAGGGATATGAATTTCGGGTTGTTACATCATATCTCTTCAAAACTTCCCCTACTTCTGGGAAACTCCACTCCTGATTTCCAAAATTCACATGAACAAGTGTATAAAGTTATGATCACATCAGTTTTTAGGTTTTCTAGTTCCATGTATTATCAACAAATCTTCATTACAATGCCCTAACTGGACATGCTTTGAAGCTTTAAGATGTAACCAAATTAACTCTCCAAATGTGATGGTCAGTTGAATGAAGCTTTGAATCAAATCACTTTTTGAGCAACATAGATGCATCCAATATGAGATATTATACCGAATTGGTGGAGATGATGAGTGAGGGAGGTACAAATAGAATTTTCTCCCCCTTCCTGGTGTTATTATTCGCAACTAGACCCCTCTCTCCAACATCAACCTTTCGTAGGTTCATTTTTTGAGGCGGAAAACCGGAATCCATCAACCATTTCTGCAACGAAGCCGTATTCTCCAGTGAATCTATTTTCCAACCCCAAGGTATCGGCTGAGGAGCTGCGGTAGCCTTAGCTGTATCGCTGCAGCTGGTGGAGATCGTGCAGCGGATGATCATTGGTGAGGTTTTTCGTTGAGTGATCATCATAGAGAAAGGCTTTCTGAGCGATAAACTTTGGGATAATGAAGGTTCATCCAAGCCCTAGAAATCGCACCCATGGGTGGTGGTTCGTCGGTTAACAGCCTAATACGATGAAGGTGCAAGCGAACTAGAATGATGAAAAATTGCTTGAAGCATCGAGTATGACACAGTTGCATGAAGAAGGTTCATTCAATCCATAGAAATCAAAAGCAAACGAGAACCCTAATTGTCTATGTGTTTTGAACCCTTATCGTCTATGTATTTTGAACTTTGTCTAGGAATTGGAAACATGAATATAAAATGACACTACAAATAAGAAGGGTGGAGGATTTTTACGACATAATACATCTTTTTCTAGTGGTCTACTTACGATTCCAATATTCGATAAATTGAATTAAAGATCGGGGATGCGATAGAGCTCAATGACTTTATGGACGACTTGCTTTTTCACGTTTATATTTTTCAGATAGAAGGAAATGAGTTTTTCCCCTTTTTAAAAGACGTAAAAAAGAGAAACAAACTTATAGTGGCATAAATAGCACCAATAGAATCTTAATAAAACTTTAGTGGCATATAATGACTTGTACGACACATAATTTATAAGCTTTAATGGCATATCAAATTAGTATGCCACTATTAAATATGAATACTAGTGGTATAAAATGGTAAGTGCCATTAAATCTATCAATATTTATAGTGGCATATAAAATATACCACTAAAAACTTAATATAGTGGCACAAAAAATTTATGCCACAGAAGATGTATGCCACTAAATGTCAAATTGTTTGTAGTGGTATGAATTAAGACTGTCATGGGTTGGCTTGTAAAGGTCTATGATGTTGGACAAAGGGCTACAACACTCATGAGTGCTCATAAGTTCTGAGTATTGGATTCAACTCGCGCTCATTTGAATCACTTCATGGATTTTATCACGAGTGATCATGAGACGATAACATCTTATATCCTTCAAACCTACAGATATGAGTTGTTACTATGAGTTGGTTGTACATTGATTGCACGAAAACACATTCGGTAACTCGATGTTATAAAAACGTGCCTTTGTGTATCATTCAACAAGTAGTAGAACAAGCCATATGAGTTGAAGTTTATCCATTTCTTTTACCTTCGGGATAAAAGCGATATTTGTGGGCCCCTCGATGATTTGGTGATGACAAATGTAAGTGCTCGGCCGGGCCTGGACTGATTTGATTTGTTCAATTACTTAGTCATCATAAATCGGAAATCAGGAAACAACAAATGGACAGAGAGAATGATTATAATCCATGTCTCAATCCATATGATATCTAGAATGGAAGAATATACGATCCCTTATCTAATGGACAAGTCATTGACAAAGGTCAGAGATCATCGGCAAGGTCAGAGTTTGACAGAAGCTTTTGAGAGCTACGATTGTCAGTCGGTTCATGAAGTCATACTTGCAATAATAGTTTTAGACTTATCCAAGTTGGAGACTGTTGGATTAATGTCTAAGTCCATAACTATAATTGGTAAGACTTGACCCGACCCGACATGGTCCATTTGGGTTGCATGGCATCATGCATTTGGATAGACTATAATGAGAGAAATAACACTTAAGGTTTGTTAATATATTATAAGTTCTAATATATTAATAAGATTATTTAATTAGTATTGATCAAGAATTAATCTAGGATTAATTAAGTGATCAAAAGAAGACTAATTAAATATATGGGGTGATTGTGTAAATCATCCATACTTGTTTAGTGGGCTAAGACTCCATGGATTATCAAGTTGGGCTAAAACCCATAGGATGCTCCATGGTGTATTTGAACCCATGGATCCAAGGAAATGGAAAGCCATGACAATTAGGGTTTACCTTAATTGTGACATTATATAAAGATCTCATTGGTGACAAAATCGGCACTAGAGTATATGTGAAAGGGCTAGCCGATTTTATGAAGTGTGGATTTCTCTCTAATCTATTCCAAGTCTATTTCATGTTGTGTAAACCATTTGAGGTGTCACACTTGGGGCACTAGGCACTCATGCTTCATGAAGGCATTCTACATCAAAGAGGTATGTAATTCTAACTTGATATATTCATATGAATCAATGTTATTATGCTAGTTAGGATGAATACCTTGGAAAGTTCATATTTGCATGTATAATAGAGAAAACATAGATCCAAGGTATTTAGGGTTGCATGTACACTTAGGAGTGTTAGAATGCTCAAAACCCAACAGTGGTATCAGAGCCAAGGCTTGCTTTTTGTTATACTTGATGCAAATGTGTTTTTTCAAAGTTGAATCAGTCCAAACAATAAAACTCGATGGGTTTATGCAAAAAAAACTCAACGAGTTCATCATTTTGGGCATGAACTTGACGAGTTTCTTAAGGGACTCGACGAGTTTTGGGTGCTGACAGCTTGCTGTTTGCTGTTTTGGCTGGAATTGGACTACGAACATTACCATAAGCTGTTTTTGAACTTATAAACTTGTTTTTGATGTGGTAATGTTCATTCTAATCCAATTTCAAAGATAATTGTCAATAGATTCATGTTTTGTATTAGTTTAAGAGTTAGACTAATTACATGAAAAAGTTTGATGTGAATTATCTTTGTTCATATGAGTTGCTTAGATTAATAGATAAGTTAATTGATTATGTGTTTTCAATCCATTTTAATCTAAGAGATGATTCTAAAATGTGTTCGTGTAACTTGTCCTCAAGTTACATGAAAGGTCACATTTAAGTTTCATAAAAACTCATAAAAGTTGGCAATGGTTACAAAAAATGAAGAGTCTTGTCCTAGTGTTATGGAGGTTCAAGAGTCACTTCATTAAGTAATAAAATGTGTAACCTTAATTAATTTCATAAGTTACAAAATAAAGGAAAGTTACATTCTTTTATTTGTTTAAAGTCTTCCATAACTTGTCTTCAAGTTATGGAACTTGAAGAGTTTTTAATTAAAACTACTTTAAACACATAAGTTATGGAATTAATTAGTTTTGAATAGTTTCAAAAACTTTCCCTCAAGTTTTGGAATTTGAAAAGTTTTCTCTTATGAATACTTTAATTCCAAGTTAAGCCCTTAGAATTTTAAAAGTTAAAATTCAACCCTTATACTTTATAATATTATAAGTTAATATATATATATATATATATATATATATATATATATATATATATATATATATATGTATGTATAAGAGCAAGTCGGTCTTACCGTTAGTAGGCCTCATTCACGAAGCCGGTCTATAAGGGGGTATAAGGTTACTGTCTATAAAATGGCAGTTTAATGGGTGCCCACTCTCACCTGCCGCTTCCTTGACCAGTGGAGGGTCGTTAGCCGAACGGGTAGGACAAGGACTAGAATTCTCCCTTCATTAAGAGTATTAATGATAAATACTAAGTAACTAAACCTTTTATAAATACCCAATCCTAGTTACTTAGGAAAAAGTGAATAAGGTGTTAATCCATGAAATTACACTTTGCACTTTGTTTAAGTCGGTTAGTGGAGCGTGTGTGGATAACCGACACACTAAATCGTATTTAACAAGGTAGACAAAGGGTAAGTTAACTTTTATCATAGTATCGATGGAGTGTGTGTGGTTAACCAGCACATCGATTAAGGGGTAAATATTAAAGGTACCAAGTATATTTGCATGGTTACTTCATACCTTGTGTTGTGATCCTCGGCATCCCAGTCACAAAACCTTAAGTGCACACTCGAGATTGAAACATGTCATTGAAAAGTTCAATGAATCTCAAAAGATCTAGGACTTTCAAATCTAATTAAAACCTAATAATACATTTCTTTTATCTTGGTGGAAATAGGTTAATCATCATTCACCTACCTTCAAATATTTTAGAGCTTGGATTACGGCATCCCTCTTCCAAGTTATAAAGGTATTGTGTTGGGTTCTAGCCTTAATATTTCATATTGGGTGTTATATTAAGGACTTTAAATCAACTATCTTGAATATCTCCCAAAAGATGTCTGGTTTAGACATTTATGATCTTCCCAAATCTCTTGAAACAAGTTTTCCTAAATGAAGATGAAGTCCCATGGAAATCATTCTTCTTTCACCTCCTCCAATTATTCTCCCTAACCCACAAGTTCTTGAAAAGTTTAAGGTCACTCAAGCCCTATTGGCAAGCAAAGGTCTATGTGTGATCACATCTTGGAGATGTAGTCACATATTGACAAGCCGGGAGAGTTGGGTGTCAAAGTCTTGAGAAAGTTGGTGGCTTAACTAATTTCTAAGTCAGATAGTGAGTTCCTTTGGGACTCCTATGAAACAGAATTTGACAAGACCCATAATGATCTTATCTATTTGCTAAGATCAACTTCCAAAACTTTATGGACATTGACAATGATGACATTGGATATCCAGTAAATCTCTCTCTTCCCAATGGAAAGGGATCGACTATAGTCAACTCGGTTGACCAAATGGTAAAGAGAAAGGTTAAGTCTGTGATAGTCCCATGTTCCATTACCAAAGCGTCCATATGTTAAATTGCCAAAGGAAGGGGCATTGGTTGCAAAGCTGCCAATTTACCTAAGGGTGTTAAAGTCAATAAGTTTGACTCTACTTCAGGTAAAGTCCACTATCTAACTCGCCTAAGTTTCTATTTTCAGATTCTTGATACATGATGTGACTAGGTCACATGGTGATGTTTTAAGAATCAAAGAAAAGTGAAGGAACTTAAAGAAAGAATATGTTGAATCTGGTCGCATAGATGGATTTCTATCGCATAGTTTGAAGATCGGATTCTTGAGCTACTTCTTAGGAGTTATGAGATATTGCTTAGGACCATATCCCCGACCTGGAACTCCAAGTCCGAGCGGTGCTTGTCGGCATAACTTTTATGCTGACTCTGAGCAATCTGAAGCCTGCTCCTGACCTGCTGAATCCTCTCTGTCGTCTTCAGCACCACTTCGGTGCTCCCCATGACCCTCTGGCCCACCTCACCCCAACATATCGGGGTCCTGCACTTCCTCCCATATAACATCTCAAAGGGAGGACGATCGATACTCGTGTCGTAGCTGTTGTTGTAGGAGAACTCAACTAATGGAAAATAGGTATCCCAACTACCACCGAAGTCTAGCACACATGCACGCAGCATATCCTCCAGAGTCTGGATGGTCCGGTCACTCTGCCCATCCGTCTGCGGGTGAAAAGTGGTGCTAAAGTGTAGACGAGTACCCAACTTGTCATGGAATTTCTTCCAAAATATGGAAGTGAACCGCACATCCCTGTCAGAAATCACAGAGAGTGGCACTCCGTGTCGAGCCACCACCTCTCACATGTAGATATCGGCCAGCCTCTCGGCCGATATACTCTCCTGGATCGGTATGAAATGGGCACTCTTCTTCAACCGAACCACGATGACCCATATGGAATCCACTCCCCACGCCGTCCTGGGATGTTTGGTGATGAAGTCCATGGTAATATCTTCCCACTTCCACATGAGAATATCCAATGGTTACATCTTGATGTGAGGCCTCTGATGCTCGGCCTTGAACTTCATGCAGGTCAAGCACGGCTCTACATACCATGCAACATCCCGCTTCATGCACGGCCACCAATAGTCATGATGAAGATCCCTATACATTTTCGTCGCCCCGGGATGGATAGAAAACCTGGATTTGTGCGCCTCCTCCATCAATGTCTGACGCACGCCTCCATGATAGGGGACCCACACCCTAGGGTGGATGGTCAACAACCCTCGGCTATCATAGTTGAAGGAGGAAACCTGAACCACAATATGCTCGCTCTTCCGATGTTCCTCCTTCATAGCCTCCTGTTGGGCCTCTCGGATCTGCTCCAACAGCGGAGTCACCATGGTCATCCGCATGTAGATATCTCTGATCATTGCTGCCTTGCGGCTAAGCGTATCGGCCACCACATTGGCTTTCCCTAGGTGGTAAAGGATCTCACAATCATAATCCTTCACCACATCTAACCACTGATGTTGCCTCATGTTCAGATTCGGCTGGTCCATGAGATACCTCAGGCTCTTGTGTTCCGTGTAAATGGTACAACGAATCCTATAGAGGTAATGACGCCAAATCTTGAGGGAAAAAACAACCGCCCCAGCTCTAAATCATGCGTCAGGTAATTCGCCTCATGAGGCTTCAGCTGCCTCAAGGCGTAAGCAATAACATGCCCTCTCTGCATTAAAACCGCGCTCATACCCGAGATGGACGCATCACAGTATACAACAAAATCCTCCATGCCCTCTGGCAGGGCTAAGATTGGCGCCTCGCACAATCTCTATCTCAATGTCTCAAACGCAGCCTGCTGCTCAGGCCCCCATCAAAAGACCACGACTTTCCTTGTCAGCCTGGTCAGAGGTACGACTATCTTCGAGAAGTCCTGAATAAATCCCTGATAGTAGCCTGCCAGCCCCAGGAAGCTTTGAATCTCAGATGGAGACCTTGGAACCTCCCACCTCATCACAGCCTCCACCTTGGCCGGATCTACCGAAATCCCGTCCTGGTTGACAAGCTGCCCAAGAAACTGCACCTCGCGCAACCAAAACTCGCACTTGGAGAACTTAGCATACAAGTTCTCCCTCCTCATAGTGTCCAGAACCTCTCGCATGTGCTCCTTATGCTACCCTTGCGTCTTGGAATAAACCAAGATGTCATCAATGAAAAGTATCATGGGCCGATCCAACATCGGTCTGCACATGCGGTTCATGAGATCCATGAACGCGGCAGGAGTATTGGTGAGCCCGAAAGGCATCACCACGAACTCATAGTGACCATAGCGTGTCCGAAAGGCGGTCTTCTGCACATCCGCCTCTCTGACCCTCATCTGATGATAACCTGATCACAAATCAATCTTGGAAAACCAAGATACTCCCTATAACTAGTCAAAGAGGTCATCGATCCTTGGAAGTGGGTAACGATTCTTCACCGTTACATTATTCAACTCCCAATAGTCTATACACATCTGATGCGACCCATACTTCTTCTTCACAAACAAAATCGGGGCTCCCCAGGGCGAACTGCTCGGTCTAACGACTCCCTTGTCTAACAACTCCTATAGCTGTGTAGACAACTCTTGCATCTCAGGAGGAGCCAACCGATATGGTGCCTTGGCTATCGGAGCCGCACCTGGGACGAGGTCGATCCTGAATTCCTCCCGCCTCTCCAGAGGTATCCCAGGCAACTCCTCGGGGAATACATCCACAAACTCCCGTACCAATAGCACATTGCCCACCGTCGCCTTACCC
Organism: Lactuca serriola; assembly: GCF_051521515.1. Classification (NCBI taxonomy): domain Eukaryota; kingdom Viridiplantae; phylum Streptophyta; class Magnoliopsida; order Asterales; family Asteraceae; genus Lactuca; species Lactuca serriola. Next base: position 190,038,218 of record NC_136410.1, read on the forward strand.
GCCTCCTGGGTATCCATGACATAGGCCACAAATCCTGCACAACCCTGCTGAAGGTAGCGCCTAGCTCTCACTGCTGAACATGAAGTTGGTCCTCGATGTGGCCTCTTGCCCTGGATCACCAACTCTCCCCCACTTGGGGTCTTGATCCGCACCAACTGCTACGCACAGTCGATCACTACCCCATTGGGGCTTAGCCAATCCATACCAATAATAACCTTGTTCCCCCGCAAAGGTATGGGAACTAAGTCTACCAGGAAACGTTCCTCGAACAGCCTCAATACACAATCCCAGTAGACATCTGATGCTCGCACTGACCGGTCGTCCGCAATCTCGACCTCTAGAGGGAAATCCAACACGCCCGAAGACTCAGGAAACTTCTTGCTAAGCGCAATAGAAAAAAACGATCGGGTTGTACCCAAGTCAAACAACACTTGAACCGGGATATCGTTCTCAAGGAACGATCCTAAACACATCATACACATAACATATCAAAATCACAGCAACATAACATAAAGGAATAAGAGAAGAAACCTTACCCGTCACCACGTCAGGTGTAGCACGTGCCTCCTCGGTTGTCAACTGAAATGCTCGGCTCCGCACCACTGGAGCCTCTACCTTGGCCTTTCGTCTATCCGCAACCTGTGTTGTTGCTGGGGTCAGCACAGCTGCTGGCGCTGCTGCTGTCGCTGCTGTCAATCTAGGGCAATTGGCCTTCTTGTGGCTCCTCTGATTGCAATGAAAGCAAATCAGGTCTGACATCTGCACTGTTGGGTCGGGGCAGTACAATCCCTGCCAAAATGCCCAGTCTTGCCGCACTTATAGCATCCGGAACCCAACCCAGTGTGACATGCTCCCTCATGTGACCGACCGCATTTTTCACAGCGGTCCCGGCCCTGCTGGCCCTTCGACCTAGTGTCGAATGCCTTGGGTTTCTTCCCCGAAACCCTTGTAACCTACCCAATCTCTGCCTTCCTCTTCCTAAGGTGCTCCAAATCGATCTCCCTCTCCCGTGCACTGGCAATCATGGAGTCCAAGGTCGAGCATGCCGAGAAGCTGACATGCTCCCTAATGTCGCCTCTCAACATGTTGTGATAGCGGGTCCTCCTCATATCCTCATCACCCGCATACTGGGCCACCAATAGAGCCCTCTCCCAGAACTTGGTGGCAATCTCCGCCACAGTCTCCGTAGTCTGTCTCATATCCAAAAACTCCCTGGCCAGCTGCTGAAGCTCCATAGCCGGCGCAAACTCAGCCCTAAATCTGGTCACGAAGTCCGACCAGGTTATAGCCTCGATGGTTGGGGCTCCCAACGAGTCACCAACTGACTCCCACCAATCTCTAGCTCTATCCCTCAAACATCCCGTGGCAAAGCAAGACCTTCGACCCTTCCAGGCAGAAGCTCGTCAACTGCACAGATTCGATGTCTGCGATCCATCTTCTGGCAGCAATGGGGTCCTTCACCCCATGAAAGTCTGGCGCACCACTCCCCCTGAAGGCCTTATAGGACAGTATGCGCATACCCGTCTGGCTAGATGCCAGATCACTCCTGAATTCCCGGAGGTTGTCCTCCATTAGCTCAATGATCCCTTCCTTGATCGACCCGAAAATGACCGGAGTCGCCTCAAGGATACCTCTTGTAATTTCAGATGCGATGAACTCGTGTAACCAATCATCAACCTGCTCGGATCCCGCACCCGAGCCCGATCCCGATCCTGATTTAGATCCTGAGCCTCCTGCTCCATGTCGTGTGGTCACAATATAGAAAATAAACACATAAACGCCAGGATCAAACATACCCCGAGAGGTCTCACACATTCTCCAAGTTCCCTGGTTCCGTTTCGGTCCTCCTTGACTCGAGTACGGATCTTCTGCTTTCAGTAGTACGGGCCCATACTACCTTCCACATCTATCCGTACTTTCCTCAAGGATTGCTTCGACTTCACCCAGTCCCTTGACCAATATCCCTTTCTAACTAATCTCATCCTAGGCTTTCCTAGGGCACTCTCCGACCTACTCTCCGCCATCAGCTGCACCAGGAGTCCCTACCATCCTTCCCTAACTAGCTTGCGAATACTGTTACATATCCGCTCACTAGTTAGTCATTGTTAGCCAGGACCCCTATAGAACAAAGCAAGCAGCATTCGTGCATTGAGTTACCACATCAAGCATAACCTAATCAGGCTATCCTACCGTTGGCTAAGCGGTCCTAGCATACATCCCATACAACAGGCATTCAAGGCACCCTTCCTAGATCCTTAGCCCTATTCTAGCCTGCATTTCTCAGAATCATATATCAGGCATACTAGGCATCCTCTTAGATCCTTAGCCCTAATCTAGCATGCAGTTCTCAGAATCATAAACCATATAATATAATATAATATAACAAGTATGGGTATCATAGGAAAACTTACTTGAGCTCGGCCGGTCGCATGCATCACACACCTTGTTCTTTCTCAAAATTCCTTAATTTAGATTTTAGAAAACCATTTTCTTTGTAAAAACCCTTTTAATCCATCGATTTGAGTCCAGACATCCCCGAGGGTGTGTCCGAATCCCTCAAACTAGGGCTCTGATACCAACTTGTAACATCCCAATTTTCAAGGCCAAAAATTTTGTTTTTAAATTACTTATTTCACATATCAGATTACCAAAACATCAACAACCTCATATTACTTGTAAAAACATAATGTCATGTCTCAAAACCATATAATCAAGAACAGTGTAAATCAGAGTACAACCCCAGAAATCTGGTGCGGAAACCATGTATGTGTGTGATGCACTGCTACACCACTGGGTCCTTCCCCTTAGACGAAGAGGTACCTGAAACCAAAACTGGAACTTTAAGCACAAAGCTTAGTAAGTTCCCCCATTATACCCATAGCACAAATCTTCAGTATCTTTCAAACGGTAACCGGGAGCTACCCTCCCCTTCGGTATCTTTCACCCGGTAACCGGGAGCCATCCTCCCATTCGGTATCTTTCAACCCGTAACCGGGAGCTATGTCACACCCCAAAACCGGAACGGTGGAAACGTTCTGGGGTGGATGACGTCATGTCAAGTATCACAACATATGCAGTATAGTAATCAAAGTACAACAACAATTGCATTAATAGTAATAGTTTTACATGGTTTACATTACGTAGAACGTCAAAGTAATACAAGTAATAGTATAAGTGTAGCTCGATACTAATTTGTCTTCACCAAAAGTGCCTGAGATGTACCTGTCTATTGCTGACCTGAGAATACAAGTTATTTTGAAAGCGAGTATCAACATTTTTATAAATGCTGGTGAGTTCATAAGTCTTTAGTGTCATTTGTGTTAGTTCAAAATAACTTTATGAAAGTAGTAGTTTTAGAGTATACAGTGTATTAGAGTCCTTTCCAGAAAATCCTATATTTTCTTAATTAAAAGTAGTCTTCTAAAAAGACTTGACAGAGTTATGTTTGTAAAAGTGATTTTCCCTTAAACACTATCATTATCAAAATATGGTATTTGATTTTAAAGAAAGTAGGAGAATATCATGGAAAATAACATATGCCTCAACAGTGAGGACTACTGACTAAGGCGAAAGAGATCATACACTCCAGCAGAGTATCGAACGAACGACACGCCTGTCTCAGTCTAACAAGAGGAGGTACAGACCCCAGACGGTGTCAAATGAATGACACGTCTAGTAAGGTCAAAAAAACAGAGAGACACATACCCCAGACAGGATCAAATGAATGACACATCTAGTAAGGTCTAAAACAGAGAGACAGAGACCCCAGACAGGATCAAATGAATGATACGTCTAGCAAGGTCTAAATACAAAGAGACACAAACCCCAGACAGGATCAAATGAATGACACGTCTAGTAAGGTCTAAAACAGAGAGACACAGACCCCAAACAGGATCAAATGAATGATACGTCTAACAAGGTCTAAAAACAAGGAGACATAGACCCCAGACAGGATCAAATGAATGACACGTCTAGTAAGGTCTAAAACAGTGGATACAGACCCCAGACAGGATCAAATGAATGACACGTCTAGTAAGGTCTAAAAATAGTGTGATTCTAGGTGTGTATATATTCAAGGTGTGTATTTTCCAGGTGTGTATTCCCAGCTTACAGTGTTAAGCCTTGTTACCTTAAAGCCATGAATTATAAGGTAACCCCGAGATACTCGTAACCATATTGATAGACACTAGAGAACTTGACGCCCTACAAGCATCAAAATAAAGATGTGACATTTTTCACCCCTTGGCTTGGTAGGCCGTGGACTGTAGCTAGCAGTCAGGGTGCGGGGGTGTCAACCCCGTATAGATCTATACACACAATGTCCGCTCAACCTACAAGAGACTCTGGTTACCAACTAGACAATGGAGAAGGCCGTGTCCTGAAGATGTATCCCGAATAGTGGATTCTGATGTAAGTGTTGGACTAGCAGTAGAGACTCATAACTGAACCGATCTATGTAAATCCATATGTCTATACATGTATACATGATATATAATTATTGATCAAACGACCTTCAGATGGATATCCGATCCCACCAGACCACATCTCAACGAAGAAAAGGAAATAGGGCGAACTAGCCTGCCTAAGTACTTTAACCACTATTTATATAACTATACATGTACAGGCATACATTTAACTAAGTGGAAGCGTATTGTGAAGTAAAAGTGTATCGTGAAGTAGAAGCGTATCGTGAAGTAGGAGCATTAATAAGTATAAGTGAAGTAGAAGCATTAACAAGTGTACGTGAAGTAGAAGCGTTAACAAGTATAAATGAAGTAGAAGCATTAACAAGTATAAGTGAAGTAGAAGCGTTAACAAGTATAAGTGAAGTAGAAGCGTTAACAAATATAAGTGAAGTAGAAATGTTAACAAGTATCATCGTATCACGAGGTGGAAGCATATCACGAAGTAAAAGCGTTATCAAGTAAGAGTACTAACTAAGTAGAAGTGAAGCAGTAGTATCTTAACCAAGTAAGAGTATAAAAACATGGAAGAAAACTTTGATGAAATCTTTGGAAAACCTTTATACTTAAGAAAATCACGACTTGGTATTCTTTTGTAAAATAAGTTTGAAAAACTTTTGAAAACCTTTCGTAAACGAGTTCTAATGAAACTTTGATAAACATTCAGCGCGAGAGTCAATTTGAGGAAAGCTTGGAACAAGTAAAGACGTTTTAGAAAAACCATTTACAGTATCATACTTGGTAAAACAGTTAACAGTGTAAGAAATCCTTGTGCATGCGGGTTATCAACCACATGTGACTGATATGATAACTGGCATGTTTAACTTGTATCCCCCCCGCCCATAAAACATGTAAAAACAGTTGAAAAGGTTCATTAAGGGGTATGAACTCACCTGATGTAAGTGGATCCGACGAAGGTGCGGGTTGGGTGCTCGGTGTCAAGTAAAGACTTGAACACACTTAGTGACCTATTAACATATGATAACATATGTTTACATACAAATAGTAGATATAATACTAATTACACAAGTATACGCATCTTAAAGTGCGGAAAACACTTTGATTATGTGCTAGGGTGTCCCGGGTAACTTTTAAGGGTGTGTATGGCTTAAATAGGGAGTTTACACTCCCAGAGTAAACTCTTTATAGAGTTCACGGCCCTAAGACCATACCCCTCATGAGTTTACGGTCGTAAACTCATGGTGAGGGTGTTCTAGGATGCTAAAAGGTCTCATATCACTTGTAGATTTATGCTAGGTCCAAATATAATGCATATGAAGGGGTGTATAGCTTTAAATGGACAATTTGAGGAGTTTACGGCCCTAAACAAGGATTTTATGGCCGTAAGCTCCTATATACTCATTCCTTTGGTGTATTAGGGTCTTAAATGGTAGGAAATAAAGTTCTATGCATTTTCCAAGTCAAATGAAGGAGTTAGGGCATCATTTGGACACTTAATGGGAGTTTACGGTCCATGGACCAATTATATGGGGGTTCAGGGTCGTAAACTCCTATTCCCTTGGTTTCTTTAATGTTTAAAGCATTTACTTCAATGGGTTTGCTTCTAGACATTTTTCCAAGGCCATAGGAGGTGTTTGACGGCATTTCTAACACTTGAAATTGAGTTTACTCCCAATGAAGAGGAGTTTACGGACTAAGCATGTTCTTGGGTCGTAAACTCAAGTTTACTCCCCAAAAGTTAAGTTAAATGTGTTCTAAGTCCATTTCCATAAGTCATTTAGCCGTATCTTAGCCTTAGGGGTAATTTAGAGGGGTTTTGGGGCTTAAAAACCCCATTTAATGGTGTTCACGGTCCAAGAGTGTTCTTGGGCCATAAACACATGAATGTACCCCTATTTTATGTTTTAAACACGAATTTGCATGTTAGTTAAGCTATACAACAAGTTAGGGTAGATGGCTTACTCGTTTAGGGCTCGAAACAGACATTTTTGGCTTAGAAAATAAGTTGTAGAGAGAGGGTGTAGTGAGAGTGTGAAAAGGGTGGAAATGAAGTCCACTCCCCCTTATATAGGGGCTTGAGTTGAGGCTCAGTGGAAATCTACCCGATATTGCCGTTAAACGGGGCTTTTGGTCGCACCCGATTTAGTGGTCGTATTTTGACTTGGTTGAAACTAAAATTTTGCAAGGGATTAATTGTGGTGTTTCTAATTTATTTCAACCCTCATAAAGTCATTTAAAAAGTCCCAAATTAATTAACCAGTCCAAAAGTTAACAGACAGTTAAATAAAACGAGGCTTATTAACGGAAAAAGGGATTAAAATGACGGAATAAATTTCGGGTTGTCACATCATCCCCCCCATTAGAGGGAATTTCGTCCCGAAATTCAGGTTTAGGCAAGGAAGTAGGTATGAATGACCGAGTAGAGGCAGTAGGGTACTTCCTATTCGGTTTGTCCTCGCACTCCCAAAGTGAACTCTAGCCTGTGTTTGTCATTCCCACAAACCTTCACCTACGGGATGCGGATTCCGTCTCGTGCAGTTAGCGATTTCCTACAGGTATGTCTACAAAGTCAGGGTACTAAATGGTTTCTCTCAAGATGTGTGGGATACAAAAAGTGACGTCGGGCAAACACTTATCAAGTCTAAGAAGTGGATTGATCTGGTGTGAAGCTTGTGGAATATCCGAAAGTAGTAGTGGTCTGACGAGGGTTGGACCAATCTCCGTAAGGAATCTCGAATGGTCCCAAGCTCTCGGAAGGGTAGAGCTTTTCAGTACTTTAGAACATAGTGTACTTCTATGGCAAGATCATCACTGGCGTGATCGCCATTCCGAAGATCCAACCGTTCTCCCTCATACTGGAAGTGTAGTCCTTTAGGTTGGTTCTTAGAAAGCTCGGGTTGTCCTTGGTTTTGCATTTCCTGTCAATTGGCTTTTAGAGACTTTCTAGATCATCGGATGGGTTGTGTGTCTACGGGTACTTGTTTACTGTAGAGTGTCTATCTCAATCTTATGCAAAATGAACCTGCACTTCTGACTCTTGAGATATTTCTAACCGAAACCCTCAGGGTCGGGGAGATAGGGTTTCACCAGACGAGTGTTGGACTATCTCAGGAGGTGGTTCTACTATTTCTACATGAGATAGTATTCGTGGAACACCTGGTAGTCCAATGAATCTTGTAAGACATGCCCTAATTTCCAAGGCGTTGGTTTATTTTAATGCGGAAAGTGTGTGCTCTTGTATAACTCATCGACTAACACCTAGGCTGGTGTCAAGTCAATAATCTCTTCGGGATCTAGGTTATAAATCTTAACACAATCTACTCTCGCACTTTATTCTAGTATTCTTGGCTGCAGAGGCTATCCTGTGGTTCTCGGTATCCTAGTGTTCACTTCGGAGAATGTAGTCTATCGTCTATAGGGTGACGGTAACTTCCTCCATGCGAGAGGGCAGAGGATCCTAGGCACTACTCGTCGGTAACGGGGTGGACGAAGTGCCTGAGTAGTGCAAACATCTTCAGCAACTACTCTTCCGAAGGTTCTGAGTTTTCTCAGTCTAGGTCAAATCTAGTGAGTATATGGTTCCATCACTCGGAACTTTAATCTCCTCATTCACTCTTCTCAGAGTTTAACTTATCGCAGCTTCTGGATTTCTGGGATATCCGCTGTGATGCTTAATTCGGGGAATTAAGCGTGGACGGATGGTCATAGTCAATGTCCTTGACTCTTACAACTCGGATTTCTTTACCAATTTAGGGTGTTGGCTACTATGCTGGCTTAACCAGGATGACAACAAATTTCGGATTTTTTGTCATTATAATGGCTCAACCTGCCGTGGTTCTCTTGACTCTAGCTCCTATTCTACATAATAGGATGAAGGGTCTTTCTGGGGAGTCTACGAGGTATGCTTCGGGTGGTTATCGTCTTCTGGAATGCCTGCAGTGTCTTTCGCTTCGGTTTCTATTTGTAGAAGAAGGGTTGGTTAACAGCGCGCGGTACCCCTCTCCTGGGTACTTCGGAAGGTTTGAAATAAGAGTGACGATTGACGGATCGCATTAGTCTCTATTATTCTTATTTTATTTAGGTTCAGAAGAACCTTTATTTGCCGAATGGCTATGGCGAAAGTTCTTTTTACACAGCGCTAAGGATTTACACATGGTTGCACGAAGTCAAACCATGATCGATAGAGGCGTCGAAGTTGGCATACTTTGACATGATATAGAATGAGGGTCGATAGAGTCATGTGCCGAACGGGCACACAAGTTCTAGGCGTCTCGGGTTTCGTCCCGTGTATCACTGTCGCGGATACTTGGACTGATAGAGTCGACGTAGAACTATAGAGGGTCCTGAGTGTTTCTGAATAGAGTACCTTTTCATGAATGGATTTTCACGAGGCATTTCTATAATCGCCTCACATATACGAGTCATGTATAATTAAGGTGGGAACGATTGTTGACTGAGCAACTCCGCCTTAAATCCACAACCAAATGAGGAACAGGAAATGAGGTGGCCTTCACTCACTCTAGGTCTATCCATCTCAATTATACATGGCTGTAACGTATATGTTTAGCCATTATGGTTTTACCTGATGAAATTTTAAATTTTATAACAGTGCTGTGACTTTCGCCTCAATGGGGAAATAATTATACTTAGAATTAGCCTTTTAATGTTTTCGGTTAGTTATCTGAGATCGAGAGACGTACCAAAATCTACCAGGTTCCTTGATGCTTCTCCCTAAGCATTAGGGTCGGACTCCTCCTGTGTCTTTGTTGTTTCCTTCAGTTTGGATAGTTCTTCTTGAAGTGTCCATCCTTACCACATAGGCGGTAAAATGGGTTGTCTTCCATATTGGTGGTTGATGTGATAAACTCAACCAGGATTCTGTAGACGCGAGCGGCATGGCCCTTCATATGGCACCTAGCACAAAAGGGTTCTCGACAGCTATCATGATGGTGGTATCTACACTTGCTGCAGTGGGGAAGGTTTCCTAGGTATGGTCTCCTAAGTGAAGGGATGGAAGGGTTGGCAGGGATATTGACTGTCTCAACTCGTTGCCCTTCGGAAGGTCCTTGAGTCGAGCACTTCCCTCCTCGGTCTTGAGTTTTCTCTTTAGTGGAGTTGGCTGAGGTTCTTGGGTGGCTGCGTACACAGGGGTTGGTTGCTTCTGTCCACCACTAGGATCGGAATACCCGATAAGGCTCTTGCTACCATTAGCGTTGTTAGCATTCAGTTGAGCCATGACAGCTGCAACGGCTGCCAAGACTGCAGCTTGGAACGTAGCTTCATCGAGTAGGAGAGACGATGGTTAACCCTGGACATATCTATCCTTACTATGTTAGGCCTAAATTTTTCCCGTGCTTTGGGTATTGGTTGTCTGAGTGTCGACCTACATCCCTATGATGTAGTCCTGGTATTCAAGGTAGGAGTATGAGTATCGGAAAAAGGCCATAAGGTGGGAGTCGTTCCTACTAAGTTACCTTTATACTGGGAAAGGTTTCACACTCCGGTCTGGAAAGATTTGAGAACAGTTCGGAACGAAAACCACGGAAAGAGAGGCTCATGAAGGCTTATGGCTAAACACTCTCAATAGAGGTGTTCGGATCCGCTCTAATCGTGTAACTGGCAATGGGAAAAAGGCGATTTTACCTAACACATAGCGTGAGTAGTGACCACTAACTCACTAAATTGTATTATTTTATGGGTGTATTAGCGTGACGAAGACGAGTAAAAGACACTTCTCGGGTTCCATGTACTGGCTCCCTCTGTCTACCTCGTAGCTTTAACTGGGACCGGCGTTGGTTTCCTTCGGGTAGTTACCTAGGGTTCTTTTCTCGTGAAGACATATTGAATTTCTACTCCGCCTTACTTCCGAATCCGACTCTGGGTGTCATCACTTCATGATGGATGACTGGAAATCTCGGAAGTTTAGGCGAATTTCTCACCGATGTCCCTAAAAAGATATAGGCACTTGGTAATTTCAATAGTCTCGACCCAGTTCATTTATTTCCGAACTGGAAATCTTCTCAATGAACCTCTTCTGGGTCTGAATCAACTCTTATGCCGAGTACTGAGGTGGATAGGGTTTTCTACAAGGTTCGCGCGAGAATGGAAATGTCTAAAGAATCCTAAGAGATTATTAACATTTCACTGGGTGATCCACATCGAGTCCTGCTACAATTACACAGGGTATACAAATCATATATAACTTAGATCCGATAGGCCTTTCAATATGTGATACTACTTTATATCCACATCCCAACGAGGAAAAGGAAGTAGAGCGAAACCACACATTCTTAGCCTATGGGATCCTTATTATATATAACCTTAGGAGTATACCCTCTGTAGTTGTAGGTATATCAATAAGGATCTTTTTAGTTCTTCACACAAGGTTGTCTATGAATCCTAAAATACCCCTATGGTACTTTAATTTCTTGCTTGTTTCTTATCTTTTGAATGTGATTCTGGGATTAGTGTGAGTCTTTTAGTATTCCAAAATACTCCCATAGTATAATAAACTTTATGTTTGGCTCTAGCATTCCTAGTTGGTAAGTTTCAGACCTGTTGCAACACCACTATCACTCCCAAGCACATGTTCATCGCATCTCGAATAAATGTAGTTGATCAGGTTACATTTATTCCAGCTTACGATTACATAACTGCTTAGGTTTGACGGTAATGCTCAACGTCCGAAGACTTTTATTTTTGTTCTTCTTGTGATACTTGTGTTCGAGTGTTTAGATTCTGGATGTTCTTATACTTTTGTAAAATACGGTTATATTTTAATGTATAATTCTTGGTCAGAGTGTTTTATCCATATGTATTTATAGGCTGTATATCTTTTATGAATTGATATACTTAGCTCACTATAAACAATGCTCTGATACCAATCTGTCACACCCCAAAATCGGAATGGCGGAAACGTTCTGGGGTGGATGACGTCATGTCAAGTATCACAACATATGCAGTATAGTAATCAAAGTACAACAACCATTGCATTAATAGTAATAGTTTTCCATGGTTTACATTACATAGAACGTCAAAGTAATACAAGTAATAGTATAAGTGTAGCTCGATACTAATTTGTCTTCACCGAAAGCGCCTGAGATGTACCTGTCTATTGCTGACCTGAGAATACAAGTTATTTTGAAAGCAAGTATCAGCATTTTTATAAATATTGGTGAGTTCATAAGTCTTTAGTGTCATTTGTGTAAGTTCAAAATAACTTTATAAAAGTAGTAGTTTTAGAGTCTACAGTGTATTAGAGTCCTTTCCAGAAAATCCTATATTTTCTTAATTAAAAGCAGTCTTCTAACAAGACTTGACAGAGTTATGTTTGTAAAAGTGATTTTCCCTTAAACACTATCATTATCAAAATACGGTATTTGATTTTAAAGAAAGTAGGAGAATATCAGGGAAAATAACATATGCCTCAGCAGTGAGGACTGCTGACTAAGGCGAAAGAGATCATAGACTCCAGGAGAGTATCGAACAAACGACACGCCTGGCTCAGTCTAACAAGAGGAGGTACAGACCCCAGACGGTGTCAAATGAATGACACGTCTAGTAAGGTCAAAAAAACAGAGAGACACATACCCTAGACAGCATCAAATGAATGACACGTCTAGTAAGGTCTAAAACAGAGAGACAGAGACCCCAGACAGGATCAAATGAATGATACGTTTAGCAAGGTCTAAATACAAAGAGACACAGACCCAGACAGGATCAAATGAATGACACGTCTAGTAGGTCTAAAACAGAGAGACACAGACCCCAGACAAGATCAAATGAATGATACGTTTAGCAAGGTCTAAATACAAAGAGACACAGACCCAGACAGGATCAAATGAATGACACGTCTAGTAGGTCTAAAACAGAGAGACACAGACCCCAGACAGGATCAAATGAATGATATGTCTAGCAAGGTCTAAAAACAAGGAGACACAGACCCCAGACAGGATCAAATGAATGACACGTCTAGTAAGGTCTAAAAATAGTGTGATTCTAGGTGTGTATATATTCAAGGTGTGTATTTTCCAGGTGTGTATTCCCAGCTTACAGTGTTAAGCGTTGTTACCTTAAGGCCATGAATTATAAGGTAACCCCGAGATACTCGTAACCATACTGATAGACACTAGAGCACTTGACGCCCTACAAGCGTCAAAATAAAGATGTGACATTTGTCACCCCTTGGCTTGGTATGTCGTGGACTGTAGCTAGTAGTCAGGGTGCGGGGGTGTCAACCCCGTATAGATCTATACACACAATGTCCGCTCTCCGTACAAGAGACTCTGGTTACCAACTAGACAACAGAGAAGGCCGTGTCCTGAAGATGTATCCCGAATAGTGGATTCTGATGTGAGTGTTGGACTAGCAGTAGAGACTCATAACTGAACCGATCTATGTAAATCCATATGTCTATACATGTATACATGATATATAATTATTGATCAACGACCTTCGGATGGATATCCGATCCCACCAGACCACATCTCAACGAAGAAAAGGAAATAGGGCGAACTAGCCTTCCTAAGTCCTTTAACCACTATTTATATAACTATACATGTACAGGCATACATTTAACTAAGTGGAAGCGTATTGTGAAGTAGAAGTGTATCGTGAAGTAGAAGCATATCGTGAAGTAGAAGCGTTAATAAGTATAAGTGAAGTAGAAGCATTAACAAGTATACGTGAAGTAGAAGCGTTAACAAGTATAAATGAAGCAGAAGCGTTAACAAGTATAAGTGAAGTAGAAGCGCTAACAAGAAAAAGTGAAGTACAAGCGTTAACAAGTATAAGTGAAGTAGAAGCGTTAACAAGTGTAAGTGAAGTAGAAGCGTTAAAAAGTGTAAGTGAAGTAGAAGCGTTAACAAGTATAAGTGAAGTAGAAGCATTAACAAGTATAAGCGTATCACGAGGTTGAAGTGTATCATGAAGTAAAAGCGTTATCAAGTAAGAGTATTAACTAAGTAGAAGTGAAGCAGTAGTATATTAACCAAGTAATAGTATAAAAACATGGAAGAAAACTTTGATGAAAACTTTGGAAAAACATTATACTTAAGAAAATCACGACTTGGTATTCTTTTGTAAAATAAGTTTGAAAACCTTTTGAAAACCTTTCGTAAACGAGTTCTAATGAAACTTTGATAAACATTCAGCGCGAGAGTCAATTTGAGGAATGCTTGGAACAAGTAAAGACGTTTTAGAAAAACCATTTACAGTATCATACTTAGTAAAACAGTTAACAGTGTAAGAAATCCTTGTGCATGCGGGTTATCAATCACATGTGATTGATATAATAACTGGCATGTTTAACTTGCATTCGCCCCCCCCCCCCATAAAACATGTAAAAACAGTTGAAAAGGTTCATTAAGGGGTATGAACTCACCTGATGTAAGTGGATCCAACGAAGGTGCCAGTTGGGTGCTCGGTGTCAAGTAAAGACTTGAACACACTTAGTGACCTATTAACGTATGATAACATATGTTTACATACAATTAGTACATATAATACTAATTACACAAGTATACGCATCCTAAAGTGCGGAAAACACTTTGATTATGTGCTAGGGTGTCCCGGGTAACTTTTAAGAGTGTGTATGGCTTAAATAGGGAGTTTACTCTCCAAGAGTAAACTCTTTATAGAGTTCACGGCCCTAAGACCATACCCCTATGAGTTTACGGCCGTAAACTCATGGTGAGGGTGTTCTAGAATGCTAAAAGGTCTCATATCACTTGTAGATTTATGCTAGGCCCAAATATAATGCATATGAAGGGGTTTATAGCTTTAAATGGACCATTTGAGGAGTTTACGGCCCTAAACAAGGAGTTTACGGCCATAAGCTCCTATATACTCATTCCTTTGGTGTATTAGGGTCTTAAATGGTAGGAAATAAAGTTCTATGCATTTTCCAAGTCAAATGAAGGAGTTAGGGCATCATTTGGACACTTAATGGGAGTTTACGGCCCATGGACCAATTCTATGGGGGTTCACGGACGTAAACTCCTATTCCCTTGGTTTCTTTAATGTTTGAAGCATTTAATTCAATTGGTTTGCTTCTAGACATTTTTCCAAGGCCATAGGAGGTGTTTGAGGGCATTTCTAACACTTGAAATTGAGTTTACTACCTATGAAGAGGATTTTACGGCCCAAGAATGTTCTTGGGCAGTAAAATCAAGTTTACTCCCCAAAAGTTAAGTTAAATGTGTTCTAAGTCCGTTTCCATAAGTCATTTAGCCGTATCTAAGCCTTAGGGGTAATTTAGAGGGGTTTTGGGGCTTAAAAACCCCATTTAATGGTGTTCATGGTCCAAGAGTGTTCTTGGGCCATAAACACATGAATGTACCCCTATTTGATGTTTTAAACGTGAATTTTCATGTTAATTAAGCTATACAACAAGTTAGGGTAGATGGCTTACTTGTTTGGGGCTCGAAACGGACGTTTTTGACTCGGAAAATAAGTTGTAGAGAGAGGGTGTAGTGAGAGTGTGAAAAGGGTAGAAATGAAGTCCACTCCCCCTTATATAGGGGCTTGAGTTGAGGCTCAGTGGAAATCTACCCGATGCTGCCGTTAAACGGGGCTTTTGGTCGCACCCGATTTAGTGGTCGTATTTTGACTTGGTTGAAACTAAAATTTTGCAAGGGATTAATTGTGGTGTTTCTAATTTATTTCAACCCTCATAAAGTCATTTAAAAAGTCCCAAATTAATTAACCAGTCCAAAAGTTAAGAGACGGTTAAATAAAACGAGGCTTATTAACGGAAGAAAGGATTAAAATGATGGAATAAATTTCGGGTTGTCACAAGCTACCCTCCCCTTCGGTATCTTTCAACCGGTACCCGAGAACTAACCTCCCCTTCGGTATCTTTCAACCGGTAACTTATGACTATTTCACCCATATCCCTATCACATAATCAATAGCATAAACTTATTGGTTTCATGGTAACATAACATAAGCACACTGAATCACATAGTAACATATCCTCTACATACTACTAGGCATGTGTGGGTTCTATCCACCCCTTCGGTATCTTTCAACTGGTAACTAGGGACTAGTGCACCCTACTACTACTAGCACATATCTCAGCACAGTCATAACAACTAGATAATTATCACAAAGACAATCACCTCAATCATAATCACCTACTGGTGGGACGACATTGGTGCCGTAGACCCACCCCTATTGGAAGGTAACTCACCTCGTAAGGTTGATTGCTGAAAAGTTGATCGGCAGATGTTTGACTGCTGCTCCAGTGATCCTCCGGCTATAATTCCTATAAAACGCTTAGACAGACACTGATACTACTCTTAGGGTAAAATGACTATTATACCCCTGACCAAGTCTAAGGCAAAGTCAACTTCCAGTTGACCTGACTCGCCGAGTTGGGTCGCCAACTCGTTGAGTCCCTATCCTTTCATTTGTACTTTTCGTGCCTCTTCTCGTCGAGTTTAGCAACGACTCAACAAGTTCTCCTTCCAAAACAACCTCGAATAAACCTTCATCTGACTCGCCGAGTTGTATGAACTACTCGTCGAGTTCATCCTCGTCCTTCAAACAAGTCCTGTCCTTGACTCACCGAGTTGTAAGAACAACTCGTCGAGTTCATCTTCAAAAGTTGGGAGATTGCCTTGGACTCGCTGAGTCTGCTCATACACTCGCCGAGTCCTATGATTTCCAAATCATAGCTCTTCTCAAACGTCACAACACTCCTTGGGACTTTTCTAATCTTCTGCTAACACTCAACTGGGTTCCTTTGGATCCATAACAGAATGGGGACTCAAGCCTCGGACTCGCCGAGTTCCAAGAACACTCGTCGAGTCGATGTTGTCCAAGTCTTATTTTCCCGATTTCTAATGTACAACACTCATCCAAAAGAGAGATCTGAGCTTCTAAAGTCGATCTAGCACGTAAAGTTATGAACTTTACGTGCATGCATGGGAGTATAAGCTTAATGGACCCAAAAATGGAGTCTAAAGGGGTGCATGGCCTATCATGGCCATAAAGCTTGCATCATTATGCCATGCATTCGATTCTAAGACCTAGATCTGAGATATGAATCGATAAAACTACTTCATCCCTAAGGATTCATGGTTTTTGAGCTCAAAACCATCAACTTGGGGACTTTTAAGATCTAACACATAAAAGGGTCAAGTTGAGAACTTGATTACTAGAAAAGGTGCAAAAAGGAAGATGGCTTCTAGATCTACTTTTCCCCCTTCAAATCTTCAACTTCTCTCTTCTTCTTCTAGCTTCTAGATGCACCAAAAATCCTTGACAAAGGTGAGAAACACTCAAGAACACTTATAGGGAGACTAGGGTTTTGGAAGGAATGTTTTGGGGGTGATGGGGGTTGGTTTGGGGCTATAATGACGTTTAAATAGGGTGTAATCCCTCAGATTTAGGGTTTTGTCCAAACAGTGCCTACTCGCCGAGTCACCCCCGACTCGTCAAGTAGGTCACTTAAACTTCCCGCAGATCCCGTCTCTACTCGACGATTTGGGCCATCAACTCGTCGAGTCCCAGAGAAAATACATAAAATTCTTAAATGAAATACATACCAGGAATCTGGTGTTACAAGATGTATGGTGAACTGATGTACTATAAATGGTTGAAATGAATTATGATGTATGTGGTTGAATGTTATTTGCTATTTGGTTGGTTATATTATAAACAGTTGAATATATAATAAAATGTTGGTTATATAATAAAAGGTTGCATATATAACAAAATGTTGGTTATTTAAACTTAGGCTGAATAAATAATGAAATGTGATTGTTTATATGTTATGCAGTTGTTTATCTGGATTACAGTTGATCATATATTTTATTTGTAGAATTATGGTTAAACATTTATGTATGTATACGTTTGAACATGCTATTGAATGATTACGATACACGGTTGTCTGCTAAGTGGTATTTGTTTCTCATTTTTATGCTTCATCGTATAATGAATGATTGACTCGTTTGGAGTTTGTATGTTTTTATGCTACCTCTATGAACTCACTTGTCATGGGCTGACACTTGTGTCTTTTCTTTTTTGTGCCTTATGATTGGTCAGAAGTTTGGCCTTGGTAAGAGGGGTTGCTTATGGGGTAGTTATTCTAATTAGATTATACCATTTTGGACACATTAGAGGTTTTATCAAATTACACATTTACCTTCGTTATGTTTTAAATGGGTTGGAATTATGAATTGATTTTGAGGTAACGCTGTGATTTGAAAATGTTTTGAATTAACCAAGTCTTCTACTAACTTATTCTTTTAAAGATCGTTTTAAAAGAAAAAAATATGGTAAAAATCAAAACGTTAAAAATGAACAACCGAAAGAGGGAAGAAATGGTCCCATGAAGTCTATACCCCACACATCAAATATTTCACAAACTAAAATTAGGCAAGAGGCATTTGATTTCATGAACCTATGGACTCGGATTTTTGGCACTTATCATAATGTGCACATAGCACATAAGCATCATGAAAAATGGCAGACCAATAAAATCCAATATCTAAAACTTTTCTAGCTATCCTTGGGGGTCATAAATGACCTCCTCAAGCATAGGAATGACAAAAGTTAACTAAGGATTGTACCTCATTTTGCTCAACACACCTTCGGATCATTTGGTCTATGCAATACTTCCAAAGGTATGGCTCATCCCACACAAACCACTTTGCTTCCTTCTTGATCTTGTCATTTTCCAACATGTGGATTTTCGGGGAAATTGGCTTGTGACCAACTACTTTACGATGTTAGCATACCATGGTGCTTCTTTGGTCACGAACAAGTGCTCATCCGAAAAGGTGTCATAGATTAGTGTGGTATTTTCGGTAGATACGATATGACTCAGGTGATCCACAACCAATTTCTCTTTCCCACTTTTTTTCCTTAATTTCTATATTGAACTCTTGCAAAAGCAACATCCACCATATTAACCTCAAATTCAAATCTTTCTTGGTTAGTAAAAGCTTTATCGCTGCATGGTCCGAATAGATGATCACTTTAGTCACAATGAGATATTTCTGGAACTTCTTTATCATAAAGACCATAGCAAGCAACTCTTTTTCTGTTGTGGTATAGTTGCTTTGTGCACTATCAAGGTTCGTAGATGCATAATAAATGACATGATGAGCTCGATCCACCTTTTTTCCCAAAACTGCCCCAACCACGGTATTGTTAGTATTTCACATGATCTGAAATGGAAGATCCCAATTCAATGGATGAATGATGGGTGCGGATGTCAACAATTCCTTCAAATAATCAAATGCACTTTTATATGCACCATTAAACTCGAAGTCGACCTCTTTTTGTAGAAGTTGGCACATCATCACTGTGATTTTGGAAAAGTATTTAATGAAATGTTGATGGAAACCTGCATGTCCAAGAAAAGAACACATTTCCCAAACATTATTCGGGTACTGTAAACTCTTAATCACATCAATCTTGGTCTTGTAAACTTCCAAGCCTTTATGTAACACTACATATCCAAGTATCAAGGCCTTGTCAACCATAAAATGACTTTTTTTATAATTAGGGACTAAGTTTGTGTCTGTTGGGTCCAGAAGTGTTGTATCTTTGGGCTCGGTCCTTAGCCCAGTTTTGTTATCCGGTTTGGGCTTGTCCAACCATGCTTATTTTATTAGGGTTTAGTATTTAAGGTACATGCATGCATCCTTTGTATTTATCACTTTCATTTATTATTCTCAAGATTGTACGACAAACCCTAGCTCGCCTCTACAGTGGAAGTTCTTGATCGAGCTCTACTGAGGCGTGACTACATTTGAATCATTAAGCATTACTTGATTCTATATCATGTTTATTGTGTTTGTTTGTTTTATTGATTAACATGTTGAAGATCTAATCGATCTAAGAGTTTTTCAACTCATAAATTGGTATCAGAGTAGGAGACTGTGTAATCCATACACATTTCTTTTGTTGAAGAAGATCTTAGGGTTTTTCCGCTTTGATCGATATTGTTAGAGCCATCTTCTGCTATTGACGTAGTTCTTCAACAGTTGATCTTACCCTAACGTTATTTACAAGTCTGATCTTAAGCAGGTTTTTGAACAAACATCATCATGTCCATGGATGATTCTCAGTCAAACCCAATCAATATCTCCAACAGTATAGGATCGACGACAAGGATTCCCATATTGTACACTCAAGATTATGAGGTCTGGACGCATCACTTCGAAGACTACGTGATTGGTTCACAAGACAATGGATACTTGATCTAGGAGGCGATTACTGTAGGTCCATTCGCTCACTCAAGCACTTCAAGAATTGTTAAAACTCAAAAGGAGTACAATCAACTCGTTTATGATGTGAAAGACATACCCCAAGATGAGAAAGAAAAGTTTCAGTGCAACATCAAAGCTTTAAGGATGATTAGGTATGCTTTACAATCAGACATGTTTCGGTTAGTAAGTTCATGCACAACAACGAAGGAAATATGGGACAGGTTCAAGGAACTATATTCTACGGATGAAGATCTTGAGCATTCGATCCAAACTCTATTGCTCTCAGAATTTGGTGACTTCAAGCAGAAGCCTGAAGAGAGGCTTATTCAAGCCTTCGATCGCTTTAATCATCTCCTTAGTAAGATGATAAAGCATGGGATAGAAAGTAAAGTCATTGAATAAAAGGTCACATTCATGAATGGCATTAGACCTGAATGGATGGATATGGTGTCTACTGTGAAGGCACACGAACAATTCAAGGCCTATTCTCCGGCAAAACTGGTGGGGATTTTAAAGTCACATGAGAGTGCAGGGACTAAAGAAACGAATGTGGTTTCTAGCATGGGGTCCTTGGCTCTAATCTCCAAAGGAAAGAATGTTGGTGAAGAACATGAAGATTTAGATCTGTCTGAATATGATCTAACAAGTGAACCAAGAAGTTGATCAGAAGAAGGTTCCCAGCTAATAAGAACCAAAACTGGCAGGGAAGCTACAGTGCCGAGAAAGTGAAGGAGGAACCGAAGAGTGTTTCTCAAACCGAAGAACCAAAGAAGGAAGCAAAACTTGGTGGTGACTCAGGTTTTAATTGTCACTACTGTGGAGGCAAAAATCACTTTGCCAAAGATTGTCTGTTGAGAAAGAAGTCAAAAAAGAATGATGATGACGACGAGGAAGCGAACCTCATACAACGATTGGAGGAAATCAAGAAGAAGAAAGTTGGATCTAATAACACTATGAATGCTCTTATTGTACAGGGAAATAATGTTGATGATGAGTTCGGTGATGTTGAAGTTTGGTCTACAGATTCTGAAGATGAAGAAGTGAGGAAGCCCACTCATGGAAGGGATTTGTTGGTGAAAGAAGAGAACATTGCAGGAAAGTGTTGATGGTGACCTCGAAAGTGTCATGAATGAGAGGCTATACCACTGATGGGGGCTAGACGAAGCGCAAGAGCAAGAAGAAAGGTGTTTTGCAGCGAAACCTGTCAGTGAGCAGATCATCGAATGTGATGAGTTGATCAAGAAGGTACAATCCATTCTTGTTTCTTTACGTATCCCCATCGCAAACTATGAAAAAGAATTTAATGGACTAACATCTAAATTTTCTAGTATAAGTAGTAGTCTAACTCAAACTCGCATCACAAATTCTAACCTAACTGATCAAATCAGCAGGATATCGTCAAAGAGTGAGGAGAGGCGTATATGGATTGAGCAGAAGGAGAAGGAGTTAATTAGGTTTAGGGATGAAACAATTTATTTACAAAGAGATAATTTAAAGCTATTAAAACAACGAAATGTTTTTTGTTTGATTGCTAAACGATTATACTCCAACATTACTCAATTGCATCTTGATTGTGATATAAGGAAGAAGATACATCGTATAATTTTACCCTTCCTTGAGTTAAAGGAGGATGAAATCGATGCCGATGCATATAACTGTGAAAACGTTGTTTCTTTTGATGATATCTCTCCCGCTTACAAAATTGGTCTTGACAAAATAGAGTCCTTCATAAAGTCAAAATACCATAAGGACATGCTCAAAAATTTGTTGGATGAAAATGAAAAATTAAAAATCAAAACCGAAAGTGTACAGAAATTTGACTCTTTGAATGCCAAGTTGAATTCAGAAAATAAAATTGATATTGAAAACACTTCTGAATTCAATGAGGAAGATGATATGAATGTAATATCTGTTGAAGATGAGGTGGACCGTTCCGAATTTGTCAAGAGCGAACCCGAAACCAACAAAAATCTTATTTCAGAAAATTATGTTGAGTTCACTCGTTTATCCAAAAACAAGACTAAAGTCCTCAAGGAGAAGGTTGCGGTATAACAAAAGGTCCAAACAACTCCAAATCAAGTTTATACAGTTAAAGGAGTTACTCAGCAACAGACAGCCGAACTGACAGCTTTGGTAGAAGAAGATAATGCTGATGGCTGTGATAAGTTTTGCTGGTCAGCACCAATTGATAACGCTGATGAAACAGAAGGTCTATCTAAGAAAACATCATGGAGAGTGAAGGGTAGGTATGTGGCAGAACCACTTAATGAACATACACGCTTTGATGTGCCAAGTACAAGTGGTAACAAAAGTCGTTCAGGTGAACCGGTCATGATATCAAGCGAAACCTCTTCACTGAAGACCGAAACTCATGCTCAAAGACCGAAGAAAAATGCCAACATCCACAAAAATCCAAAACAGATGTTAGAAATAAAGCATCAACATAATTTAAGATACAAGAATAATATCACTGAAAGAAAACAATTTTGGCAATCTCAAAACCCTAATTACGTTCGCTATGAAAAGTCCTTTAAGTTAAAGGAAGAAGCAAAAACAAACTCAACTTCTCGCGCTCAAAATAATGAAAACAACTGAAAGAAGAGTTTCGGCCCCCAAAATCAAGACAACCGAAAACAGAGTTCCGGTCCACAAAGGAATAGCAACCAAAAGAGAAGTTTAGGTCCTCATATGGACGACAACCGAAAAAGAAGTTTCGGTCCTCAAGATGTGAGAAACGGAAAGGATGGTTTCGGTCCTAGATCAACCAATGTGAGGAACCGAAGGGAAAGTAGTTTCGGCTCTCAACCAAGTAAGAGAAATGACCAAAGTCTAAACTCTACTCTCAAGTCTCATCTTTCTCATTCTAACTCTCACTCACAGAATGATCGAAAGGGAAAAGGAAAGCTCTTTCCAGAAAATGAAAAGAAGACGTCGTTTGAACCCAAAGAGGAGAACCGAAAGACTGCTAACGTCAAATCAAAAATTGATCCTAAAGAACTCAAATCTAATAAAATCAAGGTTTTCACTATGAAAAGAAAAGATGAAACAACCTTAATAAAATGAACCTTTTTAGTTGATGTTTCTCTTACAATTCTCTGATCTGTAAAAGGCTCACAAGGACCCAAGAAACTTTGGGTTCCTAAATCTACTTAATTTTTGCAGGTTATACATGACGAGCAGTTCGACGATGAATGGTACATAGACAGTGGTTGCTCACGTCACATGAAAGGAAGAAGGGAAGAGCTGAGGGAGTTTCGGTCCCTTACAAATGGTGGAAGTGTCAAGTATGGTAATAATTCTTTTTGCACAATCAAAGGTTATGGTATGATCACCAATGGTGATTTCTCGATATGAAAATTGGTGTACATTGAAGGTTTACAACAGAACTTATCAGTGTTTCTCAACTGGTGGTCGGTACCGGGTTAAAAGTTTCATTCGATGACGATGGCTCAGAGATAATTGAAAAGAAGACGAACAATATCTTGCTGAAATCAAAGCGAAAAGGAGAGATGTACCCTCTAAATCTCAATCCCATACTAGGGAAGCCAGTCGTTTGCTTGCTAACGAAGGCTCATTCAGACGAAAGTTGGCTCTGGCACCAAAGACTCCCCCATCTCAATTTCAAAGACATCAACAAACTGGTGCTTGGGGATCATGTTCGAGGTCTTCCTGTTCTGAAGTTCGACAAAGAACATTTATGTGATGTGTGTGAAATAGGAAAGAAAAGTCGACAGATTCATCCTTCTTGTGTTAAGACGAAAATTATTAAACCACTTGAATTACTTCACGTTGATTTATGTGGTACATCTTCAATCAAGAGCATTGGTGGTAACAGGTATATACTTGTAATAGTAGATGACTTCTCTCGATTTACCTGGGTATTCTTTTTGAGACAGAAATCAGAGGCCACTCCCAAGCTTAGACTCTTTATCAAGCAGGTGAAAGTTTAACTACGAAAGGTAGTTCAAAACATAAGAAGTGACAACGGGTTGGAGTTCAAGAACAAAGACTTTGAAGATTTTCTTGCAGAGAAGGGGACGACTCACAACTTCTCGGCTCCATATACTCCACAACAGAATGGGATTGTCAAAAGGCAAAACCGATCTTTATGTGAAGCAGCCCGTACCATGCTTAGCTTCGCATCACTACCTCTATATTTATGTGCGGATTCCATTGCTACTGCTTTCTACACGCATAACAGATCTTATCTCAACAAACGTTTTTCCATCACTCCTTATGAGATCTTGAACAACCGAAAGCCTAATGTAAAGTTTTTTCATGTGTTCGGTTCAAGATGCTTCATCTTTAATTCAAAAGATCATCGAAACAAGTTTGACATCAAAGCAGATGAAGGAATCTTTATGGGTTACTCATTAAACTCCAAAGCATACCGGTTCTTGAACAAGCGTTCAAAGAAAATTGAAGAGACTTATTATGTCACTTTCGATGATAACTACGTCAAGAAACTGAAGACAACCAAATGTTCTGTGGAGGAAATATTTCCAAAATCTGGTCAAGCTACGATACCAATCTCAAACCTCTTTGAGCAGTGCAAGCTGTTGTTTGATGAATCAGAAAAGGCTATTCACTCTGAATCCAAAGCTGCAGACAACAAGGTAGACAACCTAAAGAAGATAATTGACGATGCTGCAAAGAAAATGGCAGATGAACAACCGACAGCAACCGAACAGCCTGACTTAAGCAAACCTTCAAAAGATAATTCTTATGTTTAGAGGGAGGGCTCGTCTTCTCCAAATAACCACAATTCACCATTCCAGGGGGAGAGTCCATCTTCATCAATACCACCCGAAAGTCAAGTCCAGGGGGAGAATTTTGAGCCTGAAGCTGAGGAAGTATCATCATTCGAGGGGGAGAACGCGAATTCAAACGATGATGATATTCAGTCAGAATTCGAAGAAGAACTTAATGTCGAACTGGATCCCACATATGATCCTAATTAACTTCCACTCACCAAATGGACCAAAGATCATCCACAAACACAAATTATTGGTGATTCAAAAGAAAAAGTTCTCACACGATCACAACTAAAAGCGAAACAAACTACACTATTCTATAAAGTGGAATTTTGCATGTTCAATTCGTTCGTCTCCAAGGTTGAACCGAAGACGATCAACACTGCACTCGATCATTCTGATTGGGTACAGGCGATGCAAGACAAACTCAATGAGTTCGAGCGAAATAAAGTGTGGAGACTGATTCCAACACCAAAGAATGATTTTGTGGTTGGAATAAAGTGGCTTTTTAGGAACAAGATGGATAAGGAAGGAAACGTGATTCGCAACAAGGCAAGATTGGTTAAGAAAGGTTACTGTCAAGAAGAAGGCATATATTACGAAGAGACCTTCGCTCCAGTAGAAAGGCTTGAATCGGTTTGTATTTTTCTCGCCTATGCTACACACAAGAACTTTGAAGTATACCAAATGGATTTGAAGTGCGCCTTCTTAAATGGAGAACTAGAAGAGACGGTGTATGTAGAGCAACCACCGGGTTTCGTGAACAAGAAGTATCCAGATCACTGCTACATTCTGGACAAGGTTGTTTATGGTCTCAAGCAAGCACCAAGGGCATGGTATGAAACTCTAACTAGATTTCTTAAAATTTCAAAGCTTAAACAAGGTTCGGTTGACCCAACCTTCTTTCGTAAGAAAGAGGGTGACTACCTTATGATCGTTCAGATTTACGCCGATGACATCATCTTCGGTTCCACAAATCCTAGCTTAACAGCTGAATTTAGTAAGTTGATGGAGACTAAATTTGAAATGAGCTTAATGGGTCCGATTAACTTTTTCCTTGGCTTAAATATTAGTCAGGGACCCGAATGCATTTTCATTAATCAAAAGGCTTACACGAAGACCTTGCTTGCCAAGTTTGGAATGTTGGGAGATTCGAAAGTAAAGGTTCCTATGGCGTTTGGCACAAAGTTAACACCTTCTCTGGACAAACCGGCTACTGACATGACCCTCTATCGTCAGATGATAGGGTCCCTAATGTATCTAACAGCAAGTCAACCAGACATAATGTTCTCTGTTTGCTATTGTGCTAGGTTTCAAGCTAATCCACTCGAACCTCACCTACTAGTTGTAAATAACATCTTTCGATTCCTGAAGCGAACCTCTTCACTCGGTCTATGGTACCCAGCCAACTCAGGGTTCTTTGTCCAAGCATTCTCAGATGCTAATCTTGGAGGATGTGGACTGGACCGAAAGAGTATGACTGGAGAATGCCAATTTCTGGATGGCAAACTTGTTAGTTGGCAGTCAAAGAAACAAACTTGTGTCTCTCTCTCTCCACTGCTGAATCAGAATATATAGTCGCAGCATCATACACATCTCAGGTCATCTGGATACAAAGTCAACTTCGAGACTACGGCCTAAACATGCATAAAATCCCAATATATTGTGACTCAGAGAGTGCAATTAGGATTTTTCATAACCCAGTGCAACACTCAAAGACGACACACCTAGCACTGAGGTGTCATTTTATCAAGGATCATGTGGAAGATGGTAATGTAGAAATTCATTCTGTAAGAACCACTGATCAATTGGCTGACATCTTTACTAAGGCCTTGTGTCACACCCCCAAACCTGAATGGCGGAAACATTCGGGGGCGGAGGACGTCATGTCAAGTATCATAACAAATGACATAGTAAAGAAAGTACACACCACCATAATATATATATATATATATATATATATTCGAAAAGTTTACATCAATGTATGTGTTACATGTTTGCAAAAGAAATCAAATATAATATGGTAATCCCAAAATATGTTACTAACGCCATCACGTTAGTCTTCAAAAGTAGTTGCCACCTGGTTTAGCGGTTTCCTGAGAATACAAGTTATTTCAAAGAAAAAGTGTCAACAATAAAGTTGGTAAGTTCATAAGTAGTGTTTTGAGAAAATGAATGCCATTCGAAAGTGCGAGTATGTTTTCCAGAAAATCCCTCATTTTCTATTAGATGTAGGAAATGAGTATGAAAGATCGTTGTATAAACTGTATGTATTTGAACCAAGCAAATCCCTTATTTTCCTAAGAATGATGTTGTAAATCGTTATTGTACAAAATGAATGTATTTGAACCAGGAAAATCCCTTATTTTCCTAAAAGTGAAATGCAGTCTCAAATGACCAAGACCGTAAGTTGTAAGCAACTATGACATGCTCAAAAGAATGATGTATAGTTTTATTATAAAACAAAACTATAAGAGGGTCGTATTTGTAAATGAAAAGTGACTGTAATAGTCACTTTCCCCGTGAAAACATAATACCATAATAATTGTCTATCCAGTGAGTTTTTATAACCGTACTATCATAATTTTCATGTAGCGACGTTCTTCAGGCATCGAAATGAGATGACACTTGTCACCCCGGGGACTGTAGCTAGCAGTCAGGGCGTGGGATCATTAGTCCCGTATAGATCTATACACACTTGTCTCGTTCTCCGGACGGGAGATTCTGGTTATAAACAGGACTTCTAGCAATACCTTAATAGGTATAATGAAGATGAATGTATCACAGATTCTCAATTAAGTCCCATATTAAAATGAATAATGTTGTTTATGAAATGATTATCCCTTTTCACAATGTTAACAAAGGCATAATAAAAGGTGGATGCTCTTGTATGTATAAAAATGGTATACTGAAAAATAGTTACCCTTAATATGATGCAAACGTATAAATAAGCTTATAGTATTTATAATCATGTTTTATTCCGAAAGGGTAAAGTAAGGTAAGATGTTTTGCATGTTAACATATCCATATGATAGTTATTAAAAACAATCTTAAGTGTATAACGAAATATAGATGTTTTCACACAAGATTAGCTGTGTGATTACTTGTATTCTCCCCCGTAATGTGTTAAAAACATTTAAAAAGTATTTAAAAGTGTAGAAATGGGGGTATGAACTCACTTGGTTGAATGGGCGGGTTGAAGAAGATAAAGCAATAATCGAGCAGAACTTCGACAGGAGAAAGCGGATTTCTCTGGATTCTCAGGAATCTCGAGAGCATAAAACATCCTTCGTGACTTGGATATGAAAATCAGGACTTCAGGATATTTCTTACATGCAAAACGAGGTAAAAACGGGAGAGAAGGAGAGAAAATGAGCAAAGAAACCCAGAACTCTCGCATCCCTTTTATAGGGGTTGGAACCCTCGCGTACGCGGGGCGTACCAGCGAAGTTACGTGGGGCGTTCGCATGCATCATGGCTTACCACATCCACGGACGAAGCATTGGATGGGACCTGGAGCGACGTGGACGAACAGAGGCCTAGCACCCAAATATGTTGGGCGTACAAGGGTACGATGGGCGTAAATCCTCTTGGTTTGTGTGCATCGAACTTGTAAAATCTGTAACTTTCGCATACGAGCTCCGTTTTTTACATTCTTTATTTGCACACGTAGGTGAGAATATACTCTACAACTTTCATTTAGACTCCGCCGGCTAGTTTTGAATTTATTTTTAATAATATATTTTTAACAGGCCGGGACTGGAAAAGTCTGTTAGAAATCTATAACTTCTTCATCTGACGTCCGTTTTCATCTGAATTTTTACCATTGTAATACCATTGATGAGATCTTCGATTCTCATTTAGGTCATGTTGGCAAAAAGTCGCTTGATCTCTAATTCGAGTTTTTAGCTCTCTACTGCAATGTCCGAAACTTCGAAAAATCATAACTTCATCATACGAAGTCAGATTTGGGCGTTCTTTTTATGTATGCTCACGGTTTAGGGATATCTACGACTTTTGTTTAGATACCTAAGGCTAATAAGTATTTTATTGAAATTTCGCTTTTTAGGCTTAACAGCACTTTACCGGTATTGTTACGGATCTTCGATTGGTCATAACTTCTTCGTTATAACTCGGATTTTAGTGTTCTTTATATTTTTGGAAACCTAGTTACGATCTCTATCACTTTATTTATCCCAATTGAGGTCATTTATCAATTTATTTTTGACCTAATATTTGCTGGTGTTACATTATCCCCCCTTTAGAGAGAATTTTGTCCTGATATTCGCATTTTGACTGGCACTTCAATTGTCAAGGAAGGGTGAGTGTACTTCTGTTCCATTTGATCTTCTTGTTCTCTAGTGAATCCGGGTCCTAGCGTGGGTGTTCGTGCGGACCTTCATTACTCCGTCTATTGCTTCGACAGGTAGAGGTCGTGTGGATTTGGGTTTGTTTGACTATGTTCATCTAAATGTTAGCATTTTTCACCCGTAATAAAGGTTGTTTCATTTTGAAGTTCATGGTTTAATTCTTACCGTAATCATTCCTAGCCTTTGCGTTTGAACTTGACTCGTCGTATGTGTGATATTCCTAAATAGTCTGTCGGCAATACTCCGGGAAGGTTACAAAGGATTTAGTACTCCTCATATGAGTGCTACGGGATTTTGAAACTAGAAACGGTTTGGGAGTTGTCTCGGGTTTGTCGTTATAAATCGATAGAGTTTCGTTAGCCAATGGTGAAAGTGAAGGGTCTTTTTATAGCACATGCAATTGGCATGGTGAAGACCAAGCCAATCCATTTCTAGTAGCTATTTGGGAACTTCTTATCGTAAAAATTGTGAAGTCGATCAGGAAAAGTGTTATCACTTCTACGAAGGTTTTGTTTAATGATTTGGGGCATTGCGGCTGCTACTGCGGCTGTCACGACAGCCTGGAACATTAATGGGTCGAACTGAGGGGGTGGTGGTGGTGGCGGTGGTGCAGTTCCTGTGGCGCCGCCACGTCTAGGATTTCTACGAGGTGGCATTTTCTTCCATATTAAGAATGAGAAGACAATAAGTCTTCGATAGCGTTCATAAGTCGAGAGTTAAGACTAAACATTATTAGTTCTTCATATGCATCATGATTCTGACTTGTAAAGATATTGTATGAATACATGCATACCAGAGGTCTATAGATAATGAAATATAGTCTTTATGAATGCTGATAGATGGTTCGTATGGAACGTCTGTGATAGTACCAATATTAGGCTCATCCAACAATCGTTCGAATCTAATGGGTCTGTCATGGGCCCACAACCAAACAATGAACAGGATCCAAGGCGGAACCATCATTTCTAGGTCGACATGGTCTTAATTATAAATAACTTTGATTTATACATCAAACAATCATAAATCGGACACCCGTAAATTTAGTATGAAAACAATTCTTACATCTCGGTTAGGGCTAGATGGTATGGCGATCTGGCTACGGGGGTAGCCCCAGGAATTAGGTAGATTTGGAATTCAACTTGTCTAACAGGAGGCACTCCGGGAAGGACTTATGAGAATTCATCGGGGAAATTACAGACCTCCGGAATGTCCTTGATGTTTTTCGCTTCTTGTTTTGTGTCTATAACGTGGGCTAGGAAGGCGTGGTACTCCTTGCGGAGATAATTTTGAGCCTTGACACAAGAGATTATCTGAAAGCTTGAGCTAGGTTTGTCGCCATAAACGACGAGAGTTTCGCCATTTGGCAGATTAAGGGGAACGGCCTTTTCGTGACATAGGATTTCAGCGTGGTGAAGGCACAACCAATCAATGCCAATGATGACATCAAAACTTTTTATGGTGACCGGCATAAGGTTGATTTGGAAAGAGTGATTGTTTAGGGTGAGGGTACACTCGGTGTAAATGTCGTTAGTGTTCTCTGTTTTTTTTTTCGTTAGCCATTTCTACAGTGAAGGTGTCTTTTAGTGTTTGTGGTTTCTGTTTAAGCAAGCATTTAAATTGATGGCTCACGAAGCTTTTCTCCACGCCACTATCGAAAAGAATGCATGCGTATGTATTGTTGAGGAGAAACGTACCGGTGACCATAGTTGGGTGCGCAACAGCTTCCTCCCAGTCCATTGCGAATACTTGGCCACTTCCCCCAGTATTCCTGTTGTTTTCCTTCGGACAGTCCCTTCGGAAGTACCCCGTTTCTTTGCACTTATAACAAGTACGGTCTACTACGACATTTGTGGCTGGAGCGGTTGGTTGGGTTGGTTCCCTGCAGTAGCAGACGGTGTGTCCCTTACTGTTGCACTCAGTGCAATGCACTTCACGGCAGGGTCTGTGATGATGAAAGTTGCATCGGTTGCACTTAGGCTGGTTGTCGTTGTATGGCCTTGTGGGTGTGGGGGTGGTAGGAACAGTAAAAACGTGAGCTGTCACTATACGTTGTCTTTTGGTAGGCCCTTGTTTTGAACTGCCCCCTTTATCATTCCCGAACCTTCGTTTCGTGTTACTAGGTTTGTGGTTTGGAGTATCCTTGTGGGTAGACATTCTTTGATTTCCTTGGTTGTCACAAACATTTGAATTTTTGACATCCATCCCAGTTTTACTAGTGTTTCTTGCGTTGGGATGTGCCATGATGACTGTCATGGCGGTTGTGACCGCAGCTTGAAAAGTAGCTGAGTCAATATGCAGGAGTGGCGTTTCGTTGGTTGGTCGGTTATTTCCATGTGAAGACATGATTATTATTTATGATGTGTTTGAGATTGAGGGTTGAAATAGGTATCGTATTTTAAGTTTAGTTTTAGCAATTTAGGGTAGGGATGTTGAAATCTTAAGTCGATCTAGTTTCATGGGTTTTGGGAGAGGGTATCTTTCTTACTATCTCGAGTTAGGAAGAAGGATGTGATGTACCTATCTCATAGCGTGAGTAATATAATTACCAACTCAATAGGTAATAATAATTATTACTTATTAGTCTGACGTATCAGGTTCTTTACCACCTCGCACGCTTCACGAGTGGTTTCCTCTGTTCTCTGTCCTATCCTCAGTGGTACTGATTTGCTATAGCCTGGTATCTATATTTACGGTGTCCTTGCTTTTCCTCATGTATGTTTAATCTCCATCATTGTTTGGATTTCCCTTAGTTGAAGTTGTAAAGGTTTGTTATTCTATGGTAACTGTCTCTTTCTCTAAAGGGTGTTGGTGTTAGAAAAGTTGAATTTATCGAAGGATTGAGTCTGTTAGAATAGCGAGAAGGAAATTCCAGCTATAAGGTTACAGATGAAATGGTGGCAAGACTTCGCCAGAGTTGTTGAGTTCAATAACATTGAACTACAATAAATTAGAACGACAAGGACAGTGTAGTGAGTTGCTATAACAGTTTATGACACGAACTATTTACATAGCCCAAAGCATGGATTGCTAATGATGATCTTTAAAAGAAACAAGAAGTCTGTCATAATAGTTGGTATAGAATTTTCATAGAATTTGGAAAACTTGACCTTGTCGTAGGCTTACAACATTCCATACAGGGAAAATTTCACAGCATAGAGGTTTAGTGAAACAGAAATTGCTAAATGGGAATATTTACACAAAAAGAGTATTACTTTGAGCATGCACGAAGGTTATTCCACAAACCAAAAGAAGGAGTGAGTAGAGTATCCACTACTTGCGGTGGGAACTATTCTGCTCAGCCTTTTGATCTGCCAACTGACGTTCCATCTCGAGCAAACGCATTTCATACCTTGCCCGGCGTGCTCTAAGTTCCCTGACTTCAGTTTGGGCTTCAGTTAGCTCTATCTGCAAAGTTTCATTTTGATTTATGGTTCTTCCACGAGCTGAATCTAACTGTCGGATGCGAACTGTATTGACTCCAATGTTCGCATCATTTTCCTCAGTTCGATGGATAGTTGTCCTTCCTTGTTTGTCAATGCGAGCAATTCGGCGAACCAATATAGGAAGGACTCTGTCTGCTGAGCCTCCCTCGCTCAGATTGTAGAAGCTTCTGTCTCCATTGTATGGAAGGGTTGACCCTGTTCACGACTCCACCTATTCAGGTTGGTTGCCCATAGAGGTGTCGAGCCATGAAATTCCGGTCGAGGATTAGGATTTTGGATCAGAGTCACTAAGGGTAGGTTATTGTCCTTAGGATCTGAGTCTGAGTCTTCTTGCATTTCTTCTTCTGGATCATTCTCTACCCATTCCCCATTGTCTTGGTTCGGGTAGTAGGGATCCCCTGGTAGATGGAATACGGACCTTGTGTCTATACGAGAATATGGGTATAAGAATTGTCTAGAATTAAGGCACATAAGGTTGATTATTAAAGTTAAACTATGGTATGCATAAAATACTCCTTTAGTATTCTAAATGTTATGTTTGATTCTAAAGTTTATAAGTTTGGTAAGTTTTAGACTTGTTGTCTACTGTAGCTATCCCCTGGCATACTTAGTTCGACTCTCAGACAAATATAGTTGATCAGGCTATATTCATCCCAGTCCCGATTACATATCCCAAGTCATACATGTATTGTACAACTCATCTATAATACTTCTATATTGTTTTCATTATGATACTGACCCTGTTATATAATGTATGCATGTATACTTTATAAAAATTTCATTTTAAAAGTATGACTCTCACTCAGAGTGTTTTTGCCTAGTTGTGTTTATAGTTGTCCATCAAAAATGGTTTTGATATATTTAGTTCACTATAAACAATGCTCTGATACCAATCTGTCATACCCCCAAACCTGAATGGTGGAAACGTTTGGGGGCGGAGGACGTCATGTCAAGTATCATAACAAATAAAATAGTAACGAAAGTACACACCACCATAATATAAATATATTTGAAAAGTTTACATGACTGTATGTGTTACATGTTTAAAAAAGAAATTAAATACAATATGGTAATCCCAAAATATGTTACTAACGCCAACGCGTTAGTCTTCAAAAGTAGTTGCTACCTGGTTTAGCGGTTTCCTGAGAATACAAGTTATTTCAAATAAAGTGTCAACAATAAAGTTGGTGAGTTCATAAGTAGTGTTTTGATAAAATGAATGTCATTCGAAAGTGCGAGTATGTTTTCCATAAAATCCCTCATTTTCTATTAGATGTAGGAAATGAGTATGAAAGATCGTTGTATAAACTGTATGTATTTGAACCAGGCAAATCCCTTATTTTCCTAAGAATGATGTTGTAAATCGTTATTGTACAAAATGAATGTATTTAAACCAGGAAAACCCCTTATTTTCCTAAGAATGATGTTGTAAACCGTTATTGTACTAAATGAATGTATTTGAACCAGGAAAATCCCTTATTTTCCTAAAAGTGAAATGCAGTCTCAAATGACCAAGACTGTAAGTTGTAAGCAACTATGACATGCTCAAAAGAATGATGTATAGTTTTATTATAAAACCAAACTATAAGAAGATCATATTTGTAAATGAAAAGTGACCGTAATAGTCACTTTCCCCATGAAAACATAATACCATAATAATTGTCTATCCAATGAGTTTTTATAACCGTACTATCATAATTTGCCTGTAGCGACGTTCTTCAAGCGTCGAAATGAGATGACACTTGTCACCCTGGGGACTGTAGCTAGCAGTCAGGGCGCGGGATCATTAGTCCCGTATAGATCTATACACACTTGTCACGTTCTCGGGACGGGAGATTCTGGTTATAAACAGGACTTCTAGCAATACCTTAATAGGTATAATGAAGATGAATATCTCACAGATTCTCAATTAAGTCTCGTATTAAAATGAATAATGTTCTTTTTGATATGATTGTCCTTTTTCACAATGTTAACAAAGGCATAATAAAAGGTGGATGTTCTTGTATGTATAAAAATGATATACTGAAAAATAGTTACCCTTAATATGATGCAAACGTATAAATAAGCTTATAGTATTTATAATCATGTTTTATTCTGAAAGGGTAAAGTAAGGTAAGATGTTTTGCATGTTAACAAATCCATATGATAGTTATTACAAAAAATATGAAATGTATAACGAAAGATAGATGTTTTCACACAAGATTAACCGTGTGTTTACTTGTATTCTCCCCCGTAATGTGTTAAAAGAATTTAAAAAGTATTTAAAAGCATAGAAATTGAGGTATGAACTCACTTGGTTGAAGGGGCGGGTTGAAGAAGATAAAGCAATAATCGAGCAGAACTTCGAAAGGAGAAAGCGGATTTCTCGGGATTCTTGGGAATCTCGAGAGTGTAAAACTTGATGGGTTTTTGCCATAAGAACATCCTATGTGCTCATACAAACCCTAATGCTTGGATCTAGGTTTCTCTATTGTACATGCAATTCATCCAAGACTTTAAACCCTAGATCTAGCATATGATAATCAATATTAACATAACAATGGTTTTAAGATATTACCTTGATTTTTATGTAGTAATAACAATCTCAGATCCTCCTTGTAATGACTTTAGAAAGCTTAGAGTCACAAATGTCACTCCTCTAATGGTTAACAAACACCAAGAGCAATAGGATGAAGAATAAGAAGAGAAGGAGGCTGTCCAAACGTGTGGAAACCCTAAGGATATTGTTCACCACGTTTTTGAGTCTCAAGGGTCCTTTAAATAGTGAGGCTATTAGGGTTATCTAACAAGGAAACCCTAATTTGGATGCTTAATCCCTAAGCAACCCATGGACTCCCTCCTTAGAGGCCTTGGACGATTTCTAATGGGTTTCCCCCATAGAATTCGTCCACTCCATCCTCTATGGAGTCCATTAGCCTAATATTCAACTATCACACAATTGACAGTTCTAGTCCCTTAAGTTTAATTAATGTCTTTTAGCCACAAACTTAATTCTTATTAATTCTTGACTAATATTAATTAAACAATATGATTTCTCCTTTAATATATTATTCTCATAATATATTAATAAATCATAATTAATCCTCTCTCTCCGTTTTCATCCTATCAAGTTGGTTTGGTGAAGGCAACCCAAAAGGACCATGCACCATCAGGTCAAGTACATACCAAAATAGTTATGGACTTAGACACTAATCCAACAGTCCTTCGGGACTTGGATATGAAAACCGGGACTTCGGGATATTAATTACACACAAAACGAGGTAAAAATGCGAGAGAAGGAGAGAAAATGAGCAAAGAAACCCGGAACCCTTAATGACTTGATAAACACCAATCATGTTGTTGTATATTGACTCAAGCCTCAAAGATTTTGAGTGAACCCTTAATGACTTGATAAACACCAATCATGTTTTCCCAATCAGGCTGTCAAATTCACTTTAATCATGAGCTACCTTACTCTTCTCTAAATTGAGTTAAGAGTTTTTCTGCTTGGTCCAATTTTATAGTAGAGGTACATTCATTCTTTAATCACCTCAATCTTATTCTCCATCAATTATTCATTTCATAATTGTAACCCTTGAGACTCTCAATACAACCACTGAGGTTTATGGTTACACAACTTCTGTGTTAATGATCTTAGTTTCGTGACACTACGTGCTAAGTGAAACCCAAAATTCAATACCTATAATGCTTTGACGGTGACCAATTTAATGTTCTAGTTTTCACTTTGAATTAACGAAACCACTTTTGTGGATGTACCTTTAAATCTCCTGTTATTTTGAGAGATCCTTATGAAAATTTCTATAACCAAGACTTTTCCTCCCAAAGGATTCAGTTTTTAATTTTTTGTTGAGATTTCTAATTACCAGTTGTCAACAAGTCACTGAATATGTTCCAAACCTACTTGTTTAATAGGCCACATCGGTCTCACAAGTACTTCGTTCCATTTTGGTCTTATGTTAAGTACCGAAACCTGAATTGAAGCAAAAGCCACCCTTAATAGCCTTATATACAAAACATGTCTTTCAATGCTTCTTAACAAGTACTTGATCGTATTTCAATGGGAATCCAAACAAGCACTTTGAAGTCTCTCTTGACTTTGAAGGAAGAGATCCGTGCCCGGGATCCATTGCTTTCTGTCTTAAATGACATCACAAAATCCCACAAATATTTTGATTTATTTCTTTATCTTTGACACTATCTTGCACGAAAATCTTGGACCAAAAGTCTAGTTCGGTTACTCACAAGCTATTCACAAATATATAGCTTCGGTTCCTTATGGTGTAATGCAGTTATTTACAAACAAAGGGATGCATTGGTATAAAGCCTTGGTTAATTATGGCGATAACAATTCTATTAAAGATTCAAGAGATGAGTCAGCAGGAAGCTTAATCAATTGGTGATTTGAAAAGAGGATAAGTATGGAAGGCGCGTGAATTTGAACAGTTACCCAATCATGCGTCATCAGCTGCTTTATCGGGGTTGCTAGTTGTCCAATCAAGCATTTTTAGGCGTCATTTCCCAAATTGGTGGAATCATTACTCCTTATTTTTCTCTCTCCACAAAATCGTATATAAGGGTTTTGAGTACCGTGATCTTACTCTTTACCACACTTCTACTCTCTCAAGCAAAAAGACGTTTTTAGGCGATTTGGTGCTCACTGTTCATCTTCCTCTTCATCGGGCTTCAACAATGGCAGAGTCTTCTTCCGTTCCATAAACCTCTACACGCTCCACTCTTCTTGTAATCAAGCCAAACAAAAACTTGCTGATCGACCTCACACCATTCATCTACGATACTTACATGTATCACGTGGTTGAATGTCTTAATTATTTGCCACTCATCAATGCTTTATCAACGGTGGAAGTCGTACCAATGGCGTGCCTCTCACAACTCTATTCCACTGCTACTTACGACAAAGGTGCAGACAAGATTAATTTTGATATTCTCAACCAGAAGGCCTCAATCTCCAAGAACCGATTTTGCTCGCTGCTAGGGCTCACTTTTGAAGAATCCATGGTGAATCCTGATTCCATCTCTACAGCTCAGCTTTTCTCGATGTTTTACAACATGGGGTACACTGAAACCCTAACTACTGTGACCAAGTTCAAGAAATCATGCCTTCCTCCTCAAGGGAATGGACTGTTCACCCTACTTTTCAAAGGGCTTTCAGAACAAAGTGCAGGATCAGATGGTGCTTGCAAGTCTTTCATGACTCTGCTTTATGGGTTGTACCCTGGTATCAACCTTGATTATGGTTTGGTTTTATGGCTTCAACTAGTCCAAAGTTTGTCATCTGCTTCTCGCCACACAGAAATTTCTTGTGCCCGCTTTTGGACTATTATCACTCAATCGATAATGGAGCATTTTTCATATTCCCATCATGGCAGATTCACTACTCTCCTCCATTGTTACATTTCATACCACAAATATCATTGTCACTCATCCCTCGAAGTTTCACTTCGTTGGCTCAATTCCAGAGTCAATGTATGCTTGTGTGTCCCCTGAAAGCAAGCTTATTCAGGAGTAAAAGAAGCTCCCTTCCTCTAGTCCAAGGGAACTTACTCCAGAAATGTTAAAGTCTATTGAAGAAGTTGACAAACCTGCTAAGAGGGGAAAGAAGCAAGAAGCAAAAAAGGGTGAAAAAGGAGGTAGAGTATCAAAGGTTCACTCTCCAAAGAAGCAAAAGTCTGAGAAGGCAACACCTTCCCAGCCCAAGCAGAAGAAGGTCAAGAAACCTGCTCGAAAGCTTATTCTTGCATCATCAAGCGACTCTGACTCAGAGTACGTGCCTACTGTTCATCAAGTGATCATTCCAAGCGAATCTGAGAGCGAAAGCTCAGATGATGAAGGTTCGGTTCGTGGTGGCACACCACCTCGTTCGCCTACACTAGAGGTATCTGCTCACTCCCAAGCACCATCTCCTCCACCTGTTTCCATTCCTATTTTGCTTTCTTCAAATTTTTCCTATCATCTCATCTCAACCTTCCTCCACTATTCCCATTCCTACACCTATATTTTCTGAAGCTACAACCACAACCACCACTGGAGTTCAGACCAACGTATCTGATACAGGGGTTCGTACTTCAACACCCGAAACCCCTGTCACTACCAAACCTACATCACCTACCCAATCGACAGAGACCAATACCGTTCCTGGTGGTGAAGATGTCGATTTCGACAGCTTCTACTATAGTCCCTACAGGGTGCAAAGCGACGATGATGAAGATGCCCCTGTCACCAAACGTCATCTCAAGGAGATGAATGCAAAGCTAGATAAGCTTATGGCCTCCTCCTCTACTCAGGACTCCTCTTCTGAGTCTGCCATAAAAGACTTGATGGCCACCTGGGTTAAAGAACATGAAGCGTCAATTACCAAATCCACTTCAACAATTGATGCTTCAACGAAAGTTTGCACGGAAGTGATCGAAAAAGTCGATAAACTAATTTCTAACGCAAATATTTTTCTTGAGACTTTACAGAGTGTTGCAGCGCAAAATGCCAACACGGTCAATGCCTCAGTTCAGACACTTACTAAATCTCTTCAACAAGAAAAAGAGCTTTTTGAGATGTTTCGCAAGAACCTCACCTCTGATCACGTTAAACATCAGCCATCTGTCTCTGAATGTTTGGATAAACTTCAAGAAGATCTTGCCTTGGAAAGCAGAGTGATGGATGAGCTTGCTCTGAAGACCACTCAACTCAAAACCCAGACTCTGAAGCTCAATCAAGCGAACATGGAACTTGAAGCACTGCGTTCAGAGTGGTCTGTGGTAAAAAGCTCTGTTGGTAATGTTCACTCCGTTCTTCTCCATCTTCTTGAATCCTACGATTTTGTTCTCACCATCTCGGTTATACGTCATTTAGCTGAGAAGTTACGGCCTGCTCTTGATATTCTAAGTCGGATAGAGGGTGTTCCGGAGTCTATTGTCTCTCCGCAACAAGGGGGAGAAGAAATGAAGTCTTCATCCCTACAACCAAAACCTCAACAACCAAAACCTCAACACCCGAAACCACAACAACCGAAGGTGGTTACTGAACCAAAAGGGATGGAAGCTTCGGGTTCAGGTTTGTAGGATAAGGGAAAAGGAATTGTTGATGATGATGAAGATGATGTTGATGATGTTGAAGAAACAGTTCCTAAACCAAGTCCTCTCAAAGCCAAGCCCACTGCTCAGGAGATTAAAGAAAAGGTTACTGAAGCGATTAATAAGGAGAATAAGAAGAGAGAAGCGAATTTGCTTAATCAGAGGAAATTGAAGTTTCCTCTATGGACATTGGAAAGGCTTCGAAAAGAGGTTATTGAAGCTCCAAGTTCACATTGTCTAGAGCCTGTTCTTTACTTCAATGTCAAGAATTCTAAAGATTCTCAATTTGATATGCCAATCACTCGTAATGCTTTCATTTTTCACTGCTTTGAGCCTACAGTGGCGATTCCTTCTCTGGACCCGAAGGTTGATCAAGACTTGTTTGAATACTATCATGAATTCTCTCAACCTCAGTACCTAACCTACTGTAGTAGGGAAGTTCATTAATATCAAGTTCAAAGTGACCCGAGGATCAGATGGTTCGGTCCATATGGTCTCGCTTTCGGATTTGCCAAATCTGAATCCACATGATTAGATTCTTTGGAACAAAATTCTACTCTCCAATCAGAAGGAATATGAGCCAATCATTGATCACTTCATTCGTATGCTAGTATGTTACATTCATAAAGTGGCAAAGATGGATCAGGAGATTGTCTATGCTATACGCAAGAGGCCCTTAAATCGGGAAGGCAGGCGACACTAAGCTGATGGTGAAGGGAAAAATTGATCCACAGTCTCACACCGTCATGTTTCTTAGAGGCGAAGGTCAAAGGTGCTTATTTTCTCTGGCTGACAAACATCAATTCTCCAATTCCTGCTTGGGGCACATTCTTGAACTTATCCATGGGTGTGATCAAAACAGTGAGGCAGACAAGAAGCTGTTCTCAGATATGCTTTGGTGGTATATGGCTTTCAGACAGACTCTTCTTGCCATTATTCCAAGACTGTTCAAGGTTGTAAAGCGAACTCCTTAACCTCCACCGAAGTGAAGTCTCGCCCCAATTGACACAAAGGGGGAGATTGTTGGGACCAGAAGTGTTGCGTCTTTGGGCTCGGTCCTTAGCCCGGTTTTGTTATTCGGTTTGGGCCTGTCCAACCATGCTTATTTTATTAGGGTTTAGTATTTAAGGTGCATGCATGCATCCTTTGTATTTATCACTTTCATTTATTATTCTCAAGATTGTATGACAAACCCTAGCTCGCCTCTACAGTGGAAGTTCTTGATCGAGCTCTGCTGAGGCGTGACTACATTTGAATCATTAAACATTACTTGATTCTATATCGTGTTTATTGTGTTTGTTTGTTTTATTGATTAACCTGTTGAAGATCTAATCGATCTAAGAGTTTTTCAACTCATTAGTATCAATTCGCCTTCGTAAGATTTTGGTGAGATTTTACAAACATTCATCAAAAGAATCTCCATATACACTGGAATCATCCATGAAAACCTCAATGATATTTTCAACATAAATATGCTCACTATACATCTTTGATTAACCCTAACCTTACTAACTAAACCTAAACAAGCTCTTATTATTAGATTGAAATATTGCATTAAGTTTGATGTGAATGTTCCCAAAAACACCCAATACCCCTCACAAGATCGGGAGCATAAGAGTGTGTGAATAATATTTACACTAAATTCATTCAATGGAAATCAGTTCAGTACTTGCTACTTAGTCTAATTCACAGAATAGTTACAGATTTTGCAATTAGATAACTTGAATGATCTAAACCTAATTCAAATGGCCAATAAGAATTACAATTAGAATCAAACATTCAATTAAAATAAAATCAAATTCACCAGATAGAAATTAAAAGCAAACATCAAGTTATATGATTTGAATCACAACTAAAAAGTCAAGACATGAAGTTGGTGAAACTAAGGTTCTAGCCACTCATGACTGGAACAAGATCACAAGTCTATAAAATGAAATTAAAGTGATTACAAAGATGAAATAAAATGTTCCTAAGTGTTAATCAAACTCAATTTACTTAAGAAAATCTCCCCTTCTGCTCGAAAAGTTGATCCATAGAATAATGAAGTCGGTGGCCTAATTTTAGGAAGGGTGAGAAACTGCCACTAAACACACGTCTACTTTTCCATGGCCCGTGGAACTTTTTATTAGAGAAAACACAACCCGTGGAAACTCAACAAAGTAGAATGCTCAAACTGGTCAAGGCTTCAAATTACATTGACGGTATGAATTCAAATCCACGGCCTGTGGAAAGTCGTGCTTTAATTTCCACGGCCGTGGAAGTCCCTGGATGGCTACATTCTTCAAATTTTCCATAGCTTCCTCCTCGATACTCCGATAGTCATGAAATATTGTATGCATCATCTAATCACCTCCCATAGCGAGATCTCACCTCCAAAAGTCCCTAAAATATCACAGAAGTGAGCTAGTGAAATAATACCATGAATGTCCCAAAAAACATATAAAATACATGAGTTTAAGCCTAAATGAAATGCAATGATATGAAATAAAAGTGCAAAATGGGAGCATAAAATGTTGAATTTATATGCCCAAGAATCATTATCAAGTGATACTTCTAATAACATATGATCCTATAGGGTCACACCTTTATCAAGTTGGCATATTTTGTATATTTATTATCAATATGATTATTAATAAATAATATCAATTCTTGTATTTAATTGGAGAATAATTATTGTTTTGTGAAAATAACAATTAAAAGAGAGTATAACTAGTTACTATATCATATAATATGATTTAATAAGTCATGTATAAAGTTTTGGACGCTTTGGTCAACCATGATCAAGTTAATAAGTTAACATACCATGGTGAATAAAATAGCTACACATTTTTTGTCCTCTTGGAGGACATGGCTAAAAGTTCGTATAGTACGGGAGGGTGCTTGTCAACCTCTCTCCTTTGCTCCCCATGGTTCTAAAAGGCTACCAATACTTTAGTACTTATTTGAGTTAAGTACTTAAAGGATTAAGACACTCAAGAATATAAGAAGAAACTAGCATTCTAAGTGTCTTAATCTTGATGATGGATACTTGTAGAGAAAATCATAATTTTTGATTTTTCTATCTTCATCAACACCCCAAATTCAAGTGTGTTCAAAAGGCTTCAAAGGTTGTCGTTCTAAAACACTCTTTGGTTATTCCTTTAATATCATTCTAACCTCTATAATGGATCCTAGATGGTTTGGTTTTGTTATAAACTCAAAAATAAACTTGTTATTTAAAAGCTTCCATTGCGGTTTTTGTGAAAAACTAATTATATTTTGTATCAAAACCCATCATAAAATGCACCAAACAAAAACACCATAAGTCCTTATGGATTTGGTTTGTTTAGGTAGGACAACACATGCATCATGCCGATTGGAATTCTCTTTCAAAATGATGTTTAAACTTAGAAGCGTGAGCAATAAGGTCAATTTATATATTTTATAATTATAATGATTTATAAATATAAAAATTGTATATATATTATTAAAAACTGTTAGAAAAATCAATTAGATAAATATGATATTTTGAAATATTTATAAGGATAAATATGATATTTAAAAATTTGGTTGAACAAATATAATATTTTTATATTTAGGAAGGGTATATATGGAATCCTGAAAGAAAAAAAATAGTAAATTGCAAAATTGGCCCCTGTGGTTTACGAAAAAGTGGAGTTTCAGGCCAAAAAAAATTTCACATACGGATGGTCCAAAACTAAAACTTCGATGTAGAATTGGTTCCTTGACTTAACTGGCCATCCAAAACATATGTTAAGTCTAAGGTCTCGTTAAAAGTTAGGGGCATTTCGTCTTTTTAGTTATTTTATTTATTTATTTATTTATTTATTTGTTTCCTAGTCTATCTATATCCTCTCCGTCTCTACCTCCATCATTTTCTATTTTTGCATCCCTTACCTCTTTCTCCCTAAAATCTAGATAGAAGGTCTAGCATCGGGATGGTGATGTCAGTTCTTTTTGTACATGAAGGTGGTGGTATCCGACTATGAAAAAGGATAATAGTGGTGTGGTATGGTTGGGATGATGACGAGTGTAGGATTTTTAGGTATGGTGGTCAATGATAGTCTTAATAGTGATTGTTGAAACATAAAAGTGACCCTCTTGAACTAAGATACTGCAACCATCTATCTACCGCAACGGTTCACCATCAGCGATCATCTCAGCACCCGAAGTCAGTTCCTCTTCAGCATCCGCAGTCCATTGTTATATTTTTCTTATCTTTATGTAATGTACTCTATTATCC
Source organism: Lactuca serriola (assembly GCF_051521515.1). NCBI lineage: Eukaryota > Viridiplantae > Streptophyta > Magnoliopsida > Asterales > Asteraceae > Lactuca > Lactuca serriola. The sequence goes on from NC_136410.1 coordinate 190,081,761, forward strand.
AGCATGCCTTGCATGACTGCTTATAGAGTAGTTGTTTATTTCTTAGACTCTATAAATAGAGACTCTTTCTGATGTATTAAACATAACTTCTTACTACACAATATTTCTTCTTCAACAATCTCTCTTATCACTCGATGACTTGTGAATTATTCTGAATATATTTCTCCAAGTTATCTTCTTCATTTCTGTATCTTACTACTCTTCTCACTCTAAATTGCTACTGAAACATATCAAACTATAACCTCTCTCCGGAGCAAGTCTTTTAGACTTAATCACTAAACTTGATCTTCCTTATTAACTCGGAGTGAATGCATTCCTTGTTATGAATCAGTTTAAGTGTATTCTTGATATAACAATTGTTGTCATTTATATTTCTTTACTTTCCGCAACTAACTATCTAACTATATTATTGTTGAGCTTTTAGATCCTTTGAGATTAACTATTCCACAATATACTTGTTCTAACGTTTGTTCAAGTGTGTCTCCAAGTTTTTCTCTCAACAATTGGTATCAGAGCCAAAGTGGTTGCTTTTTGAATATCGGAACTCTGATTTTCTCATTAGGCCTTCTATACCTCTAAAGCTCATTTCTTAAAAAAACAAAATGGCACAATCGTTATCTCTGAATGTCTCCAATAGTGTTGGTGGTTCTAACCGAGCTCCAATACTGGTAGCAAATGAATATCATCACTGGTCACACAGAATGGAGAGGTACTTAAGAAGACTGGGTAGAGATGTATGGCAATCCGTGGAAGAAGGACCACATGTTCCAATCCTCACACCAGTTCAAACTGACGGCGCGGCAACCAGACTAGGAGGAGGTCAACCAACTATGAGCCGTCCTACCAAGGATGATCTTGATAAAATGGAAAATGATGTTGTTGGTTTTTATGAAATTTCTTGTGGTGTCGCTCCAGACAACTTTGATATTATCATAAACTGCAAGTCAGCAAAAGAGATCTGGGATGTACTCAAAAACCTGCACGAAGGCTCAGAACAAGCACAAGACAAGAAGCTCACTACCGCACTCAACGACTTCAACAACTTAAAGCTCATGCTGGTGAAAGTTTGGAAGACTCCTTCAAGAGATTCAACCCGATAGTCACAAAGTTATCAAATGCTGGTACCGTCCGCAGCAACCATGAAACCAATCTCCAGTTCCTTAATGGCTTAGGACGACATTGGGCTACTGCCAAAATGATAGTCCAAGGTGACAGGAAGATTCACTCTTTATCACTCTACAAACTCTATGGAGAACTTCAAGCACAAAAATCCACTGTACTCAAAGATTGTGCTGACTTCGGAGGATCACTTGCTCTCATAGCACAAGCTCCACCCCAGTCACCTTACTCCTCATCGTATGATACCCCACCACAGTCATACGAAGCGGATTCTGAGTATGATGATGAAGAAGAAGTTCAGAAGGCTATTGCTCTGGTCAGCCAACAGTTCAACCGCATACCACCTTCTTCTTTCCGCAAGAATCAACAATTCAACAAACCTCCATTCAACCGTAACTTCGGTTCTCAGAACAACCATTCTCGATATCCTAAAGGCTCTCAGAACAATCAACCCAAGGAGGTACCGCAGTCTCCTTAGAACAATGACTCCGGTACTCAATCAGAAGACAAGACTGATGTTGTGATTTGTCACAAATGCAATAAAGAAAATCACTTCGCAAAAGACTGTAAGGCCAATGTAGTCAAGGACAGAGCATTCTATCTTAGAATGGCTCAAGAGTTGGAAGAAAAAGAAAAGGCAAGGGCATATGTGGCCCAATTTAAAAAAGACCATCAAGTTTGGTCATCAGGAGATGAAGAAGAGACCATCAGCAGTGTTAAAGGAAAAGGGAAAATCTGCATGCTGACCACTGCGGATGATGATGGGTCAGCATTGTTGAACAAAAACTACTGCTACATGGCAAAGGATGGGACTCTAAGCATCGTTGAACAGGTAAAGCTCATGATCCAAAATTTAAATTATAGTATGCATGACTATCAACCCTACATAGATGATCTTAATGACACTTGTGTTGCCGTCCTTACAGACTATAACAAAGCCTTAGATGAGAAGAACATTGCGTCCCAAGAGATGTTCCATGTGAGAGGAAGACTAGATAACAAGAGACTTAAGATGGCAATGTTAGAGAAGGATTTAGAGTTAGAGAAAGATGCTAGAATGCTAAGTGAAACCCAATTAGAGATAGCTTTGAACCAGAGAGATTTAGCTCCGAGAGAAATTATACGCTTAAATCTCTTAATTGAAAAATTATTTAATGAAAGTGATGCTATTGAAAATTTGGTAAACAATGGAACCGTGAACAATACATATAATTGGAGTTGGTCAAATGGGTATCCTACCGCAATGGATTCCTCACCCCGGTTCAACAAAGACAGAGTGTATGTCCCTCTTGATAGAGAATTTCATTTCCCTGTCAATGACAAGACTTTTCCCGAAGATATCAAAACTCACTTCGGTAGATTACACAATTTGAGCAATAATTGTGTCATTGAGGAAATTGTGCCCGAGGATTCTAGTCACACATGTGATCAAACTCCCATCTGTGGCACCACCCATTCAAATTCTCAAACTTCATCCGTAGTTGATGAAGAAATTGTTTTTGAAGGCCCCGAAGTCTCAAAGGACTTTCCATCTTTGTCCTCAGACCACAGTGTTCCACACTGTAGTCAAATGTCCCAGAAGTGTCCTACCGCAATTTCATCTAAAACCTACTCTGCGGTAGTCAAATCATCTCTACCAAAACCATCAGTTCAAGGAACCACAACTCTTCAGCCGATTTTTCATGAGTTACCTATAGAAAATTTTGAAGTAGGCCAATGCTCTCAAATTCCAGAATCCTCAAGTTCTGATGATTCTAGCAATCCGCAGTTGAATAACAATGACTGCGGTTCACCAAAATCCTTGGCAAAAAGGGCTTTCAAAGAAGAAATTAGATCTCGAAGCACAAGCAGACAAAGTTTTTCAAAAAATAAGAAACATGTGAGAATTCCAAAATCTAAGAGTCCAGAAAATTTTGTTTTCACAAACTACATTTCAAAAAACTCTTCTTTCATGAAAACAAGCAAAAAAGGAAGTTTAGTTTCAAAAGTCATTCCTGGCATAACCCAAAAAGGTGTCAAACTTGTAAGAAACTACGTTTTCAGGTTTATTCCTCAAAAGACCCTAATTGGAAAGGAATTTTACCCACTCCAACACTTTTAAAATCACATCAAAACAAGTGGAAGGGAATCTTATCAAATCCACCTAAAGGGACTCAAAGATTTACACGTGCTAAACCTCATTCAAAATAAACTTTTCAGAAACCAAATAACATGCATGTCAAGTCTCACAGTCCAAAACTTCGTTCAAAACAAACTTTTTCAGAAACCAAATGTCAAATATTTCAGAAGTTACCCACCTCGAACCAATACCAAGTCCAATTCACTCTGTAAACCGCTGACCAAGCATAATGTCAGATTCAATGACAGACTCTCTTTTTGTAAATGTCAGTGCAGCTGTCAAAATGTTTTATCTCATCTCAAGTCAAATCAAAGCCAGAAACATTGTACTTTTCAAAAAAAATCGCAACAATCCAAATATAAACAAACACCCAGGACTAGGTCTAAAAGTTGACAAAAGACCTGTCCATGCAACCTCGGACTATGCATCATTTAAAAATACATCAATTGTCCCTGGCACCAAACTTGTTTGGATGCCTAAACTAACCGTGTAATTCTCAGGATTTGTGCAAGGAGGAACAAGAAGAAGAATGGTTAATTGACAGTGTCTACTCCTTGCACATGATCGGAAGGTTAGAGTACCTTCGGGATTTCAGGCCTATATGCAATGGTGGAAATTACACGTTTGGCAACAATGCAAACGGTGTCATCCGAGGTTACGGTGTTCTCACTACGGAGAACTTTTCCATTCAGAAGGTTTCTTATGTAGAAAAGCCTTAAACACATTCTTAACAGTGTTGGCCAACTATGTAAAGCAGGACATCGTGTCGAATTTGACGATCAATTCTGTTACATAATGACGAGTGATCGAAGCACTTGCTTAATCAAATCTCGCTCCGAAGGAACGATGTATCCTCTGGATGTTTCTCTCATCATTGGTAAACTGCAGGTGTGCTTTCTGTCCAAAGCTGTATCCGAAGTCGCAAGCTAGCTCATCTTAACTTTCGGTACATCAACAACCTCGTCACTGGAGAACTAGTCCGCGGTCTCCCCATTCTCAAATTCAGCAATGATACCCTTTGTCCAGCTTGTGAATGCGGTAAACAATCAAAAGCAAGCCATCCTATGATAATGGATTCTTCCATCTCTGAACCACTGGAGCTATTACACATTGATCTTTGCGGTCCATCAACCGTAGCCAGTCTTCACCACAAAAAGTATATATTGGTTATTGTTGATGACTATACACGCTTCACATGGGTCTTCTTTCCCAGACTCAAATCAGAGACACCGCAAATCTTCATTAACTTCATCAAAGAAATCGAACTTCAAATCAAGCTTCCAGTCAGACGCATCCGCAGTGATAATGGAATTGAGTTCACTAATCATCTTCTTAATAGTTTCCTGGTTTCCAAAGGCATCTCTCACAACTTCTCAGCACCCTATACACCGCAACAACATGGTGTAGTAGAAAGAAGGAACCGCACACTCGTTGAAGCATCCAAATCCATGATTAACTTCGCCCAACTTCCTCTCTACTTATGGGCTGAAGCAGTAGCAACCACATGAAGGTCTCAACCAAAGTATCATGTACAAGCGTCTCAATAAAACACCATATGAAGGTCTCAACAATCGCAAACCCAATGTTCGTTTCTTTCATATCTTTGGATGTAGATGCTTCGTGATCAATAATAGAGACCAACTCAACAAGTTTGCACCAAAGTCTGACGAAGGTATCTTCCTTGGTTATTCCACTAACAAGGTTTCATATCGGGTGCTCATCAGACGAACAAGGTTGATCATTGAAAGCTTTGATGTGAAATTTGATGATTCTCACATCCGCATCGCACCTCCGTCCACCGAAACCACTGCAATCATGGAAAGTGACATTCCAGCCGCTTCCGGACCTCTGAATCTAGTTGAAGTCAACTATGATGATATTTTTGATCCCATTGAAACGGAGAAACTATCCGAAGTTTTGGTGTCACCCGTAGCTCAACAACAACATGCCGACGTATCTAGACCATCTCTATCTGAAGTAGTATCGCTCAATACTTGCACCTCTCCGGTTGAGGGGGAAAGCTCTACTCCGGATCTTGTCGCAACCGTTGAGGTTCCAGTATTTGATGCTGCTTACATTCCTGCCCGAAATGAAGCTTCACCATCAAACGAACCTTCGGACTCAGATGATGAATTCATAGAGAATGTTGACACTAGAACCGATCCTGGAATTGTCACTCTCCCATCCGCAATCCAGGGGGAACCTCAACCTCTGCCGATTACTCAAGGAAATTCTGCTCCAATAGATCAAGATGATTCAGCAGGATGTTCTCAAATCCAGGGGGAACTGCCATCTCCAACCGCAGATTCCTCTGACATCCAAGATATCCCTTCTACCGCAACTGTTGATCATCTGATGCCACGTCTTCATGTATGGACGAAAGACCACCCACCAGGTCAAATTATTGGCAACCCATCCGCAGGTATCCAGACTCGGTCTTCCAAGGACTTATCTGATCACTGCCACTATGCAACATTTATGTCTTCGGTAGAACCTAGAACGATCAAAGAAGCATTGCTTGAACCGGACTGGATAGCCGCAATGCAAGAAGAATTTGAAAGAAACAAAGTATGGCAACTTGTTCCTCTTCTACAAAGTCATACTATTGTTGGTACAAGATGGGTTTTCAAGAATAAGCTAGATGAATCTGGCTCAGTCATCAAAAACAAGGCAAGACTTGTTGCCAAGGGCTATAGTCAACTAGAAGGCATTGACTACGATGAAACGTATGCACCGGTAGCACGCATGGAAGCCATCCGGATCTTTCTAGCATACGCAACCCACAAAAATGTCAAGGTACACCAGATGGACGTTAAGAGTGCTTTTCTCAATGGGGAACTAAAAGAAGAGATTTATCTTCAGCAACCTCCAAGATTTGAAAATATTGAATTTCCAGACCACTGCTACAAGCTTGAAAAAGCGGTCTATGGCCTGAAACAAGCCCCAAGAGCTTGGTATGAGACACTCTCTGAATTCCTTGTCTCATTCGGGTACAAAAGAGGAGTGATTGATCCCACATTATTCAAAAAATCAAATGGTGACCACCTTATGATGGTACAAATATATGTGGATGATATCATTTTCGGGCTGACTGATCAAGGCATGGTAGATGAATTTGCTAAGCTCATGACCAACAAATTCAAAATGAGCATGAATAGAGAGATTAATTTCTTTCTAGGTCTTCAAGTCAAACAAATTCAGCAAGGAATTTTCATTCATCAAGAAAAATACACCACTAAACTTTAGAAGAAATATTCAATGGACAACTGCTCTTCTGCTAAGGTCCCTATGGCCTTCGGTTATAAGATCTCTACTGATCCCTCCAGTGAATCTGTGGATCACAAGACTTATAGAGGTATCATTGGTTCACTGATGTACCTCACCACAAGTAGACCTGACATTGTCTTCGCAACTGGTGTATGTTCAAGATACCAGGCTGATCCAAAAGTGTCTCATATGACCGCAGCCAAACAAAATCTTCGGTATCTTAAAGGAAGCAAATCAATAGGTTTATGGTATCCCGCAGGAAACGACTTCAGTCTTCAAGCCTTCACCGATGCGGATGATGCAGGATGCAAGCTCGATAGAAAAAGTACATCAGGAGGATGCCAATTCCTAGGAGGAAGACTTGTCAGCTCGTCTTCAAGGAAGCAAACGTGTGTATCTCTATCTATTGCAGAAGCCGAGTATGTGGCCGCAGCCAGCTGCTGTTCCCAAGTTCTTTGGATGAAGACACAATTGCTAGACTACGGGTACAGAATGCTGCAGATACCAATTTACTGTGACTCTGAAAGTGCTATAGCGATCTCTCATAATCCTATTCAACACTCCAAGACAAAACATATTGAGTTACGGTATCATTTCATCAAAGATCATATTCTAAAAGATTCTCTCTGAAATCTTTCTTTGTTCATCCGCGATAAAGTTTCTCAACCGCAATGATGATTCCATCCGCAATCATCTTAAATAAATTCCAACAGTTTCATTAACCCTCGAATCTTTGTGTGCTATTTAATGATCCTTCATTAAATAAAATACAAACATTCCATTTAGAAACTGTCACATTCCCTTTCTAAATAAACCCCGTATCAGACCTATTTTAGGGATGATGACAAAAAGAACGATTCCCAAATAAATCCATCCTCAACTTGTCCTTTCCTCTCCCAACCACGTCCCATCAGTTACAACTTTCTCTCTCATCACCCCACGTTTACCTAATGTATTTCCATGCGTCTAATCCTCCATTAAATGCAAACCCTTTTTGAAATCTCTCAAAATCTTTCCAAAACCCGTTTCATCTTCGTGTGGCTGAGATTTAATCCCAAAATCATTGATTCCCCCCAAAAACCTCATTCGACTTCTTACCCTCTTCTATCTTTTACCTAGGGTTAAAATCCTTTTTACCTCCTTTATAAACCTTTCTTCTTCCCTAAAATCGTTTATGCTCTCTGTTTAATCGATTATTCTATCTCAACTCTCCAAAACTCCCATAACTCTCAAGAACACCATTCTCTTATCTCTCAATGGCAAAATCAAGTGCATCAAAGAAGCAATCCAAGGCTTCAGGCTCCATGAATCCAACTGGTTCCACATCTCCAACGATAGCTTCAAGCAACTTTAGAGCAGTTTTTGAAGATCATCCGTCGTATAATGCCCCAACAAAGCTTATGATCAAGTTTCTCAAGAACCATATTCTGTTTGGTCCATTTGACACATTCACTGACGTTGTTCATGTTTCTATACTCTTTAAGTGTGCCTTTTCTGCATACCGACCATTGGAGAACCCACAAGAAATGCATCTCAACCTTATCGATGATTCTTTGGTCATCTTGACCAAAGAGAAGTTCTTGTCTGCCATAAATCTTCTGATTCATCCCTCCATCAAGATCTTCACACTGTCGTTATCTGACATCACCACCGCACTCTACGAAATGGGTTATCAGAAACCGATCTGAGGGATTGGTGAGTTTAAGAAGAACCAATTGCCTGCGGTTTCGCAGTTCGTATGCCATTTCGTCATCTGCTGTCTATCTGGCAGAACCGGAGGCATCGACAACATGGGTTTGAAGCTCCTTGAACTAGTGTGGAGCATCTACACGGGCCACGATGTCAATTATGGCCAGATTCTTTGGGATGATTTCCTCTAATATATCCCCAAAGAGCACCCAAGGGAGAACCCAACCGAGCTCACATTTGCTCGATTCTGGTCCTTATTCATATCTGATCTACATGCGGATGCTGGTATCAACATGGGCAGTGACATCAACTTCTTTGTCACTAAGGATCTCAAAAGGTACAATCCCTCTTCTGATCAAACTTTATTTGGACCTATCCGCAGGCTTCCCATTCACATCCTTACTTTGCTTGGTCTTGAGACTGCTGATGTCTCAGATCATATAGAGGCCACGGAGGGTATTGTCCCATACCCTTCTACCCCCACCTCTTCCTTCCATAACCATTCTTATTGAGGGTACCGTAGCCCCCTCTGCTACTACACTATCTAACATTTCTCAACGGAGAAAAACGGTGGCATCTAAAAATAAATCTAGTACACCTAAGAAGAATGCCCCAAAACAAACCGCACCCTCAAAGAAACGCAAAACCAAACCCACCACTGTATCGAGCAGTGACTCTGAGGAAGATAGACAACCAATATCTATCCTAAAGAAAAGAAAAACAGCCGAAACCTCTGGCCAAATGCGTGACCGGACTGATACTGTAGCCTCTCAACAGGCTCCGGTAGTCCTTGGGATGGCCGCACATCCATTCAATACCACACTCGAATACCACTCAACCTCATCATGTGAGATTGTTTCATCCTCTTCATCATCCAAACGTGGAGACAGCCCCCCAGTTATATCTCAAGTAGATAAATCTAGACATCGCCCTAAGGTCTCCAGGGCTTCCCGACTGCACATTTTTTCATCTGAGGAGTTAGACTCCATCCTTTTGCATGTATCCCAAACACTTCAAACACCAATCCATCCGCAGGGCATCTCTTTCGCCCATGCCAGAACTGGGTTGAGGCCAGACTTGACCATGGGTCAAGGAGACCAAGGAAGCCCAGGAAATCCTACTCTGCTTCCATTCTTTCCAGGTGGTTTAGGCACGGTGAGTACTCATGTGCAAGGATCCGTGAACCCAAGGGACACCTTGGTGCGAACACAACGAATTGACGGCGATGACTCAAGTGATTCTTGGAGTCGGTATCAGCTAACTACTGATGCTGAAATCAAGAAATATGTTGCATTTAAAAGAGCATTCCAAGCCCGCAAGGAACAACAGGTCAAACAACAACAACAGAAGGAACAGGAAATATTGTATGTGGCCAAGTACTGGGCAAATGCCATCAGCAATGCCCATACTGTTGCCACAATCCAAAAGGTTCAAACCTGGATGGATCAAATAGCAGACACTATGATGAAAGCTCAAGCTTCAGCCGCAGCCGCAGCTACCTCGAAAGTTCCTCCTACTCCAACTCCTGTTCCATCTCCCGCAGTCAACCCATCTCAAGACGAAGAGCCGGCAATTGAACTCAGCTCAGCCCCTACCTTCGGTTTTGATGATGAAGACATCCAAGAGGTCAACAAACCAAATCCTTCAGACAACGACCTTATGATGTTTGAAGAAGAAGAAGAGTCCAACGGTTCTCAACATTCCACTTCTAAGCCCAAAGAAAAGAAAAAGAAGAAGAAGAAGGATGTTGTCACCAACAAGGAATTCCTCAATCTCCAAGCCAAAGTTGATCAAATTTTGGCTGCGGTTAAAACTACCCAACCTCCATCTAAAGATATTCCAGGACCGCAGTCCTTAATTGAACGTGTTGAAAGACTTGAGACAAGAGAGTGTATGGCTGCTGAGCGCATCTCTCTCAAGGTCGAATGGGGATCCCGTCCCTTGACAACAACCGCAGGGCCGATCATCAGGAATTTATGGCTGCAGCGGAACGCCTCATCACTGAGGTGACCACAATCAAACAGGATCTTCAAGCAGCCATTGCGGATCCAGTTTCACTGTCTCAGAAAGTGGTAGATAAGACTCATACTGCCTATGAGTCCACTATCTCTGTTCTTCATGTCACTATCAACCGAATGCAGAAATCCCTCACTTCTAACTTCCATGGCCCTGAGATCCTCCAGCTTACCAAAGATATACACAAGCTGCTCTTCGACTCCTCCACCCTAAACAACTCACAGTTGGCCGAGACCATGAAAGCTCACTTTGCAGAAGTCTGTGCCAAGTTGGATGGCCTTAAACAATGGCTTGAGGAAGCACCTCCATTGCATCCCTCAAGAGGGGGAAGTGATGAAGAAGTCCACCACTCAGATACCTCCATCCATCAGAGCCCTCCCATCACCACAAAGAAAATTCCCACACCACAGCCCTCACCTCCACCGTCCCACAATATTCCATCTCCTCACTCTTCACTTATAAACAACATTCTTCAAAGGCCTGAGACTCCTCCTCACCTAAAAAATCTTGAGGAAAATATGTCATCAGCGAGCTCCACAGACTCTCCTGCCACAACCCAAAGAAAACACGATTGGAAAGCGGCCAAGCTTGCTGAACTCATATGGAGAGAATGCGGATTTGATACAATGATAGATGAGTCGCTGATTAACTCATGGGTCAATCCGCTCTGCAGGCTACTGGATGAAGACTACACTCCACATCTCACATATGCTGAACCTCCCTCTGATGGATATTGGGATATTCCAATCTCTCCCAATGCCAAGTATTTTGCAGTTTTTGAGTCTTTTGACTGCAGCCTCCCTGATCACAAACAAATGCCTATGGACTTTGAAAGACTTAATCGCTTTTATGTGAAGCATGGCTCCTCTGTGGAAAACATATGGTCTAACGATAGACCATCCGCAATTAAGAATTACAAGATGCGGAAGTTTATGAAGGCTGACTTCGTTCAGTACACTCTTACCAGAAGAGAGCATGACGACATACGCACTCAGGCAGATTTCCCAAGCATGAATCCGGAAGAAATCTTCCTCATTGCCAGAGTATTCCAAAACAAGGCAGAAAAGCATCCGAAGATGCAAATGGCGCTCGACAAAGCCAAATCCTTTCTAAGGGATACAGTTTGTGACTTCGCCAAGATTGATGCGGATATCCACCCCACCATCATCAGAAAGATTGATCTCCCCCCACTTGAACCTGTGCCAATGCCTACCGAAGGCTTTGAAGAAAGATCATTAGGCGCAACAAACTTTCCTGAACTTAGGATCATATTCAAACGGAAGGCTGACAATGTCAAATACTTCATTCCAATGAATGCTATGCACCGCCTGCCCAAGAAATAACTTGACATCTGCAAGACCGCAGTAGAAAGATCGAAGCATACTACTGCTGAAGTCAAGTTTGAAATTTCTAGAAGAATCACTTGGCTTGAAAATGTCAGGAAATTCTGGTGGATTTTGATCAAGTTCCTCAAACTTGATACATGAACCGGAGTTAAAGAGGTCACTTAGGGGGGAATTGTTGAAACATAAAAGTGACCCTCTTGAACTAAGATACCGCAACCATCTATCTACCGCAACGGTTCACCATCAGCGATCATCTCAGCACCCGGAGTCAGTTCTTCTTCAGCATCCGCAGTCCATTGTTATGTTTTTCTTATCTTTATGTAATGTACTCTATTATCCAGCATGCCTTGCACGGCTGCTTATAGAGTAGTTGTTTATTTCTGAGACTCTATAAATAGAGACTCTTTCTGATGTATTAAACATAACTTCTTACTACACAAGATTTCTTCTTCAACCATCTCTCTTATCACTCGATGACTTGTGAATTATTCTGAATATATTTCTCCAAGTTATCTTCTTCATTTCTCTATCTTACTACTCTTCTCACTCTAAATTGCTACTGAAACATATCAAACTATAACCTCTCTCCGGAGCAAGTCTTTTAGACTTAATCACTAAACTTGATCTTCCTTATTAACTCGGAGTGAATGCATTCCTTGTTATGAATCAGTTTAAGTGTATTCTTGATATAACAATTGCTGTCATTTATATTTCTTTACTTTCCGCAACTAACTATCTAACTATATTATTGTTGAGCTTTTAGATCCTTTGAGATTAACTATTCCGCAATATACTTGTTCTAACGTTTGTTCAAGTGTGTCTCTAAGTTTTTCTCTCAACAGTGATAGAGAAGACAAAGAGGGGCCACCACCCAACACTTTAACTCTCTGTGTGATGATTTCTTACTTTAAATCGTTAATCTCCATTTACAATATATGTCGATTGGAATGTCGATTTGGATCTGGATGCGAATAACTTGGAGATAGACTTTGGTTTAGGGTTAGGTTTTCCTATTTAAGTTGATGATAATCATAATGGTGGTGACGATAGTTTAAGGGTTATGCTTGTTGATTATGGTGATGATTTCATCGTACCCAAGAGAAGAACGGAAGGAGACTAAGTAGATCCCCAAATAAAAGATATAAATCACCAAATCCTATCTTCTGTGAGAGTAAATTTGTGGATCTAAAAATTGAATATGTATCGGTATCACTGTGTTCATCTCCTACAACAACCATAGTATCTAGAAACCCCACATGGAGGTGGAACTAGAGAGGCATGTGGGAGATCCGGGTGGAAGCCTTGAAGGCAAACAAAAGAGAGAGATATTGATGAAATTTGACGACCTAGTGTTAGTCTTCAAACGAAGACAACGATGTAGTTAATGGAAGGTGAAGCTTCCAAAGAATAAGGGGCTTATCGAAGATGGAGGGTGGAGATCTGTTGAGGATAGAGAGTATGTGTGTGTCATCATCTCCATCTCCCTCGTTCTTTTCCGGATTACAAGTACGTGTTCATTCTCATATTTGAAACCAAATCCCAAATAAAATCAAGAATCACGATTGTTTTGTTTCACGATTTTCAGAAGTGGAACTAAGAGGTGGGTTTTCTGAGGTAGAGAGATATGAACGAGGGTAAATGCGAATGAGATTGGTTAAGGCTTCTGACGGTGGTGTTGATGGCAAAAGGTTGGTGGTGATGAGAAAGAGGGAGGGAGCGAGAGTGGGAGAGATTAATAAAAAACAATAAATAATAGTATAATTTGAGAAAACTTATAAAATGACAAATATACCGACCAACTTTACTGAAGAAAAATAAATACGATTAAATCGAGGGACCAATTCTACATCCAAACTTAATCATGGACCATCTGTGCGAAAAAAAAAATGTGCACTTTTTGGTTAATCTAAATGACCAATTTTGCAATTTACTCCAAAAAAAAAAATGAAAAATAAGCGAACGCATGGTGGGCGATATCGAAACTACGACGGTTATGTCACGAAATCAAGAATCCTTGTAGGCTCCTTGTAGGTTCCAGACGGAGAGAGAGGGGATGACAGATGCATGTACATCCATCTATCCGTTGACATAGATACATCTTTGATTTCAACAAATTTCGCTACTGAAAATCACTTCAAATTGTGCGAAGACTTTGACAAACAGAAGAAGTAAAAATCAAAATGGAAGGAAATGGAGCACCACCACCACCATCGGCGGCGATAATCGAGCACAAGGCGTATGCTCGAATTGGACTCCTCGGTAATCCCAGCGACGTGTATTACGGACGTACGATCTCCTTAAACATCTCCAATTTTTGGGCTTCTGTTCGTTTGGAACCATCTTCAGATCTCGTCATCGTCCCTCACCCGACTCACGATCTCGTTAAATTCACTTCACTCTCTCACTTGGTACTCCTCAATTCGCTTTCCGCTTCTTCTTAATTGCATCGTTTATCCTTTGATTCCTGATCTATTATTTTACGATCCATTTCCTTATCTCACTCGCCATTTTTCATGTTAATTACGTTTTCCGACTTTGTGGTTCTCGATCTGTGTTGTTCTATTTTAATTCGATTCGGTGATGAATATAAACGACGGATTTGATGTACTTCAATGTTGCTAAGATTGAGAACAGTGAATCGATGCTTCTCGAGATTATACTGTTGGTGCATTTTAACTTGTAGGAGTCAAATCCAATGAAAGTTCTCATCTATTTTTTAAAAGTATAGAATTTCAGAAGTTGAATCTTAACGAATTTTATATCCATATTCAATTCGGAAGGTACTGTGCTTGATCTAAAACGTCAAAATGTAGGCTGTTTTCTGCCATTAAACTGTAGTTACACTTACATCATTCAATTCGATCTGCTATATTTTGTTCTTACTCCTGAAATGAAATTCCTACTGAGAACTAGAATCGTATTCTCACACATTTGTGTTACAGACAAATCGATTGGAGAATGAAGGTTACTATGGAGGTGTACGCCTCCTCATGGCAACTTGTAAAATTTTTACCAAATACTGCAAAGAACAGGGGATTGATCTTCACAACAACAACTTTTCTATTTCATATGAAACCAACATCCCTCGTCAGGTAAATCTTTCAAGTTTCAACCATTTCTATTATCTCTTCTTCATTGTATATCCAATGATCCTTGATCCCAAATCTCGTGTTATCATTTTCGAAATTCTATCTTACCCTTTTCATCTCTCAGACAGGGCTATCTGGTTCTAGTGCCATTGTATGTGCTGCATTTAGCTGTCTTCTTGACTTCTACAATGTCAGAGACAAAATAGGAGTGGAGATTAGACCTCAACTTATCCTCAATGCAGAAAAAGAACTTGGAATTGTTGCAGGTTTACAAGACAGAGTAGCTCAAGTTTATGGAGGCCTTGTATACATGGTATTCGACAATTGACATAAATAATTTAGTTTTTAATATATAATATAATGAAAATCTATTTGCAGGATTTTGACAAGGAGAAGATGGATAAATATGGGCATGGAAATTACACAGAGTTGGATACAAGTCTTCTTCCTCCTCTTTATCTCATCTATGCTGAAAATCCAAGTGATTCTGGAAAGGTATTTAAATAGTTAAATACAAGAAATAGCAAATTACTTGTATTAATTTTGTTTATAAAATAAAGTTTTAATGACTTTAGGTGCATAGCACAGTTCGACAAAGATGGTTAGATGGAGACAAGTTTATAATATCATCAATGGAGGAAGTGGCAAACTTAGCTCTTGAAGGAAAAACAGCTTTACTTGAAAAAGATTATTCTAAACTTGCTACTCTTATGAATCAAAACTTTGATCTAAGAAGGTAAAACAAGAAATAGAAAAATGTGCTTTAATTGATTTGTTTGTTATTGCATCCTATTTTCATTTCTTCATATTACAGCATTATACTTTGAAAAAAGAAAAATCTACCTAATTATAATTTATAGCAATAGGGAAATCTCCATAAGAATCCTTATATTTTGGCCTCATAATTGATTTTTGTCCTTATATATATTTTTTATTCAATTAAGTCCCTAAAACGGGAAATTGTATTCATTTTGACCATTTTACACGTTAAACAGGTCATCCCTCTTTCAAAGTTCACACTTTTGACCTAGATTTTAAAATTTATTATAAATTTGGTCAAAATTTTACACTTTCGGCCCAGATTGCAAACTTTTGTTATGAATTCACCCTAAACTTAGTTTTTTACAATTTTTTTTTTGAAGTTAGAGTGCATTGTTACGAATTTACCCTAAGTTTAAGGTGAATTTGTAACAAAATTTTGCAATCTCGGCCAAAAGTGTAAATTTTTTACCAAATTTGTAATAAAATTTAAATGGGAGATCTCCAATAAAATCCCAATATTTTGGGTCAGTTTATGGTTTAATCTCAACATTTATTTTTTGATCAGAAAAATCCTGATTATCTAATCTTATACAATAATCTATCATTTTCTGTTGAAAAAAATTAGGATTGTTTCGCTAATTTTGGCAAAATATAAAATAATCATGTCTTTTTTGTTCAAAAAATAAAAATTGGCATTAAACCATAAACTGACCTAAAATATTAGGACTTATCGGAAATTTCCCAATTTAAAATTTGGGCCAAAAATGTAAACTTTGAAGGAGGGATGACAAGTTTACAGGTTAAAATGGTCAAAATGAATACAGTTGCCGATTTTATGGATGTAATTGAATAAATATATATATATATATATATATATATATATATATATATATATATATATATATATATATATATATATATAAGAACTTTTCCTATAGCAATATCATGCAAATAAAAAGTGTAATTTGATAATAAGAAAAGAAAATTGAGAGTAGAAAGGTATTTCAGGAGGATGTTTGGGGATGCGGCGCTTGGTGGTTTAAACATAGAAATGGTGGAGGTGGGGAGAAGAGTTGGGGCAGCTACAAAATTCACGGGCAGTGGTGGGGCAGTTGTGGCATTCTGCCCGGATGGAGAATCACAAGTTGAGCTTCTAGAAGAAGCTTGTAAGAAGAGTGGGTTCTTTATTCAAAGTGTGAAAGTTGTGCCTTCTCTTCTTAATGAAATCGATATTAGAACTCTATCATCAAAAAAATGAAAAAATGAATAGACTTGAAAGAGTGTTGCTAAATGCTATGTGTAAGGTGTTTTTATTTATTGGTTTATTGTGTAGAAATTGTGACATTATGAAGTTTTTATGTTCTATGTTCTATGTTCGTTTTGGTGTAATATTTAGGAATGGATTTTGTCGAATTTGGAAATTGAAACATGAAGGAGTTTTACAATAATGATTTTGAAAAGAATGAAATGGAGGAAATTGAAATTGAAATGGAAGGAATCGGTGGTTGGTTTGAAATGAAAATTCAATATTAATATTTGAATAAATTTGAATTTTCACTTGTAATTGAAAATTTGTTAGGCTAAATTTCATAAAAAAAAACCCATTTTAATTTGGTTTTTTCGGTTTAATTAATTAAAGATTTTTTTGTTTTTGTTTAATCACTTCTCAAAATAAAAACATTACATAAAATTTCAAATTCTATAAAAGAACCTTGGAATTTGTTCGGTTTAACTATTCAAAGAAAATTTTGAGCGGTTTTAACCAATGAATTAAAAAAATTAAAATTGAGTTATAACAAAAAAAAATAAAAAATAAAAAATAATAAAAAAAAAATTAAAAAAAAAAAACCCTTAACTTGAAGAGCTCTCTTCTGATAATTCTTCTGTTCATTACTCCAAAAAAATCGTTGGTTTTTTTGAGTAAAAAATATCAAACTTTTAATGGTTAATCCAAAAAAACAAATCTTTTAATGATTAAACAACAAAATACAATAGTTTTTATGAAATTTTACTAATTTGTTATCATTTATTTCGGTAGTTTTGTCTAGAAAAAATTAGATAATTTTAAGATAGTATTTTGTCGATAATTTAAGATAATCCAATATGCAATAGATTGTTTACAAGAAAGTATCATAGGATTTTTGTTTGGAATTTCCATGTATTCATATTTGTATATCAAAATCTAGTATCCAAAATTTCAAAATATGCAAATTGCATTCATCAAACATGGAACTTGAAGGAATTATAAATTCCATCTATTTGGCAAATCATATGCACCATGGAATGGAATCCCATATTCCAATTCCGTCCTATTCCACCAAAATCAACAAAGTCAACAAGAAGCAAAAAACAAGTAAAACATTTGAAAGTTTTTAACTAATAACAACTTATGTACAAACATTACAACCTTCAATTTTCTTAACAAATGCTTCAAAACAAATCACAACTTTCAATACTCACAAAAACCTCAAACATTTCATAATCTGTACTACAATAATTACTTATACAACATGTCAACATCAACTAACTCTCCTACATTTATGGTTAGTATCAATATCATCAGCTGTAATCCTATGCATCTATGTCAATATGGCACAACAGATTCTTGGTTGAGATCAAGATTTCTTTAATGATTCCGACTTGGCTTACTTTCATGGAAGAAATCTCATTCTTCACATAATAATGATGTGATTAGTTTTCGTGGGGATGATTCCCAAATTGGTAGATACACAAATGGTTGCTTCAACAATTGCTCTTGAGCACTACATAGGGCTTCAGCAACATCACATAATCTTGAAACTTGGTTTATGGAGGCTTCTTGAGCTTCAACCTAATCAAATTACCCCCAAATTACAGATTAATACGGGTTTCCTGATTCAATGCCTTGGGAAAAGTGGAAAACTCCCTCTTTTTTCGAAAATTGACAATGATATTGATGATAATTTTGAGTTAAAAGAGGGCATTGTTTAGGGTTACAAACACAAACGAACTGAAATTTGAAAATGCGATTTGATACCTGAATCAGGAGGGTTTGAGCGAGTTCATGATACGTGGAATTCGTCGAATGATGTGTTGATTGGGAGACATACGGATCTGGTAACGCCGTGAGTAGTGGTTGTGTTTGGGTACGCTCTTGCAATGCCTTCAAGGTGTTCGACAAATGTTCCCATTGGTGAATCTCCTGCTGATACCTTGTTTTGAGTTTTAACAGTATTGTCTTCTTTCTTTCCTTGCGATTTCTCTCTTCGACAGCAGGATCCGGCGGCGGTGTGACGGAGGAGGTGGAGACGGTGGGATCAACGCGGAGGCGCTTGAGACGCTTGTAAACGAAGCCGTCGTCGTTGATGAGCTCCCAATCTTCGTCATGAAGTTCCATGGAGTTTTTTCAGGGTTTGAAATCTGATGACGTTAGCAAAAATTCCACGGGTGGATTGAATCGAAAATGGGGAATGAAATTTGAAAAAGTGGAGCGGAGGGAGTTTCGGAAGTATACGGAAGAAGAAAGTGTGCCAATACAGTGATACACGTCACACAAGATCGCATCTGTTCGTGGCTCTATGAAAAACTTAAAATTTTAAGATAGATATACGAGTAAACTACAGTTTTGGCCCTTGTTGTTTACACCCATATGCAATTTTAGTTTCGTTTTTGAATTTTAGACATGTATAGTCCTTGTAGTTTCCAAAAGTTGCGCACATGGCCTTGAGACTAACTCCGTAAATTCACATCTGTTAAACACCTATAAATACAATTATATCAATCTTTTTATCTTTTCGGTTTTTTTGAAATTACTATAAACTTCATGGATCAATTATGTTACAGTGAAAATATGTCCTAGCCATCAACTCCCCCATCGTCCTCAACAATCTCTATCTCTTCCTTTTATGCAAGTCCAAGACCTTCGGCGTCGAGGATGCAAGCCCGACCCAATACTTAGGCAAGATGGGCCAAAACCCATGACAACAAAATATGTAGGGCATCTATTTAGTTTGGTAAGTAATAATGTATATATCACTTCGACCCAAACACTTTAGCCAAGTATAGAGGATTTATGTTTTCTCGACACAAACAACATAGTGGATGTTAGAAATTTGGGGTATAGAAAAGCTTGAAAATTCTGAGAATTGTGATATCACTTTCAAATTAAAGTATCTGGGTGGTACTCCCAATCTTTAATCGAATAAGACTCAGAATATGAGAGCAAAAACAGAGAATGTGATTGTTATGAATTTTGAATGTACCAGAAAATGAGACCAAAACCCGATTTATGATCTCTGTCTGAAAACTGTCATATGACAGTTTCAAAATGTCATAAGACTACCAAAACTGACATAAAAACGAGTATTTGGCTAAGGGTCAAAACAATGGTTAATTTTTTGAAAAAAAAAACGAATCTCTGAAAAACGAGTATTTCAACCTCAGTCAGGGGCTGTCGCCCCTTGGACCCCGCTCCCAGGGGCGCTGCCCCCAAACCCCTATTCGTTCAGGGACTTCTCCCCTAAATGAAAGTATACTTTGAAACTTGATCAAACTTAAACAAGTGTGCACTCTACACCTCCCTTGTTTAATATTTATCAATATCACTTTTGGTCAACAAATTAATCTTATTACACTTAAATAACTTTTTTTTAGACGTCAAATCTAACCTACTCTTAAACTACACCTTAAATTCATCTAAGTAAACGACGAGACTTGAAACCTCAACCTCAAGGAGGGAGGGCAACACCGGATACCGCTGAGCTAGAAGCCCTTTGGTTACACTTAAATAACTTTGATGATAACAAATCACCAACAGTGTATTGACGCTAGAGATGTTGTCGGCATTTGTGATTTGATTGTCGATGCCTAAAAAAAGAACTCTATAGAAATCGAGGAGTCTGACTGTTCTAAAACTAATTTCTAATTTTTCCTATTATCCTATTTTAGATTTCCTTTTTATTTGAAATCTATCAGTTTTATTCAAAATATACATCTTTGATTTCACACATATTCTCATATTCTTCTGATTTCAGAGTTGTGGTTTGCTTCAAGAGTAGAACTGTAGCCTATATGAGCTTGAACTTGTGAGTAGTGCTTTGAGTTGGAAATCAGAAGTTAACAATTTTGAAATTTATGATGCTTACCTTTTCAGTTTCTTGAGTCTTGTAGTTTATGATTCTAATTAATGATTATCTTCGTGATTTCTGATTTTGATTGAAATTATAGTAATTATCATTGATTTTCAACTTTAAATTGAAGTACTAGGTGTAAGCCCCGTGTATTACACGGGTTTATTTTAAAAAGTTGAATATAAAATAATAAGGATCAAGTTTTTCAATATATCTACCCTAATAAATGAAAACTAATTTCTTTGTTTATAATTGGATTCCATAACATTTTTTGTTTTGAAAAAGTTATTGTATAAGTGAAAATTATGATGTGTAAACATTTAATTATGGAAGAATTGATTATTACCCCAATTTGTAGTTGTACGTTTTTTTTTTTTGTATGGTTATTGAAATTTAATTTAATGATTCTACATAACATAAATAAACTCGCATAAAATATGGAATTTACTTTTAAATTTAGGAAAATTGAAAGCACAAGAAAATGCCAAGTGGAAAAAGAAAAAATCAAAAAATCCTACAAAATGACATGTGTCAAACTAAATGAGAACATGACATTTGGCAAAAACATTTTCATTTATTAGGATAGATTTGGATTTTTGATAACTTAAGGACGATGACCCTTGGGGCATTGATGTAATTTCACGATTTCAAGTTTGGATGAAATTTACACATAGTGATTTATTTTTGCTACATTTGATGATAATTTCCTTTATGTTAAAATTTAAATGGTTTGCCGTTTTGAAAATTGCCAAATTGACTGAATCCATGTGTAATTAGGATTTTGTAATTTCATAAATCCTTGAAATTTTAAACCAGTTTGTCAAGTATTGGTCTATTTGTTAATTGGTTTGCGTTAAATTCGAATTTGTAAATAAGTTTCCAAAATGCTAGTACATTAGTTGTAAAATTGTTTTTATACTCATGTAATAGTAAATTTATACATGTATCACAAAAATATATTAAAAAATATATTTTTTTTATTAAATATGACATGTGTTATTAGTCAGAGTAAATTACACGAATGGTCCCTATGGTTTAGGATAATTTGCGCATTTGGTCCCTAACTTATTTTTTTAACTCGGAAGGTCCCTACTATTTGTTTTTGTTACGCGCTTGGTCCCTATCTTACCTAAAAAGACTATTATGCCCTTGATTTTTTTAATTTATTTAAATAAACACACCCCTAATCTCATCCCCTATGTAACAGCCCGGATCTCCAGGTATCTTTTATGCTTATATTTTTGGAGTTTTGTGAGGGGACTCGGCGAGTTGGAGCTCAAACTCGTCAAGTAGGATCGCGGTTCAGGACGCGGGTTCGCGCCCGGACTCGACGAGTCCAAGGAATGGACTCGGCGAGTCCTCGCTGTTTAATGAAACCCTAAATTCCCGGTCCTAAGCCCTATTTAAAGGACCTTATGGCCCTTCATTGCGGCTACCTGGGTCTTGAGAGCACCAAAGCAGCTGAGGGATTCGTGTGAGTGAGATAAGAGGCTATTGTTCACCAAATTTGTGTGTTTTTGCAAGAAAGGAAGAGGAAAGTCAAGCTAGAAGAGTTGGGGAGCTGGGATCTTCTTTCATTTCATCTGAGGAGGCTTCTTGAGGTATCATTCAGAGCTCATTTCCATATTTTGTTGATTTGGTCAAATATAGGGTTTCTTCATGCCTTATTTTCTTTGTATTGGAAGTGTGAGAGGTCCCATGGGGTTATGGTGCTTAGATCTGGACCTTAGTAGGTCCAGAGAGTCCCTAATGTCATGCTTTATGTCCTCCCTTTTTGGGTTGGAGGCTAGGGTTGCCATTTTAGAGGTTATTTCTCCAAAAGAGCCTTGTAGGTGTTGTATGGTAACCAAGATATGGACTTTACGTGATGAATAAGCTTAGGAGGGCCAGATCTATGAGTGGATGGTGCGGATCTAACCTCAGAAACTAGTTTGAGTTGCTGCATGACATGGACTCGCCGAGTCTGAAGAACAGACTCGGCGAGTAGCATGAAGATTGTCCTTAACCACTCAGCGAGTGGTCCTGCCGAGTTAAGGGTCGACTCAGTGAGTCAAGGAGAGTTAGTGAGGGTTGACAGTTGGACTGAGTCAAGCTGGGACTCGCCGAGTTGTTCTTGAGACTCGACGATTCGAGTCGTGGTAGACCCGCGATTCATGCCAGGTGAAACCCGTCGAGTCAGGGGAGTACTCGATGTGTCAAAAGAGAATCCTAGAGAGTTGGTGAATAGGTATAGACTCGCCGAGTCGCACTAGTGCACTCGCCGAGTCCGGTCAAAGTTGACCGTTGACCGTTGACCGTTGACCAGAGTTGACTTGATAGGGGTAGTTAGCCTTAGTGGTAAAAGTGTTAATTAAGAGATATATGATGTTATAGGAGGATTATAGCTCGGAGGATCGAGCACGAGTGATTTCCAGGATTCGCGAGTTATCGAGATACACGAGGTGAGTCTTCTCACTATACTTTACCTTGAGTAGGTAATCAGAGTTATGTGTCAGAAGTATGTGTATGTTATGTGTATGCTATGTGTTGTACTGCATGATGTCTATGTGATTTATGCTGTGCATGTTTATAGAGTTGGAACCGGAAGGTTCCCAGAGTTAGAACCTGAGGGTTCACAGAGCTTGGGTGCACGGACCCATAGAGTTATAGCCTCGAGTGGCTAATATATGTTTATGTGGTATTTTGGGGAACTCACTAAGCTTTGTGCTTACAGTGTTAGTGTTGTTGTTTCAGGTACTAGCGATGACCGTGGGAAGGCGCCGGCTTGATCTATACACACGCATGGGATTTTTGATATATATATGATCTTGGGATTTTGTATGATGTGAATTGGGATTTAAACTTAATGTTTTTATGAAAATTAAATGAGAAATGTTTTTATAATATGCGAAAAATTATTTTGAAATTCACGGTGTTACACCCTCACCTTACCTCACCTACCCCATCATTTTTCCCTCTTTAAATAATAGTCTTTTTAAATGAGACAGGGACCAAACGCGTAACAAAAATAAACAGTAGGGACCAAACACGTAACAAAACCAAACCATAGGGACCTTTCGAGTTAAAAAAATAAGTTAGGGACCAAGCACGTAAATTACCCCAAACCATAGGGACCATTCGTGTAATTTACTCTATTAGTTAAGATGGTTAGAACGATATCTAGGAAAAAAAATGTCACACCCCAAAACCGAGAACGGCGGAAACGTTCTGGGGCGGAGGACGTCATGTAAAGTATCACAACAATGCAAAGTAGTAAACAAGCAACAACATCATCCATTGCATTAATAGTATAATTTTAATTACAAATGTGTTCTTTCATAGTATAAAACAACATAATGAATAATCAAAATAAAAGACGAGTCTTGACTGCTCCGTCTTCACAAAACCTGGTCGTCGTACCTGTCTATTTGTGACCTGAGAATACAAGTTATTTTGAAAGCGAGTATCAGCAATACATTTGGTGAATTCATAAGTATTAATGTGTCTTTGATTTGTAAAAATGTAAAGAAAGACTTGTAAATGTTTGAAGAAAAGTTTGTATCAATGAACATGTTTGTAAGTAATTGTAAGCATAAGACAACCCTAGAAAATCTCATATTTCCTACTAGTATAAAAAGTAGTCTTCTATCAAGACTCGATTGTTTTGAAAGTAGTCTTCTACCAAGACCCGACTGTTTTGAAAGTAGTCTTCTACCAAGACCCGACTGTTTTGTAAGTAAGCATCACTGTAAATGTGACGGTTTTTCCCTATTTAACTATTATTATAAAACCATAGTCTACCTCATCGTTTATGCGTATGAGTCACAATATAAGGTAATAAGGAAAATAGTTTATCTATATCAAATATATCCTACCTCGTCGTTCATGTGAATGTGTCACAAAGTGAATGTAAGAAGAAAATAATATAATAACTAAAATTGTATCCTTTTGAACTAGGATATTCACCGCGTGGAAACTCGCCGAACAGTACAACCATAGACACCCGTCGATGAGCATTTTCCCTACTGTAGATAACAGCCTTGGGTGTGGAATGGTAAGCCCCAAAACATTTGTAACAGATTCTATGTAATAGTATCTATTAAACATATTGATTTAGACGTGTTCATGTAAAAGTATCTATGTAAACGTATTCATGTAAGCATATCTATGTAAACGTATTCATGTAAGTGTATTCATGTAAGCGTATTCATGTAAGCATATCTATATAAACGTATTCATGTAAGCGTATCTATGTAAACGTATTCATGTAAGCGTATCTCTGTAAACGTATCTATGTAAACGTATCTCTTCATATTGTATGTAATGTATTAGTATAGACTCATGAATGAACTGACTCTTGTGTGATTCCTTGTACTTAGAATAGTAAGTAATATCTCCTAACTATACCTATTATAGTTACTAGTAATGTACATGTTTAACCGAAAGTATGCGTTTGCTACCCAAAGGTAATGAACTGACCGCTGGAACTTTTATGTCTATAAATGTATACATGATATATAACTAATATTTAGATAACATTCGGACGAGTAACCATGAACTAAGGCCACATCCCAACGAGGAAAAGGAAATAAAGCAAGCTAGCCGTCCTAAGTCCTATAAACATTACTTATATAA
The DNA here is from genome assembly GCF_051521515.1 of Lactuca serriola. Lineage (NCBI taxonomy): Eukaryota > Viridiplantae > Streptophyta > Magnoliopsida > Asterales > Asteraceae > Lactuca > Lactuca serriola. The sequence goes on from NC_136410.1 coordinate 190,106,890, forward strand.
CTATACTTATCTAGGCATGCATTTGACAATATAAAAGTATAAAAGAAGTTTGTAAAACCTTTGAAAAGTTTAATAACTAAGAAATGATGACTTGATGTCAGTTTATAAAATGATTTGAAAGTAGTTTGTTTGATAAGACAGTTTTAAGTATAAGGAAAACCTTTGTTTGAAACACAATTGTAACAGAGTTTGAAAGGAAACATACAATATGTAAAGCAGTTTGATAAAGAGTTTTAACATGTGAAAAGGTTTGAGAAAGTCGTTAACAGCTAACAGTATAGTAAATCCATTTGTATGCTAATTATTAATCACATGTGATTGATATAATAACTAGCATGATTCAACTTGTATTCCCCCCCCCCCCATAGCATTTATAAACATTTAAAAACATTTAAAAGGTTAATTACGGGGTATGAACTCACCTGCAGTGAGTCGATCGGATGGAAGTGTCGGACAAATGCTTGGTGTCAAGTGAAGACTTCAACACACATAATGATCCTAATAACATATAAAGACATATATATATATATATATATATATATATATATATATATATATAATTAGTGATTATAACACTAATTAGACAAGTATAAACATTCTAAGGCGTGGAAAACACTTTGGTCAAAGTGTTAGGAGGCCATTGGGTTTCAACAAAGGAGTGCAAGGCATTGTAAGTGAGTTTATGGTCTATAGACCATTCTTGTTGGAGTTTACGGCCCAGGGGAGTTTACTCCTAGCCGTAAACTCTCAAATGGGTCACCAAATGAGGCTTAAAGGTAAGGTGTCCTATGTGGTTAAGTGTTCCAAGGCTTAAACAAGATGCTAGGTGGGTTTAAGGTCCAAGAATGACCTTGTATTGAGTTTGCGGCCTGGGGACCACTTCCTCATGAGTTTACGGCCGTAAACTCATGGTATGGAGTACCATATCGTTTCTTGAAGTCCCTAGTTCAATGGTGTAAGGTTCTAGACTAAGATCCAAGGCTTGGCAAGGTGTTAGGGTGCATCTTGCCCCACTTAAAGGGGTTTACGGCCCAAGAACATGTCTTGGCCATAAACTCCTTGGATCATGTGATTATTTATGTTTTCTAAGCCCTAAACATGTTAAACCTAGTGTACAAGGAGTTAGAACAAGAGTACTTACGATCTAGGAGCTTGAATGGTCGCTTTTTGGCCAAGAACACTAGTGTGTGTTCTTGGTGAAACTAAGAACACTTGAAGATCAACACAACTGGAATGATTTCACGGATGGAACTGTGTAAGATCACTAGATTAAGTAAGATACCAACTAGTTAGGACAAGAAACTTACGAGTTTTGAAGATCGGGGACGAAGATCGGGATGATACTTGAGAGGATTTTCAGCCAAGGGAAAGAAGGAAGTGAACTAATGGCCACCCTTTCATCATATAAGATGGAGTTTACGGCCCACATGGAGTTTACGGCCGTAAACTCCCATGTGGTGGCCGTGAACTCCTTGTAAGGGTGTTTAAGGTCGTTTCTTTGAGCTATAACTTCAGCAAATAAACCCCGACACTTATCCCTTAAGTGCACAAGGCTCAAAACACTCAAATAAACTCCTAATTGTGCTAAAAGATAACAGCAATGAGTTTGACTTTCAATGAAGTGTTTGACTATACAGGATAGAAATTTTCGGGTTGTCACATCATCCCCCTGTTAGAGGGAATTTCGTCCCGAAATTAGAATTTAGGTAAAGGAGTAGGCATGAATAATCGATCAAGGAGGTGGGGACACTTCCTATTCGATTGATTCTCGTGCTCCCAAGTGAATTCAGGTCCTCGGTTGGCATTCCAGTGAACCTTCATTAATGGGAAGCGGCTTTGCCTTGTTCGCCTGACCTCTCAGTCCATGGTCACTACGGTTCTTTCACGAAGGTGAGGTTCTTGTTGATCTCGATCTCGTCAAGTGGGATTACAAGAGTCCTGACGGAAATGTACTTTTTCAAGTTTGAGTCATGGAGTTTAAAATGTACGTTACTGAGTTCGCGGGGTAAGTTGAGTCGTGGATGTTTCTTTGCTTTTTCTTACTATGTGAGTAGATACGTAGGTCATCTATAAGGAGGATGACAAACTGATCCAAGTAAGAATGGTGTACACTATTCATTAAGTTCATGAATACTACGGGCGTATTGGTCTTATCCTGGGGGTATCACTACGGGTTCGTAGTGTCCGTATCGAGTTTGGAAGATTGTCCTCGGGACATCCTTCATTAACACTCATAACTGGCGATATTCGGATCTCAGGTCTATTTCTGAAAGGTAAATAGTTCCTTGTGGTTGGTCAACCAATTCTTCTATGCGAGGTAGAGGGTAATGATTTCTAATCGAAATCTTGTCGAGGTCTCTAAAGTCGATGGACCTACGAAACAATTCGTCTTTCTTCTTGAAGAACAAGACTAGAGCTCTCCAGGGTGAGAAGCTTGGTCTTTTCATTCCATTGTTGAGTAGTTCGTTAAGTTTTCCGGATGGTTCTTGTATCTCCGTGGGCGTTAGACCGTAGGGCGATCTAGTTACAGGAGCAATATTGGGCTCTAAGTTTGTTCTCATGACGATGCGATTACTCGTAGTCTTGGGCAATCTCCTTCCTGAAGTTCATATTAGAAGCCACACATAGTTCATCAATCATAGTCTCGTGTATACGAGTCGTATATAATTAAGATTGAAAAGGTAGTCGAATAAATGATTCTTCTTTAAGCTCACATCCCGATGAGGAAAAGAAGTTAAAGTGGAATCATCAATTCTAAACCTGTAGAACCTTGATTATATACCACCCTTGTGTATACATTCTTTAGCGATGCATCAAACGTAAAGGTCCTTGGTTTGAACTTGATGTACTGTACGAGTGGTACTTCGGGGAGGTTTGCTGAGTTTTCTTCGGAAAGGATAAAAGTATGAGGTACTCTATGCACAAATGCTTCGGAGTTCTGGAATGACGGCTTTGCTAGAAAGGCGATTTCGGAGAAAGAGATGTGCGCACGAAACTGGTATTGTGCAGATCGAATTGACTCAAGTTGTATGATAATGTCGGACTTACTTGGAAGTAAAGACATTAGATTTGAACATAAAGGCATTACAGACAAAATACAACAGTGCAACTTTTAACAGAGTTACAGTACTTGAGATTTACTACAAGACTATTGCTGCGAACAAGGTATACTACAAAAGACAAGTATACGCAGCACGAGGGTCCCTTTACTGGCGGGATATCGCAAAAGATAAGACTCGAGTTGCACTAGTTTTAAAACAGTTTAAAAGCATACATAATACTGACGATTGGAAGTGAACCTATACTATAGTAGGGTCCTTCGTTGCCTTTTTCCATTCTGAGGTCAAACTCCTCCTGTTCCACCATCGTTTTTCTCTATTGGGCAGTCCCTCTTGAAGTGTCCCATTACGCCACATAGATGGCATATTCGAGAGATTTCGACATTTGTGGTTGAAGAAATGTGTTGGATCCGAGTCCTGCAGCAGCTGGTAGTATGTCCGTTCTTGTTGCAGTTATAGCAGTGTAACTGATGACAACTACCTAGGTGATGCAAGCTGCACTTATTGCACTTTGGTAGGTTTCCAACATACTGTCTGGCTGGGTTAGGGGCAATTGGGATACCTGAAGGGATGGTAGTAGGAGGTACAAATGTTGTGGCTGCGAAGGTTGCCACAGGTTGTTGTCTTTTGCTTGCCCCTTGGGGTGATTTGCCTTTAAATTTAGCCCAGAACTTTCATTTGTTATTCTTGGGCTTGAGATTTGGAGTGTCGTGGTAGTTCGTTACTCGCTGAGGTACTTTATTATTACTTGGATTGGAATTATCGCTAACATTCACTTTGTTAGCGTTAAGGTGAATCCGAAAAAACCGAAACCGAAAAAAACAAGTACCTACAGGTCGGTTTTGGTTTGGATATTTAGATATTCGCGGATACCCGAACCGAACCGTTATATACATATATATATATATATATATATATATATATATATATATATATATATATATATATATTCGGTTATATTAATATATTTGATTGTAATTTAAACATCAAAGAATTAACTCTTTTTTATTGTAATTCGAATATATTGTGTTTTGTTATGCGTAAATCTAGAAAATCTAGAAGTGAAGTTGGTTTTATGATATCAAATTAATTATCCTTCGTAACCAAAGAATTAGTTTGATGCCACATGCAAAAAAACAAGAATTAAGAAATATCAAATATCAATATATCAAAGAATTGATGATTGGTTTTATAATATTAAAGAGTTGGTTTATTAGCAAGCATTGATTTTTTCTTAATTTTGTGAGTTTTTTATTTTTAGAAAAGAATTGTTTAAAATGTAGTTTGTAGTTTTGATTGAATATTATTTTTTATATTTAATGGATACCCGTGAACCGAACCGTGGTTACCCGCCTTTATACGGTTCGGTTCAGTTCGGGTTTTTTAGCAATTCGGTTCGGTTACGGTTAGTGCTAGCAAGGTACCCGCCCCGTTGTCACGGTTTATAATTTTTTTACTATCCGATCTGAACCACCCCGTAAACACCCCTAGTAGCATTCACTAGCAGTCAGATAGTTTGGAAAGTGTTGTAAGACTACGGGGGTAGCCGTAGCATTCACAAGCATTCAGATAGTAATAGAGTGTTGTAAGTCGGCAGGTGTAGCCGTAGCATTCACTAGCATCCAGATAGCGATATAGTGTTGTAAGTCTGTGGGTGTAGCCATAGCATTCACTAGGTTAGTAGGTAGCATGAGTGCGTTGTTAGGATGCGAAAGGAGCAATAGTACACACCAGTTCGGGTGCAGCAGTGAGGATATGGAAATCCACGGATTGGATTTCGGACTTACCCAAATGGATTAGATCTGGTTAAGCCAATAATGAGATGGTAGGGACGTCACTACAGATATGAGATCAGGGAAGCAATGGACTGCTTAAGGTCGTTTGTGATGAAGACCACCATTGGTTAGGTAGCAATCACTTTTAGTTTTGGATTGGGTGACATTAGGATTCGACGCATGGAGCCGATCGGTTAGATCAGAAAGTTGTTTGAGCCATTATGGCATGATAACTAGTGGCAACTAGTTCCAAGGAAGTATTTCATTCAGAATTCGTGTGAGGCAACTAAGTGGGGAGTCCTTTGGCTCCGCAGCCGGGCCTGAACCCTACATTTCAGATCATTGGTGAATGAATCGAGACCAGGCAGGTCTCGATAGATTTTGGGAAGCAACTAGGTAGCAGCATATTGCTTCAGGCAGTTTAGTGTTCGGGTAGTTTCTGCGTTTGGGAAGTGTTAGTATTTGCATTTCAGGTTGCAAATATGTACGAAATAGCTGGTTGATTGGGAAGTGGCAAGTCACTCACATCGGGGTTATTTGAGCCTTAGCCGAGTATAAGTGACCTGCAAAGGTAATTGGGCTTGTAGTCCCGATTTTCAGTGGGAACCTCGAGTTATCAGGGACTGAGTAATCAGATGAAAGATAAGTGGGCTAGATTCGACGATGATGATTCAGTAAGAGTGGTATGTCAGGGATTCAGATCATCTCGAGACAACATATTCCAGACGGGGTAAATGAGAGCTTTTTGCGAGGGACCCGTTCACATATAGATTTTAGGGCCTTGCGGAGATTGGACATGGCTGCCCTGGGAAGGCAAGGGTATGCCCTGGGATGGTGACCATGTTACCAGAGTGGTTGGGTGTGTAAGGAAGGATAAGGAATGATTTCGAGGACGAAATCTTATTTAAGTGGAGGAGAGTTGTAACACCCGTTTATTTATTAAATAAATTAATTAATTAATGAACAAATGGTAGACCTAAAATAAATAATTATATATGCATGGTGTTGGGTTTGTGGAGTTAATTGCCACATTTTTAGAAGTCGGGGGTTAAAAGTGTGAGTTCGGGACTCATTTTATAAATATTTATGAAGGCAGGGACTATTGGATAATTATTGGGACTTAATATGAAGAGATGTTGGGAGCTAAGGGCTAAATGGTAAATTTTGGATTCCATTTGTAAAGAGTTTTGAAGGCAGGGGTTAAAAGAGTAAAATTTAGATTTCGATTTTAAATATTAGAGATAGGAGGGGTTGGAAGTGTCAATACTCACGAAGTTGTATGGGACACGGGTATTAAACCCGTTACCTCCTCCATGCCAAACCCTAAACCTAGTTGCTATGTTTCAGCCGCCAAGTGAAACCTCCAGCCGTCACTCCCACTTACTCAACCTCCGGCGCCGCACAAGCACCTCCGTTGAGGTCGTCAACCGCTTGATACCACCACAACACTGTCGCCAGACGTGTTAAGTAGGAAACTTAACCCTAATCATCATTTTATGTGAAACCCTAATTTCACTTGGGTTTATTGTTGGACCTTTCTATTGGGCCTTGATGATTGGGTTATTAAATGGGCTATCTAAGATCAAGCAAATGGTCTAGAGTAATTTAATGGGCCTAGGGTAAGGCCCATGTAAGGGTCTCGCCATAAATGGGCGATAGTTTGGGCCTTAATAATTATATGATGTTGGGCCTTAGAATGAGACCATGTATAGGCCTAAGCCTAATTTGGAAAATTGGGCCATGTTTTGGGCTTTGATTCCTAGTTGACTTTGGGCCTACGGATTGGGCCTTGGGCTTGAATAAGCCAAGCGTGGGGTAATGTAGTAATTATCCAAAGTAAGTGTTTATGGTTATGTAGTGGGACCCAATTATTAATTGGGTTATGTTTAGATATTGACAGATCGGGAATCTGTCATCCAGCAGCTGGGGTTGAGTCTGCGGGACTTCAGCAGTGTGGGATTGTGTCTGCAAGACTTCAACAGTGTGAGGTGAGTTACCTTCCAGTAGGGGTGGGTCTAAGGCCACAATGCCGGCCCACCAGTAGGAGTTGTTGTTAGATGATTGTCTTTGTGATAATCGTCTATGTTTGTGTGAGAACCCGAAATTTTTATTTGTATAAACTCCGCATTTAGGCACTTCAAAAATTAGCCAAATTCATCTCAAAACATTTTTGGCGGGATTTAATCCCGTTGGAATATTTTAAATAATATTCGTCAAACGAACCAAAAAAAATAAGGAATTATAAATTTAGAGTTTGCGTGTTTAACGTAAGTCGCGAAACTCCAAAATTTTGGAGTTTACGACCGCAAACCCAAGAGAGTATAAATATGACACTTAGTCATTTTCTCTCATTTTTCCAACTTTCAACTCAAGAACACTCAAGAAATCCTCTCAAGTATCATATTTCTTTTCCGTTAAATCTGCCAAAACGTAAGTGTTTCTTGCCTAGATTTGTTCATATAACACTTAATCTAGTGTTTTTACAACACTTCATCCATGAATTTTCGATTTTGCTTAGATCTTCAAGTGTTCATCAAGATCACGAAGAACACACTAGTGTTCTTGGGCTCCAAACACCCATTCAAGCTTCCTATATGTAAGTATACTTCTCCTAGCTAGTTGATTGCTTAGAATTCATGTCAAAGCCTTGAAGAACACCAAGAAACATGATTTTATGGTTTGGGGACCTCCCAAAACTGTAAACACCTTTCCAAAGGGTGTTTAAGTGCTCTTAACACCTTCCTATGCTCGTATAAGTGACTAGAACCTTGCATGCATGAGTTAGAACCACCAAAACACAAGAGAAATGGACAAACATGGGTTTACGGCCGTAAACCCATGTGTTTACGACCGTAAACACCCAAGGGAGTGGTCCAAGGACCGTAAACTCCATAAAGTGTCTATTTTGAGCCCTAGTAACTTCCATAGCCCTTGATTCGAGTCTAGCATAATTCCTTGAGTGAGATAAGACCTTTAAACACCCCATGGCACCACTACCATGAGTTTACGGCCGTAAACTCATGGGGGTTATGGTCCAAAAACCGTAAACACCCCTAAGGGCCATCATTTGAAGACTAAACTCCAATGTGAGGCCATACTCTCTTTATATGCAATCCTTGGTACTCCTAGCACTTGTAGCAAAGTGTTTTCGTGCTTTAGGATGTCCTTAATTGCATAATTAGTTATTAAATGACTAATTGGATACTTAAATGTATCATTACATGTTAAATAGGATTCGTGTGTGTGTTCAAGTCCTCACTTGACACTTAGCATCCTATACCATCCGTTCATCCAAATCACCCACGTCAGGTGAGTTCATACCCCTGAATTAACCTTTTAAACGATTTTAACTGCTTTTATGGGGGGGGGGGATACAAGTTGAACTATACAGTTATTAGATCAATCACATGTGATTAATAACTGTATAGCAAAATAGATTTTTGCATGTTAAACTGCTTTATCCAGCTAAAGGTTTCCAAATCATGTTTTTGAGTCTCGTTAAAGTATGAATATCCTCTTTTAGATTATTAAAGATTTTCCAAAGGTTTTCAAATCTTGCTTTATAAAAGGACATCAAGTTATAAATTCTTATTCATAAGTTTTCCAAAGGTTTTTACCAAATTTTCTTTTATGCTTTTATATTATAAAATGCATGCCCGTATATGTATAGTTATATAAGTAATGTTTAAAGGACTTAGGAAGGCCAGCTCGCCCTACCTCCTTTTCCTTGTTTAGATGTGGCTCTAGGGTATCGGTTATCCGTCCGAAGGTCGTCTAAATATTAGTTATATATCATGTATACATGTATGGTCATAAAAGATCTCTCAGCCTGTTCATCTCCTTTGGGTAGCAAAAGCATCCTTCCATTATTCATATATCTAGAACACTAGTAACTATTATAGGAATAGTTAGGAGATTCTATTTACTATCTCACTCTCACTCTCTCTTACTCACACACACACACACACACACACACACACTCTCTCTCTCTAGTACGACGAATTACTCAGGAGTCATGTTCATTCGTGAGTCTATACTATTATTATAATACTTTAAATGGAATGTGACGCACTATTTCCTAATACGACGCTTCATAGCGCCATCGTCGTGTAACCAGAGTCTCTTGGAGGGAGATCGGACATCATGTGTATAGATCTATACGGGACAGACACTCCCACATCCTGACTACTAGCTACAGTCTGAGCCGGTAAGGCCCATGGGTGACATAATGTTACTAACTCTACGCGTGACCTGGAGGGTCGTCAAGGATTTGATCGTCAATCAACATGGTTACATACGAGTTCACATTCACCCTTTTATTCTCCTTTAGACTGATCCAGGCGTATTGTTCATTTGATACCCTCCTGGAGTCTATGTATTATTCTCCTTTAGAATGGGCCAGGCGTATTGTCCATTCGATACTTTCCTGGAGTCTGTATTTATTTACCTTTTTAGACCTTGCAAGGCGTCCCACCTGAAGTCTATGATTTATTTACCTTTAAGCTTTGCGAGGCGTCCTGCCTGGAGTCTAGGTTTTATTTACTTTTAGCCAGCAGTGTTTCTGCTGAGGTAAAATATTATTTTTCCCTATTATTTTTACTTGTGACTTTTCTCACAATTCCTTTAAAAGTAAAAACTATATTTTGATAATGTTAGTACTTTTGGGGAAATTACTCCTTAAACATAAAACCGTCGGGTCTTGGTAGAAGACTGCTTTTAATAGAGATACTCCTTGGTTTAAACACAAAACAATTGGGTATTGGTAGAAGACTACTTTTATTTAGAAAATATAGGATTTTCTGGAAAGAATTTTAATATTCTGTAGATTCTAAACTACCATCTTTCATGAGGTTATTTTGAATAAAAATGTGTATTTATACTAATGTCATTAAATACTTATGAATTCACCAGCATTATAAAAAAATGCTGATACTCGCTTTCAAAATAACTTGTATTCTCAGGTTATCGATAGACAGGTACATCCCGGGAGCTTTTGCGAAGTCAGCCTAGAACCAAGCTGCATCTATGTTATGTTCTGTATTTACTTTGATGTTGCTATGAAATGTAACCTATGTAAAATTATTACTATTAATGCAATGGTTGTTGTACTTTGATTACTATACTGCATATGTTGTGATACTTGACATGACGTCCTCCACCCCAGAACGTATTCCGCTGTTCTCGGTTTTGGGGTGTGACAGTTTGCTACTACATGTTATGTTTATGTGTTAGACAGATTATGATATATGTGATATGATATTATGTGGTAGTAGTAGGGGTGAAATAGTCTCCAGTTACCGGTCGACAGGACCGAAGGGGTAGGCCAGCACCCAGATATGCTAGGTAGTATGTGATTTATGTGTTTATGTTATGCTTTTATGTGGTAGTGGTAGGGGTGAATAGTCCCCGATTACCGGTGAAAGATACCGAAGGGGAGGCCAGCACCCAGATATGCTAGGCAGTTATCCGGTTGAAAGAGACCAAAGGGGAGGCTAGCACCCAAATATGCTAGGCAGTTATCCGGTTGAAAGAGACCGAAGGGTAGGCTAGCACCCAAATATGTTAGGCAGTTATCCGGAGAGACCGAAGGGGAGGCTAGCACCCATATATGGTAGGCGGTTACCGGTTGAAAGATACCAAATGGGAGGCCAGCACCCAGATATTCTAGGCATTATGTGTTTATACGGTATGTGGTATGATGGGGGGAACTCACTAAGCTTTATGCTTACGGTTTTCAGTTTTGGTTTCAGGTACTTTGTGTTTAAAGGAAAGGAGCCGGCTTGATCGCAGTGCATCACACTATGGTTTTCCGCACATGAGATCTTTGGGATTAAACTCTGATATTGTTTTATGATAACATCTTTGATTATTTCTACTTTAGTTTTGACATGACATGATATTACAAATGTTTTATTACACTGTTGGTTTTATAATGACGTACTTAAAAATGAAATTTTTGGCCTGTATTTTTGGGATGTTACACCTAGTAAAGAGTAGAAGTAAATTCGTAGGATGGTCTCAAGACGTTTGTCGTTCAATCCAAGGTATTATAGGTTGGTGGATAATATGATCCAACCTTTGAAAGAGACTTGAAAATGTTTCTAGAGTTAAATTACTATAGTCTAATGACTTGACTAAAGCGAGTTTCAGATAGACTCCAATGAAGGTATGATGAAAGTATTTGAACGAAGAGTGACACGGAAGTTAGCCGACTGTCAATATCATCGATGTTTAAGATGTAATAAGTTCGGGAAAATTGACCTTGTAGTAGATCTTACATCATATTTGGAGTAGAAAAGTCTTTGACAACATAAAGACCTAACTAAAAGTACTTACAGTACAACGTAGTCACATAGAAAAGTGCTACACAGAACATAGACAGGAACATGGTTCCTTAAAACAAAGAAGGAAAGTAAAGCATCTCCTACTGGTGACGGTCACCCCTATGGTGAACCCTTAGTTCAGCTACTTGACGTTCCATATCAAGCAGGTGGCTCTCGTACACCCTCTGGCATACTCGGAGCTCTATGATTTTGGCTCGTGTTTCAGCTAGTGCTTGTAGCAGGGTCTCATGGTCTCTCTCAGATCTCTCATGAGTGTGTTCAAGGCGATTGGTGCGGATGGTATGCATTCCTACATTGACATCAACCTCTGCAATACGATGGAGAGCTGTCCTGCCCTGAATCTCGTTTCGGGCAACCCTACGGATCAGGATTGGTAGAACTCTGTCTGCTGAGCTCCCTTAGTTTACGTTGTAGAAGCTTCGGTCTCTATTAAACGGCATAGGCTGATCTTGCTCTTCGCTCCATGTCTCCAAACATTCTACCCAAGGAGGCGTCGGGCCATGAAAAGTCGGACGAGGGTTAGGATTTGGAATGGGAGCTACCGGAGGTAGGTTATCAACCTCGGGTTTGGAGTTATCATCATCCAAAAGTTCTTCAACATGGTGAGCATTCAAAAGGATTGGATGATCATTCTCGGGTTCTTCTCCAAACCATCCAGCATTGTGTTCGTTCGGAAGGTACGGATTGTCGTGGGGATGGAGTCCAGCCATGTTATCTACGCGAGAATTGGGGTAAGAAAATAATTATTAGACGAACTATCTAGATAATTATTAGATAATCTTCATTAGTTACATCACTATTTGTAAAGTGCATACCAATTATATGAAATCAAAACAGGATAGGCCTTCGAATAAGTGACCTTAACTCCAATTCACAAGGAATAGGGGTAAAGAAAAAATTCACAGATTCTAAGTCTATGTCATCCTAGTTACATATAAACTTAGTGTATCCACTTAGAAACCATTGACCTATTAATGAAGATCTTTTTAGTTCTCAAGTAAGTAATTATAGTAACACAAAATACTCATATAGTATTTTAAACTTAGGTTCTGTTATAATGTTTTCATTGTGGTAGTGTTGGTAAGTTTTTAGACTTGTTGCCACATCACAACCATTCTTGGGCATGTGCTAATCACTCCTCGGACCAGCATAGTTGATCAGGCTATGCCACTCCCAAGACTGACCATACATCCCCGAGCTTACTTGTGATATTCAACAATCGTAATACTTTTGTTCTTGTCATTGTGACACAGATTTTAGTATAAATGCAGGTATGTATACTTAGTTAAATATTTTATTATTTAAAAGTATAAAATGTTGGTCAGAGTATTTTTAAACCCATTATATTTATAGTTAGTATATCTTTTATGGGTTGATATACTTAATTCACTATAAACAATGCTCTGATACCAATCTGTCACACCCCAAAATCGAGAACGGCGGAAACGTTTTAGGGCGAAGGACGTCATGTAAAGTATCACAACAATGCAAAGTAGTAAACAAGCAACAACATCATCCATTGCATTAATAGTATAATTTTAATTACAAGTGTGTTCTTTCATAGTAGAAAACAACATAATGAATAATCAAAATAAAAGACGATTCTTGACTGCTCTGTCTTCACAAAACCTGGTCGTCGTACCTGTCTATTTGTGACTTGAGAATACAAGTTGTTTTGAAAGCGAGTATCAGCAATAAAGCTGGTGAATTCATAAGTATTAATGTGTCTTTGATTTGTAAAAATGTATAGAAAGACTTGTAAATGTTTGAAGAAAAGTTTGTATCAATGAACATGTTTGTAAGTAATCATAAGCGTTTGACAACCCTAGAAAATCCCATATTTCCTACTAGTATAAAAAGTAGTCTTCTACCAAGACTCGACTGTTTTGAAAGTAGTCTTCTACCAAGACCCAACTGTTTTGAAAGTAGTCTTCTACTAAGACCCGACTGTTTTGTAGGTAAGCATCACTGTAAATGTGACAGTTTTTCCCTATTTAACTATTATTATAAAACATAGTCTACCTCATCGTTTATGCGTATGAGTCACAATATAAAGGTAATAAGGAAAATAGTCTATCTATATCAAATATATCCTACCTTGTCGTTCATGTGAATGTGTCACAAAGTAAAGGTAAGAAGAAAATAATATAATAACTGAAATTGTATCCTTTTGAACTAGGATATTCACGGCGTGGAAACTCGCCGAACAGTACAACCGTAGACACCCGTCGATGAGCATTTTCCCTACTGTAGCTAACAGCCTTGGGTGTGGAATGGCAAGTCCCGAAATGTTTGTAAAAGATTCTATGTAATAGTATCTATTAAACGTATTAATGTAAATGTGTTCATGTAAGCGTATTTATGTAAGCGTATCTATGTAAACGTATTCATGTAAGCGTATCTATGTAAACGTATTCATGTAAGCGTATCTATGTAAACGTATTCATGTAAGCGTATCTATGTTAACGTATTCATGTAAACGTATTCATGTAAGCGTATCTCTGTAAATGTATCTATGTAAACGTATCTATGTAAACGTATCTCTTCATATTGTATGTAATCTATTAGTATAGACTCATGAATGAACTGACTCTTGTGTGATTCCTTGTACTTAGAATAGTAAGTAATATCTCCTAACTATACCTATTATAGTTACTAGTAATGTACGTGTATAACCGAAAGTATGTCTTTGCTACCCAAAGGTATTGAACTGACTGCTGGAACTTTTATGTCTATATATGTATACATGATATATATAACTAATATTTAGACGACATTCGGACGAGTAACCGATGCCCTAAGGCCACATCCCAACGAGGAAAAGGAAATAAAGCGAGCTAGCCGTCCTAATCCTTTAAACATTACTTATATAACTATACTTATCTAGGCATGCATTTGACAATATTAAAGTATAAAAGAAGTTTGTAAAACCTTTGAAAAGTTTAATAACTAAGAAATGATGACTTGATGTCAGTGTATAAAATGATTTGAAAGTAGTTTGTTTGAAAAGACAGTTTTAAGTATAAGGAAAACCTTTGTTTGAAACACAATTGTAACAGAGTTTGAAAACGTATGTAAAACAGCTAACAATATAGTAAATCCATTTGTATGCTAGTTATTAATCACATGTGATTGATATAATAACTAGCATGATTTAACTTGTATTCCCCCCCCCCCCCATAAAGCATTTATAAACATTTAAAAACATTTAAAGGTTAATTAAGGGGTATGAACTCACCTGTATTGAGTGGATCGGATGGAAGTGTCGGACAAGTGCTTGGTGTCAAGTGAAGACTTAAACACACACAATGATCCTAATAACATATAAAGACATATGTATATATATAATTAGTGATTATAACACTAATTAGACAAGTATAAACATTCTAAGGCGTGGAAAACACTTTGGTCAAAGTGTTAGGAGGCCATTGGGTTGCAACAAAGGAGTGCAAGGCATTGTAAGTGAGTTTATGGTCCATAGAACATACTTGTTGGAGTTTACGGCTCAGGGGAGTTTACTCCTGGCCGTAAACTCTCAAATGGGTCACCAAATGAGGCTTAAAGGTAAGGTGTCTTATGTGGTTAAGTGTTCCAAGGCTTAAACAAGATGCTATGTGGGTTTAAGGTCCAAGAATGACCTTGTATTGAGTTTGCGGCCTGGGGACCACTTCCCCATGAGTTTACGGCCGTAAACTCATGTTATGGAGTACCATATCATTTCTTGAAGTCCCTAGTTTGTAACAACCCGAAATTTATATCTTTAAATGTAACCCTTCTCGCGACTCGTTCCGATCATCCAATCGCCGTTTCCGATTTCGTTTCCGATTCCGACAATTTATTAAGTCATTAATGTATATTTTATTTTATGACTTAATAAGTGTCTTAATACCCTTAGAACTCATTCTAACGTCTCATATTAATGATCGGAACGTTTCTAGAATCAACCATATCGGGTTACAACAAATTGGTCGGGTGCGACCAAAAGCCCCGTCTAACGCCGGTATCGGGTAGAATTCTACCGTGTCCCGAACTTGGACACTATTTAAAGTGATTTAAGTCTTCATTTTGAAGCTTTTTCTCCATTTTACAACTTTCACACCAACCTCTCTCCTAAATCCAAGTTTAAGGGTCCAAATCTCAAGTTTAAGGCTCCTAATCACCAAGGTACCTTCCCTAGCTTGTTATGTAACCTCTTTAGCCTTCAAATTTGAGATTAATCTATGGATTAGGATCATGACCATGAGTTTACAGCCGTAGAACAGTCCTAGGCCGTAAACTCATATAATGGGGTTTTTGGAGCAACAAAACCCTTCCAAACCACAATTAGACCTTAGATATGGCTAAATGACTTTATGGAATGAGCTTAGAATGCCTTGAAACATAATTTAGAGCCTTGTTTATGAGTTTACGGCCCATGAAGGTGTCTAGGCCGTAAACACTAAATTATAAGGGTTTTAAGCCCTTAAAACCTTCCATGGCTCAAGCAAGACTTAGATACGACTTTTAGAATATTTGTCACAACTGGAAATTTTGTGTCATGTAATCTATACACTCAAGCTAATGTGAATCAAAAACTTAAGAACATGTGTAACACCTATGATTATGACTTCAAAAACTTCAATCAAATACATTATACAAGTACTACAAATAGTCATCAAACAATTGGAGACCCTAGAAGTCCTAGTTTAAGACCATTTTGGACTAGGACTCCCTTATTGGATCCAAATGGACCAATAAGCTTCCAATTAGACTATCATGGGCTTAGAACCCTAATTGGGCTCTAATTGGACCCACATTCATTTATTTCAATATTATGGGCCATATTGGGCCTAGAATGAAATAAATTGAAAGCTTTGATCCATGATTAACCTAATCTAGCTTATTAAAGCATAAAAATCGCAATTTTATTTTATAAGGCCAATAAATACCCAAGATTAACTCTAATAGTGGTCTTAGGGGCAAAGGCCCAATTTTTTTTCTTTCCCTCCCAAAAATCTCGGCCCAAGGCCCAAATCCAAGAAGATAAGAAGAGAGTTGACTTTAGTATGCCACCTCATTATTGTCCCTTGGATATCCATGCAATTTAGTCCATATTTCCATGCAACATCACTTCAAAATCACTTCTATCCTCTCCTCTCTCTCACTCTCGGCCATACTCACACACACACACTCACAAAAATCTCTCAAGCTCTCTCAAGAACATCCCTTCCTCTCCACTCAAAATCTCGAAAATTAGGAAGCATTCAAGAAGAAATTTCCACAAATTCTTCATCTAAGGTAAGATTATGCTTGGATCTATGATTTAGATTCTTTTTGTTATCAAAATCTTTTCCTAATCCATGCAAAAATCATGATCTTACACCCTAGAAACACTCAAACTCGAGATCTTCAAGGAAAGAGTGCTAAGGCCAAAAATCACCAAGTGTTCTTCCATATTCTCTTCAAAAACCGAAACTACATCCTAAGGTGAGCTTCATACCCTCTATTTTCTGTTTTTATGAGTTTTTTTTTTTTTTGGGGGGGGGGGGGGAATACAAGTGAAAGTGTAGATCTATATGTGTTTTGTATGCTTTGTATGATTTCCATGCTTATATGTGTGTTATAATGTTGGATCTAGCCATAAAATCCCTCAAAACCGTGATATACCTCATGTTAAATGATTTTAGCATCAAATATATTTCTACATACAATGTGTTTCTAGAAAAATAGCTACATGGCTTAGTAACAATTTCTTTGGGCTAAAAACACAAATTTTGGACTTAAAATGTGAAAAATACAAAATTTAAGGGCCCAAATTGACAAATCACGAATTCTGATGGATGAAGTGTGTCAAAACAGTTTCAATAAAACAATTTCTGGAAATATACTCATTTAGAGGATTAAAAACATAAATTTCAAGCTTAATGGGCTAAAAATGACATTTTTGGCCCAATGAGGCCCATTATGCGAAATTTTCTGTTTTGGAGGGCCAAAACTGTGTTTTTTTGTAAAACAGTGGACCATAAGTGATCCAAGTCCTTTTCAAAGGGTTAAAATGCTTTTTAAATTTAAAAAGGACCAAAGTTGCAAAAATTTTACAATTTGGGCCAAAATTGTCAAACTTGCGAAAAAGAAGGGTTATAACCGAGAAAACTGAAATTTCAGGGACTTAAGCTGTTTTCTATGAAAAATATGCTGGAAAATATTTATTTCAATAATTTTTGGTGTTAAAATGTCAAGAAAATTGATTTAAGGACCAAACCAGAAAGTATTTAAATAAAGGGTTGAAAAAGTAAATTTTACAAACAAGGAGGGGCTGAAAACAGAAAATTTTCAAGACTAATTCAATACATGCAATTTGACCAAATAATGGTACCACGACTATCGACAAAATACAATACATTACAACACCAAAAGTCGTTGTTAAACGAATTGGTTCGGTCTTGAACCAATAAAAATCCGAAACTACTAACACGACGACACTATGATACTTCAACACTACGATTCATACAAATAATGATTGGGAATTCATTATACATGCGAGTGTGCACAGACGTCTACGCACCATCTTTGGGCCCCACAAGTGTAAAATCTTGTTTGTTGAGCCTAGCTAGCCCAACGACCTGATCTTAAGGCCCGAAGACTTCTATCTTACGAAGTGTTGGGTTTTACCGATCCGACACGACGTAACCGGACTTTCAATGGCTTGTATACTACTGGTCCCCAAGGGTCCTTTGGTGTCGCTAGTAGAGTCTACCTTTTATGCGAGGCGGGTCTGGGACCCCTCGTACCTTTTTATCCCTAACCGGCTAATGGAGTCATCGAGGCCTTCGTGTCCTCTTTCTCTTCGGATGTGGGACTACACGTAGTCAGGGCGGTTGGATAACGTGATTAGTACGGACAACGCCTACGGGATCGTTAGTATTGCTATAGACTAGTCGTTTGTGTAACGCGTGTTTGTAGCAGATAATCATGCTCAAAAATAATCCAATGTCGCCTGGTAATGATAACTTCATGCGTTGCAATGGTTTCAATGTAAATTCATGGAATTCAAAAAAATTAGGAAAACATCGGGTTTTCCTAGTGTTTTCAATACATACAGATTCGAAATACCTACAATTTTAAATAAACAATCTTTTTTTTTTACAAGTATAGAAACAAACAAGCATACTTATGGATCTTCACAAACGTTTTCAAAAGCTTCTCTTTTCAGAAAATATCGGATTTTCTGGTGGTTTTCAAACGATACGAAACATTGCTTTTCAAATAAAACTTATGAACTCACCAACATTTTATATGTTGACGTTTTTCAAAATACTTGTATTCTCAGGGAACCAGTGAATCAAAGGAAATCGTATTCAGTGATGGCTTGCCGTTTATTTATGTACGAATCGAACAATTTATTTTGGGAATGTAATGGTTAAACAATGTGCTTCATGTAAACTTTACTGGTTGTACAATATTAATGCATGTGCTTCATGTTATGGTATTCAATTGAGTCACGACAGCCCCCGAACGTTTCCGCCGCCTGGTTTGGGGGTGTGACAGGTTGGTATCAGAGCTTTGTTTATAGTGAGCTAGCATGTCGAGCCACACATTGATATGCAACTATAAACCAAAAAGAGGGACTAACATAACTCTGAACAAAACAAGTAAATAAAACACGCTTGCTTGCATTAGGGATAAGTACCTAACGCCGAATCAAACACAATAATGCTGGTATCTCGGTTAACTCGGGACTGTTCTTGGTGATACCAAGGAGTGAATGTAGCCTGATCAACTACATTCTCTCCAAGGTAAAACTAACACACGTCTTGATGAGATCGGGATAGCTAGGGAACCTAAAACTATACCCTTTATCATCAACAAGAGAACGTTTGCTTGGTCTGTACAATAGTCATAGCACCTAGGAATAATGTTAGCATATTTACGTACTCGCACAGACAACATGGCTGGTTTTCATCACCCTGGAGACCCCTATTTCCCTAATCAGGGAAACAACGGGTGGCTAGAGGAGGAGGAGCCTGAGGAAGAGCAGCAGGGTATCCAGCTTCATCCGGTTCTAGTAGCTCACGGGATATTTGGGGAGGAACCGGGGGAGAATCCGGGGGAAGCACACGGCGTCGGACCCAACGAATATGTAGACACTGACTACGAATTTGGAGAGATCGACGACGACGACGAGGAAGGTCAGGTCGGGGATCAGGACCCCGTCCCACCATGTGAGAACGAGACACAGCCAGATCACCCCGCTCCGCCAGTGAATTCCCCAAGAGAGAACCGTTCTCTCGAAGCGGAGATCGCCGCGCTGCGGCAACAGCTGTACGCTATGGAAGCTCGGGCGGTGAGAGCAGAGCATGAGAGGGACGAAGTTATTGGAGACATGGCAGAGATGGCGCAGCTACTGGCGCAACATTTCGGCATATGATCTCGGCACCACCTCCAGACGCAGCACATCGCGATTAGGGATGGACTTATCATGGTAGGACATTAGGAACTATATTATGTACTTCGGCTCTATGTTTAAGTGACTACACTACTCATGGAGCCGTTATGCTGTCGGATTAGTGTCACTTATGTATGCTCTTACGAGCAAATTTTCTTGTACTAAACGCGGATAATATTAATAAACTTTTATGTGTTTTGCTATGATATTACAAGTTGTTATGTGTTGAGAAGTTATGATTGTATGCTTGATGATAGTAATGTTTAGGTTCGTACCATACGTCTAGTTAGTAGGATTACGACCTCACAGAGACCACATACACTCAACATCTCTCCGTTTCATGACAGAAAGATGCCTCGCCGAGCTGCTCGCGGAAATCCCGAGCCAACTTCGCCCGAAGTCGACACCACTGCTTTCCAGGAAGCCGTGTCCGCTGCGGTCACCGCAGCTATGGCACAACTTCACCGAGGGAACAACGGAGGAGGCAATGGGCAAGGCTCCGGAAGTTCGAACAACGGGACGAATCAAGGACCCACTAAAACGTGCACCTACAAGGACTTTGCGAACGCTAAACCCCGGACTTTCAACGGCACTGGAGGGGTGATTACCTTGAAGCGATGGATCGAGAAGGTAGAGTCGGTGTTCGAGATATGCGATTGCCCCGAGCAGATGAAGGTGAAGTTCGCGGCCTGCACTTTTGTGGACCAAGCCCTCACTTGGTGGAATGGACACGTGGAAGCTATGACGCTCCCTGTCGCCAACTCTATCCCATGGGCAGAAATGCAAGAAATGTTAATGACTGAGTACTGCCCCCGAGGCGAAATACAAAAGATGGAGCAGGAACTATGGAACCTCACGGTGCAGAATGCTAACATCGACGCCTACATCTCGAGATTCAGCGAATTATCTCTATTGTGCCCGGGTATGATCACGTCAGAAGGAAAGAAGGTTGAACGATTCATCTGGGGACTGACATCCCCCATTCAAGGAAATGTGATAGCTACGAACCCTGAAACGTTTGACAGTGCGAAGAGATTGGCCAAGAGGTTGTACGATCATAACAACAAAAGGGGCGAGAAGCCAGTAGAGACTGAGAAGAAAAAGGAGGGTGATGGCAGGAGAGGGAAGAACCCCAAGAGGAAGGGGCGTCAGGGCCCCGAGACCTCTAAAAAGCAGCAAACAGTGGCAGTTAACGTTGTCACCGCACCGGTTCCAGTCACACCACATGCTCCAGCCTCAGCTGCTTCAAATGCTTCAAGACCCTACTCCGGTAATCTTCCCAGTTGCAATAAGTGCGGCCTCCACCATCACGGCGAATGCAGGGAACTCCATTGCACCAGTTGCAGCCGAAGGGGACACACTGCAAGGTTCTGCAGGACGTACCCTCCTAGGAACCAGAGTCAGGGAAACAACCAGAACAACAACAACAACAACAACTACCGCAATAACAACAACACCAATGCCGGCGGCAATAATACAGGGCCTAGCCACACCTGCTTCGGGTGTGGAAGGACGGGGCATTTCCGCCGAGATTGCCCTAACAACAACTCAAGAAACAGAGGAGCAGGAAGAATGCTGACTATGGGTCAGAGTGATGCAGTTCAGGATCCCGCAGTTGTGACCGGTACGTTCCTCCTAAACCACACTTATGCATGCATCTTATTTGATACTGGAGCGGAGCGAAGTTTCGTGAGCGAGAAGTTTAAACATTTATTAAAACAACAACCCCAGAAGCTAAATGAAACATATACGGTGGAAATGGCCAATGGGAAAACCGAATCCACTGAGGAGATCTACACCGGATGTACCCTAACCCTTAACCAGCACGTTTTTCGAATAGACCTAATGCCAGGATCAATTAGGAGCTTCGATGTAATTATCGGCATGGATTGGTTAAGCCCCCACCATGCTGAGATTTTGTGCCACGAGAAGGCCGTTCGCCTTCGTCTTCCGAATCACGAAACCCTAGTGATTTACGGAGACAAACCCAGTACGAATCTTCGCCTCATCTCGTGCATCAAAGCACAAAAACATCTGCGAAAGAACAATTTGGCGTTCTTGGCTCACATAGTGGACA
Source organism: Lactuca serriola (assembly GCF_051521515.1). NCBI lineage: Eukaryota > Viridiplantae > Streptophyta > Magnoliopsida > Asterales > Asteraceae > Lactuca > Lactuca serriola. Next base: position 190,128,570 of record NC_136410.1, read on the forward strand.
GGACCAAAGAAGAAACTAACATCCAAGATATTCCGGTAGCGTGTGAATTCCCGGACGTGTTTCCTGAAGATCTTCCAGGAGTACCCCCAGAGAGACAGGTTGAGTTCCGAATCGACCTTGTTCCAGGAGCGACTCCTCTCGCTAAATCACCATATCGGTTGGCTCCTGCTGAAATGCAGGAATTGTCCAGCCAGCTCAGTGAGCTTCTGGACAAGGGATTTATCCGACCTAGCTACTCGCCGTGGGGAGCTCCGGTGCTCTTTGTCAAAAAGAAGGACAGATCTTTCAGAATGTGCATCGATTACAGAGAGTTGAATAAACTCACTGTTAAAAACCGCTACCCACTCCCACGAATCGATGATCTATTCGACCAGCTCCAAGGAGCTAGTTATTTCTCCAAAATAGATCTACGGTCTGGATACCACCAACTCAAAGTCCGAGAAGAGGATATTCCCAAAACCGCTTTCCGAACCCGCTATGGACATTATGAATTCGTCGTAATGCCCTTCGGTCTAACAAATGCACCTGCCACATTTATGGACCTAATGAATCGAATCTGTCGACCGTTCCTTGACAACTTCGTCATTGTATTTATCGATGACATCCTCGTCTATTCTCGAAGCAAAGAGGAGCATGGCCAACATCTACGACAAATTCTAGACACTCTGCGATCGGAAAAGCTTTACGCCAAACTCTCCAAGTGTGAGTTCTGGCTTCGGAGTGTGAATTTCCTAGGCCACGTGGTTAGCCAAGACGGAATTCATGTGGACCCCTCTAAGGTCAAAGCTATGGAAGGATGGGCAACTCCGACTACGCCCACAGAAATTCGTCAGTTCTTAGGCCTAGCAGGCTACTATAGGAGATTCATCCAAAACTTCTCTAAGATCGCCAAGCCGCTTACCTTGCTTACACAAAAGGGCGTGCCATTCAAGTGGACAGACCGACAAGAGATTGCGTTTCGAACCTTGAAGCAAGCTCTCTGTAGCGCTCCTGTACTATCTCTGCCTGAAGGAACGGAAGATTTTGTAGTCTACTGTGATGCGTCGAATCAGGGCTTAGGTTGCGTTCTCATGCAACGTGGAAGAGTGATAGCATATGCGTCCCGCCAACTAAAGACGCACGAGGTAAATTACACGACCCATGACTTAGAACTGGGAGCCGTGGTCTTTGCTCTAAAAATTTGGAGGCACTACCTGTACGGTACAAAGTGCACCATCTTCACGGACCACAAGAGCCTCCAGCACATCTTGAATCAGAAGGAGCTGAACATGAGACAGCGAAAATGGGTGGAATTGCTAAACGACTACGAATGTGAGATCAAGTACCATCCAGGTAAGGCCAACGTGGTAGCTGATGCATTAAGTCGGAAGGAGTACACTAATCGTCGTACGAAAACGCACTCGATAACCATTCAATCTCATCTGGCCACTCAAATTGCATCAGTCCAGCCGGAGGCTATGAAAGCGGAAAATAGAATTAGCGAGGCGTTGCGCGGGATGGAAAAGAACCTAGAAGCAAGAGAGAATGGGGTATACTACTTCATGAACCGTCTTTGGGTCCCAAAAATCGGAGGATTTAGGGAGACCGTTATGAAGGAAGCCCACAAGACACGATACTCCATTCATCCTGGATCGGACAAGATGTATTTGGACATTAAACAACACTATTGGTGGCCTAACATGAAGGCGGAAATCGCGACCTATGTTAGTAAGTGCCTTACGTGCGCCAAAGTAAAGGTGGAGTACCAGAAACCTTCAGGATTGTTACAGCAACCGGCAATCCCTGAGTGGAAATGGGAGGGGATTTCTATGGATTTCGTGACCAAGCTGCCCAAAACGTCGGACGGACTGGACACCATATGGGTAATAATCGACCGACTGACGAAATCTGCCCATTTCCTACCAATCAAAGAGTCCTACAAGATGGAGAGACTGACGCGTTTGTACCTACGAGAAATCGTAAGACTCCATGGAGTGCCAAAATCTATCATCTCGGATAGGGACAGTAGATTCACGTCGCGCTTTTGGCAGTCACTCCACAAGGCAATGGGCACTCATCTCGATATGAGCACCGCATATCACCCACAAACGGACGGTCAAAGTGAACGAACCATTCAAACGCTTGAAGACATGCTTCGTGCATGTGTGATAGACTTTGGAAAGTCTTGGGATACCCACCTACCGTTGATCGAGTTTTCATATAACAATAGTTACCATTCGAGCATCAAGGTGGCTCCTTTCGAAGCACTGTACAGGCGTAAATGTAGATCACCGTTATGTTGGGCGGAAGTAGGTGACACCCAGCTAGCAAAAACGCATACGTCAAACAGGACACTAACGGGACCGGAGATCATTCGCGAAACCACAGAAAAGATCGTCCAGATCAGAGCTCGATTACAAGCATCGCGTGACCGACAAAAGAGCTACGCTGATAGACGGCGAAAGCCCTTAGAATTCCAGGTCGGTGATCGAGTATTGTTGAAGGTCTCACCCTGGAAAGGGGTTATACGTTTCGGAAAACGGGGAAAGCTGAACCCGCGATACATTGGACCTTTCGAAATCGTCGCCCGAATAGGTCCGGTAGCCTACAGACTACAACTACCCGCGGAGCTAAACGGTGTACACCCCGTGTTCCATGTCTCAAACCTAAAGAAGTGCCTATCAGACGAAACCCTTGTCATTCCTCTTGACGAAATCGAAATCAATGAGAATCTCCTGTTCGTCGAAGAACCAGTCGAAATCATGGACAGGGAGGTGAAGCGTACTAAACAGAGCCGCATCCCAATCGTGAAAGTACGGTGGAACGCAAAGCGTGGGCCAGAATTCACGTGGGAACGCGAAGATCAAATGAAGCAAAAGTACCCTCACCTATTCTAGCATTCTCAAATCTAGCTTTCAAACAGAATTTCGGGACGAAATTCCCTCTAACGGGGGGATGATGTCACAACTGGAAATTTTGTGTCATGTAATCTATACACTCAAGCTAATGTGAATCAAAAACTTAAGAACATGTGTAACACCTATGATTATGACTTCAAAAACTTCAATCAAATACATTATACAAGTACTACAAATAGTCATCAAACAATTGGAGACCCTAGAAGTCCTAGTTTAAGACCATTTTGGACTAGGACTCCCTTATTGGATCCAAATGGACCAATAAGCTTCCAATTAGACTATCATGGGCTTAGAACCCTAATTGGGCTCTAATTGGACCCACATTCATTTATTTCAATATTATGGGCCATATTGGGCCTAGAATGAAATAAATTGAAAGCTTTGATCCATGATTAACCTAATCTAGCTTATTAAAGCATAAAAATCGCAATTTTATTTTATAAGGCCAATAAATACCCAAGATTAACTCTAATAGTGGTCTTAGGGGCAAAGGCCCAATTTTTTTTCTTTCCCTCCCAAAAATCTCGGCCCAAGGCCCAAATCCAAGAAGATAAGAAGAGAGTTGACTTTAGTATGCCACCTCATTATTGTCCCTTGGATATCCATGCAATTTAGTCCATATTTCCATGCAACATCACTTCAAAATCACTTCTATCCTCTCCTCTCTCTCACTCTCGGCCATACTCACACACACACTCACAAAAATCTCTCAAGCTCTCTCAAGAACATCCCTTCCTCTCCACTCAAAATCTCGAAAATTAGGAAGCATTCAAGAAGAAATTTCCACAAATTCTTCATCTAAGGTAAGATTATGCTTGGATCTATGATTTAGATTCTTTTTGTTATCAAAATCTTTTCCTAATCCATGCAAAAATCATGATCTTACACCCTAGAAACACTCAAACTCGAGATCTTCAAGGAAAGAGTGCTAAGGCCAAAAATCACCAAGTGTTCTTCCATATTCTCTTCAAAAACCGAAACTACATCCTAAGGTGAGCTTCATACCCTCTATTTTCTGTTTTTATGAGTTTTTTTTTTTTTGGGGGGGGGGGGGGGGGGGAATACAAGTGAAAGTGTAGATCTATATGTGTTTTGTATGCTTTGTATGATTTCCATGCTTATATGTGTGTTATAATGTTGGATCTAGCCATAAAATCCCTCAAAACCGTGATATACCTCATGTTAAATGATTTTAGCATCAAATATATTTCTACATACAATGTGTTTCTAGAAAAATAGCTACATGGCTTAGTAACAATTTCTTTGGGCTAAAAACACAAATTTTGGACTTAAAATGTGAAAAATACAAAATTTAAGGGCCCAAATTGACAAATCACGAATTCTGATGGATGAAGTGTGTCAAAACAGTTTCAATAAAACAATTTCTGGAAATATACTCATTTAGAGGATTAAAAACATAAATTTCAAGCTTAATGGGCTAAAAATGACATTTTTGGCCCAATGAGGCCCATTATGCGAAATTTTCTGTTTTGGAGGGCCAAAACTGTGTTTTTCTGTAAAACAGTGGACCATAAGTGATCCAAGTCCTTTTCAAAGGGTTAAAATGCTTTTTAAATTTAAAAAGGACCAAAGTTGCAAAAATTTTACAATTTGGGCCAAAATTGTCAAACTTGCGAAAAAGAAGGGTTATAACCGAGAAAACTGAAATTTCAGGGACTTAAGCTGTTTTCTATGAAAAATATGCTGGAAAATATTTATTTCAATAATTTTTGGTGTTAAAATGTCAAGAAAATTGATTTAAGGACCAAACCAGAAAGTATTTAAATAAAGGGTTGAAAAAGTAAATTTTACAAACAAGGAGGGGCTGAAAACAGAAAATTTTCAAGACTAATTCAATACATGCAATTTGACCAAATAATGGTACCACGACTATCGACAAAATACAATACATTACAACACCAAAAGTCGTTGTTAAACGAATTGGTTCGGTCTCGAACCAATAAAAATCCGAAACTACTAACACGACGACACTATGATACTTCAACACTACGATTCATACAAATAACGATTGGGAATTCATTATACATGCGAGTGTGCACAGACGTCTACGCATCATCTTTGGGCCCCACAAGTGTAAAATCTTGTTTGTTGAGCCTAGCTAGCCCAACGACCTGATCTTAAGGCCCGAAGACTTCTATCTTACGAAGTGTTGGGTTTTACCGATCCGACACGACGTAACCGGACTTTCAATGGCTTGTATACTACTGGTCCCCAAGGGTCCTTTGGTGTCGCTAGTAGAGTCTACCTTTTATGCGAGGCGGGTCTGGGACCCCTCGTACCTTTTTATCCCTAACCGGCTAATGGAGTCATCGAGGCCTTCGTGTCCTCTTTCTCTTCGGATGTGGGACTACACGTAGTCAGGGCGGTTGGATAACGTGATTAGTACGGACAACGCCTACGGGATCGTTAGTATTGCTATAGACTAGTCGTTTGTGTAACGCGTGTTTGTAGCAGATAATCATGCTCAAAAATAATCCAATGTCGCCTGGTAATGATAACTTCATGCGTTGCAATGGTTTCAATGTAAATTCATGGAATTCAAAAAAATTAGGAAAACATCGGGTTTTCCTAGGGTTTTCAATACATACAGATTCGAAATACCTACAATTTTAAATAAACAATCTTTTTTTTTACAAGTATAGAAACAAACAAGCATACTTATGGATCTTCACAAACGTTTTCAAAAGCTTCTCTTTTCAGAAAATATCGGATTTTCTGGTGGTTTTCAAACGATACGAAACATTGCTTTTCAAATAAAACTTATGAACTCACCAACATTTCATATGTTGACGTTTTTCAAAATACTTGTATTCTCAGGGAACCAGTGAATCAAAGGAAATCGTATTCAGTGATGGCTTGCCGTTTATTTATGTACGAATCGAACAATTTATTTTGGGAATGTAATGGTTAAACAATGTGCTTCATGTAAACTTTACTGGTTGTACAATATTAATGCATGGTGACGAATGTTGTTACGTTTCATATATATTCAATGTTATGGTATTCAATTGAGTCACGACAGCCCCCGAACGTTTCCGCCGCCTGGTTTGGGGTGTGACAATATTGGTTATGGACCTAGAACACTTCAAACATGAATTTTGAGGGGTTTGTATGAGTTTACGGCCAAGGCATGTGCTTGGGCCGCAAACTCCTAAAACATGGGTGTAAACTCACTTCTAAGGTGTTAGAAAGCCATCCAACACCACCAAAAGCCTTGGAATAAATCATAGAACCAACCAAAAATAGTTTAAGGACCTTAAACACATCAAAACTCTTCATTTGAGAGTTTACGGCCATAGAAGGTGCTCCATGGCCGTAAACTCCTAAAAACATGTCATACTGTGCCCAAAAATCATTTCAAGGCTTGTAGAAATTTTTAGAATCACATGTGATTGATTTGGAAGCATCAAAACAATTATTCAAGGGTGCATAGGAGTTTACGGCCATAAGCTCCATGCTAAGGCCGTAAACTCCCTTAAGTATGTCCATTGGTGTTTAAAATTCATTCCAAGCCCTTAAACCAAACCTAGAAATTTTCCCCTAAGTGTTTCAAGCAAATTTGCACCATAAACCACCCCACCATGAGTTTACGGCCGTAAACACATGGGGAATGGGTGTTCTAGGCCGAAAACTCTTGTAAGAGTCTACTCTTGAAGAGTAAACTCCAATTCCCGGTCATTCAAGTCCTTAAACGCCACCCGAGTCCTTCCAAACACTCGAAATGGGGTGTTTCCGCAACTAGAAGTGTATGTCCTTAAAAAATAAATTAATCATGTCCTAATTAAATACAAATATGTATCATTTCATAATCCATAGGAACCTTGTGCGTTCGCGAACCCAAAACTGACATTTAGGATCCAAACCGACGCGTTTCTCAACCGGTGAGTTCATACCCCTACCCTTTTTCCGTGTTTTCAATGGTTTTTCAATGTTTTCAGGGGGGGATACAAGCAAAAAGTACAAGTGTATTTTGTACTTAAACTGATTTTCAACTCAATGGTTTTACTTACTAAATGTCTTGATTTCCAAAGATTTGTGGTAACTGACGTTTCGAATTGTAGGTTAAACATAGATTTCTTTTAAAAAGAGTTATAATTACATTCTTTTTGAATAAGAAATCATACTAATCATATTTAAGATCAACGAATACGAATACGAATACGAATACAAATACAAAAACGAATACGAATACAAATACGAATACGAATACGAATACGAATGCGAATACGACTACGAATGCGAAATGACGCCTTTGGTTGACACTAAGACTTCGAAAATACAGTTAGTGTACTCCTTGAGTGTCACCAGAGTTTCGAATCTGATACGAAAATACGCCTCTGGACCTCTACTGAGTTTCAAATATATCCGCCTCAGAATGTCGACAGAGCTTCGAATACACAACTAATATACTCATTTGGAAATCAGCAGAACTTCGAAAATACTATAATGTACGCTTCTATGTGATTCCAAATATTCGAAAATACAACTAAGTTAGTAGATTATAGTCATCCGAATGTAGAATAACTAAGGGTTTAGAACACATAACTAATACTACTTACATGGTAATTACTAATACTTCGAAATCAGACCTAAGAGCCAACCTCAACACATAGGAAAACATGAGATTTTCCTGGGATAACATTACAATCAATAACAAACCTAGATACAAATAGACAACTCAACACAGAGGAAAATATGGGATTTTCCTGGGTAGCATAACAACACATAAAGGGATAACGTAACAAACGAATAACTAAAACTAAAAGGAAAATATGGGATTTTCCTGGAACGACATAACCAACTGTTTTCGAAATTGTAACAAAGGATAACCAAACTGTTATCATAAGAAAATATGGGATTTTCTTGATCAACAACTTTTCCAGAAAGTAAAAGAAAATCGTTCATTTCAAAACTAAACCGCTTATGAACTCACCAGCTTTATGCTGATTTTCAAACCGCTTGTATTCTCAGGTCAGCGTTAGACAGGTACACCGCAACCATTTGGAGAAGACGGAGCGTCCTGAAGACTCGTCTTTACTTTTGTTTATATTACATGTGTAAAACACTTGTATAACTTTTCTTTCAAACTGATGTAAACAATATTATGTAATGTAATGTTTTGTGTTTACTGTTTTACTATGTGCATTGGATTTGATACTCAATATGGAGTCAACCCCGGAAATGTTTCCGCCTTCGGTTTTCGGGGTGTGACATAGTTCAATGGTGTAAGGTTCTAGACTAAGATCCAAGGCTTGGCAAGGTGTTAGGGTGCATTTTGCCCCACTTAAAGGGGTTTACGGCCCAAGAACATGTCTTGGCCGTAAACTCCTTGGATCATGTGATTCTTTATGTTTTCTAAGCCCTAAACATGTTAAACCTAGTGTACAACGAGTTAGAACAAGAGTACTTACGATCTAGGAGCTTGAATGGTCGCTTTTTGGCCAAGAACACTAGTGTGTGTTCTTGGTGAAACTAAGAACACTTGAAGATCAACACAACTGGAATGATTTCACGGATGGAATTGTGTAAGATCACTAGATTAAGTAAGATATCAATTAGTTAGGACAAGAAACTTACGAGTTTTGAAGATCGGGGACGAAGATCGAGATGATACTTGAGAGGATTTTAGCCAAGGGAAAGAAGGGAGTGAACTAATGGCCACCCTTTCATCATATAAGATGGAGTTTACAGCCCACATGGAGTTTACGGCCGTAAACTCCCATGTGGTGGCCGTGAACTCCTTGTAAGGGTGTTTAAGGTCATTTCTTTGAGTTATAACTTCAACAGATAAACCCCGTCACTTATCCCTTAAGTGCACAAGGCTCAAAACACTCAAATAAACTCCTAATTGTGCTAAAAGATAACAACAATGAGTTTGACTTTCAATGAAGTGTTTGACTATACAGGATAGAAATTTTCGGGTTGTTACAAAAAATATAGGAGATTTAATTTATCTTGTATTAATAGGTGGGCTTTATGGGAATTTTTTCAAAACATTAATCAAGTAGTTCAATCCCATTTAACTAATTACTTATTAATTGCCTTTGTTAAATAAGCTATTTTATTTTATTAATAAATAAAACATTAATCAAAGAGCCATTGTCCTAGCGGTAATGAGTGACTTTTTCATTTGAGAAGTCATGAGTTCAAGTCTTGTTGGAGACATAGGTGATGATAATTAGAACTAGATTAGTTTGCCGTTTCAAATAATAATAATAAAATAAATGAAACATTATATTTATTATGTTTTATTTAATTAATAACAAATAAAGTATTATTTATAAGTATATTAGTTATTTCTATATCATTTTTCAAACTTTTCATATGTAATCCTATAGATTCATATATTTATAGTACAAAACATTGCTTGGATCTTGCATACTATATCCAACACATGACAACTTTCCTTCGAACCCTTTTTCCATTCGATTGGTTTCAACTATCGGTCGATTAATTACATGAACCGATACATGTATAGGGGCACCATTTTACAAGATATAGATATAAAACATTTGGACAAACATAAGGAGCAACAATAACTTGACATTAATGTTGTCGATGATGTTTGTCCAAACTCTTATAGGTTTATATATGATAACATATCTAAACCATAATTTATCATATTTCCTAACGTAGTAACATATTGATTGTCTCCCACAAACCTCCTACCCAAAAACTATGAATAACTAGTTCAATAACTCATTTTTGGGTAAAAAGAATGTTTGAAGACTTGGATATTAACCTAAAGATTACAATTTCACGCCTTTTTATTTTATACATAAACAATTTGGCTATACGAAACCTAATGACACAAAGGATAGATCACTTTTTAAAAGAAGAAAAAAACAATTTTACATTAGCCCACAGTGAAATTTGTGATTAGACCTGACAATGAGTTGAGTTTGGAGCGAATCAACATTGATCTAAACCTGTTTAAAAATTTTCAAAATCCAATCCAAACTTGCTCTGTAAGCCGCATGGTTTTGAATAATCAAACTCATACCTTTATCCACTGAATCAACATATCTCCAAACCCGTCCCATAACCCGTATGTTTTTTTTTGAATAATCAAACAAAAATGTTTATTTAGAAAATGCATTACATACTTGAGGACTTTCAATTGGAATTAAATTCACTATTGTAGTAACTTCGATTGATTTTTGAATATCGAATGCGGTGATAGAGAATAACAATTGCATATTTTTTTCCGGTTGATAATGACTTTATTGATTTATAAATGAAATTAGCGACTGCTTGATGAAATATTAATGAAATGATATCATGATTCTTGGTAAAAGACCATCTAGAAGTCGACTCCTCGAGTTCTATGTAAAAATAGTTTGGCTTTTGGCTTTTGGCTTTTGCCATTTGGACTTTGGATTAAAATTGAAATTAAACTTTAGACAGTATAAAATACAAATATATGATTCTAAAATTTATACGGGGCAGGTTATAAACGGTATCCATACCCGACCTTTTTAATAAAAAAGTTAAACGGGTACGATTTGTTAACGGGTAAAAGAAACAAAAAAAACTATGCTCCAAACCTATATAATTTTTAAGGGTTTCGATCGCCAAACCTATTTGTGATTATTTTGAGAAATTTTAAAATTTGGGGATATTTATGAAAAACCATATTAAAACATGGATATATTTGTCATTTCTAAACAAAAGAATATATCTTTATAGAAGAATGAATATATGTTTGACAAAATTGTAAAAATGGTCCCTGTGATATGCATTTTTTTGGGGTTTTAATCCAAACCTCGACTTTTTTGGATTTGTGGTAATTTTGAGCTAGTTTACATGCAGTTTTGGTCCATGTCCAAACTAAAAAGACTATTATACCCTTAATGAATTTAATTTTCATTTTTCTTTCACTTTTTAAAGTTATTATTATTATTAAATAAAAAAATTGGGCCCTCTCTCTCTCTCTCTCTCTCTCTCTCTCTCTCTCTCTCTCTCTCTCTCTCTCTCTCTCTCTCTCTCTCTCTCTCTCTCTCTCTCTCTCTCTCTCTCTCTCTCTCTCTCCAGAAAAAGAAACACACCCAATTCCCATAACCACCATCTTCTTCCTTCTTTCATCTTCTTCCTTCTTCCTTCTTCCACCTTCGTCATTTTCTATTTTCTTTTAACAGACCTTGTTTCAACAGAAAGAAAATCAATAGAGAAGAAATCACCGTGTTTGCCCAAGAAACTATCATTCTCTGCCTCACAACCCTAGCTCTACAGATTGATGATTGTTTATCATTCCCGCCTCTATATCAATTTCTAGGTTTTAATTTCTTGGTGTACCTACATCTGTATGTTTTTGTGTATACCTACATCTGTATATTTGGTCTCCGATTTGGCCCTCTCATCCCCAATTTCGTTCCAGGTACATTGGATGGACTTTAATTTCTTGGTTTGAAGTTGTTTTTGTAAATAATGTTGTTTATTGGAAAATCTTGGTAGTGATTCCAACAAGTGTCAAATGGTGGAGCTTGTGAAAGAACTAAGAACCGACACAAATGAAGGAGGTGGCGGCTACTGTGATTTACCTTGGTGGAAATAAGGAAGGCGGTCGAAACAGTGGGTCACGACAGGGGAGGGCAGAGTGGGCTGAGAACGACGATGGCAGCCTGTGGTGCTCGATTTGGCGACTCCCGTTGCTTCTGTTTATTTCTTCTGGTGAGGTCGACTCGTAAGAGACGACGGGAGGAAGGAGTAAAGGTCGGGGATGTTTGGGGCTGTTGTACTTGACAAAATAAACACGGTGATGGTGGGTTTTTACCATGTCAGCATGGAGTGGCGGAGGGAGCTGCTCCGGTAGCCGGCAGCGGTGGTTCTTGGTTGTAAGTGAAGAAGAAGGAAGGGGAAGGTTGGTCCGATGAGGTATGAGAGAGAGAGAGAGAGAGAGAGAGAGAGAGAAGTGGGCCATTTTTTATTATTAAAATAATTATTAAAATAAATAAATAGATATTATATTTAAAAAAATAAAGAAAAATAAAAAATAAATACCCCAAGGGTATTACAGTCATTTCAGTTTATTGAGGGACCAAATCTGCAATGAAACTAGCTCAAAATGACCACCAATCCAAAAAAGTCAAGGTTTGGACTAGGGTTGTTCATTATTCGGATAAAACCGAATTATCCAATTGGACAATTTGGTTCGGATATTCGGATTTTTGGATTGGTTTTCAATAAAACCGAATTATTATTTTAGATTTCGGATTGGTTTTAGTTTATAAAATAAGAACCGAATAGTCCAAAAAAACCGAATAAATATTTATTATTTATCTATTTATAATATATATCTATAGTTATTTATTAATTTTATAATTTATTTTTTCAAATAAGTTCAAAACATTTCACACGATAAAAAAAAATTATATGCATTTTCTCTCAAAAGTTTTCTACCTATAAAATATTTAACTATAATATATCTTCTAATTAGTTGTTTATAAATTTCAAATGACAACTAAATAATTTGTTTTTGCTGCTTGTGAAATATTATAATTATATGTCATTTTAAAATGTTTTGGTTTTTGAAAACCAAGTTATAAAAACCGATCCAACCGAATTGTAATTGGATCAGATCGGATCGGATTTGAATTTTGGTTTGGACTATTCGGATTCATATTTTGAAAACCGAAATCAATTGGATCAGATCAAACCGATCCATCCAAACGAACAACCCTAGTTTGGACTAAAACCCCAAAAAAATACATACCACAGGGACCATTTTTGCAATTTTGTCTATATGTTTTGATAAACAAGTTTCTCGGTCTTTTTTCTTTGAGTGTCTAGTAGATATCGTAAATTTAAGTTTCTTTGAATATCTAGTATAAAAACCACTACATTTTATAAAATAATAATAATAATAATAATAATAATAATAAATTACTTTTATTTCTAGCAATCAATTACTGGAATTAAATATATTTAAACAAAAAACCAGATAAGATAGAAACACTTAACTATAAAACTCATGGAATTAAAATGTTTTCCTTTTTACCAAACACTACATAACTATATCTCCATTAGTTATACTTACATTAATTTATAAAATTTATTTAATTTAAACAAAATCCAAAACCCACTAACCATTTGTTGAAGTATTGTATTCGATCCCCTTCTCCTTTAAATACGCTCTTTCAGCTAATGTCATCCGTGATTGAAACGTTGCCCACTCCTTTTGACACCTCTCTCTCACCTAAAACCAAAAACAATTCAAAATAGCATCCTACTTTATTATTTTTCTTTTATGTTAAAGAAAAAAAAAAGTCAAAAAAGTCAACCGTACCCCTTCCCATGGTGCCTTTCCATTCTCGGAGTTTCCCTAAGAGAAAAAAAAAATTATTTATTTTTAACAAAATAAAGTAGGTTGAAAAAATATTATATAAAGTAGATTGATATTTTGAAAAATGGGATTTTGAGAAAAAGAGTCACCTGGTTCCCGAGTGAAGGAACCGTTTGATGAACAATCCACTGAGCGTCTACGACTCCTATCTTTTCGTGAGCGGGCTGTTTTGAAAATTTAAATTTTAAACAACCAACTTTTTATTCAAATTTATTATATTTTTGGAATAAAATAAAATAATATAATTTTGATATTTTATATAATATATATTATCACCTCGGCACATCTCCTAAGAGCAAAGTCCAAACCCCATCCATGGACCAAGTCGTTCTGTATATCAGGGTTTAATCTGGTAAGCTATATATCAGTGTTTCTAATATATAAAGAAAATAGGAAATGAGGCTTTATCCATTTATAACTTTTTAATAATTTACCCTCGTTTATTTTTTCCTTTGATTTCCCTACCCATGTTGTCTTTTTAATTAAATATTTTTTTTAAACGTTAGTTATTCATAAAACATTTTACTATCATTTTTTTTTCACCTTTCTCATTAAGTTCCAACCTTCTATATAATTTCTCTAAATGTGCACGTTTAATTATTTTTTTTAAACATCATTTATTCAGATAACATTTAATCGTTTCTTTCACATAAAATTCTAAATTTACTATATTTTCCCTAATTTATTTTTTTCCTTTAATTTTCCTAAAGCTTATGTTTCGAGCTTTTTTAAACTGTTATGTTTGGCAAGCCAAAAAGTAGCTTATAAGCTAGCTTTTGAAAATGCTACTTAGACTAGCTTTCAGACGCTATTTTAAAAATTTCCAAATATACCCCTTAATAATTATAGAAACTTATTATTTTAAATGCCCATTTTATATATTTCAGTTAGCTTATCAGCTAGTTTTTACCAAACATCATTTTTTATCAGCTAGTTTTTCAGCTAGCAGTAACTTTTAAACATCATTTATTCAGACAGACAGAAATCGTTGTCAAAAACCTGGATCATATGCCAAACACAACGCCATGCATTCCGGGAGAAAACAGGGGCCATAATCTCAACAAATCTGTGTTTCATAAAAAAAAAAAATTTATTACGTTTTAACAATAAAGCAAATATTAAGATTGAGATTTTATAAAAATATGTAAAGTAACAAAAAAATAATAATAACATACGCTGCACATGGTGGCAAATGTGGATCCGTGCACCACCCATCCCTTTCCTCAGCTTCTCTATGAATGCAAATGTTGATAAGTGAATTTACGGATTTACCCCTACATCCAACAATTGAAAATGAATTTTCTTTCTTACTTGTGCACTTCACTATCATCTCTTTTCCTTGTCATTTGCCATGTTAATCCACTATTAGCTGATAAACCTGGCTGAGAAATTTCTAATCCATGCTTCTTAACCAAACTTATATACCTGTGTATCAAATGCTACAAAGTCTTAAAAAAATTATTTACTTTTCACTTACCAAAAAGATAAATTTAAAAAAAAAAAAAAAAAAAAGTTCACCTTTCAGCATCAAAATCCTCCAATCCAAGATCCTCATCCCAGATGAATATATAATCATAAGGCGCCAATATATCTGGATGCAAAAATCGTTTTGCATACCACCTAAAAAAATTCCATTCAACATTCTTTATCTACCAAACAGTTTAAGTTTTTGAATTTATGCAAAAGGGTAATTTTGTAAATTGTAAATAGCTAAATATTACCATTTAGTTTGCTTGAGAACACTGACATGTATAGCTCTCTTTGACCATTCAAATTCATCCCATTCAGTTGTTCGACCATCATAGTGAAACAATAAAATTGAGAAGTTCTCTGAGAACTAAACTTTCTATAATTAGATAGGTTTTGTTTTATTTACACACACACACACACTGGAATAAAAAGGACACAAATATGAAATAAGTGAAATAACCATATCATCATTCACCAACCTTCTTCACAGCTTTATCAATGTTTTCCTTCTGCTCATAACCCACTGTAAATGTTACAAGGTACCTTGGTTTGATAATCAAATCCTGAAAAATTCAAGATTTCACCCTTTTAAATAAATGTAATAACCAATATTAAATTAAAGTAAATACAATAATGGATTTTTTGAAAAAGATATTCTACCTCACTGGGTATACCATAGAGTCTTCTGAGGTAGAGATCAGACTCAGATGCAACTATACCTGGTGGGAGTCTTTGAGCACCTTGAGGATTTGTTGACACCCATATCTGCATTACAATTTACAAGGATTTACATAGAAAGAAAACACATAGAGATACACAAAATGGAAAAACAATAAGCAAATTTACCTTTGTGTCCTCTGGTTCGTATGATGATAATCCCTTGTGATGCCTTATTAAAGACCAAACATTCAAGAGGGCTTGTGATGAGAGGCCTGAGTATTTGTCCTCTATGTAACCAAGATCAATGGATGGAAGTAGAGTAGATGGAAGGTTCATCTGATTCAAAGACAAAATTAGGTTCATGTGAATGAAAGAATGATAAAACTGTTGAAACTTGAAAGCATACCTTGGTTAATGAAATTGTTGGGAAGGATACTCCTAAAAAGAATCCAAATACAATACTGATAAAAGTTGTTACTATTAGCCTCATTGTCTCATTTGGTCTTCTTATCATTCCACTGCATAAAAAGTAATCGTAAATGACAATGAACAGATATTTTTCATTGTAAGGAAAGAGTGAAGAACCTGCGCATAGGTGTTCCCATGTTTATTCTGAACTGGATGCCCTTTTAGAACTCTTGTGAATCTATCAGGTTGAGTGATTCATAACCTGTGTTTGAATGTGAACGATTATTGAGGCTTGAAGAACGATGATCAATTGATTTTAGTTCGTCAAAATCTGATTTATTTCACCTAATAAGATGTGAAAAACATAAGCGTAATCAGTTCTAAACACTCGATACTGACTATTGCTATTTACTTCGAAATGTTTATGCTGTTTAAATCCAGATCTGAAGCTATAAAAAGTTATCGATCAGTTTAATTTCTTGTGTAGCTACAGAAATACAGATTTTTTCTATTTATTACCAACCGACAACTGTATTTACCAAATTACCAAACCACATACGGCATTCAGAAACAAACAAGGTGGAGAGAGAAATCGGGAGAAAACGAAATCAACCAATGCAAACATAATGCAAATCAACTCAGCCTAGATCGTAATCTGATAATATAAACCAGAACAAAATGCAAATCAACTCTCGTAATCAATTTACATGAACTATACACAGATATAGCGCTATCGTAAGTTTCAATTACCTGAAATGAGCTACAGCAGAAGAAACCCTAGATTTGAGGCGAAAACAGTGCTCAAATTTCTACTCTATCAAACACCAGTTACAGCTTCTAATCTCCTGAGTAAGTTCCACCGAGCAAAATTGAAGTAACTAAACGGAGAGATTACGAAATGATTTCATGGGAGATCGATTAAATTCATGAAAGCTGATTGTAAAAGCTTGCACGAAGAATCTTTGAACAGACAAAATTCTATGATGATTGATGCGAATTGTTTATTTGAGAGCGTGGAAGATCGTTGGGCAAGACACTGTGTTGCCCCACTCTGTATTTGTGTCAGAAACAATAAGATCTTGACCGTTGGTTATGGTTTATGTTTGGAAACGTGTACGGACAATAATGATTCAAAACTCTTCCCGCATTTTTTATACGTTATATAATAAGTACATATACATAAAGTAATAAATATAATACATCGATAAATACATAAATATAAATGTATTTAACTATTTTTGTTTACATTTGAGTTCATTTTTGGAGTTTCAATTTTTCGATTTTCAATTTTGGATTTAAACATTAGTTTTTTTTATTGGGTATTTTCTCTTGAAACTAAGCGTATCTCAAAAATGTAGTTTTTTTAAAAAAAAAAAAACAAAATGGTTCGCTTATAGAAAAGTAAAAAAAAAATGTTGTTATTATGTGCATTAATTCGTTTGTAGTTTGAGGTTAATGTTTCTATATATTTCTATGAGCAATAGAAAAAGTCAAAACAGTGTTATTTTTCAAACAAATATTAAAGCAAAGGTTGTATCATCTTGCAACAAAAAAAATATATTTATAGCTTAGCGATATTCGTTGCTGTCTTCTCTCTTTTAGATTGAGGGTTCAAGTCCCGTTGTAAATATAAGTTAATTTAAGGAGTGGTTTATGAGTAGATTAAATTTATCGTTTCAAATAAAATAAAAAATAAAATTAAACTAGATAAAATTTTAAACTAGAACTAAAAATATTCAGTTGTATTAGTTTTGGTGGTGTATTTAAACATAGACCAAAATGATATGATGTTTCATGCTTGTTATAACAATAGTTTTATTGTTTGTATACATTTTTTTATGCATTTTCTGATCGGACATACAACTAATAAATTTTGTTAACTTTTTGTTATTAGTTATGATCTAACATTCTAAAAATCAGATATAAACCTATAATTATGTTATAATATGGTTATAGGTTAATACAACATTGTCGTCTTACATCAGATCTTGAAAAACATTCTGACTTTATTATGACTCATAAAACTTAAAGTTTAGCCTTACGGCCACATCACACGCTTTATTTTTTTTAGAACCATGATATTAGTACCAATTTTAGAAATATAAAAAGTAATAATATTGTTTGTAGGTAATTTTATCATCACGTTTTCTATTAGGGTAAATTTGTTATGTCTTTCTATGATGCCTAGATCATTTTTGAAGCTAAAGACATGATATAAAGAAAATCCAACATACGACTTTATGTCATAATTAAATAAGAAATCTTTAAGTAGGTCAAAAAGATTATAAATCCGACAAGAAATCTACTAAAAGAGAACAATATATTAAAGAGGACAACAAATAAAGAGGACCCAAAGGACCCAAACAGTTAACTTGGTTATATTTTTTGATAAATTAATAAGTTATACATTAAAAAACACTTCTTTCACAATCTCAAAGATAATACCAAGAATTAAGAAATGAGTTTTTTCAATTAGTATAAATTCATAACAAATGATATTATTCTTATTATTATATTACATTATTGATACATGTTTAGGACATAATTCAGTAATAGAAAGTGATGGATCTGAAAATAATCCTTTAGTGATTTTGGTCGCAATCCAATTGTTTGCAGCATCAGAATAATGTACACCATCCCAACTAATGACCTTAGTTGGGTCTTTACAAGAATCAGCAAACACTTCACTACCATTAATCTTTCCTCGATTCCCACAATACACGTCTTCATCCACATCATGATACCCACAACATATCGTGAACCATTGTTTAAATCCTATCATAAATCCATATAACAACATATCAAAGAACTTATTCATACATGATTAACAAAAACAAATATTGTAATTGATAAAATAACTTTTATAACAAATTGAGCTCCAAGTGACACACCTAGGTCCTTTGCATTGCTAATTAGTTCATACTTTGCAGAGTACATGTCCACATAAATCAATATAGCTTTTGGAAGATCTGATCTCAACTGAATTACTTTAGCTCTAAGTTGTTTGTTGAACTCAATGGCTATAGCGTTTTGGTCTTTTGCACATCCAACCTCATCAAGGGAACCTGGTGGTGGATCAAGATTTTTCGCATATATTACGGGTAAGCACCCTATGGGTCCCGTGTTATGTATCCAAAATGCCCTTGCCCCTTTTCCATATAATTGCTATATGTTCATGTTTTAGGTACATGTTATTATGAAATTAATATAACCTTATCATATTTAGAAAATGTATCTTCAAAACAAGTGCAATAAGTGTAAATATGGTTTAACTCTTAACATAGATGCCACATTCTTTATTTCTCTTTATGATGAAAACACGCATGTGTATTGAGTTATGACTTATGAGGCAACATCTACCCATATTTTGCCTTAAATAGGTTGACAAGACTTAGTAGCCAACTTGGACACAATATCTTGTCTCACTCTCATCTTTATCATCTATGGCTATTTTCATGGAAATATTCTATGACGTGCGTCCCACTTTGACATAAATGTGGACATTTTATAACATATTATTAACTTATAATTCATAGTTTCAATCTAAAAGGTAAAAAAGAAAAAACTTACTTGAACACAAGAAACAAATTGATTGACAAGGTCGGGGATTACAACTCGACTCGCTTCAACTCCCAATGTCCTAAAAGCGTATGCAATATCATTTTGGCCTATATCGATTGTGTATATAGCTTTCACGAAATCATCGGGTTTAGGTAAATTACTTCTTTGAGACTCCTCCTTAGCTACCAAAGATATATTTTTTTAGTTAGGTAAAAACAGATAATTTAGCTCGGATATTTATTTTAAGGAATTTACCTTGATTATACAAATAAGTCGTTTTATCTTTAAACTGATTAAAATGTTCAACTTGGACATCCAAAGAAAACGGGCTAACCCCATTTGCAAACCACGACTCATTTACACGTTTAATGGTCGCACCACCCGTTGCAAAATTCGCACCATGCGTGTAATTTGCTTTGATTGAATCCAAATATGCGCTCAAATACAACAATCCAAGTTTCTCGGCTAATTATATATCGTAAAACAATAAATTTTGTTAATAAATTAATAAATTCTTATTAATAAAACATAAAATCACGATTATTTGTTTGTAATTCGTATAATTTTTTGTTTACCAATGAAGTCTATGATCAGGCGGCCATCGCTGGCTCTTCCGACGGGCCTCTTGAAGAAGGTTTCACCACAGGGTGGCCCGGGAGGATAGAATGCCGCCGCTATGCCGCCAGTGTCAGAGTTTGAATCACCGAAATTGTATATAGCTGGAATATGGCAGTTACCGGAAGGCGGTGGAGATGGCTGGCTGGTGGCTACTCCGGCAGCCATTGAGAGTAAGAATATGATAGCTGCCATGATGAGTTCAAGCAAACTCCGGTGGTCCTTTATGTATATACACGAGCACCATTTCCTTCACTTTGCTTAAGTGTCACTTTAGCCCCTCTACTTTCACCAACTATTTTGAATATTGAACAACCAAAATTTTTAAATTACGTATATTTTAATAAAAGATGTTTAATAATTATACATTTAAGCTTTTTATAATATTAATTAAATCATTATTGTTTAGTTTTAATCAAATTATTTAAGAGTTGTCTCCGTTAACTTGCTTTCCGCTCGTCTTCTTGTTTTAGTTGTATTTTTTGTACATTTTTTTTCAAAATTTAATAAGATTGTGTAATTGACTGACTAAAAACATTTGTGATAAAAAATGTAAAATGGCTATGACAAATTGATAATTATATTTATGTAAGAGCATCTCCAACTAAACATTAAAACTAATTTTTTATACCAAATTAAATGTTTTGTCTATCAAACCTAACATAATTGTTATACCATTTTGATATAAATGATTAAAAAAAAAACTAAGGTGCTGTTTATTTTTTCGAAGCGAAAATTCGTGAAATCTGCGGACCACCTCTGCAATCCTCTGTAGAAGAGGTGGAACAAACGGCTGCAACCCATAATAAGAAGCATGTTTGTTTTTTAACATCTGCAGACTGCTGCAGTAAACTGAAGTTTAAATAAATTAATTTTATAAACTGAAAATAGTTTTCAACACTGAAATTTAAATAATTCTAGTCTTAAAACATTGAAAGAATACTAAAAAACATGTAAAAAAACAAAAATATAAAACTTTTTAAAAAAACTTACAAAAATATAAAAGAAGCTAACAACTTTATTCTAGAAAAAAAAACTAATTTTAGAAAACATAAAAAAAATAAAAAAAAATAAGAAAGAATTGCAAACGATGTCTACAAAGTTCGTAAAAAATTACACACGTTAAAAAAGATGAAATTGAAACTGAAAATATTATTAATAAAAACGGTAAAAAAAATTAAAGTTTTTTTTAAAAAAATCAAGTTAAAAAAATTTTGTGGAAACAATAATAAGAAATTGTATCAAATCCGTAAATAAAAGTTTAAAAAAATCTAATTTTTTTTTTAAAAAATAAAAGTTTAAAAAAATAAGTTATACCAAAATTCTAAAAAAACACTTCAAAAAAATGAAAGCTGAAGATGTTTGAAGAGACAAGTCAAGTGCTGCGCCACGTAGCACATGCGTAGAGGTTTTGGAGTCTG
Source organism: Lactuca serriola (assembly GCF_051521515.1). Lineage (NCBI taxonomy): Eukaryota > Viridiplantae > Streptophyta > Magnoliopsida > Asterales > Asteraceae > Lactuca > Lactuca serriola. The sequence continues at coordinate 190,149,965 of NC_136410.1, forward strand.
AAGTCTTCCAAAAAACAAACTGTTACGAGAGGTTTTGGAGTCTGAAGTCTTCCAAAAAACAAACTGTTACGAGAGGGAAAGTATTGCGCGTGTGTTGCGCCCCACAACAGAAAGTGGTTTGAAGAGGTTTTAAAGAAAAAACAAACAACACCTAAATCTAACACTTTACTATGGGTTTACTATAATTTTTGTGTACAGTTTTATCATTCAAGTTTGGGTGTTAATTATATAGTTTTTCCCGTATCTAACGATATTTTAACAATAATACATGTTATGATGTTACTTTAATATTATATTATATGCTAAATTGATATTAATTTTTGATATATATTGATTTTTTATTTTATTTTATGAACGCATTTAATAATTTCAATTTTTAATTACATACAGTTGACTAGTTGTGTTATTTAATAAGTTTCTTTTTTCTTTTTTCTTTTTATTTTTGCAAAAAAATGTACATAAAATGAATAACTAAAGTATTATTAAAAAATATACATAAGTTAGAAAAATTAATATATTTTGAATACTCTTCTAGTGTGGATAAATAACAACAATACTAAAGTATCATTATCAAGATATTATTTTAATATACAAAATAATACAATATGTATAGCCCTTGCATCTAAAATAAGTCTGACAATCGTGTCGTATTCGGGTTGACAGATCGCAGGTTGGCGAGTCAAAATATACAAATTTGAACACGACCTATTTAACTATACAGGTCACAGGGTGACAGGTTTGGAACATAAACTCATATATGACCCGTCAAACCACTTATTTATACGGGTTCACAGGTTGGCAGGTTCGTGGGCCAGATTTGGGTTCGTGCGTTCGTATGTTAAATTTCATAAATAAAATTGATAATTAAACATGAAAAAATTCTTGATGCAAACATATCAGAATTTTAGAAACTTAAGTCTTAAACATCCAAATGGAAAGTAAAACATTCATGGAAACATGTTCAAACTAAAACACTAATACAAACATAGATAAATTTAATCGCACGTGTCGATGTCATTCAATAATGATTCAATCATTCATGTTATCGTTCTTCGTAAGTTCATTCTATCGTTCATCACAGATGGGAGACCGGGAGAGAGCTTATTCGATTATTTTCGTGAGATATTGAGATTATTTAGGGCAAACGTCAAATGTGTTGCAATGCAAATCAACAAATAGTTACCTACATATCAAATGGTCAATGGTATCGGGTATCCTATCCTTGTACAAAGTATAAACTATATAATATATAATACTTAATACATTTAAAAAATATATAATTTTTTTTATTAAAATTATAAACGGGTTGACAGGTCAACCCGTATATTTTTTGAGAAACACATATATGACCTGTTTAATAAACATGTTGACAGGTTGGCGGGTTAACGGATTGAAAAACTCAACCTAAACCCATTTATTTCGTATCATGTTGCAGGTCGTGTCGAGATTTGTCAGACCTTCTAAAAGGTTTATTAATCTGTTAAAGGGAAGGCTAATTATTAAAATATTCAAAATGCATGGTAACTCTAAGAACCATTCTTAGGCAAAATTGCAAAAATGGTCCCTGTGGTTGGCAAAATTTTGTCGATTTGGTCCAAAAAGTTTTGGTGGTGCATCAATGGTCCAAAATTGGATCTTTTTACTGTTTTTGGTCCCTATACACTTAAAATGACCTTAATGACCCTTATATATATATATATATATATATATATATATATATATATTTTTATATTTATATAAATGTTTTTAATTAATTTAAAATGAGAAAAGGCCCACCTTTCTCTCTCTCTCTCTCTCTCTCTCTCTCTCTCTCTCTCTCTTTGTATTTGATGAAAACTAAAGAGCACAAAAACCATCTCCATCGATTGTCGCCACCATCACCGGCGACTGTCGTCACCATCACCACCGATTACCGATACTGTGCGCCACCATTAACATCGACTGTCACCAGTGTCTCCTTCATCATCTCTTTACAGCTGCCACCTCCCTCCACATCTACCCTTCCCACTGCTGGATTCAACTTCTATACTTCTCAATGCCAAAAAAACACTCTCTCTCTCTCTCTCTCTCTCTCTCTCTCTCTCTCTCTCTCCAGCGAAAAGCTTTTACCGTCCTATGAGAAGTCCTTCATTAGAACCTCCAACTACCACAATCTTTTCCGGCCACTTCCGCCTTGTCAGAACACCACCTACACTCCTTCCGAAGAAAAGCTCTTAAATCCATAACTAAGACTCGGATCTCGTCGAAGATATCGTTCACCACTATACCCATCCATTACTCGCTACACCATCTGTTCACTGCTTGCCTCCATCCATTTTCAACCACGCCTCTTCTTCTTAGATCTGAAACCCAAATCTCGTCATACTTATCGTCAGATCTAGAGTTTCTAGATCTCGTTGTGGCCTGAGGATTGAGATTTTTCTAGTGCACGTTTGAACCTTTTATGGAATAAGGTTGTGCAGGTGCTAGAATGGAGGCGGACACAACTATAGTTAGGGTTCTGGTGGTGGTGCTCCATCAGAAAATGGTACTCCAGTGGTGTTGTTGGGAGGATGTCGTCTAGAGAGAGAGAGAGAGAGAGAGAGAGAGAGAGAGAGAGAGAGAGAGAGAGAGAGAGAGAGAGAGAGAGAGAGAGAGAGAGAGAGAGAGAGAGAGAGAGAGAGAGGGTGATATGTTTTTGGTTTTTTTAATTAAAGGAAAAAGAATTTAATTAAAATAAATAGAAAAAACTGTTTTAAGGGTATATTGGTCATTTTAGGATGGATGTGGACTAAAACCATACAAAAATGCCAACCATAGGGACCAAAACCATACATGGTATCCGAAATTGGATCACCGATGTATTACAAAACTTTTTTGGACCAAAATCACATAATTTTGCTAACCACAGGGACCATTTTTACAATTTTGTCCAATTCTTAAAATATCTATTAAAAAATATTTGCAAAATACGTTCACATAATATATTTTTACACAAATGACATCATTAATTGCAAAATGATGTTGCCATTTCGTATGAGAAAAAATCACGAATGTTTTAAAAGATTTTGTATTGTAGCAAAATACGTCAAGTTATCATAATCAATTAATCTTGGGTAATTCATGTTTACTTTTCTTCAACTCTTCTATATAGGAAATGAGACTGCAAATTGATAAGCCGTTTCTTTTATTCACATAACTATCTCATTTTCTTTCTAACACCAAATAAAAAACAAAAATAGATGTTCAAACTCATGACACTTCTTTCATACAAAGAAAAGAAGTAAGGGGCAATTACCTATAAAAACAATTTTACGGAAAAAAGAAGGATTTCACGAATGTATTATACTTCATATTAAATGTTCAAAAGATAACTTTTTAGAATGGAAAACCAATAAATGTACTTTATCTCTTTTCTTTACTTTTAAAACACACATCTGGCGTCATGTTGACGTATACATGCCGTTATGCTTCACCAATCTTCAACACAAATAGGCCACATTTAACTCATAGAGATCATAACCTTTTAAAAATGTGTATTTTTGCAAATTAGAGTTGTTATAATGAGTCACACTTTTATGAAAATTAACATCTACAAATCAGATAAATATAATCTCTTCAATTAATATGTAACAATCAAGATTGCGCCAAAAAAAAAGGTAACATGCAATTCTAATACGTCGTACAAAAACTATGAAGGATTTTTTTTTTTTTTTTTGATTTATTATTTGTTATTTTTTGGTAAGAAAGGTGTAGAGTCATTACCACCAGTACCAAAATAACGATCTCCAAATTCACCCATTCCTGGAATTACTCTTGAATGCTCGTTTAGACCGGAATCTATCTCTGACGTCACTATTTTCAGTCTTGGATATTGTCCACAAACTGTATGTATTCCTTCTGGTGCCTTCACATATCATTACCAAATAAAAATACAATCATCATTATATTTATCTTTTTATTGATAATGATATTATTTTATTTTAAGATAATGTTGAAATAAAATAAATTATAGTTGTTAGCTAAAATTAAAAAAAAATATTATCAAGACATTATTGAGATGAATTTATGAAAGGACTCTACTTTGGTTTTTTATTTTTTTGTTTAAACATAGAAAGATTTTTTTTTATATTGAGATTTTATATTATTTTTCAAAAAAAAAGTATTACATGAAACTTTAAATTATATAAAAACCACTATAATTTGGAATTATTTTTAATATAACCAGATTTTATTATTATTATTATTATTATTATTATTATTATTATTATTATTGTGATTTAACAATTATAACATTGAATTTAAGAAAAACATCTTTAACCATAAAATTGATCTTCTGATTGTTTTTTGAAATTCATTAACCCAAAAAACTCAGTGTTTTTTCTTAAAAAAAACAAACTTTCAGAGATCAAAGCAGAAAAAAAAAATACTCTGAATGGTTATTAAAAAAAAAAAAAAACTAGATGGCTTTTATGGAATCTGACTTTAAGAAATATGATCACATACCTATAATAGGTAAAAGGTAGCTTACTTATTACAAATAATAACAACATATTTAATGTTTTATTCAAAATGCAAGTACTTTGCTATTATGGATATGGAAATATATACATTGTTATTATAGGTAAAAGGTACTTAATACAAATAATAACAATGTACTTAAATTATTATCCATAATAGAAACATACTTGATTTTTTACCAATAATAGCAACACACAAAACTTTACTTATTACAAATAACAGCAACATACTCGAATTTCCCTACCAATATAGGCAATCTACTTATATATATATATATATATATATATATATATATATACATATATATTGCTATTTTTGGTAGAGAATATAAGTACACTGCTATATTAATTGATCCGAATTGAGCTTACTGCAATAAGGTTAAGAAAAATGATGTTGGATTCAGATACACCCTTGTTGAGCAACAAGGAAATTGCCTCCACAGCAGAATCACCTGATTAATTATACAAAAAAGGTTTAAAGAATAAACATTATTTTTTATTAAAAAAATTGATGATAAGTTCAAGTGTATCAATTGTATAAAACCTGAAGCAAGCACCGGATCAAGTAATAAAACTTGTCGGCTTGCAATATCTTTAGGTAGCTTCTCATAAATTAACTGCACCAAAAAATTTAATTTGATTAATAAGAATATTTAAAAAAGTATAAAGAATACGAGTTTTTTTTATTTTTTTTATTTATATCTATAAATAACAACATACATTATTATTATTATTATTATTTAATGGTTTTTGTAGGAGAAATTATACCTGTCGATCATTCCCTTCGCGTTGAATAAGGACTTTACCGATTTTGATTCCTTTACAACAAGCTCTTAACGCATTTTCCATGCTTTCCCCACTAAAAATTTGTGAAATTCAGACTTTTTATATTTTTTATAAATATGAAATGAAGAAGAGTGAGAGACTTATGTTCTTTTGTGTGGAAAAATACGTTGTTGAAAAAAAATACCTTCGAATGACTGACACCCCACATAACCTTTTGCAGAATACCACTCCTGTGTAGATGGATCCTGTAAAAGGTAAAAATAACTAGACCGGTGAGAGGGCATTTACGTCTTTTGTACATGTCTTACTTTTTTGGGTAAGAGAAAAAAAAATTATATTTTTATCCCATTTACATCAATACACACAACCCAGTACTATGTGTTATGTTTTGTCTTGTCCTGTGTAACTTACCTGTTGGAGTAATGATTTGTTTTTCTGTAAAAGGAAGATGACCTAATCCATGCTCCACAACCTAAAAATTATTTCCGACATTTTAAATGAATATAAGATCATAATCTTAAATCATATTTTAAATATTTTAAATTGTCATCATACCAAGCGAATAAGCCGATCCGCATAAAAAACAAAGTCATGCTTTCTTGTTTTCACATCACGTATGAGTGTGTGCATTCCACGAATCTAAAAGAACAACGAGTGAAATAAAATTATTTGAAATAAATTAAAGAATACATATTAATAAAAATTTTGATAGAATGTTTTTATTTGTTACCTGGAATGTTGAGGGGATAACGAAAAGGTTTTGATAAATTTTACAAAGATCATGTTGGCCAAGCTTTGTACGGATATGTTGGACTATCAAGTCAATGGCCACATCATTATCTGATCCTCTAGGGATAATAATATCTGCATGCTTCTTTGATGGAAGAATGAATTCTTCAAAACTAGGTTTCACATGTTTATCATACTGCAAATCAAAGTTTAAATGTATTAAAAAATGTTATATCTGGGAATAATTCAAAGAGGTTTGGCCTGGTGTACGGCAGGAGGGGATAATGTGGATTAGTGGAGTTGGGTTTAATCTATAAAATTAGTTATTATATAGTAATTATCTAGTATTCAATTTGTTAGAGTTATATTTTCTAGTTATTTAGGATTTGTTAGTAGCAGGACGTTATAAATATAACGCTCCATAGTTATTTTAGGGGAAGAAATAAAAAAGTTAACCTTGTTATTGGAGTTTGTCTGTACTCAAATCCAGGTCCTATCATTTTTGTATCAAAGTTGTACGGTTTTGATGGCGGAAAAGCTAGAGGGAAAGGGAACCAATGGAGAGCGTTTGGCGGCGTTGGAATCATCTGTCAACCGAATCCTTGATTCCATGGAAGCTCATAGGGTGGAGGTGGCAGTGCAAATGGAAGAATTCACTGGGGCAATTGTTGATTTAACCCTGGCGATCAAGAAACCCACCAAGAAAAACAGTGGTTCATCCTCTGATTCAGAAACTGATCGTGGGAATGAAAATGATGACTCCGATGATTCTGATCGAAACGCGCAAAGTTCAAAGAAATCAAAAAAGGAAACAGGAAAAGAAACGCACTCAAGGGTTGTCGAAAAGGTAGTTTGAAGTTCAAGAATTCAGTCAAAAGGATCAGTTAAAGGCGGTGGCAATTTGTTTAGAGGGGGCTCCTCTCTCGTGGTTCCGTTGGCATGACTCAAAAACACTGTTCCGCTCTTAGAGGAAGTTTAAGCGGAAATTACTGGAGCGTTTCCAATCCTCCCATGAGGGTAGCGTTTTAAGGAGCAATTTTTAGATATACAACAGAAAGGATCCGTTCGTGACTACGTGGATCGGCTTGAAGGTTTTGCGGGCCAATTGGCGAGCGTACCCGAGTCGGTTCAAGAGAGTACTTTCATCAAGGGGCTCAAAGCAGAGATACATTCAGCCGTCCGGATTGCGGAACCGGAATCCCTAGTTCAGGCAATCCGTATGGCTATCAAAATTGATGAGACCAGGGCTATTGGTGGCGTTAAAGTTGGTACAGGGGACCAGATTGACATGTTGGAACAGCGGGGTAGATTCTAAGGGGATCTCGTCTCTAACACATAAGTTAGTTAAAAGAAAGGAAGTGGGTGTGGGACGTTTAAGCGTTTGACAACAGCTGAGTTGGCAGAAAAACGGGCCAAAGGGATATGTTTCCAGTGTGACGAAAAATTCTTACCCGGTCATCGCTGCTCGAGCAAGACATTGCAGGTCTTAATTTTAGGTGATGAAGACGAGGACAAAGATGAGTTGAAGGGATAGTTAATTGGACCTGATATTATTGGGCATGTCATGGCTTCAAACCTTGGGAGATATGATAGTTAATTGGCGAGAGTTATGGATGCAATTTTGGGATGGTGAAAGATTGGTCACTGTCCGGGGTGATCCTAGCCTAGCCAAAACTTCGGTTTCGTGTAAATCTCTGTGTAGGATGCTACAAAAGGAGGTGGAAGGATACATGATCCACGTGGGAACCATCGAAGGGGAATGGAAACTAGGAAGAACATCACATTTGGTTCACACTGTTCTGGAGTCATTTGACGATGTTTTTCACATGCCAGCCGACCTACCTTCGCAAAGGAACCATGAACATGCCATCAATCTTTGGGAGGGTATGGGACTGATTAGTGTCAGACCTTATCGGTACCCGAATGCACAGAAAGATGAGATTGAGAGACTAGTTTGTGAGATGCTCAAGGCAAGAGTGATTCAACCGAGCATGAGTCCTTTCTCAATCCCGATATTGTTAGTTAAGAAGAAAAATGGAAGTTTCCAGTTCTGCGTGGATTACCGCACACTTAATAAGGAGATGGTGCTAGATAAGTTTCCCATACCTGTGATCGATGAATTGTTGGATGAGCTTCATGGGGTGGTTGTATTTTCTAAACTTGATCTTAAGTCCGGTTACCATCAAATACGTATGAAGGTGGGGGATGTGCAGAAAACAGCTTTCCGAACACACGAGTGCCACTACGAATTTTTGGTAATGCCATTTGGGCTTATCGAACACGCCCACGACTTTTCAGTCCCTCATAAACAAGGTATTCCAACCATTTTTAAGGAAGTTTGTACTTGTGTTTTTTGATGACATTTTAGTATACAGTAAGTTTGAGAGGGAAGACCTGGAACATCTAAACAGGGTTCTCATGGTTCTGAGAAAAAATAACTTATATGCAAACAAAAATTTTTTTTTTTTTTAGTTAGGAGCAGGTGCAGTACCTTGGTCACATCGTAGCCAAAGAAGGGGTGTCGGCTGACCCAACCAAGCTTTCAACCATGTTGCAATGGCCGGTACCAAAGACTTTGAAGGAACTCCAGGGGTTTTGGGTTTGACCGGTTACTACCATAAGTTTGTGAAGGATTATGGTAAAATAGTGTGCCCCTGACAGAGCAATTAAAGAAAGATAATTTCAAGTGGACCTCAGAAGCAACCAAAGCATTTAAAATATTGATGGTGGCAATGACTCAGGTACCCGTGTTGGCGTTGTCAGATTTTTCTAAGAAATTTGCACTCGAAACGGATGCGTCCGGGTACGGTTTGGGGGCGGTGCTCATGCGAGATGGTAGACTGTTGGCTTATTTTAGTCATGTTTTGGGAACATGAGCACGTCTCAAGTTGGTTTACGAAAAAGAGTTAATGGCAATTGTGTTAGCCATTCAGAAATGGAGACCATATTTGCTGGGTCGGAGGTTTGTTGTTCGAACCAACCAACGGAGTTTGAAGTTTTTAATCGAGCAACGGGGTGTCATGGAAGACTACCAGAAATGGATCTCGAAAATTATGGGGTACACTTTGACATTGTTTATAAACCGGGTCACGAGAATAGCGTGGCTGATACGTTATCAAGAATTACTCCCGAGGCGCAGCTGGGTACTGTCATGGCTCCAGCCTGTCGGTTTGATTGGGGGACATTATGGACTGACCTGCAGTCAAATCAAGAGATTTGTTCCATGAAAGAAAAAGTAAAAGAGGGAACCAACAACGACTATTGTTTGAAGGCCGGCTCGTAATTCCTAAGGGGTTGCATTGGGTATCGGTTCTTTTTACGGAGTTTCATGAAGGTGTGGTTGGCGGGAATTCAAGGGTATAAAAAAAGTATCAACGCCTTGCTCGTGAAGTGTACTGGGCGGGAATGAAAGGTGACGTGGCGAAGAGGGTGGTCGAGTGTGACACGTGTCAACAACACAAGTACTCAACGATGGCCCCAAGTGGGTTGTTGCAGCCACTCGAGTTGCCATCTACAGTTTGGTCTGAGCTTACGATGGATTTTATTGACGGGCTACCAAAGTCGGAGGGTAATACCATCATTTTTGTTGTTGTGGATCGTCTCAGCAAATACACGCATTTTATACCCCTTAAACACCGATACACAACCAGTTCGGTGGCAAATGTATTTGTGAGGGAGGCCGTGAAGCTTCACGAGATACCGGAGTCCATTATTTCTGACCGTGACAAGGTATTTCTTAGTAGTTTTTGGAAGGAATTGTTTAAAGCAATGGGCATCAAGTTGAGAAGGAGTACGACTTACCACCCTCAAATCGATGATCAAACCGAGGTGGTCAACCATTGTTTGGAGACGTATCTGTGTTGTTTTGCGGCGGAAACGCCAAAGAAGTGGGTCACAATGGGTCACATGGCTACCGTGGGTAGAATACTGGTATAACACTTCATTTCATACTTCAACAAAGACGATACCTTTTCGGGTATTGTATGGTAGGGATCCGCCTCATTTGGTATATTACAGGAAAGCAAAAATGGTGGTAGGCACGGTCGAGCAATATTTGGAAGAGCGGGATCGAGTGCTAAAAGAACTTAAAGTCCATATGCTCAAAGCTTAACAGCAGATGAAGAAAAATGTGGATGCGCATAGGAGAGAGGAAAGTTTTGATATTGGAGATCAGGTGTACTTAAAGCTTCCCCTATATCAACAACGCACTGTGGCGAGAAGGGTTAACAAGAAACTTGCACCTAGGTATTTTGGGCCTTATGAGGTCATTGAGAATATCGGACATGTGGTGTATCATCTCCTGTTGTTGCCAGAAACAACTCGCATTCATGCTGTTTTTCACGTGTCCCAATTAAAAAGGGCCATTGGGAACCTTATTGCTGGTCCTCATTTGCCAGCTACCCTTACTGAAGACATGGAGGTTATCTTACAACCAGATGACATGGAATGAGTTTGAGAGGGTGTCAAGGGTATGAAGTGTTGATTCGTTGGAAGGACTTACATGATTATGAAGCGACTTGGGAAGAGTTTGAAGTGTTGAATGTGCAATTTCCTGACTTTAACCTTGAGGACAAGGTTCAAAATTGGACGGAGAGTGATGTTATATCCGGGAATAATTCAAAGAGGTTTGGCCTGGTGTACGGCTGGAGGGGATAATGTGGATTAGTGGAGTTGGGTTTAATCTACAAAATTAGTTATTATCTAGTATTTATCTAGTATTCAATTTGTTAGAGTTATCTTTTCCAGCTATTTAGGATCAGTTAGTAGTAGGACGTTATAACGATCCATAGTTATTTTAGGGGAAGAAATAAAAAAGTTAACCTTTGGTTATTGGAGTTTGCCAGTACTCGAATCCAAGTCCCATAAAAAAACTATAATAAAATGATAAAATCAACTAAAAATTCCAATATTGTTTTCAAAAAGAACTAAAGAGCACTACTTTAGTAAATTATAACATTAAAGCTTGTTGAAGACATTGTACTTTGAAAAATCAAACCAATTATAACATGACAATTCCAATTTTTTTATTAGGACATTATATTTTGAATTATCTTTTAAATTATAACAATGAAATTTGCTTTGAACATGGAAGATATTGCTATAATTGGATATGTTTTTGAAAGTATATTGCTTTAATAAGAAGAAATGAAAGTAGAATGCTATAATAAACAAATCAACAAAAGTATATTGCATTTAATCCTTTGATAAATGGTTACCTTATATTTTTTGAAAAAGGTACAAACAAATGTGACATTAGCTAGAATCACTAAGTTGGTATCTTCTAGCTCTTAAGCTAATTATACACATACTACTTGTAAAATTCATGCAATTTTTCATAAAGTTAATTTTGTTACTTCATAAAGTTTATTAAGAGAGTACCCTTTCAAAAAAAAGTTTCTTAAGATAGTAGATTTTGTTATTTCATAAAAGTTCATTAAGCAAAAAGAGAGCTCTACTAACTTGGTCAAGCACGTACTGAATATTTCTGCCTCTCTCAACGGTGTCACGCTTTATCCTCCTTCCCAATCGCACATCAGAATCTATACTCATGAATTCTAAAGTTATTATTAAATAATGGAAAATTTAATAAGAAACATGTGAATCCAAAAAAAAGTAAGTTATATAGTAAAATGAAAGATGATATAGTATCTAGCCATGTAAGTTTCACTTCATTTTCCATTATATTATTTTTCCCACATTGATTTTCTATTCTCTATATGAAATCCAACATTCGTTATAGAATTTTTAAATGGTTTAATTTAATTTAGTTAAAAGTACATGAAAATCAATGTGAATAAATTATGATAAGTAATGAACCTGAATCAACAAAGATTTTCATGCTCATCATATCTCGAACTTTGCTATCATGAAGGACAAGAATTCCTTCAAGAATGATGACATCCGAAGGGTTTACCTACATTTAGTTCAAAGATCAAAATTATTCATTTTTCATACACTAAAATTTGTTCATGATCATAATAATTAGTTCAACTTCACATACCATGCGACCTGATCCACTGCTCTTATGGATCTTATAATCATAATCTGGAATGTTAGCTGGTTGTCCCTTTTTTAACGTTTCCATGCATGATAAAAGAAGCTCAGTGTTGAAAGAATCTGTATAAATCATCATGACATAGTGTAAAGTTTCTAAATGTTTAAAGGATTTGTAGCATTAGGAATTTTGAGATCAATAAGTTAATTACCAGGGTGATCAAAATTGTAATCTTGTGCATTTGCCGATTGCTCATCACTCAAAGAACGATAAAATGAATCCTATAAAGAGTTGAACTTAATTAAAGTACTTGAACTAAAGTTTAGCATTGCTAGAATTAGAGTTCAATCAATAATCATACAAAACCATGTAGCTTGTAGTTGTAGCATCTAATGCATGTTACTTTACAACCTTTTGTAGGGTTTCAATGTGAATAGAGCTTGTGTCTTACTTGATTGATAAGAGCAACCCTTTGATCGTGGAGTCTTGATATGATCACATTGCAAACAGTTGTTTTTCCAGATGCAGTTCCACCAGCAACACCTTCGTTTACATTTCAAAAAAATGAAGTAATTTGTTAATATTAAGTATTAACATCACAACGTGAACACAACTTTCTGAAAAAAAAGTGAAGTTTTGAAGTATCAAGACTCTGAGACAGATTATTTACCAATGATGAAAGGCACTTTGTTTGGCTTTTGTGCACATGCACTGTCTTGTTGAGAAGAAGATTGATCTTTAACAATGTTACTCGATTTATCCGACTTTTTGGCATCCATCACAAGTGTGGAAATCTGATATCGATAAAAACAGTTAGTTCTGTAACTAAATTCACTTAACGAAATTGATTTGAAACAATGGAGTTCACTTAGTTCAATACGAAGTCAAACTCCATTCCACACAAACATAAGTTCAACCCAATTAGATTTAAAGTTTTGAAACAATAATCAACATAACGATGATATAGAAAATATACAAGTAGATGAACATATCAAGACATATTTTGATCGAATAAAATCTCGTTGTTTTAGAAGAAAAGAGAGCAAGCGGGAAAATCACAGTTCTTTGAGTTGATGACGTAGCCCATTATTACATGGAAAATCATGATTTCCTTTTTAATTTCTTTTCAGAGTAAATTGGGTGAATGGTATATGTAGTTTGGGGTATATTACGTACTTAGTACCTATTATTTATTTATTTATTTTTTAACTTGGACCATCTTGTCTTTTGTTTTTTGTTTTTGTTTTGATTTTGGTCCGTAGTTGACTATTTCATATTTTGTTCCTTTTTAGTATTTTCTAATTATTTTTGGTTATTTAAAGAATAAATTACATAAATGGTTGTCGTGGTTTGGCGGATCAAATAACTTGCACCACTCATTCTTTGTTTTTCATGCACGATCACTCGATAGTCCTATGGGCATACATAGTTAATGAGAGCCTGATAACCTTTATCTCCCGTCCTACATGTGAGGGACATTTTTGTCTCTCTTTTTACTTCTTTCTTGTGAGTTGTGAATCTTTGTATTGACATATCTATTCTAATAAATAAATCTACTTTAATAAATAAAAATCATTTCTATCATTTGTCATATTTTCATGCATTTTAACAAATGCAAGTTTGTGATTAATTTTCACTTATCATTTAGTGGTAATTTTTAATTTTCTTAATTAATTATTCTAATTTTTAGGTTATAAAAAGTAATTAAAATAATTAATGTGTCATTAATTTGTTTCCTTATATTTTCAAATTTTAATATGTATCCTTCAATGAATATAATTCAAAATTGGCATGTTTCTTTCAAAGTTTATTGTCATTTTAGACAAAATGGTCTATATAAGAAAAATAATCGAACTTTGTTGTTTTTCATTGATAAAACTAAAAAAAAGGTTATATGGAAAAAATGTAATTATTTCTCCGTAGTTTGTTTTATTAGTAAAAATTGGTTTGTTTATTCATCATTTTGTTTGTATATATTTTGAAGTTTTATTTTAAAAAATACTTAATGTTTACACCTTGATATTTAACATTTCCTTAAAAAAATATTTAATATTTATATCTTCGTATATAACTTTTTTTAATCAATCCGTGTATTACATGATTCATACCTACTAATCAATAATGTGTAAAAGATCTCTCTCTCTACTTCACGCCTTGTTCCCTCAACCATGCACATCTTTTTTCTCGTTTGCCATATTCATTTCCAAAGAAAAAAAAATGGTGATTTTTAGTTTTGGCTGATCTATGATCATACTTCTCATATGAGCAAAAACATTAGTTTTTGTTTCTATGGATGTTCTAAAACCAAATCCGTATGCCTATTTATTGGTTGGATCAAACTGTCGTTGTGCCCTAGATCCATCGACATCATTCCATGTTTGTTGAGGTAAAAAAATGTGATTTAAACCACTTCGGTTGTGGTGACTTGGTAGGACATGTGGGAGATATGGTGGATAACCTATTGACCCATGTTCAAGTCCTGACATTACTCAGCCCTCGTGGCCATGAAGGTTCGCCTGCAGTAACTCCAGGGCATGAGGCAAAGCCTCATGTTTGCAGCGGAAGATTAGTCGGTATGCTGAAGCTGGCCCGAAAACCCTTGTTAGGGATGTTCCCTTACCAAAAGAATGTGATTTAAGTTCTTATTATTAAAGCTACGTCATAAGAAAAAAAGTATATGATGTTGATTGCAAGTTAGGTTTTTATTTTTCATAATTTATTTTTTATAGGATGTGACATTCTCTCTGTTAAGTGTTGTTCTTGTTCTTCTTCAATCTAGTCATTTATATTTTGTAATGTAAGGGTTTAGTTTGGAGAATATTATAATATTGGCATATTTTGGTTTGATGGAGAAAAGTTGTTTTGTTAAAACTATACATTTTTGTGTTCATCAATACATTTACCAATTAAAAGAAATCGCCATTGCAAGTTCATAACTTTACTTACCATGAACTAACAAAATATGGTAAACACAATATAAACCGTCAGTTGATGACATATCAACCAAAACTAATGTAAAACATAACACAATAATGTTTAATAGCCATATTAACAAGCACAACCATATTTCCAATTGGTTTTAGGTGTAACAAGAATATAATTTGAGCTTTATCATTATGCATTGTTTGCGTGCAATATCTATGAGATTCCACAATATCCCTACCCCGACCCTCTTCAATGTTAAGTTATAACTCATAAACCATAACTTTGATTGAGTTGATTCCGGTGGCTCCGGAAAGAGACAACATTTTCTATAACTCTTATCTTTGATTTTATTTATTTATTTTTCAATTAAGTCCTTATTTTTTTTGCTGAATCGGCAAATCTAACCTATTCCTAAACCATTCCTATGTTCACAACGGGACTTGAATCTTCAACCTCAAAGAAGGGGCAACACCGGATACTGCTAAGCTATATCGCATGGAAGATCAAGGATAGTTGATGTCTCTTAGATTTGTGCAACTATATTACACTTTTACTAAATTCCTAAGCTTTTGTTTTTGACATCTTAATGCCCACTCTTTTGTATGTATTACATAGTTAGTTGACTTATATGGTTTTACTTTATAGCCTATGCTTTTGATCATTAAACTTCCCTTTATAACTTATTTAAACACATATTGACACATACTTATACATACTTATATATTTGTTATTCTCTTACACATAGGTGCGAAGCCAAAAAAAAAAAAAAATTAAGGTGTTCTTCAATTTAACATGAGGAAAAAGAATACAAATGAGGAAAAATGCTTGAGGAAAAATATAACATATATCATAAATACCTAAATGATATTTTACTTTAAAAAAAATGAAAATGTGAGGGTAGACGTGGGCTACTATGGTCCTAGGGTGGCTCCTCCTTGCTTAGACATACATTTACCTATATATTGTTCTTCACTTTCTCGTTTATTAATTTATACACTTAATTGGATATATTACATTTACCACTATATATATATATATATATATATATATATATATATATATATATGATCATATACCTAAGCTTATATATATAACCCTCCAAACAATGTAGTTTTGATTTATTTATATCCAAACTAATCACGATATCTCTTTTACTATTCTTTCTTAATCATGTAACTTACTAAATCAATCAAATTTATGTTTTTTTTTCTTCATTGTATCTAAGAACTTAAAACATTAAAAGTCGTGACCATTTAATCAACGCTACTAAATTATAAATAAAAACTAATAGAATAAAAGATAAAAGAAAAACATGTCATAACTTAATCAAACTTTTCACAAAATCATTGGATATAATTTTTCAATTGAAAGACAAAACGTTTGAGTTATATTTGTTAAAAAATATTTGTTTTCTATTTTCTCTATAAACTTCAATAATTATTTGCAATAAAAATATATATAATTGATATTTTTTATTCCATAATTGAACTTAATTCAATGGTATTCTATTAAAACAAAACTAAGAGAAAATGAAATTGGATTTGTTTTGTTTAAAACTACGTCGTTTAAAATGTTCTATACCTAAGCTTAGGTACATATATATGTATGTATTATTAATATTTGTTGTCTTCTTTTCTCACATTCACATACATTTGTAGTTTTGTACATTGTTATAAACGATTTAATACAAATAGATGTTTTGTTGATCTCTTTTTACACCCACATATGTATAAATACCTTAATAATGATTTGCTACTTCTTTTCACCCTCACATACTTATGTCAATATAGATTAACAAGCAATTGTTTACTCATTTTCATAAACACACACTTCTACATATATATAGATATATTAATAGGTATTTAGCAAACTCCTTTGTACACCCCTACGTACATGTATCGCGTGTATTCTTATTCAATTTCATGTAGTTTATAGGGTTATTATTGTCCATAAATTTCCAGCCACTATTAGTTTCATAAAACAAGTCCTTTATGTGGTAATTACTTGTTAAAGTGGACTAGGGTATCACAAGTTCAAGGTTATGTATTGGCCACGTGAGGAAGCATCAATCGGGTATTACATGCATGATAGTTCAATGCTAAGTCGATGTATATTGACAGCAATAGTATGGGCAATATGGAATTAATCTGTACACTAACTTGAACTTAATTTGGGTTACAATTCATGCCATGAAGCCCTGATGAAGGGTATGGATTTGGTCAGCAATTAAATAATTCACAAATGGAGAAGGGAATAGATGGATTGTACACCTCTAAATCATAAGGGAATGAAGCAACACGTATATAACATCAAATCTTTTAACAAAAGAAAGTGTGTGTGTGTCTGATACATGGCCGGACCAAATAAAAAGAAGGAAAGAAAGCAGAGACAAGTGTGTATTACATGTATATGCTTCTGATTTCAAGGCTGAAAGAAGTGGATTGAGCAGAAAGGCATCGTCAAACATGAGAAGGCAGAAGATGGTTAAGAACTTACCAGGAAGTCTCGTGGTGTTACTGCTTCAATTCAACACGTACTATCCCGATTCTCTTTCCCATATCTCTCTCGTTCGTATCTCTCTTTCTCTCTAATTCCCGATGCGTAATATATATCGATGGTATCGGTTGTTTATATAAGGTGTGGAATTTGTGTTGGAATAGGACGCGATCAAGGCTTGAATACGTAGAGAATACGACCTATTCTGGGAGGATACGTTCCTGTATGTTTATGTAAACCTAATTCCCAAAATTTTCACTTTGGTCCCTGAACTTTTGGTTCTTGGTAGACTTACCCCAAATCCATTTTCCATTAAGTTGTTGGTATTTTCCAGAATTTACATAGACAAAATTGCAAAAATGGTCCCTATGGTATGCATTTTTTTGGGGTTTAGGTCCAAACCACGAGTTTTTTGGTTTCGTAGTCCTTTTGAACTGGTTTGTTTGTGAAAATGGTCCTTGTACTTAACTCCCGTTAAAAGGAATCCGTTAACCCCCTCATGCGCCTTCCACGTGAGGGTATTTCTGTCTTTTTACTTCTAGGGACCATTTTCGCATAAGAATGTCAACGCTTCCTTTTACCTTTTATCCCTCATTTACATTCCCAAATACCTATCAACTCCCCACCTCCCTCCTTCTTTCTTCTACTCCATTAAACCTGTAAAAAAAACCTCGTTCGTTATCCAAAGAACCTAATCGAAGCAAAAGGAGACTAGGTCATACGTTAAAGTCGAAATGGTGTACGTAATGTGGCAGATTAGACCAAAAAATGAAGTTATGGACGTATCATCCATATATGGTAAGTTGCTCTATTTTCTTTAACTTTCCTATTTTGCATTTTCCCCTTGATTTATACTAAAATCTGCAAAATTTTGATTTTGTTATCATGTACAGTTTTGACTTGTAGTGGGTACACCCACATGGTTTAGTATTAAGCTTCATCACGGTGGGAAGTTACCTGATATAAAGTACACTGGAGGTGAAATGTGTTATGTTGATTATGTGGACATAGATGAGTTTTCTCTACATGAACTTGATGCCATAATGCTTGACCTAGGTTACCCAGACCCACGGATGGATGAATTGACTGATGAATCCCCAGTGATATACTATGATTTCAGGATACCTAATGGTGACTTTCAATTTGGTCTTAGAGCTTTAGGGAATGATCAGGATGTTATCAATCTTTCTAAATTTATTCGAAATAACAAGTTGATTGAGGTGTACACAGAACATGGGAAGACAAATCTACTCACTTACTTCATGTCTCTAAATGCAAAAGGTAAAGTTATCATTGAGGAATTACCAGAAAATGATGATCAAGGGGTTAAAACTGAGGCTGAAGTTCATGTAGAATCTCCATTGAGAAATATGAACCATGTCAATGATGAGCCAATTGGTGAGTACATGTCTTTGATTCTTTTTGGGAGTAAAAGTGATGCTTTCTCACCAGAGTATAAAAGGGGTAGAGTTGGAAATTCAAAAAGAGGTGAAGGTTCTTGTAGCAAGAGGCTTAATTTAGAGGATATTGATGATTTAAAAGAGAAGGAAAACACTGACGAGGGTGTTAAGGAGGTTCAGGAGGCTGCAACTGTTGTTGAAGGATGCTACAAGCCATTTACTTCAAATATTGCTAATGTGGGGGATGGGATGATTGGGGTTCAGGATAATGACCATATTGAAGGACGCTACAACACCCCACCTGTTAATGATGATGAACAATATAATGAGCTTTTTTGATAACCTTATGGACAATTTACTTGGAAGTGAGAGGATGCTAAAGAGTATGAAGGAGATGATGAATCTCAAGAGAGTGATGAACACTATGAAAAGGATGAAGGTGATGATGAGGATGGGAAACAATCTGAAAGTGAAGATCAAGTGGATGACATAATGGATGAGGAGAACAATATACAAGATGTTGATGTAGACATGGCAAACTTCTGTCTAAATGTTGAAAGTGATGTTGAAGGAGCATGTATTAATGGTATTCATGGTCATGAACCTGAAGATATGGAAGTGATCAACAATGAGTTCAAATCATTGGACGAAGGATCAAAACAAGACAGAGAAAGAAGAGCTCTTATAAAAATTTTGGGAAAAGAAAAAAGGTCCAGCCTTGGGTCAATACATATACAATCATTCTCAGTTGGACAAAAGTTTAAAAGTAAAAAAGATCTAAAGGAGCTAATTGATGTGCATGCACTAGAAACAAGAAGGAATCTATTCTTTAAAAAAATGACAATGTAAGGCTTAGGGCACAGTGCATAGGAGTTGTACCTGTCATTAATAAAGGTCAAGTGGTGTCACACCCCTGAACCAGACGGCGGAAACGTCCGGGGGCTCGTGTGACTAACAATTAAATTATCATCACAATGAATATACATGAAACATAACACATTCATCACCAACACTACATATAACAACCATCATTGTTCACATCAAGTACATTGTTATAAATAACATAAATTCAAAGTATTAATAGTACGATGAGTGATGTTACACAAAGTAAATCCATACACACTTGAAAATCTTCCTACTTAACGATTACATGAGAATACAAATTATTTGAAAATGGTCAACATATATAATGTTGGTGAGTACATAAGTATGTTTGAATAAAAGTTTTTGTATCTTTTGTAAAACCCAGAAAATCCGATATTTTCTGTAAAATGTCTGAAAATGATGTGAAAATCAAGTATAAATGCATGTGTGAATTTCATAGCAGTAACATATATGATTGCAGTTTAAATTTATTTGTATTGTACGTAAGTGATAATCAAATTATAGTATTTCCCTAGAAAATTCGATATTTTCTAATTTATAATAATGTTGTGGTTCTTGTATCATTAATTAAGTTGTTTCGTATCGACACAATCGAAGGATTAATCTTCGATATGTTAAATTGGTATTGGATCTCTATATGAGCCATTATAACCATGCATGATAATGACTAGGTTGTCTGTCTTGGCATTTTCCAAACGCCGATATTTGCTCAAGGTTTTGTCGCCCTAGACTGGCCTAGTCTAGCTGTAGCGAAAAGCTAAGGCGTGGGGGGTCACCCCGTATAGATCTATACACAAACTCCCGCTCTCCCTCCAGGAAACTCTGGTTATAATTACAGGCTACGATTGTACACTCAGAGGTGCCAACCGACATGTCTCACTAGATTCTCAACCTTTCATGTTTGTTATGTTTTTCACCATGTATAATGTTTACGTGTATGTTGTAGATTTTCAAATCCAAAGGTATGTATATAAGTACACGAAGTTAAGTAATTATGTAAAGGTATAGCTACACTCTACTAACATGTGAATTTCAGTTCAAGCCAATTAGTATGTAAGTGGACCACAAAGGCCCAATAACATGTAATAGGGTAATTTAGGCCCAATAGGCATGCAAGTGGACCACCAAGGCCCAACAAACATGTGAACCATAATGCAGGCCCAAATTAACATGTAAATCTCAAGGCCCAATAAACATGTCATGGAAAATATTGGGCTCAATATACACTTGAATGGGCCCTTAAGGCCCACTGGTAATGTAACGTGAATATTAGGCCAAATAAAATTGTTATCGATGTATTTCGTCAATTTGTTATTATTTCGTTGTTTGTTTTAGTTCGAGGTTTATCGAATTGAATGTAAAAAGTCATCTTTTGTAAAAACGACGTTTTTGGCCAATAAGCCTCAAATTTTCAATTAAGGCCCAAAGTTTTGTAAAAATAACACTTTAGTCCATAATTTATAAAAATTTCGTCCCAAATGTTTAGAAATTCACGGATTTAATCCAAAAATTTATATTTTGACATTTATGGCCCAGTTTTGTAGAAGAAGTACATTTTCAGCCCCTTGTTTGTAAAATTGACACTTTCGGCCCAATTTTGATAAAAGTTACATTTTTGGTCCAATTTAGAAATAAATGTTATTTTCACCCCTAAACTTGGTTTATTTACATTTATGACTCAAAATTTGGTCAAATAACATTTTTACTCCTAAACTTTCATTTTTTTCGCAAACTTGGGCCCAAAACCGTGAGGCCCAAATGTTTGGCCCATTAAGCTAAAAATTACATTTTTTCCCCTTTAGAAAGCATGTTTATCATAAAAATCCATTTTTATACAAGTAGGACCTGTTTGATCCTTATAAAAACATAAATGTCACTTTTTGCCCTTATCTTTTGTTTTCTTGACAATTTTGACCCTTAAAAAGGTTTTTGCTTTGAATTTTTTTATATCTTAACATATAAACACTTCTAACTTGATATTATGATGTATAAGGTGTCTTAGTTCATGGATCTTTACTCAATGTTACTTAAGATATCGAGATTTGTCAAGATCTAACACATTTTAACAAAATAAACTAAAAAATCACACAAGACATGCATATAACACATAGATCTACACATTTTACTTGTATTTTCCCCCAAAAATCATGTAAAACCGAAAACAAGGGGGGGGGGGTATGAACTCACCTTTGCTTGATGTTTCGGTTTTTGAAGAAGAGGTGAAGAGATTGTTGGTCCTAGCAAGCTCCTTGAGTGGATTTCGAGTTTAAGGAGTTTCTAAGAGTATGATCATGGAATAAATATATGTAAGAAGGAGTTCTTGATGTTAAAAGGAAAGAAGATGTTTGTGTTTGATAATAACTTAGGAGGAAGGAGGAGTTGTTCTTGAGAGCTTGAGAGAGTTTGAAGGAAATTTGAAGATGTGTGTGTGTGTTTACCTTCGGACGAGAGTAGAAGAAGAGGGGAAGGAGAAGGGTGTGCATAGATATATGGGACTTGTCTAGATGTATGTGATGCATTAAGCTTGGTTATCCTTTAAACAAAAATGATGTGTCATGGTTTGGATTAATTAGCCATTTCTCTCTTTTTTTTACTTGGGCCGAAAATGGGCTAAAGAGAAGGGAAGTAGATTAGCTTGGCCCATTTCTAGGGTTAATTGGATTAGTTATGACCCAGTAGGGCCCATTAGGGTTAGAATGAATCATTCTAGGCCCTAATGGTCCAAAAAGTTATAGATTTGTGAATTGGGTCCATTTAGAATCCAAATAGGGTTTGCAAGCCAAAAATAGTTGAATTGAATGCTTATTGGTCCATTAGGCCCAATAAGGAAATCCTAGTCCAATATGAACTTAAACCGAGATTCTTAGGGTTTTTAGACTCTTTGTGTAGCATCCCAAAATTCAAGGCCAAAAATTTCGTTTTGATTAAGTTATTGTATAAAACTGATCAATATAAAAACTTTCATAACAATGTCTCATGTAAAAACCAAAGTGTCAATAATCAAAACATAGTATAATAAAACCATATCAAAGTGTAATCCCAAGGATTCCGTGTGCGGAAAACACAGTGTGATGCGCTGCGATCAAGCCGACTCCTATCCTTTGAAAACAAAGCACCTGAAACCTTGTCACACCCCAAAACCAAGAACGGCGGAAACGTTCTGCGGCGGAGGACACCATGTAAAGTATCACAACACAGTATAATAGTAAATAAGCAAACAACATCATCCATTGCATTAAATATATAATTTTAATACAAGTGTGTTCCGTACAATTATAGACACCAAAAAGTAAATCAAAATAATAAGATGAGTCTTGGATGCGCTCCATCTTCTCAAAAGTTGGCCTCGGTACCTGTTTACTGACGACTTGAGAATACAAGTTATTTTGAAAGAGTTTATCAACATTAAGCTGGTGAGTTCATAAGTATTTTAGTGTTGGTGTTTGTATCAAAACGTTTGAATCTCTCAGAAAAACCTATATTTTCTATTAAAAGTAGCCTTCTACCAACGCGTAACTGTTTTGTATGTTCGCTTATCGTAAAAGTGTGTAATTTTCCGAAGTGTAACTATCATTAACAAAATATAGTTTGTACATTAATGTTTAAGTGAAATGATCACTAAATGTATGTAAAGGGTAAATTATTGTAGTACTGTAGTGTTGTATTATAGGAACTACTGCTGTACTAACTAGCTTAAACCGGATTTATATTAAGGTATCATGTGATTAATTGTACCATACTATCGACTAGGTAACAACGACAAATGTAGGTCGTAAAAAGGTATGACGTTTGGCACCCGCAGACCTGCAGGTCCGGCTGTAGCTAACAGCAAGGTGTAGGATAGTCAATCCAGTATAGATCTGTACGCAAACTCACGCTCTCTCTCCAAGAGACTCTGGCTACAACTTGGGCCATGACATTGAAGGCATGCTCCGATATAGTGGATCACAAATGTTAACGTATTCATGTATATGTAATGTATTGTTACTCGTTCTAGTATTGTTGTATATGTTCTCTTCCTAGTATAGTTGTATATGCTCTTCTTCTAGTATAGTTGTATATGTTCTCATAGTAATATAATCTATATGTTCTCGTAGTAATAAGTACTGACTCATGAATGAACTGGCTCATTGATCTAGCAATAGTATAAGTATTAACTTGTGCTACCCCGATGGTAACTTACTAATGATGTAACTGGTACGCATGAATATGGAAGAAATTTTATGACTATATATGTACACATGATATATAATTAATATTGAAACGACCTTCGGACGGCTACTCGATATCCCACCATACCACATCTCAAGCGTGAAAAGGAAATAGGGCGGGCGGCCTTCTTAAGCCTTTTAAACATTGCTTATATAACTATACATATACAAGCATGCAATTTATAATAAGTATAAAAGATTTTAAGTAAAAGTAATTGATAAGTAAAAGAGTTTGTAAAGCGGTTTGAAGTAAAACAGTTTGATAAACAATTTGAACAGTAATAAAATCATTGGTTTTGTAGTTATTAATCACATATGATTGATGTAATAACTATAAGTATTCAACTTGTATTCCCCCCATTAAAGCATTTAAAACATTTAAAAGTATTTCAAAGGTTAGTTAAAGGGGTATGAACTCACTTGTGGTGAGTGGATTGGATTGAAGTGTCGGGTACGGTGCTAGGTGACAAATGAAGACTTGTACACACGCACGAGCCTAGTTATCATATAATGAACATATATATAACTAATTAGCCAATTTATAACTAATAAATTAAGTTGGGACACTCTAGAACATGAAAACACTTTGTTTCAAGTGTTAAAGATCACAAGGATTGCATCCAAGTGTTGGTAGGGCAAAGCTAGTGTGTTTGGAGTTCAAGGGTAAACTCCCTTGGAGTTTACGGTTTTGATGGTCATACCCTAAGGAGTTTACGGCAGTAAACTCTAGAGTTTACGGTCGTAAACTCTATTCTTATTGACCATGTGTTGTTTTGTGGTTTAACAAGCCTATTGAAGCATTTCTACTAAGTGATTTGGCCTTTGGAAGGGACTAGGGCATCAAAAACACTCTTTGGAGGAGTTTACGGCCTCATGGAAATTTCCCTTTGGGTTTACTACCGTAAACCCTCATGGAAAAGGGTATTGCCATGTTTTCAAGTCCTTAACACAATTAGGTAAGTGTATAAGCTAGTTTTTAGGCCTAAGGAAGGAAAATGACCAACTTAAACACGCTTTAGGGTGTTTACGGTTTTGGGAGATCCCCAAACCGTAAACACCTACAAATGTTGGTCTTTGATGTTTTTCAAGGCTTAAACACAATAAGGGAAGGTTTAAACATGTCAAGGATGGTTTATACATCAAACTAGGACTTAGATTAGGGACTTAGGCACACTTTGGTGCCATTTATGGTGTTTATGGCCCAAGAACATTCTTGGACCGTGAACACCTCTAACCTTGTGTTCTTGACATAATTTCTTGGTGTTTAAATGTAATACTAGCTTAATAACACTTAAGGATGGAAGTACTTACTATTAGGAGGCTTGATTTGAACTAATAGGCCAAGAACACTTAGTGTGTGTTCTTGGTGTTTTGGAAATCTAGACAAAATACACATATGAGTGGATGATTAGATGTACAAACACTAGATTAAGTGTTTTACTAACTTGAAATGGTTAGAAGACTTACAAGTTTGAAGATTTGGAATGAAATTTAGGATGATACTTGAAAGTCTTTTTGGAGTTTACTCTTTTGTGAAATTGGGGAGTAAACACAAATGGCTTAGTCTTAGGGAGTAAACTCATGCATATGCATGAGTTTACGGATTTTTGGGTGATTTTTCGACCCAAACCAAATAGTTTGGTCGGGAACTTCTAAGACACGAGGTGTTTGCGGTTTTTGAAATTCAATACCCGAGACGACATTTTCATTCATCCGTTCGTTTAAAAATAATATTAAAATAATCAAACGAACTTTATATTTCCTAAAAATAAGAAATAATGACATTAACTTATGATACGAAGTGGTTGACTTTCAGGGTTTGACCGATTGGAAATTTTGGGTTGTCACATCATCCCCCTGTTAAAGGGAATTTCGTCCCGAAATTAAAGTCTAAACAAATAAAGTAGTTACAAATAACTAAGCAAAAAGATGAAGATATTTCAGTTTCATATGATCCTCACGCTCCCAAGTGAATTCCGGTCCTCGCTTGGCGTTCCAGCGAACCTTCACAATCGGGATACGACTTTGCTTCGTCTGCTTGACTTCTCGGTCCATGATCTCTACTGGTTCTTCCATGAAGTTGAGGCTCTCGTTGATCTCGATCTCGTCAAGTGGGATTACAAGAGTCTCGTCGGACAGACAATTTTTCAAGTTAGATACGTGGAATGTAGAATGTACATTATGAAGTTCGTTGGGTAGATTGAGTTTGTAAGCTACAGGGCCGATTCTTGTGAGAATCTCGAAGGGCCCTATATATCTCGGATTAAGCTTCCCACACTTACCAAAGTGTATCAAGCCCTTCCAGGGTGAGACTTTAAGAAGGACTCGGTCTCCCACCTGGAATTCCAAAGGTTTCCTTCGCTTATCAGCGTAGCTTTTCTATCGGTCTCTAGAGGCTTTCAATCGTTCACGGATCTGAACGATCTTCTCTGTTGTTTCCCGAATGATTTCCGGGCCTATGAGAGTACTGTCAGAAACTTGCCCCCTAGCTAATTGGGTATCACCCACTTCAGCCTAGCACAGAGGGGATCTGGACTTTCGGCCATAGAGGGCTTCAAATGGAGCAGCCTTGATGCTCGTGTGATAACTGTTATTGTAGGAAAATTCGAAAAGGGGTAAATGAGTATCCCATGCCTTTCCAAAGTCAATCACACAGGCTCTCAACATATATTCCAGTGTTTGGATGGTCCTTTCACTTTGTCCGTCGGTCTGTGGATGGTAGGCTGTGCTCATGTCCAGCCTTGTTCCCAGGGAATGTTGTAGCGATTGCAATAATCTTGAGGTGAACCTACTATATCTATCAGAGATAATGGATATAGGTACACCATGTAGCCGTACGATTTCCCTAATGTATGTTCTCGTAAGCTTCTCCATCTTGTCAGTTTCATTGATAGGCAGGAAGTGTGCGGACTTGGTCAATCTATCGATGATGACCCATATGGTATCAAGTCCACCCGTTGTCTTGGGCAACTTGGTTATGAAATCCATAGTGATCCGCTCCCACTTCCATTCCGGAATCTCTGGTTGTTGTAGTAAACCGGAGGGCTTCTGGTACTCGACATTAACCTTTGCGCAAGTAAGGCATTTACTTACGAAGGTAGCAATCTCTGCTTTCATATTAGGCCACCCGTATACATTTTTAAGATCTAGATACATCTTATCTAAACCTGGGTGGACAGAATACCGAGTGTTGTGCGCCTCGGTCATGACCAAGTCTCGGAAACCACCGTGCTTCGGTGTCCAGACCCGGTTCATGAAATATAAGGCTCCGCCACCCTTGGCTTCTAAATTTTTATCCATTCCTCTTAGGGATTCACTCGTCACGTTTTTAGGTTTCATGGCTTCAAGCTGGGCCGCCTGAATTTGCTTAGACAAGTGTGAATGGATAGTCATTGTCAACGACTTGACTCTTCGACCAGAATATTCCTTCCGACTTAGGGCGTCTGATACTACATTGGCTTTACCTGGATGATAACGAATTTCACATTCGTAGTCACTGAGTAGCTCAACCCATCGTCGTTGTCTCATGTTGAGATCCTTTTGATCGAATATGTGTTGTAAACTCTTGTGGTCGGTAAAGATAGTGCTTTTCGTTCCGTACAAGTAATGTCTCCAGATCTTCAGAGCAAACACAACTGCTCCTAGCTTAAGATCATGGGTCGTGTAGTTAACTTCGTGTGTCTTCAACTGTCTCGAGGCGTAGGCGATGACCTTACCTCGCTGCATCAGAACACACTCGAGCCCTTGATTCGGTGCATCGCAATAGACTATAAAGTCTTCTATTCCTTCGGGGAGGGATAGTATTGGTGCGGTGCACAAAGCTCGCTTGAGCGTTTGGAACGCTCTTTCCTGTTTCTCTTCCCAGTCAAAGGCCACGCCTTTCTGGGTCAGTGTTGTAAGAGGTTTCGCTATTCGGGAGAAGTTCTGTATGAACTTGCGGTAGTAGCCAGCGAGACCTAGAAATTGACGAATTTCTGTAGGCGTCTTCGGTGCTGACCAGTTCTCAATGGCCTTAATTTTGGATGGGTCCTCATGGATTCCGTCTTCGCTTACCACGTGTCCTAAGAATTCGACTCTTCGGATCCAAATTCACATTTAGAGAACTTCGCATAGAGCTTCTCCTTTCGTAAAGTTCTTAGAACTTGTCGCAGATGATCGCCATGCTCTTCCTTACTTCGGGAGTAGATCAGGATGTCATCAATGAAAACAATGAAGAAACTGATCCAAGTAAGGTCGGCATACTCTATTCATCAGATCCATGAAGACTGCGGGCGCATTGGTCAATCCGAATGGCATCACCACGAACTTGTAGTGTCCGTAACAAGCTCGGAAGGTTGTCTTTGGAACATCCTCCTCTAGCACTCGTAATTGGTGATATCCGGATCTTAGATCAATTTTGGAAAAGTAGTTCGCCCCTTGCAGTTGGTCAAATGGATCGTCTATGCGAGGCAGAGGGTAACGATTCTTGACCGTTAGTTTGTTGAGTTCTCTATAGTCGATACACATACGAAATGATCCGTCTTTCTTCTTAACGAATAAGACCGGTGCTCCCCAAGGAGAGAAACTTGGTCTTATAAAGCCCTTGCTGAGCAGTTCGTTAAGTTGACCAGCTAGTTTCTGCATCTCCGCTGGTGCTAATCGGTAGGGCGACTTGGCTACTGGGGTAGCTCCTGGGACTAAGTCGATTCTGAACTCGACCTGTCGTTGCGGAGGTAATCCTGGTAGCTCTTATGGGAAGATGTCGGGAAAGTCGCTCACTACTGGAATGTTCTTTAGTTCTTTCGTTTCGAGGCTCGTATTGACAACGTGAGCAAGGAATGCATGGTATTCTTTACGTAGATACTTCTGTGCCTGAATACTTGATATTATACAAAGACTTGCACCGGGTTTGTCGTCGTAGACGATAAGAGTTTCGTTAGACGGGAGGTTTAGACGGACTGCTTTCTCATAGTACATGATGTTGGCGCGATGAAGGCTTAACCAATCCATGCCGATGATAACGTCGAAGCTTTTAATCGAGACCGACATAAGGTCGATTGGGAATGAATGGTTATCTAGAGTTAGGGTACAACCTAACTATATGCTATTCGTGCTCTCAGTTTTTCCATTAGCAATTTCTACTGTGAATTGTTCTTTAAGTGTGTGTGGTTGTTGTTTAAGCATGCGAGCAAATTTATGGTTCACGAAGATTCGCTCCGCTCCACTATCGAACATAATGCATGCATAGGAGTTATCGTTGAGAAACGTACTAGTCACCACCGTCGGGTCAACAACTGCTTCCCCATGGCCTATTGCTAGTACTCTCCCTGCTCCGCCAACATTCTTTGCTTTGGGGCAGTCCCTCTTATAGTGGCCCGCCTCGCCACATCCATAGCAGGTCTGGCTCACGCCAGAGCCGGGGACTTGGGTGATCGGCCTCGCTGGAGATTTACAGAAACGGACTGTGTGTCCTTTCCTGTTGCAGTTAGAGAACTGCATTTCACGGCATGAGCCGTTGTGGTGGTAGTTGCATTTGTTGCACTTAGGCAAATTTTCAGCATACTGCCCCATTGGAGCAGTAGCAGCAGTAGGGGTTATTGCGGCATGAACTGCCACAACTTGCTGCTTTTTGGCAGCTCGCTGTTTCTTCTTCTCCTCCTAGAACTTCCGCTTAGTGTCAGCAAGTTTGGAGGGTTCCGAGATGGCTAGGGTTGTTGTTGCTGTAGGGGTTTTGACTCCATGGTCTATGAGTCGCTGTGCCAGTCGCTTGGTACTGTCGAAGGTAGTAGGGTTTGATGATAGGACATTCCCCTGATACGGAGGAACTAGCCCCCATATGTACCTCTCGATCTTTTTCCCTTCAGTGGGAACCATATTGGGGCAGAGGGCCACCAGTTCGCTGAATCTGGCGGTATACGAGACTACGTCGGAGCTCTTCATGGTTAGGCTCCACAGCTCCTGCTCCAACTTCTGGATTTCGCCCCTCGAGCAGTATTTCTCAATCATGAGGTCCTTCATGGTTTCCCAACCCATGTCATTCGCCACTACGAGAGTTAGTGCTTTAACGTGGCCGTTCCACCACGTCAGGGTTTTCCTTCAAAGGTGCATGCGACATATTTGACTTTGCTCGCAGCAGGGCACGAACAAATTTCAAAAACTAATTCAGTCTTCTCAAACCATTGTGAGAGGGCAATGACTCCTTCGGTTCCCTGAAAGGACTTTGGCTTGCAGTTGGTGAAATCCTTGTAGGAGCACCCTCTCGAGCGCACAAGGATTTCAGCAGGAATAGAGTCAACAGGGGTTCCATCTCTGCTGGCATCAGTAGAGTGATACTGAGCCATGGCAGTTGCCACTGCTGCAGCTGCGGCAGCATTCAGGGCTGCAATATCGATGACCGGAGGAGGAGGAGGTGCAGGGTTATTCCTGGGAGATTTGCGAGGAGGCATCTTTCAGCTATAAGTTTATAAAGATAAACACAATGGTAAGAATCAATTGTAAGTGGGGTGAGAGTGACACATGGACTAACTAACCATAGCCCAACAGTTGAATGAGTGTTTTGAGATCACAACATAGAAGAATAGTAGGAAAACACAAGTGTACAGATTTTTCCCACATATTAGGTAGTTGTCAATAATACTGGTATTACTGATGTAATAAGTTGAGGGAAAATCGACCTAAGATTAGGTCTTACATCATACCATACGGAGAGTTTGACAGTCCTTAGATTCCTAGTTAGAGTACTGAAAGTTAGCAATATTTTACAGAAAAGTGCTTCTTAGAGCACAGATACTAAAGGCTATTCCTTAACCAAAAGACAAAGATGTACAAGATATCTTCTAACGGCGATGGGAATTCCTCAGGCGAACCCTAAGGTCTGCCACTTGACGAACCACCTCTTGAAGGTGTCGCTCATGAGCTCTCTGACGGGCTCGAAGTTCCATGACTTCGGCTCGGGAGGCAGCCAGCTGTTGCTGCAATGTTTCATTGTTTCTCCTGGTCCATTCCATTTCTTCTTCTAGACGGCGGATGCGGACTGTGTTGACACTAGAGTTGGCATCAATCTCCATGACTCGGTCGATGGGTGCTCGACCTTGTTCACCATTATGAGCTATCTTGCGGATAATGACGGGCAGAGCTCGATCCGCAGAGCCACCTTCGCTGAGGTTGTAAAAGCTTCGGTCCCCAAAGTAAGGTAAGGGTTGACCTTGTTCATTGCTCCAGCGATTCAAGTTGGTTGCCCACAAAGGTGTAGGACCTGGAAAATCTGGTCGGTGGTTGTTGTTTGGGGCTTGACCTACTGGCGGTAGGTTGTTGACTTCAGGCTCATATTCGAATCCATCAGAAAAGCCTTCTGCGAGGTGATCATCTAAAGGTATTGGATGCTCATCTTTGGGCTCTTCTTCGATCCACCCATCATTGCCTTCATTTGGGAAGTATGGGTCGCCATGATGAAATCCAGCCATTTAAATCTATGCGAGAAGAGAGGTATAAGAATCTAGTGTATAAATAGCTTGTAGTAGCACAAAATACCCCTATAATATTTTATATTTAGGTTCTACTGTTCTCCTTATGGTATTGTTGGTAAGTTTTTAGACTTGTTAACATATCATAACCATTCTAGGGCATATGTTAATCACTCCTCGAACCAGCCTAGTTGATCAGGCTATGCCATTCCCAGGACTGACCATACATCCCCGAGCTCACTTATGATATTTAACAATCGTAATACTTTTGTTCTTGTCATTGTGACACTGATTTTAGTATGAATGCAGACTAGTATACTTAATTAAATATTTTAATATTTAAAGTATAGACTCTTGGTCAGAGTGTTTTAATCCCAAATGGGTTTATAGTTAGTATATCTTTTATGGGTTGATATACTCAATTCACTATAAACAATGCTCTGATACCAATCTGTCACACCCCAAAACCAAGAATGGCAGAAACGTTCTGGGGCGGAGGATGTCATGTAAAGTATCACAACACAGTATAACAGTAAATAAGCAATCAACATCATCCATTGCATTAAATATATAATTTTAATACAAGTGTGTTTCGTACAGTTATAGACACCAAAAAGTAAATCAAAATAATAAGATGAGTCTTGGATGCGCTCCATCTTCTCAAAAGCTGGCCTCGTTACCTGTCTACTGACGACCTGAGAATACAAGTTATTTTGAAAGAGTTTATCAACATTAAGTTGGTGAGTTCATAAGTATTTTAGTGTTGGTGTTTGTATCAAAACATTTGAATCTCTCAGAAAAACCTATATTTTCTATTAAAAGTAGCCTTCTACCAAGGCGCAACTATTTTGTATGTTCGTTTATCGTAAAAGTGTGTAATTTTCCCAAGTGTAACTATCATTAACAAAATATAGTTTGTACATTAATGTTTAAGTGAAATGATCACTAAATGTATGTAAAGGGTAAATTATTGTAGTACTGTAGTGTTGTATTATAGGAACTACTGCTGTACTAACTACCTTAAACCAGATTTATATTAAGGTATCATGTGATTAATTGTACCATACTATCGACTAGGTAACAACGACAAATGTAGGTCATAAAAAGGTATGACGTTTGGCACCCGTAGACCTGCAGGTCCGGCTGTAGCTAGCAGCAAGGTGTAGGATAGTCAATCCAGTATAGATCTATACGCAAACTCACGCTCTCCCTCCAAGAGACTCTGGCTACAACTCGGGCCATGACATTGAAGGCATGCTCCGATACAGTGGATCACAAATGTTAACGTATTAATGTATATGTAATGTATTGTTACTCGTTCTAGTATTGTTGTATATGTTCTCTTCCTAGTATAGTTGTACATGTTCTTCTTCTAGCATAGTTGTATATGTTCTCATAGTAATGTAATGTATATGTTCTCGTAGTAATAAGTACTGACTCATGAATGAACTGGCTCATTGATATAGCAATAGTATAAGTATTAACCTGTGCTACCCTGATGGTAACTTACTAATGATGTAACTAGTACGCATGAATATGGAAGAACTTTTATGACTATATATGTACACATGATATATAATTAATATTGAAACGACCTTCAGACGGCTACCCGATATCCCACCAGACCACATCTCAAGCGTGAAAAGGAAATAGGGCGGGCGGCCTTCCTTAGCCTTTTAAACATTGCTTATATAACTATACATATACAAGCATGCAATTTATAATAAGTATAAAAGAGTTTAAGTAAAAGAGTTTGTAAAGCAGTTTGAAGTAAAACAATTTGATAAACAGTTTGAACAGAAATAAAATCATTGGTTTTGTAGTTATTAATCACATGTGATTTATGTAATAACTATAAGTATTCAACTTGTATTCCCACCATTAAAGCATTTAAAACATTTAAAAGTATTTCAAAGGTTAGTTAAAGGGGTATGAACTCACTTGTGGTGAGTGGATTGGATTGAAGTGTTGGGTACGGTTCTAGGTGAACATATATATAACTAATTAGCCAATTTACAACTAATAAATTAAGTTGGGACACTCTAGAACATGAAATTTCAAGTGTTAAAGATCACAAGGATTGCATCTGAGTGTTGGTAGGGCAAAGCTAGTGTGTTTGGAGTTCAAGGGTAAACTCCCTTGGAGTTTACGGTTTTGATGGTCATACCCTAAGGATTTTATGGCAGTAAACTCTAGAGTTTACGGTCGTAAAATCTATTCTTATTAACCATGTGTTGTTTTGTGGTTTAACAAGCCTATTGAAGCATTTCTACTAAGTGATTTGGCCTTTGGAAGGGACTAAGGCATCAAAAACACTCCTTGGAGGAGTTTACGGCCTCACGGACATTTCCCTTTGGGTTTACTACCGTAAACCCTCATGGAAAAGGGTATTGCCATGTTTTCAAGTCCTTAACACAATTAGGTAAGTGTATAAGCTAGTTTTTAGGCCTAAGGAAGGAAAATGACCAACTTAAACACACTTTAGAGTGTTTACGGTTTTGGGAGATCCCCAAACCGTAAACACCTACAAATGTTGGTCTGTGATGTTTTTCAAGTCTTAAACACTATAAGGGAAGGTTTAAACATGTCAAGGATGGTTTATACATCAAACTAGGACTTAGATTAGGGACTTAGGCACATTTTGGTGCCATTTATGGTGTTTACGGCCCAAGAACATTCTTTGACCGTGAACACCTCTAACCTTGTGTTCTTGACATAATTTCTTGATGTTTAAATGTAATACTAGCTTAATAACACTCAAGGATGGAAGTACTTACTATTAGGAGGCTTGATTTGAACTAATAGGCCAAGAACACTTAGTGTGTGTTCTTGGTGTTTTGGAAATCTAGACAAAATACACATATGAGTGGATGATTAGATGTACAAACACTAGATTAAGTGTTTTACTAACTTGAAATGGTTAGAACACTTACAAGTTTGAAGATTTGGAATGAAATTTAGGATGATACTTGAAAGCCTTTTTGGAGTTTACTCTTTTGTGAAATTGGGGAGTAAACACAAATGGCTTAGTCTTAGGGAGTAAATTCATGCATATGCATGAGTTTACGGATTTTTGGGTGGTTTTTCGACCCAAACCAAATAGTTTGGTCGGGAACTTCTAAGACGCGAGGTGTTTGTGGTTTTTGAAATTCAATACCCGAGACGGCACTTTCATTCATCCGTTCGTTTAAAAATAATATTAAAATAATCAAACGAACTTTATATTTCCTAAAAATAAGAAATAATGACATTAACTTATGATACGACGTGGTTGACTTTTAGGGTTTGACCGAATGGAAATTTCGGGTTGTCACAAACCTAAACTGTAAACCGTAAGCACGAAGCTTAGTGAGTTCCCCCATCATACTACATACCACATAATACCATCGGTATCTTTCAACTGGTAACTGGGGACTATTTCACCCCTACCACTCACATAATATTATATCATAAACATACTGATCACA
Organism: Lactuca serriola; assembly: GCF_051521515.1. Lineage (NCBI taxonomy): Eukaryota > Viridiplantae > Streptophyta > Magnoliopsida > Asterales > Asteraceae > Lactuca > Lactuca serriola. The sequence continues at coordinate 190,184,800 of NC_136410.1, forward strand.
TACTAACATCATACACATGCTGATCACATACTAACATATCATAAACAAATAGATAAGCATTGCATGGGTTCTGTATACCCCTTCGGTATCTTTCAACCAGAAACTACCATCGGTATCTTCCAACCGGTATCTGCCATTGGTATCTTCCAACCGGTTTCCGCCATTGGTATCTTTCAACCGATAACCGGTGACTATTTCACCCCTACCACTATCATACAATAATAAGATATAATCATACAGTTAGGCATACCTGGGGTACTGACCTACCCTTCGGTCCTAACGACCGAGCCAGGGAAAAACTATTCCTTGCTACTACCACTAACACACATAGCATATCACATAAGCATATCTCATAAGCATATCAGATAAGCATATCACATAAGCATATCACATAAGCATATCACATAAGCATATCTCATAAGCATATCACATAAGCATATCTCATAAGCATATCACATAAGCATACCTCATGCGCATATCACATAAACATACCAATATAATTATTAGTTATCACAAAGAGAATTATCTACCAACTACCCCTGTTGGTGGGCCGACATTGTGGCCTTAGACCCACCCCTAATGGAAGGTAACTTACCTCACGCTATTGAAGTCCCGTAGACACAACCCCATACTGCTGAAGTCCCGCTGACTCAACTCGAACTGCTAGATGACAGATTCCCAAACTGTCAACACCAAAATAACACCCAATTAATAATTGGGCTCCACTACATAACCATAAGTACATACTTTGGGTAATTACTATATTGCCCCTTGCTTGGCTTTATTCAAGCTCAAAGCCCAATCCATAGGCCCAAAGTCAAACTAGGAATAAGGGCCCAACATATGGCTAAATTTTCCAAATTGGGCCCAACCTTTAAAAGGTCTTACCCTAAGGTCCAACGATTAATTCCATTCCAAACAATTGGCATTTTAATGGCCCAATGTCTCATAATCATCTAGGCACAACTATGGCCCAACTATGGCCCATGTGAAATTAGGGCTTCACATAAAATGATGATTAGGTTTAAGTGTTTCTCACTTAACGCATTAAGGAATTAATCCATTAAGTCCAGTATTGCTTAGATTAATATTTGCTAATGATCATTATTTAATATCTCCATTTATTAAATAATTCCCATGTGTCCCGATTAATTCCCCAAATTAAGGTTTTATTGGCATTAGGGTTTTCCAACTCAAATACTAGCCCATTATTAATTTCTTGGGCTTTTAGGTCAATTAGGCTTTATTGGGCCTATTAGGCCCACTAGAATATCATTAAGCCTATTAGGGTTTGCATTGGGTCAATTTGAGTCCATTAGAACCATTAGGGTTTTCACTAAGCCCATTAGACTTCATTGGGCCCATTAGGGTTTCAAGCACCCCAAACGAATCGATCACAATGAGGCAAATCATACCGCCACCCGACACGGCGGCTGGTGGCGGCAGCCACCACCTTAAGGTGGTGGTTTTGAGTTCTATTCATTATTCTAGCCACTATTACAATTTTACAATGCTTATCTCAAAATAACATATCAAAAATAAAATGCACAAACAGCCACCTTGAGGTGGTCGGCGGTGGCGAGTGGCGGCGGCCACCATGGCGGTTTCTCCTTTAGCTTTTCCGATCAGCAACCAAACACACACGCTCCTGGAACACAACACCAAACACATACTCCTACACGGTTCTGACTTGCACATATGATCCAACCATCGATCAAGTGGCGTCCGGCGGCGGTAGCGTACTCACGAGTCGCGGCAGCAGCCACCATGGCCGGCTGCCATGGTGGTTCTTCATAGTTATACTCGACCAAAAACCCCACTTGCTCCATAGGGCCTTTAATAGCAGCTCCCGAAAACTAACGCAAGTAGAATCCCGGAGACGAGGAAGGTGTGCAACCTCCGACAGGAAACCCAACAATGACGTCGTGGCGTCAATGGCGAAGGAGCGGCGGTAGTAGGATCGTCCACACAACGACAGTTAGGTTTGGCGGTTCACATCGGTACTTCCAACTTCCCTGCCCCCTTCTAATGTAGAACGAATTACTCTGATGGTCTCCGACCTTAATCGCGACTATACGGTGACGGAGAAATGTTGGTGGCGAAGGGGAGACATAAGGTTGACGACTCTTCTTCTACAGCAACGACACCAGCATTGTGGTGGTGTCCGGTAGTTGAAGACCTCAACAGAGGTGGTGGTGCGACGCTGTAAGTCGGAGAAGGGTGAGAGCGGCGGCTGGAGAACCCTGACGATGGCGGCTGCAACATAAGGGGCTTAGGGTTAGGGCTTGACAGGTAATGAAGCTATATACCCCGCCCCCATCAAATATTTGCGATAATGACATTTTCGGCCCCTCCTCCATGAAATCCCTTCAAAAGAAGTGTATAAGTTACCATTTAAACCCTGCCCTTTCAATTCCTTTACAAATTAAGTCCAAATTTTACTAAAACAGCCCTCCCCCTTGAGAATCTTTGCAAAACTAATCCCGGGTTTACCTTTTTCACCCCAAACTCCATAATTCTTTACAATATAAATCCAGAATTTACATTTTATCACTTGGTTCCCTAATTCCTTTCATATTGAGTCCTAATTGTTACCAAGCAACCTCTGTCTTCAATATTACTTACCAATTAAGCTTGGATTTTACACTTTAACCCTCAACTTCTAAATTATGCCAATTAACTCCTCGAAACCAACACCCTGCATATATAACTGTTTATTTTAGGGCTACCATTAATTAATTAATTAATTTATTTATTTAATAACTAAACGGGTGTTACAACTCTCCCCTACTTAAATTAGATTTCGTCCTCGAAAATCATTCCTTACCATTCCTTACACGCTTAATCATTTTCGTAACATGGTCACCATTCTAGGCACACCCTAGTCTTCCCAGAGTAGCCGTGACCAATCTTCGCAAGAACTGAACTCCTCATATGAATGTATTTCTCGCAACAAGACCTCATCTACTCCATCTAAAATATGTTATCTTGAGATGGTCTGATTCTATGACAGATCACTCATCTTGAATCATTGCATTTAGTCTAGCCCGTTTATCCCTCAACAGGCTACTCACTCTGATAGCTCGAGGTTCCTACTATAAGACAAGGTCACAGACCCAAATCATCTAGCTATTCCGCCCATACTCGCAACCTGAAACACAAATGCTAACACTTCCCAATGTTGAAACTGCTTGAACACTGAACTGCCTGAAGTAGTATGCTGCTACATAGCTGCTTCCCAAAATATATTGAGACCATCCTGGTCTCAATTCATCCGTCAGTCGCCTGAAATATCGAGTTTCCGCCCGGCTGCGGAGCCAAAGGACTCCCACTTAGTCGTCTCAAAAGTCTTCTGAACGAAATCCTTCTTTGGGACTAGGTGCAACTAGTTATCATGCCACGGTGGCTCTAACAACCTCCTGATCCAACCGATCGGGTCCATATGTTGAATCCTGACATCACCAATTATAGTGTGACAACCCAAAATTTCCATTCAGTCAAACCCTAAAAGTCAACCACTTTGTATCATAATTCAATGTCATTATTTCTTATTTTTAAGAAATATAAAGTTCGTTTGATTATTTTAATATTATTTTTAAACGAACGGGTGAAAGAAAGTGCCGTCTCAGGTTCTGAAGTTTAAAAACCACAAACACCTCGCGTCTTAGAAATTCCAGACCAAACTTTTATGTTTTTGGTGAAAAATCACCCAAAAACCGTGAACTCATACCTATGTATGAGTTTACTCCCCAAAAGTCTAGTCATTTGTGTTTACTCCCCAATTTCACAAAAGAGTAAACTCCAAAAACTCTTTCAAGTATCATCCTAGTTTTGATTCCAAATCTTCAATCTTGTAAGTGTTCTAACCATTTCAAGTTAGTAAAACAGTTAATCTAGTGTTTATACATCTAATCATCCACTCATATGTGTATTTTGTCTAGATTTCCAAAACACCAAGAACACCAAGAACACACACTAAGTGTTCTTGGCCTTTTAGCTCAAATCAAGCCTTCTAATAGTAAGTGCTTCCATCCTTCAGTGTTATTAAGTTAGTATTACGTTTAAACATCAAGAAATCATGTCAAGAACACAAGATTAGAGGTGTTCACGGTCCAACAATGTTCTTAGGCCGTAAACACCATAAATGGCACCAAAGTGTGCCTAAGTCCCTAATCTAAGTCCTAGTTGATGTATAAACCATCCTTGACATGTTTAAACCCTTCCTTATTGTGTTTAAGCCTTGAAAAACATCAAAGACCAACAATTATAGGTGTTTACGGTTTGGGGATCTCCCAAAACCGTAAACACCCTAAAGTGTGTTTAAGTTGGTCATTTTCCTTCCTTAGGCTTAGAAACTAGCTTATACACTTACCTAATTGTGTTAAGGACTTGAAAACATGGCAATACCCTTCTCCATGAGGGTTTACGGTAGTAAACCCAAAGGTAAATGTCCATGAGGCCGTAAACTCCTCCAAGGAGTGTTTTTGATGCCCTAGTCCCTTCCAAAGGCCAAATCACTTAGTAGAAATGCTTCAATGGGCTTGTTATACCACAAACCAACACATGGTCATTAGGACTAGAGTTTACGACCGTAAACTCTAGAGTTTACTGCCGTAAACTCCCTAGGTTATGACCATCAAAACTGTAATCTCCAAGGGAGTTTACCCTTGAACTCCAAACACACTAGCTTTGCCCTACCAACACTCTGATGCAATCCTTGTGATCTTTAACACTTAAAACAAAGTGTTTTCATGTTCTAGGGTGTCCCAAATTAATTTATTAGTTATAAATTGGGTAATTACTTATATATATGTTCATTATATGATAACTAGGCTCGTGCGTGTGTACAAGTCTTCATTTGTCACCTAGCACCGTACCCGACACTTCAATCCAATCCACTCACCACAAGTGAGTTCATACCCCTTTAACTAACCTTTGAAATACTTTTAAATGTTTTAAATGCTTTAATGGGGGGGGGGGATACAAGTTGAATACTTATAGTTATTACATCAATCACATGTGGTTAATAACTACAAAGCCAATGATTTTATTTCTGTTCAAACTGTTTTACTTCAAACTGTTTTACAAACTCTTTTACTTATCAAATACTTTTACTTAAACTTTGTTATAATTATTATAAATTGCATGCCCATATATGTATACTTATAAAAGCAATGTTTAAAAGGCTTAGGAAGGCCGTCCGCCCTATTTCCTTTTCCTCGATTTGGATGTGGTTTGGTGGGATATCGGGTAGCCGTCCGAAGGTCGTTTCAATATTAATTATATATCATGTGTACATATATAGTCATAAAAGTTGTTCCATATTCATGCGTACTAGTTACTTCATTAGTGTGTTACCATATGGGTACCACGGGTTAATACTTATATAATTGCTAGATCAATGAGATGTTGAATGAGTCAGTTCATTCATGAGTCAATATTTATTACTATGAGAACATATACATTACATTACTATGAGAACATATACATTACATTACTATAAGAACATATACAACTATACTTGAAGAAGAACATATACAACTATACTAGAAGAAGAACATATACAACTATACTAGAAAGAGAACATATACATCGATACTAGAACGAGTAACAATACATTACATATACATGAATACGTTAACAAATTGTGATCCATTGTATCGGAGCATGCCTTCAATGACATGACCCGAGTTGTAGCCAGAGTCTCTTGGAGGGAGAGCGTGAGTTTGCGTATAGATCTATACTGGATTGACTATCCTACACCTTGCTGCTAGCTACAGCCGGACCTGCTGGTCTACGGGTGCCAAACATCATATCTTTTTACGACCTACATTTGTCGTTACCCAGGCGATAGTATGGTACAATTAATCACATGATACCTTAATATAAATCCGGTTTAAGGTAGTTAGTACAACAGTAGTTACTATAATACAACACTACAGTACTACAATAATTTACCCTTCACATATATTTAGTGATTATTTCACTTAAACATTAATGTACAAACTATATTTTGTTAATGATAGTTACACTTGGGAAATTACGCACTTTTACAATAAATGAACATACAAAACAGTTACGCCTTGGTAGAAGGCTACTTTTTATAGAAAATATAGGTTTTTCTGAGAGATTCAAACTTTTACAAACACTTACAAACATTCACATACTTTTATCACCAATGTTTACAAACTCATACTTAAAACCATATTCAAACGTTTTGATACAAACACTGAAACTAAATTACTTATGAACTCACCTGCTTAATGTTGATAAACTCTTTCATAATAACTTGTATTCTCAGGTCGTCAGTAGACAGGTACCGAGGCCAGCTTTGAGAAGATGGAGTGCATCCAAGACTTATCTTATTATTTTGATTTACTTTTGGTGTCTATAACTGTGCATAACACACTTGTATTAAAATTATATATTTAATGCAATGGATGATGTTGTTTGCTTATTTACTGTTATACTGTGTTGTGATACTTTACATAACGTCCTCCGCCCCAGAATGTTTCCGCCGTTCTTGGTTTTGGGGTGTGACATATATTCTAAAAGTGATTGCTACCTTACCGACGGTAGCCTTATCACAAGCAATGTTATACACTCCAATGCTTCCCTGATCCCATAACCGTAGGGGCACTCCTACAGTCTTGTCACTGGCTCAACCTGATCCAATCCTTCTGGGTAATTCCGAAATCCCATCCGTGGATTTCCATATCCTCAATGCGACACCCGAACTGGTGGTACTACTGTTCCTTCCGCGATCTAACAACGCGCACACGATATCTACCACCCTAGTGTATGCTACGGCTAAACCCGTAGACTCACAACACCCTAAAATTATCTAACCACTAGTGAATGCTACGACTACCCCCATAGTATTACAACACTTTCCATGATGACTGAACGCTAGTGAATGCTACGGCTACCCCCGTAGTCTTACAACACTTCTAAACCGGGTTGAACACGCACTCGACTTAACAACCAACCGAAATTGAGTCATAACTAAAGCTCTAACCTGGTTCCCAAAACCTGTTATCTGATGCCAAAGAAGAGCATGAACCAAATGTTGGAACGTGTTCTAAACTTCCAACTCACCCAATCCTCAACCTAGACGGCCACTCGACTGCCCTCCAACTATGGCGGGGATGTGAAACTCATCCTAGTTTCACACCTAATGCTACTCCTGAATACCTGATCAATTCTTCCCCACTTAGCTTCAGCTAAGTCTTCCCGGCACGTGAGAGTTAAAGGGTTCCCCGATCCTTCTTACTTTCTAATAGTCCACTGTCAACAATCTAAGCTTATCGGTGCTGACGATCAGTTATTAGTCAAACCTCAAGATCGCCCATTTTCTGAAATCTAGAAGAGTACTCTTGAAATATGGTCCAGTCTGACACCTCAATCCACCACCAATGCTAACAACTGGAGGCCTTAATCTTCACCCTAGCTGACGAATTCTCATCCCTACTTCTTATCTTGCAGCACCACTGAACTCTGACCGAACACAACCCATATGGAAGTACATTTCTCTTGAACAACCATTGTCTGAACACTTATACATCTAACACCCGCAACTGACTCCACTATCTTCATTCTACCAGTCTTCTCCTAGAAATGGTGGTGCTTTAAACTCCAAAGTTCTCCCATAGATAGCTGACGACCATACCTAAACAATAGTAGAATTACTGAACTCTGACTTCCCTGGAGAACTATCGCTTTAACTCTGGCTTGATATCCTCTAAACATTACTCCTGCATAGATCTCGACACAGACCCGAAATGATAACGGTACATGCGGGATCCACTCCGCTAGGTGCGTCCCTATGTGGGTTCATCAAGGACCTTTCGGCATGCAGGATGGTATATATGATCCTTGATAACCCAAACGCTAGTAGAAAACCGATCTGAGATCTAACTTGTCCAAACTCACTCACAATTCCAAAGCGATATTGATTCCCGAAATCCATCTAGTATCAAAAGAAGATGACATTCCCGCAACATCTGGCGAAATTGTGATCCCGATGACAGGAACCAACTATAGAATCTTTCTTCCCAAAGGATTCTAAGGGTCCACAGACCTTGGGTTTCCAATGAACCCCTAACTTCCCCACGAAATTCTGTCCCAAAAAGGCCCCGAGACAACTACTGGGCGCCTCTAAAGTCCTTCCTTGGCTGAACGGAAGACCATCCAGGTCCATTCCCATAACTCTATAAGTAATATCTGATGAGATGAACTCCTGTAATCGCGCATTGCCTGGCCCATGTCTTGATCTTGAGCTGGAACCAGAATCTGAATATCACTCTTGGGTGCTTAACACCATATTGAACTGACATTCCAAGGATTCGAATATACTCAATAATCCTTACCACCTTTTTTCGACATGACCAACCCCGCTACTTTGTAGCAACCTAAACCCTTGGAGTGACAAACTCCCTTGTGCACTTTCTCGTACGTGCTGCACTGACTCCGACCCTGCTGGCCTTTCACTCGATGATCAGAAGTCATGGGTCTCTTCCCGGGCACTCCAAACCAATCTCGCATCTACAAACTCTTGGAAGTCATATCCTTCAGGTTCCAACACCTTGTCACACTCACTAGCTCACTTGCCAATAGATAAACTGCACCAACTGGAACATCCTTTGTCCCCAAATTGGGTCACAAACTCCTCCCCGAAGCTTCTTAGATTCTCCAAGACTCTCACTGATTCGAGTATGGATCATGTGCTTTCAGTAGTACGGGTCCAATTCTACCTTCCAAACCTATCCATACTTTCCTCAGCAATCCTTCAGAATCTTCCAAGTCAATTCCTCAACCGGTACACCTAAGTCTCACTGAACCTCACTACTAACCCATTGAACATATCCTAGGCTTTCCTAGGTTCCCGTACTCACCCAATCCTTAGCTGCTAAAGGATTTCCCATTAATGTCAACTAGCTACCTCATGAATATAGCCACTCGTGACTAAGCATATTCACTTAGTAGCTAGCTCACATTACTAAGAGTCCCTCAAAGAACCAAGCAAACAACATTCAGACAATGGAAAATCTAACCAACATATTCTAATAAGACCAGTCTATCCTCTTGTCAGGGATCTATACTAGCATGCGATTCTAAGGCTCACACAGTCAGGCATAACCTAAACAGGCTATCCTATCACTAACTGATCATTACTAACATGCAACTCAACAAGCACATACAACAGGCATATAAGGCATCTTCCTAGATCCTTAGCCCTAATCTAGCATCCAGTTCTCATCATATCATATCATATCATATCATATCATATCATATCATATCATATCATATCATATCATATCATATCATATCATATCATATCATATCATATCATAACTTGTATGGGTATCTTGGGGAAAACTTACTTGAGCTCGACAGATTGCATACATCACACACCTTGTTATTTTGAAAGTTCTTTTCTCCTTCCAAATTCTTTTTATAAAAATGATATTCTTTTGACAATTTTCATGCCAAGCCCTCAGTTTGAGTCCAGACACACTCGAGAGTGTGCCCGAATCCCTCAAACCAAGGCTCCGATACCAACTTGTAACATCCCAAAATTCAAGGCCAAAAATTTCGTTTTGATTAAGTTATTGTATAAAACTGATCAATATAAAAACTTTCATAATAATATCTCATGTTAAAACCAAAGTGTCAATAATCAAAACATATTATCATAAAACTGTATCAGAGTGTAATCCCAATGATTCTGTGTGCGGAAAACATAGTGTGATGCGCTGCGATCAAGCCGACTCCTATCCTTTGAAAACAAAGCACATGAAACCTAAACTGTAAACCATAAGCACGAAGCTTAGTGAGTTCCCCCATCATACTACATACCACATAATACCATCGGTATCTTTCAACTGGTAACTGGGGACTATTTCACCCCTACCACTATCACATAATATTATATCATAAACATACTGATCACATACTAACATCATAAACATGCTGATCACATACTAACATATCATAAACAAACATATTAGCATTGCATGGGTTCTGTATACCCCTTCGGTATCTTTCAACCAATAACTGCCATCGGTATCTTCCAACTGGTATCCGCCATCGGTATCTGCCATCAGTATCTTTCAACCGGTAACCGGGGACTATTTCACCCCTATCACTATCATACAATAATAGGATATAATCATACAGTCAGACATATCTGGGGTACTGACCTACCCTTCGGTCCTAACGACCGAGTCAGGGAAAAATTATTCCCTACTACTACAACTAACACACATAGCATATTACATAAGCATATCTCATAAGCATATCACATAAGCATATCACATAAGCATATCTGATAAGCATATCACATACGCATAACTCATGCACTTATCACATAAACATACCAAGATAATTATCACAAAGACAATTATCTACCAACTACCCTGTTAGTGGGCCGACATTGTGGCCTTAGACCCACTCCTACTGGAAGGTAACTCACCTCAGACTACTGAAGTCCCGTAGACACAACCCTACACTTCTGAATTCCCGTTGACTCAACCTCAGTTGCTGGATGATAGATTCCCGAACTGTCAACACCAAAATAACACCCAATTAATAATTCGGTTCCATTACATAACCATAAGTACATACTTTGGGTAATTACTATATTGCCCCTTGCTTGGCTTTATTCAAGCCCAAGGCCCAATCCATAGGCCCAAAGTCAAACTAGGAATCAAGGCCCAACATATGGCCAAATTTTCCAAATTGGGCCCAACCTTTAAAAGGTCTTACCCTAAGGCCCAACCATTAATTCCAGTCCAAACAATTGACATTTTAATGGCCCAATGTCTCATAATCATCTTGGCCCAACTATGGCCCAAGTGAAGTTAGGGCTTCACATAAAATGATGATTAGGGTTAAGTGTTTCTCACTTAACCCATTAAGTACTTAATGTACTAAGGACTTAATCCATTAAGTCCAATATTGCTTAGATTAATTTTTACCAATGATCATTATTTAATATCTCCAGTTATTAAATAATTCCCGTGTGTCTCAATTAATTCCCCAAATTAAGGTTTTATTGGCATTAGGGTTTTCCAACTCAAATACTAGCCCATTATTAATTTGTTGGGATTTTAGGTCAATTAGGCATTATTGGGCCTATTAGGCCCACTAGAATATCATTAAGCCCATTAGGGTTTGCATTGGGTCAATTTGAGTCTATTAGACCCATTAAGGTTTTCACTAAGCCCATTAGGCTTCATTGGGCCCATTAGGGTTTCAAGCACCCCAAACGAATCGATCACAACGAGGCAAAGCACACCGCCACTCGACACGGCGGCCGGTAGCGGCAGGAGGCACCCTTAGGTGGTGGCTTTGAGTTCCATTTCATTATTCTAGCCACTATTACAATTTTACAATGCTTATCTCAAAATAACATATCAAAAATAAAATGCATAAACAGCCACGTTGCGGTGGACGGCGGTGGTGTGTGGCAGCGGCCACCATGGTGGTTTCTCCTTTAGCTTTTCCGATCAGCAACCAAACACACACGCTCAAGGAACACAACACCAAACACATACTCCTATACGGTTCTGAATTGCACATATGATCGAACCATCGATCAAGCGGCGTCCGGTGGCGGTAGCGTACTCACGAGTCGCGGCAGCAGCCACCATGGCCGGCTGCCATAGTGGTTCTTCATAGTTATACTCGACCAGAGACCCCACCAGCACCATAGGGCCTTTAACAGAAGCTCCCGAAAACCTACGCAAGTAGAATCCCGTAGACGAGGAAGGTGTGTAACCTCCGACAAGAAACCCAACAACGACGTTGTGGCGTCAATGGCTAAGGAGCGGCGACAGTAGGCTCGTCCACACATCGGCGGTTGGGTTTGGCGGTTCACATCAGTACTTCCGACTGCCCTACCCCCTTCCAACATAGAATGAATTACTCTGGTGGTCTCCGACCTCAATCGCGACTATACGGTGACGAAGAAAGGTTGGTGGCGGAGGGGAGACATAAGGTTGATGACTCTTCTTCTATAGAAATGGCAGCAGCATTGTGGTGGCGTCCGGTAGTTGAAGACCTCAACAAAGGTGGTGGTGCGACGCTGTAAGTCGGAGAAGGGTGAGAGCGGCGGCTGGAGAACCCTGACGATGGCGGCTGCAACATAAGGGGCTTAGGGTTAGGGCTTGACGGGTAATGAAGCTATATACCCCGCCCCCATCAAATCTTTGGCATAATGACATTTTCGGCCCCTCCTCCATGAAATCCCTTCAAAAGAAGTCTATAAGTTACCATTTGAACCCTGCCCTTTCAATTCCTTTACAAATTAAGTCCAAATTTTACTAAAACAGCCCTCCCCCTTGAGAATCTTTGCAAAACTAATCCCGAGTTTACCTTTTTCACCTCAAACTTCATAATTCTTTACAATATAAATCCAGAATTTACATTTTATCCCTTGGTTCCTTATTCCTTTCATATTGAGTCCCAATTGTTACCAAGCAGCCCCTGTCTTCAATATTACTTAGCAATTATGCTTGGATTTTACACTTTAACCCTCAACTTCTAAATTATGCCAATTAACTCCTCGAAACCAATACCCTGCATATATAATTGTTTATTTTAGGGCTACCATTTGTTCATTAATTAATTAATTTATTTAATAATTAAACGGGTGTTACACTTTGTTGAGCATGAAAGGTGAATTTAAATGAGCATTGAGTGATATTTACGTAGAGTATATGTTTTACAATAGTTGAATGGTTACACGAGAATAGAATTTCCTAGCTAAAATGCTAGTTGTGACATCATCCCCCCATTAGAGGGAATTTCATCCCGAAATTCTTCCGAAGACTAGGTTTGTGAAGGAAAGAATAAGTTAGGGTACTTTTGCTTCATTTGGTCTTCACGTTCCCACATGAATTCCGATCCATGTTTAGCGCTCCATTGAACCTTCACAATCGGAATGCGAATTTGCTTTGTACGCTTCACTTCCCTCTCCATAATCTCCACTGGTTCTTCGACGGACAGGAGATTCTCGTTTATCTCAATCTATTCCAAAGGGACGACAAGGGTTTCATCTGATAGACACTTTTTCAGATTCAAGACATGGAGCACAGGGTGTACGTTGCTGATTTCGATGGGTAGTTGCAGCTTGTAAGCCACTGGACCAATCCGAGAAAGAATCTCGAACAGTCCAATGTATCGCGGGTTCAATTTTCCTCGTTTCCCAAAGAGAATCATTCCCTTCCAAGGGGAAACCTTTAACAAAACGCGATCCCCAACTTAAAGTTCTAATGGCTTTCGCCGCTTGTCAACATAGCTCTTCTGTCGGTCTTGCGATGCTTGAAGTCGAGCTTTGATTTGGACTATCTTTTTGGTCATCTCACGGATGATTTTGGGTCCTGTAAGAGCACTGGCCGGCGATTGCCCTTCTGCTAGTTGAGTGTCCCCCACCACGGCCCAACATAGGGGCGATCTGCATTTACGACCATAGAGAGCCTCGAAGGGAGCAACCTTGATGCTCGTGTGATAATTGTTATTATAGGAGAATTCGATCAGAGGCAAGTGGGTATCCCATGAATTGCCGAAGTCAATCACACAAGCTCGGAGCGTATCCTTGAGTGCCTGGATGGTGCGCTCACCCTGACCATCCGTCTGTGGGTGGTAGGCAGTGCTCATATCTAGCTGTGTTCCCATTGCCTTCTGAAGAGATTGCCAGAATCTTGAAGTGAATCTGCTATCTCGATTCGAGATAATAGATATTTGCACTCCGTGGAGTCTCACAAGCTCCTTGATTTAGATTCGGGTAAGCTTTTCCATCTCGTAGGATTCTTTTATTGGCAGGAAATGAGCGGATTTTGTTAATCTATACCCAGATAGCATCCAATCCATCTACTGTATTTGGCAATTTGGTCACGAAGTCCATAGTAATCATTTCCCATTTCCACTCGGGTATCACTGGTTGTTGCAGTAGTCCCGAGGGCTTTTGGTATTCCAGTTTCACTTTGGTGCAAGTAAGACGCTTTCCCACAAAAGTGGCTATCCCTGCCTTCATATTAAGCCACCAATACTTTGCTTGATATCCAAATACATTTTATCTGATCTCCAATGAATAGAATATCGTGTCTTGTGGGCTTCATGCATGATTACCTCTCTGAATCCCCTAATTTTGGGAACCCAGATTCTATTCATGAAGTAGTGAGTTCCGTCATCTTTAACTTCGAGCTCCTTCTCCATTCCACGTAGTGACTCACTAGCGACATTCTCCGGCTTCAACGCGTCCAATTGGGATTGCTTGATCTGTGAGGCTATATGAGATTGGATGGTGATTGATAGGGTCTTCACACGACGACCTGAATACTTGTCACACCCCGAAAACCCAAGGCGGAAACATTTCCGGGGCGGAATCCACTTTGAGTATCAAATCCAATGTACATAGTAAGCAAAGTAAACAACCATTACATTATATATTAGAATTTACATTTGTTTTAAGGTAAAAAGTATTACAAGTGTGATACATGTATATATATGAACAAAAGTAAGGCGTGACTTCTACGCGCTCCGTCTTCGCCAAAAGGATCATCAGGTACCTGTCTAATGCGGACCTGAGAATACAAGCAGTTTGAAAATCAGCATAAAGCTGGTGAGTTCATAAGTGGTTTTGTTTTCTGAAAATGTATTTGTTTCCTTTCTGTTTCTGAAAAGTTACGCACCAAGAAAATCCCATATTTTCTTAAAAGTTGGTTACTTATCCGAAATGTAATGTAAAAGATGTACATTGAAATCATGGTTACTCTTGTGAATTGTAAAGTTTAGTTATCTGGTTTGTTATGTACAAATGATACCCCAAGAAAATCCCATATTTTCCTGAAAGTTGGTTGCCAATCTGAAATGTGAAAGATGTATACTGAAAACCCGATTATCCTTATGAAATGTATTAGTTTTAACACGTATATAAAACTAATATGTACAAAGTAAACAAGTTACTTAATTCATTATTACTATCAAGTAAATCTCTGTTATCCAAATTGCGAGTTCCATAAACATACGATAGACTAGATATGGCAATAAGTAGTCCACATCACCTTTTGACTTTCGTTACCCTTGAACCTTTCGGTTTGGCTGTAGCTAGCAGCCAGGTGTGGGGTAGTCAGCCCCGTATAGATCTATACACTCAAGTCACGCTCCCTATCTAAGAGATTCTGGTTACGGGTTCGGTCCTCCACTCGCGTATCTCTGTGGAGTGTTCACCGAGGACGTGTCTCCAATTTATAAGAATAACAAATCTACTAGTAATAATACAATAATCCTCCACTCGCGTATATCTGTGGAGTGTTACCGAGGACAAAACAGTGTGCTAGGTTTCATGTTTAAAGTTCAAATGTCATGCTTTTAACTGATATAATATGGAAAACCATTTGTGAAATATAAAACATAACAGTTTATAACGTATTTCACAAATAATGTGTATAGATGTTCTGCAAGTTCAAACGGTTATCTGTTACGATTATCAATGTTAAAAAGCATATGTAATATGAAACACAACATATGTAAAAAAAGTTTTGAGTACAAGTATTCCTTGTACTTTGCTTGTATTCTCCCCCTGAAAACAGTGAAAAACATTGAAAAAGGTAGGGGTATGAACTCACCAGGCGAGAAAACGTGACGGTTTGGATGCTAAGTGTCGGTTCGAGGCTTGATAACGCATGAGGTTCCTATGTAATATGAAATGGTATCCAAATGTATCTAATTAGACTTTAAACCACTAATTAGATATGATTGTACACTCCAATGCGCGAAAACACTTCAAATTAAGTGTTTGGAGTGACCCGGGTGACATCTACGGACATGTATGGCTTAGGAATGGAGTTTACTCTTCAAGAGTAAACTCTTAGAAGAGTTTTCGGCCCTAAACACCACATCCACATGAGTTCACGTCTGTGAACTCAGGAGTGGTGTTTTTGGGTGCTAAATGGTCTAGAAACACTTGGGGTTTAAATCTAGGCTTGGCTTTAAGGCATTGGAAAGTATTTTGGACATTTTAAGGACCATTAGAGGAGTTTACGGCAGTAAACTATGTGTTTACGGCCGTAAGCTCTTGTGTGCCCATTCACAAAGTGTTTTGGTGGTCCTAATTCATTCACAAGTGATTCAAACCAATTATAGAAGCCTTAGAATGAGTTTAAGGCATCATATGACTTGTGTATGTGAGTTCACGGCCCATGAACCCATTCTTGGGGGGTTTACAGTCGTGAACATTCAAAGGAGTGGTTTTCATCATGATTAAGGTCCCCAAATCGATTGTGGTTGGTTCTAGAATTTAATCCAAGGCTATTGGTGTGTTTAAGTGGCATTTAAACACTTGATTTTGAGTTTACTCCCCATGAAGATGAGTTTACAGCCCAAGCATGTTCTTGGGCAGTAAACTCATGTTTACTCCTCAATAATGATGTTCAAGGTGTTCTAAGTCCGAATTGATAAGCCATTAGGTCGTGTCTATGCCCCAAAGTTGGTTTGGAGGGATTTTAAGGCTCAAAAACCCTCTTTATATGTGTTTACGGCCCAAGCATGTTCCAGGGCCGTAAACTCATGAATATGGTCCTTTTCCAAAGATTAAACCTGAATTTGAGGGCTAATGATGCTATACTATGAGTTAAGGAAGTTACCTTGGTGAATTTGAGCCTTAAATTGATGTTTTTGGACTTAGTTTTTTGGTTTGAGGAGAGAGGTTAGAGAGAGAGAGAGAGAGAGAGTTGTGAGAGAGTGCAAAAGCTTCAAATGGAAGCTTAATCCCCTTTAAATATGTTCTAAGTTTAGGACACGGTGGAATTCTACCCGATACCGACGTTAGACGTGGCTTTTGGTCGCACCCGATTAAGTTTCCGTAACCCGATATGGTCGATTCTAAAAATATTCTGATTACTAGAATGGGGTGTTAATATGAATTCTAAACACGTTAGGACACCCATTAAGTCATAATAGAAATCCCACATTTATGACTTAATTTAATGACGTAAACGGAAATGAAATTTAAAACGACGAATGTATTAATGAAACGGGTTACAAATAATGGAACGGATTTCGGGTTGTCACATTATCCCCCCGTTAGAGGGAATTTCGTCCCGAAATTCAGAATTAAGATACAAATCATGGATTCGAAAAGAGATGCGGATGCTTCTGCTTCATCAAGTCTTCACGCTTCCAAGTGAATTCCGGTCCCCGCTTGGCATTCCAGCGAAGCTTCAATATCGGGATGCAACTTTGTTTCATGCACTTGATCTCTTGATCCATGATTTCGATTGGTTCATCCACGAAGTTCAAGTTTTCGTTGATATCGATCTCGTCTAAGGGAGTCACTAGGGTTTCATCGGGTAAGCACTTCTTGAGATTTGAGACATGAAAGACGGGATGAATGTTGTTGAGTTCATGGGGTAATTGAAGTTTATAGGCTACTGGACCGATCCTGGCAAGGATCTCGAAGGGTCCAATGTATCTCAGATTAAGTTTCCCACGCTTCCCAAAGCGTATCATGCCTTTCCAAGGCGATACCTTCAACAAGACACGGTCTCCAACCTGGAACTCCAGAGGTTTCTGTCGGTTATCAGCGTAACTCTTTTGGCGATCTCGTGAAGCTTTCAATCCTTCCCGGATTTGGATGATCTTTTCGGTGGTTTCGCGAATGATTTCAGTACTAGTGAGAGCACTGTCGGGGAATTGACTCTTGGCTAGCTGCGTGTCCCCTACCTCGGCCCAGCACAGAGGGGATCTGCACTTGCGACCGTAGAGGGCTTCAAACGGGGCAGCCTTGATGCTAGTGTGGTAACTGTTGTTGTACGATAACTCGATCAAAGGCAGATGTGTGTCCCACGACTTTCCAAAATCTATGACACATGCCCTCAGCATGTCTTCTAGGGTTTGGATAGTTCTCTCATTCTGTCCATCGGTCTGAGGATGATAAGCCGTGCTCATGTCTAGATTAGTTCCAAGAGCCTTCTGAAGGAACTGCCAAAACCTGGAGGTAAACCTGCTATCTCGGTTAGAGATGATGGACGTAGGTACACCGTGCAGTCAGACTACCTCCAGGATGTAGATCCGCGCAAGTCTTTCCATTTTGAATGATTCTTTGATCGGGGTGAAGTGAGCAGATTTTGTCAAACGATCGACAATTACCCAAATGGTGTCGTACCCACTTAGACACTTGGGTAACTTGGTGATGAAGTCCATGGTAATCATCTCCCATTTCCACTCGGGTATCTCGGGTTGCTGGAGCAGACCCGAGGGTTTCTGGTACTCAACCTTTACCTTGGCGCAAGTCAAGCACCTGCCCAAAAATGTAGCGATCTCAGCTTTCATGTTGGGTCACCAGTATTGTCTCTTGAGGTCTAAGTACATCTTGTCCGAACCTGGGTGAACAGAGTATCTAGTCTTGTGTGCTTCCTCCATGACAATCTCTCTGAATCCTCCGGACTTTGGGATCCAGATTCGGTCCATGAAACAATAGACTTCGTCACCTCTGATCTCAAGTTTCTTGTCCATTACCCTCAAGGCTTCGCTTGACACGTTCTCGGGTTTTAGGGCTTCTAATTGGGCTTCTCAGATTTTCATGGATAGATGAATAGTCATCGTCAGGGTCTTCACGTTGCAGCTTGAATTATCCTTTCGGCTAAGGGCATCTGCCACCACATTGGCCTTGCCGGGATGGTAGCGGATTTCACACTCATAATCGTTGAGTAGTTCTACCCATCGCCGTTGCCTCATGTTTAAGTCTTTCTGATCAAAGATGTGCTGCAGGCTCTTATGGTCAGTGAAGATCGTACACTTGGTTCCGTAGAGATAATGTCTCCAAATCTTCAGTGCAAAGACTGCTGCTCCTAGTTCCAAGTCATGAGTGGTATAGTTGACCTCGTGTGCCTTCAGCTGTCTCGAGGCATATGCAATCACCTTTCCCCTTTGCATAAGCACACAACCTAAGCCCTGGTTAGACACATCACAATAAACAACGAAGTCTTCCGTTCCTTCGGGCAAGGACAAGACCGGTGCTCTGCACAGGGCTCGCTTTAACGTTTGGAACGCAGTCTCTTGATTTTCATTCCAACAAAAGGGTACACCTTTCTGTGTCAGAGTGGTTAGAGGTTTGGCGATTCTGGAAAAATTCTGGATAAATCTCCGATAATAGCCGGTGAGACCCAAGAATTGACGAATTTCTGTGGGTGTCTTCGGTGCCGACCAATTCTCTATCGCTTTGATCTTGGATGGGTCCACGTGAATACCCTCTTCGCTTACCACATGACCGAGGAAAATTACCTTCTGAATCCAGAATTCTCACTTGGAAAATTTCGTGTACAACTTTTCGGATTTAAGGGTTTCCAATACTGACCTCAAGTGTTGTTTGTGATTTTCTTCACTTCTGGAGTAGACAAGTATGTCGTCAATGAACACGATGACGAACTTGTCTAAGATAGGAAGACACACCCGGTTCATCAGGTCCATGAACACTTCCGGTGCGTTGGTTAGACCGAAGGGCATCACTACAAACTCGTAGTGTCCATATCGAGTCCTGAAAGCTGTTTTGGAAACATCACTCTCATGAACTCGTAGCTGATGATACCCTGACCTAAGGTCGATCTTTGAGAAGTAGCTGGCTCCTTGAAGTTGGCCGAAGAGGTCATCTACTCGCGGAAGGGGATATCGGTTCTTGACGGTCAACTTATTCAACTCACGGTAGTCGATACACACCCGGAAGGATCCATCTTTCTTCTTTACAAACAAAACCGGAGCTCCCCAGGGTGAGGAACTCGGTCTGATGAACCCTTTACTGAGTAACTCGTTGAGTTGGCTGGATAACTCCTGCATTTCTGCTGGAGCTAAGCGATACGGAGATTTGGCTACGGGGGTAGCTCCAGGAATTAGGTCAATGCGAAACTCGACCTGACGTTCGGGAGGAATTCCTGGAAGCTCTTCGGGAAAGACATCAGGAAAGTTACAGACTTCGGGGATGCTCGCGAGGTCTTTAACTTCCTGTTTCTCGTTGATTACATGGGCTAGGAATGCTTGGCATTCCTTTCGCAAGAGTTTCTGAGCTTTGATGTAGGAAATGATGCGGAGATTGGAGCTGAGTTTATCACCATAGATTATGAGAGTTTGACCCGCAGGGAGATTGAGTCGGATGGCTTTTTCGTAGCTAAGGATATCAACATGATTGGGACTCAACCAATCCATGCCAATGATAACATCAAAACTCTTTATGGAGACCGGCATAAGATCGATGGGAAATGAAAGATCGTTCAGGGTAAGAGTATGTTACACCCCGAAAACCGAAAGCGGAAACATTTCCGGGGTTGACTCCACGTTGAGTATCAAATACAATGCACATAGTAAGTAAAGTAAAACAACCATTGCATTACATATAGAAAATTTTACATTTGTTTCAAAAGTAAGTTGTACAGTTGTGATACATAGTATATATATAAACAAAACGAGACAAGTCTTCTGTGCACACCATCTTCGAACAAAAGGATCTTCGGGTACCTGTCGAACGCTGACCTGAGAATACAAGCGGTTTGAAAATCAGCATAACGCTGGTGAGTTCATAAGCGATTTTGTTTTGTGAAAAATGTACAAGTTTCCTTTCCGTTTTCTGAAAATGTTACACACACCAAGAAAATCCCATATTTTCTTAAAAGGTTGGTTATCGATTCCCAAAACGTAATGTAAAGTTGTATACTGAAAACATGTTCACTCTTATGAAATGTAAGTGTTCTGGTTTGTTGCACTTTTCTGATTATGTACAAATGTTCCCAGGAAAATCCCATATTTTCCTGAATGTTGGTTACCAAATGTGAAAGATGTATTCTGAAAACCTGGTTATCTTGTGAGAAGTATTAGTTTTAACACGCATATAAAACTAATATTTACAAAGTAAATTAATTACTTTATTTATTAATACTATTATGTAAATCTCTGTTATCCTAATTGCGAGTTCCATAACCATACAATAGACTAGATATGGAAATAAGTAGTCCACATCACCTTATGACTTTCGTCACCCTTGAACCATTTCGGTTCGGCTGTAGGTAGCAGCCAGGTGTGGGGTAGTCAGCCCCGTATAGATCTATACACTCAAGTCACGCTCCTTATCTTAGAGATTCTGGTTACGGGGGCGGTCCTCCACTCGCGTATCTCTGTGGAGTGTTCGCCGAGGACGTCTCTCCAATTATATAGGACTAACAAATTTACTAGTAATAATACGATAATCCTCCACTCGCGTATCTCTATGGAGTATTACCGAGGACAAAACAATGTATAAAGTTTTATGTTCAAAGGTTCTAAAGTTATGCTTTTTAACTGATAAAAATGTGGAAACCATTTGTGAAATAATAAACATAACAACTTATAACTAATTTCACAAATAATGTATATGATTACCCTGCAAGATTCAAATGGTTATCGGTTGTGATTATCAGTGTTAAAAGCATATAAATTTTGAAACATACACTTGTAAAACAAATATTAAGTACAAGTAATCCCTTGTACTTTGCTTGTATTCCCCCCCTGAAAAGATTGAAAAACCATTGAAAAAGGGTAGGGGTATGAACTCACTAGACGAGAAGACGCAACTGTTTCGGACACTAAACGTTGGTTCGGGGCTTGATTACACGCGAGGTTCCTATGTAATATGAAATAATATCCAAATGTATCTAATTAGATTTAAAAATACTAATTAGATGGAATATTACACTCCAATGAGCTAAAACACTTCAAAACGAGTGTTTGGAGTGATCCGGGTGACATCTACGGATGTGTAATGATGCGTGGGACTTGGGAATTGAGTTTACTCTTCAAGAGCAAACTCCTTAGGGAGTTTTCGGCCTCATACAACATACACACATGAGTTCACGGCCGTGAACTCATGTTTGGGTATTTTGGAGTGCTAAATGGCTTGATTACTCATGGGAAATGATGGTATGGATTTTTCTAAAGCCAAGGAATGGATTGAAATTGCATGAATATCATTTATGGGAGTTCACGGCAGTAAACATGGAGTTTACGGCCGTAAACTCCCTCCAGGCTCAAAACTTAATTCATTTGGTGAGGCTAGGACAATCACATGTGATTCAACCTATTTTTCCAAGCCTTGGTATGAGTTTTGGGCATCATTTGACACATAAAGAGGAGTTTACGGCCCTGGAACTTGTCCTTGGGGTGTCATGGCCGTAAACTCTCATTTGGAGGGTGTTTTTCATGTTTAAGGTCCCCAAACTATTTTTAGATGATTCTAGGATTTATTCCAAGGCTATTGGTGTAGTTATATGGCTTTTAAACATGTTTAAATGAGTTTACTCCCCATGAATGAGGAGTTTATGGCCCAAGCATGTTCCTTGGCCGTAAACTCTTATTTGCTCCTCAAAATTTATGTTTAGGGTGTTCTAAGTCCGGATTTGTAAGCCATAAGGTCGTATCTAAGTCCCAATGTTGGTTTGGAGGGGTTAAATTGCTCAAAAAGCCACGTAATTAGGTGTTTACGGCCCAAGCATGCTCCTTGGCCGTAAACACATGTTCCAGGTCGAAATTGATAGATTAAACACGAATTTGAAGGCCTAAGAGGTTAAACAACAAGTTGGGGATGTTACCTCAAAGATTTGGAACCTTAATTCAATGTTTTGGACTTTGAATCTATAGTTGAGGAGAGAGGTTAGAGAGAGAGTAGTGAGATGAAGCAAAAGTTTCAAATGGAAGCTTAGAACACTTTAAATAGTGTTCGGGATTTGGACACGGTGGAATTCTACCCGATAACGGCTTTAGACGGGGCTTTTGGTCGCACCCGACCAAGTTGCCGTAACCCGACATGGTCAATTCTAGAAATGTTCCGATCACTAGTATGGGGTGTTAGAATGAGTTCTAAATGTACTAGGACACCCATTAAGTCATTTTAGATAATTACAATTTAATGACTTAATTAAATAGCTAAATCGGAAACGAATTAGGAAACGACGATTGG
The DNA here is from genome assembly GCF_051521515.1 of Lactuca serriola. Classification (NCBI taxonomy): domain Eukaryota; kingdom Viridiplantae; phylum Streptophyta; class Magnoliopsida; order Asterales; family Asteraceae; genus Lactuca; species Lactuca serriola. Next base: position 190,207,781 of record NC_136410.1, read on the forward strand.
TTGATCGAAATGGATTACGAAAAGGGTTACAAGAAATGATATGAAATTTCGGGTTGTTACAGAGTACAACCTATGAACACATCGCTAGCGCTTTCTTTCTCACCGTTAGCCATCTCGACGGTAAACGTTTCGGTTAATGGTTGGGGATTAAGTTTAAGATTATGTTTGAACGTATGACTAACAAAGCTTCTTTCAACACCCGAATCGAAAAGAATACTAGCATAAGAGTTGTCAAGAAGGAACGTACCCGAAATAGCGGTGGGATCAGCGACTGCCTCCTCCTGTCCCATGGCTAGGAAACTCCCGGTATTATCAGCTGCTGTCTTTTTGGGGCAGTTCCTCTTGAAATGCCCGACTTCTCCAATATTGTAGCAGGCTTGACCAACACCTGCTCCAGAAGATTGATTTGCGGATTGGGCTGGTGCTTTGCAGAATCGGACCGTGTGCCCCTTTTTACCGCAATTGGTGCATGACAGCTCACGACAGGGGCCGGGGTTATGGTGGTATTTGCACTTTTCACACTGGGGAAGGTTACCAGCATACCTACTAGTAGGTGTTTGAGCTGTGGATCCCACAACAGAAGTGTCACAACTGTAAATTTTGAGCCATGTAATCTATATATTCAAGTTAATGTGAATCAAAAACTTCAATCAAATACATCATGCAAGTACCACAAATAGTCATCAAACAATTGAAGACCCTAGAAGTTCTTGTTAAGTCTATTTTAGACTAGAACTTCCTTATTGGATCCCAATGGACCAATAAGCTTCCAATTGGACTATCATGGGCTTAGAACCCTAATTGGGCTCTAATTGGACCCACACTTATTTATTTTAACATTTTGGGCCATATTGGGCCTAGAATTAAATGAATTGAAAACTTTGAGCCATGAATAACCTAAATTAGTCCAATAAAAATATAAAAATCATACTACATTCTTCTAAGCATAAAACACACTCTAACTAACTCAAATATTGGGCTTAAGGACCAAAAGGCCCAAAAATCTTTTTTTTCCTTCACATTCTCGGCCCAAAGGCCCAAACCCAAGAAGATAAGGGAGAGTTGACTTAAGTGTGCCACCTCATTATTGTCCATAGGGTATCCATGCAATATAGTCCATGTATCCATGCAACATCACTTCAAAATCACTTCTCCCTTCTCTCCTCTCTCACTCTCGGCCATACACACATACACCCACCAAAAATCTCTCAAACACTCTCTAGATCACTCAAGAACATCTCTCCCCCTCCATCCAAAATCTCGAAAATTAGGAAGCATTCAAGAAGGTTCTTCCACAAAAATCAACATCTAAGGTAAAGTTTTGCTTGGATCTATGATTTGTATTCCTTATTTATCAAACATCTCTTCCTAATCCATGCAAAAATCATGATCTTGCACTCTAGAAACCCCCATAATCTCGAAAAGTTCATCAAGGAGTGCAAAGGCCAAAAATCACTTCATTTCTTCCAATCTTTCTTCAAAAACCGAATCAACACCCCAAGGTGAGCTTCATACCCCCTATTTTCAGTTTTTATGAGTTTTGTGGGGGGGGGGGGGGGAATACAAGTGAAAGTGTAGATCTATATGTGTTTTGTATGCCTTGTATGATTTCCATGCTTATATGTATGCTTTTATGTGTTTTTATGTTGGATCTAGCCTTAAAACCCATCAAAACCGAGATATATCTTGTATTAAATGATTTTAGCTTCAAATATATTTCTAAACACAAAGTGTTTCAAGAAAAATGGCTAAGTGGTTTAGTAATAATTTTCTTTGGGTTAAAAACACAAATTTTGGGCCTAAAATGTGAAAAATGCAAAAATAAGGGCCCAAATTGACATTTCACAGATTCTGATGGATGAAGTGTGCCAAAACAGTTTCCATAAATAAATTTCTGGAAATATACTCATTTAGGGGGTTAAAAACATAAATTCCAAGCTTAATGGGCTAAAAATGAAAATTTCGGCCCAATAAGGCCTATTATGCGAATTTTTCTGTTTTGGAGGGCCAAAACTGTAACTTTCTGTAAAACAGTGGACTATAAGTGTTCCAAATCCTTTTCAAAGGTTTAAAATGCTTTCCAAATTTAAAAAGGACCAAAGTTGCAAAAGTTTCACAATTTGGGCCAAAATTGTCAAAGTTGCGAAAAGAAGGGGCTAAAACCGAGATAATTGCATTTTCAGGGACTTAAACTGTTTTCTATGAAAAATATGCTGAAAAATATTAATTTCAATAATTTTTGGTGTTAAAATGTCAAGAAAAATAGTTTAAGGACCAAACCGGGAAGTATTTAATAAAAAGGGTTGAAAATGTAAATTTTACAAATAATGAGGGGCTGAAAACAGGAATATTTCAAGGCTAGTTCAATGTACACAATTTGATCAAATAATGGCACCGCGACTATCGACGAAATACAATACATTACAATACCAAAAGTCGTTGTTAAATGAATTGGCTCGGTCTCGAGCCAATAGAAATCTACAACTACTAACACTACGACACTACGATTCATACAAGTAACGTTTGGTAATACATATACATGCGAGTGTGCACAGACGTCTACGCACCATCTTTGGGCCCCACAAGTGTAAAATCTTGTTCGTTGAGCCTAGCTAGCCCAATGACCTGATCTTAAGGCCCGAAGACATTTTTTTTTACGGAGTGTTGGGTTTTACCGATCCGACACAACGTAAATGGACTTTCAATGGCTTGTATACTACTGGTCCCCAAGGGTCCTTTGGTATTGCTAGTAAAGTCTACATTTCATGCGAGGCGGGTCGGGGACCCCTCGTACATTTTATCCCCAACCGGCTAATGGAGTTACCGGGGTCTTCGTGACCTCTTTCTCTTCGGATGTGGGACTACACCTAGTCAGGGCGATTGGATAACGCGATTAGTACTGACGACGCCTTCGGAGTCGTTAGTATAACTATAAACTGGGCGTTTGTGTAACGCGGGTTTGTAGTAAATAATCCTGCTCGAGAACCTTCCAACGTCGCCTGGGACTGACACTATACGCTATGCAATGGTTTCAATGTAACATCACGTAATTCAAGGAACTAGGAGAACATCGGGTTTTCCTAGGGTTTTCAATACTTACAAATTTGAAATGCATACATTTTCAATGAACATTTTTTTTTACAAGTATAGAAACCAACAAGCATACCTATGGATCTTCACAAATGTTTTCAAAAGCTTATCTTTTCAGAAAATATCGGATTTTCTGGTGGTTCTTCAAACAATACAAACATTCGATTTCAAACACTACTTATGAACTCACCAACATTTCATATGTTGACGTTTTTCAAAATACTTGTATTCTCAGGGAACCAGTGAATCAAGGGAAATCATATTCAGTGACGGTTGCAGTTTATTTTTGTATAAATTGAACAAATTAATTTTTGGGGAATGTAATGTTTAAACAATGTATGATATGTAAACACTACTGGTTGTACTATGTTAATGAATGGTGACGAATGTTGTTATGTTTCATATATATTCAATGTTATGGTATTCAATTAAGTCACGACAGCCCCCGGACGTTTCCGCCGTCTGGTTCGGGGGTGTGACAGGTTGGTATCAGAGCTTTGTTTATAGTGAACTAGCATGTCGAGCCATACATTGATATGCAACTATAAACCAAAAAGAGGGACTAACATAACTCTGAACAGAACAAGTAAATAAAACACACTTGCTTGCATTAGGAATAAAGATCCAACGCTGAATCAAACACAATAACACTGGTATCTCGGTTAATTCGGGACTGTTCTTAGTGATACCAAGGAGTGAATGTAGCCTGATGAACTACATTCTCTCCAAGGTAAAATTAACACACGTCTTGATGAGATCGGGATAGCCAGGGCACCTAACACTATACCTTTTATCACCCAAAAAGAGAATGTTGCTTAGTATGTATGATAGATATAGCATCCTAGGATAATGTAGCATATTTACGTACTCGCGCAGACAGCATGGCTGGCTTTCATCACCCGGGAGACCCCTACTTCCCTAATCAGGGAAACAACGGGTGGCTAGAGGAGGAGGAGGAGCCCGAGGAGGAGCAGCAGGGTATCCAGTTTCATCAGGCCTTAGTAGCTCACGGGATGCTTGTGGATGAGCCAGGAGGGAATCCAGGCGAAGCACGCGATGTCGGACCCGACGAATACGTAGACACTGACTACGAATTTGGAGAGCTCGACGATGACGACGAAGACGGCCGGGTCGGGGACCAGGACCCCATCCCGCCATGCGAGGACGAGGCACAACCAGATCACCCTGCTCCACCAGCGAACCCCCCAAGAGAGAACCGTTCCCTCGAAGCTGAGATCGCCGCACTGCGACAACAGCTGTATGCTATGGAGGCTCGGGCAGTGCAAGCAGAGCATGAGAGGGATGAGGTTATAGGAGACATGGCAGAGATGGCGCAGCTACTGGCACAACATTTCGGCATATGACTTCGGCACCACCTCCTGACGCAGCTCATCGCGCCTAGGAATAGACTTATCATAGTAGGTTATTAGGAACTATGTTATGTACTCCGGCTCTATGTTTAAGTGACTACACTACTCATGGAGCCGTTATGCTGTCGGAATAGTGTTATTTATGTATGCTCCTACGAGCAAATTTTCTTGTACTAAATGCGGATAATATTAATAAACTTTTGTGTGTTTTGCTAAATCATTCTCAGTTGCTATGTGTTGAGACATTATGATTGCATGCTTGATGATAGTAATGTTTAGGTTCGCACCATACACCTAGTTAGTAGAGTCGCCACCTCACGGAAACCACGTACACTCAACATCTTTCCGTTTCATGACAGAAAGATGCCTCGCCCAGCTACTCGCGGAAATCCCGAACCAACCCCGCCGGAAGTTGACTCCACTGCTTTCCAGGCAGCCGTGTCTGCTGCAGTCACAGCGGCTATGGCACAACTTCACCGAGGGAACAACGGAGGAGGTAACGGGCAAGGATCCGGAAGTTCGAACAACGGGACGAACCAAGGACTCACTAAAACGTGCACCTACAAGGATTTTGTGAACGCTAAACCCCGAACTTTCAACGGTACCGGAGGAGTGATCGCCCTAAAGCGATGGATCGAGAAGGTAGAGTCGGTATTCGAGATATGCGAGTGCCCCGAGCAGATGAAAGTGAAGTTCGCGGCCTGCACTTTTGTGGACCAAGCACTCACTTGGTGGAATGGTCATGTAGAAGCTATGAAACTCCCTGTCGCCAACTCTATTCCCTGGGCAGAAATGAAAGAGATGTTGACGGCTGAGTACTGCCCCCGAGGCGAAATACAGAAGATGGAGCAGGAACTATGGAATCTCACGGTGCAGAATGGGAACATCGATGCTTACATATCGAGATTCAGCGAACTATCTCTGTTGTGCCCGGGTATGATCACATCAGAGGGAAAGAAGATTGAACAATTCATTTGGGGACTGACATCCCCCATTCAAGGGAATGTGATAGCTGCGAACCCTGAAACTTTTGACAGTGCGAAGAGATTGGCAAAGAGGCTATATGATCATAACCACAAAAAGGGCGAGAAACCGGTAGAGACTGAGAAGAAGAAGGAGAGTGATGGTAAGAAAGGATGGAACAACAAGAGGAAGGGGCGTCAGGGTCCCGAGACCTCTAAAAAGCAGCAAACGGTGGCAGTTCACGCTGTCACTGCGCCGGTACCAGTCACATCACATGCTCCAGCCTCAGCTGCTTCAAATACTTCAAGACCCTATTCCGGTAATCTTCCCAAATGCAACAAGTGCGGTTTCCATCACCAAGGAGAATGTAGGGAGTTCCATTGCACCAGTTGCAACCGAAGGGGACACACTGCAAGGTTCTGTAGGACTTATCCTTCTCAGAACCAGAGTCAGGGAAACAACCAGAACAACAACAACAACCACCGCAATACCAACAACACCAATGCCGGCGGCAACAACGCAGGGCCTAGCCACACCTGTTTCGGGTGTGGAAGGACGGGACATTTCCGTCGAGACTGCCCTAACAACAACAACAACTCAGGAAACAGAGGAGCAGGAAGAATGCTGACTATGGGTCAGAGTGATGCAGTTCAGGACCCCGCAGTTGTGACCGGTACGTTCCTCCTAAACCACACTTATGCATGCATCTTATTTGATACCGGAGCGGAGCGAAGTTTCGTAAGCGAGAAGTTTAAACATTTATTAAAACAACAACCCCAGAAGCTAAATGAAACCTATACGGTGGAAATGGCCAATGGGAAGACCGAATCCACTAGGGAAATCTACACTGGATGTACCCTAACCCTTAACCAACACGTCTTACGAATAGATCTGATGCCAATGTCAATTAGGAGTTTCGATGTGATTATCGGCATGGATTGGTTAAGCCCCCACCATGCTGAGATTTTGTGCCACGAGAAGGCCGTTCGCCTTCGTCTCCCGAATCACGAAACCCTAGTAATTTACGGAGACAAACCTAGCACGAATCTTCGTCTTATCTCGTACATCAAAGCACAAAAACATCTGCGAAAGAACAACTTAGCGTTCTTGGCCCACATAGTGGACAAGGCCAAAGAAGAAATTAACATCCAAGACATTCCGGTAGCGTGTGAATTCCCGGACGTGTTTCCTGAAGATCTTCCAGGAGTACCCCCAGAGAGACAGGTTGAGTTCCGAATCGACCTCGTCCCAGGAGCAATTCCCCTCGCTAAATCACCATATCGACTGGCTCCTGCTGAAATGTAGGAATTGTCCAGCCAACTCAGTGAGCTTCTGGACAAGGGATTTATCCGACCTAGCTACTCGCCATGGGGAGCTCCGGTGCTCTTTGTCAAGAAGAAGGACGGATCTTTCAGAATGTGCATCGATTACAGAGAGTTGAATAAACTCACTGTTAAAAACCGCTACCCACTCCCACGAATCGATGATCTATTCGACCAGCTCCAAGGAGCTAGCTATTTTTCTAAAATAGATCTACGGTCCGGATACCATCAACTCAAGGTCCGAGAAGAAGATATTCCTAAAACCGCTTTCCGAACCCGCTATGGACATTATGAATTTGTCGTAATGCCCTTCGGTCTAACAAATGCACCCGCCGCATTTATGGACCTAATGAACCGAATCTGTCGACCGTTCTTGGACAACTTCGTCATTGTGTTTATCGATGACATCCTCGTCTATTCTCGAAGCAAAGAGGAGCATGGCTAACATCTCCGACAAGTCCTAGAAACGCTGCGATCGGAAAGGCTTTACGCCAAACTCTCTAAGTGTGAGTTTTGGCTACGGAGCGTGAATTTTCTAGGTCACGTAGTTAGCCAAGATGGAATTCATGTGGATCCCTCTAAGGTCAAAGCTGTGGAAGGATGGGCAACTCCGACTACGCCCACAGAAATTCGTCAGTTCTTAGGCCTAGCAGGCTACTATAGGAGATTCATCCAAAACTTCTCTAAAATCGCCAAGCCACTTACCTTACTTACACAAAAGGGTGTGCCATTCAAGTGGACAGACCGACAAGAGATTGCGTTTCGAGCCTTGAAGCAAGCTCTTTGTAGCGCTCCTGTACTATCTCTACCCGAAGGAACGGAAGATTTTGTAGTTTACTGTGACGCGTCAAATCAAGGCCTAGGTTGCGTTCTCATGCAACGTGGAAGAGTGATAGCATACGCGTCCCGTCAACTAAAGACGCACGAAGTAAATTACACAACCCATGACCTAGAACTGGGAGCTGTGGTCTTCGCCCTAAAAATTTGGAGGCACTACCTGTACGGTACAAAGTGCACCATCTTCATAGACCACAAAAGCCTCCAGCACATCTTGAATCAGAAGGAGCTGAACATGAGACAACGAAGATGGGTGGAGTTGTTAAACGACTACGAATGCGAGATCAAGTACCATCCAGGCAAGGCCAACGTGGTAGCTGACGCATTAAGTCGGAAGGAGTACACAAACCGCCGTACGAAAACGCACTCGATAACCATTCAGTCTCATCTGACCGCTCAAATTGCATCAGTCCAGGCAGAGGCTATGAAAGCGGAAAATAGAACTAGCGAGGCATTACGCGGAATGGAGAAGAACCTGGAAGTCAAAGAGAATGGGGTATACTACTTCATGAACCGTATTTGGGTTCCAAAAATCGGAGGATTCAGGGAGATCGTTATGAAGGAAGCCCACAAGACACGATACTCCATTCATCCTGGTACGGACAAGATGTATTTGGACATTAAGCAGCACTATTGGTGGCCTAACATGAAGGCGGAAATCGCAACTTATGTTAGTAAGTGCCTTACGTGTGCCAAAGTAAAAGTGGAATACCAGAAACCTTCCGGATTGTTACAGCAACCGGCAATCCCTGAGTGGAAATGGGAGGGGATTTCTATGGACTTCGTGACCAAACTGCCCAAGACGTCGGACGGTCTGGACACCATATGGGTAATAATCGACCGACTGACGAAATCTGCCCATTTCCTGCCGATCAAAGAGTCCTACAAGATGGAGAGGCTGACGCGTTTGTACCTACGAGAGATTGTAAGACTGCATGGAGTGCCAAAATCTATCATCTCGGATAGGGACAGTAGGTTCACGTCACGCTTTTGGCAGTCGCTCCACAAGGCCATGGGAACTCATCTTGATATGAGCACCGCGTATCACCCACAAACGGACGGTCAAAGCGAACGAACCATTCAGACGCTTGAAGACATGCTTCGTGCATGTGTGATAGACTTCGGAAAGTCTTGGGATACCCACCTACCGTTGATCGAGTTTTCATATAACAATAGTTATCATTCGAGCATTAAGGTGGCCCCTTTCGAAGCACTGTACGGGCGTAAATGTAGATCACCGTTATGTTGGGCTGAAGTAGGTGACACCCAGCTAGCAAGAACACATACGTCAAACAGGGCATTAACGGGACCGGAAATCATTCGCGAGACCACAGAAAAGATTGTCCAGATCAAAGCTCGATTACAGGCATCGCGTGACCGGCAAAAGAGCTATGCTGATAAACGGCGAAAGCCCTTAGAATTCCAAGTCGGTGATCGAGTATTGTTAAAGGTCTCACCCTGGAAAGGGGTTATACGTTTCGGAAAACGGGGAAAGCTGAACCCGCGATACATTGGACCTTTCGAAATCGTCGCCCGAATAGGTCCAGTAGCATACAGACTACAACTACCCGCAGAGCTAAACGGTGTACACCCCGTGTTTCATGTTTCTAATCTGAAAAAGTGCCTATCAGATGAAACCCTTGTCATTCCTCTTGACGAAATCGAAATCAATGAGAATCTCCTGTTCGTCGAAGAGCCAATCGAAATCATGGACAGGGAGGTGAAGCGTACTAAGCAGAGTCGCATCCCGATCGTGAAGGTACGGTGGAACGCAAAGCGTGGGCCAGAATTCACGTGGGAACGCGAAGATCAAATGAAGCAAAAGTACCCTCACCTATTCTAGCATTCTCAAATCTAGCTTTCAAACAGAATTTCGGGACGAAATTCCCTCTAACGGGGGGATGATGTCACAACTGTAAATTTTGAGCCATGTAATCTATATATTCAAGTTAATGTGAATCAAAAACTTCAATCAAATACATCATGCAAGTACCACAAATAGTCATCAAACAATTGAAGACCCTAGAAGTTCTTGTTAAGTCTATTTTAGACTAGAACTTCCTTATTGGATCCCAATGGACCAATAAGCTTCCAATTGGACTATCATGGGCTTAGAACCCTAATTGGGCTCTAATTGGACCCACACTTATTTATTTTAACATTTTGGGCCATATTGGGCCTAGAATTAAATGAATTGAAAACTTTGAGCCATGAATAACCTAAACTAGTCCAATAAAAATATAAAAATCATACTACATTCTTCTAAGCATAAAACACACTCTAACTAACTCAAATATTGGGCTTAAGGACCAAAAGGCCCAAAAATCTTTTTTTTTCCTTCACATTCTCGGCCCAAAGGCCCAAACCCAAGAAGATAAGGGAGAGTTGACTTAAGTGTGCCACCTCATTATTGTCCATAGGGTATCCATGCAATATAGTCCATGTATCCATGCAACATCACTTCAAAATCACTTCTCCCTTCTCTCCTCTCTCACTCTCGGCCATACACACATACACCCACCAAAAATCTCTCAAACACTCTCTAGATCACTCAAGAACATCTCTCCCCCTCCATCCAAAATCTCGAAAATTAGGAAGCATTCAAGAAGGTTCTTCCACAAAAATCAACATCTAAGGTAAAGTTTTGCTTGGATCTATGATTTGTATTCCTTATTTATCAAACATCTCTTCCTAATCCATGCAAAAATCATGATCTTGCACTCTAGAAACCCCCATAATCTCGAAAAGTTCATCAAGGAGTGCAAAGGCCAAAAATCACTTCATTTCTTCCAATCTTTCTTCAAAAACCGAATCAACACCCCAAGGTGAGCTTCATACCCCCTATTTTCTGTTTTTATGAGTTTTGTGGGGGGGGGGGGGGGAATACAAGTGAAAGTGTAGATCTATATGTGTTTTGTATGCCTTGTATGATTTCCATGCTTATATGTATGCTTTTATGTGTTTTTATGTTGGATCTAGCCTTAAAACCCATCAAAACCGAGATATATCTTGTATTAAATGATTTTAGCTTCAAATATATTTCTAAACACAAAGTGTTTCAAGAAAAATGGCTAAGTGGTTTAGTAATAATTTTCTTTGGGTTAAAAACACAAATTTTGGGCCTAAAATGTGAAAAATGCAAAAATAAGGGCCCAAATTGACATTTCACAGATTCTGATGGATGAAGTGTGCCAAAACAGTTTCCATAAATAAATTTCTGGAAATATACTCATTTAGGGGGTTAAAAACATAAATTCCAAGCTTAATGGGCTAAAAATGAAATTTTCGGCCCAATAAGGCCCATTATGCGAATTTTTCTGTTTTGGAGGGCCAAAACTGTAACTTTCTGTAAAACAGTGGACTATAAGTGTTCCAAATCCTTTTCAAAGGTTTAAAATGCTTTCCAAATTTAAAAAGGACCAAAGTTGCAAAAGTTTCACAATTTGGGCCAAAATTGTCAAAGTTGCGAAAAGAAGGGGCTAAAACCGAGATAATTGCATTTTCAGGGACTTAAACTGTTTTCTATGAAAAATATGCTGAAAAATATTAATTTCAATAATTTTTGGTGTTAAAATGTCAAGAAAAATAGTTTAAGGACCAAACCGGGAAGTATTTAATAAAAAGGGTTGAAAATGTAAATTTTACAAATAATGAGGGGCTGAAAACAGGAATATTTCAAGGCTAGTTCAATGTACACAATTTGATCAAATAATGGCACCGCGACTATCGACGAAATACAATACATTACAATACCAAAAGTCGTTGTTAAATGAATTGGCTCGGTCTCGAGCCAATAGAAATCTACAACTACTAACACTACGACACTACGATTCATACAAGTAACGTTTGGTAATACATATACATGCGAGTGTGCACAGACGTCTACGCACCATCTTTGGGCCCCACAAGTGTAAAATCTTGTTCGTTGAGCCTAGCTAGCCCAATGACCTGATCTTAAGGCCCGAAGACATTTTTTTTTACGGAGTGTTGGGTTTTACCGATCCGACACAACGTAAATGGACTTTCAATGGCTTGTATACTACTGGTCCCCAAGGGTCCTTTGGTATTGCTAGTAAAGTCTACATTTCATGCGAGGCGGGTCGGGGACCCCTCGTACATTTTATCCCCAACCGGCTAATGGAGTTACCGGGGTCTTCGTGACCTCTTTCTCTTCGGATGTGGGACTACACCTAGTCAGGGCGATTGGATAACGCGATTAGTACTGATGACGCCTTCGGAGTCGTTAGTATAACTATAAACTGGGCGTTTGTGTAACGCGGGTTTGTAGTAAATAATCCTGCTCGAGAACCTTCCAACGTCGCCTGGGACTGACACTATACGCTATGCAATGGTTTCAATGTAACATCACGTAATTCAAGGAACTAGGAGAACATCGGGTTTTCCTAGGGTTTTCAATACTTACAAATTTGAAATGCATACATTTTCAATGAACATTTTTTTTTACAAGTATAGAAACCAACAAGCATACCTATGGATCTTCACAAATGTTTTCAAAAGCTTATCTTTTCAGAAAATATCGGATTTTCTGGTGGTTCTTCAAACAATACAAACATTCGATTTCAAACACTACTTATGAACTCACCAACATTTCATATGTTGACGTTTTTCAAAATACTTGTATTCTCAGGGAACCAGTGAATCAAGGGAAATCATATTCAGTGACGGTTGCAGTTTATTTTTGTATAAATTGAACAAATTAATTTTTGGGGAATGTAATGTTTAAACAATGTATGATATGTAAACACTACTGGTTGTACTATGTTAATGAATGGTGACGAATGTTGTTATGTTTCATATATATTCAATGTTATGGTATTCAATTAAGTCACGACAGCCCCCGGACGTTTCCGCCGTCTGGTTCGGGGGTGTGACAAGAAGCAGCATCAACAGGGACAGTAGCACCATGGACTGCTACAGTCTGCTGTTTCTTTGAGGATCCTTGGGAAGATCGACCCTTCTTCTTCTTCCAAAATTTCCTTTTCTCACCACTCCTCTTAGTCGATTCAGGGGTGGCGGTTGTTTCCTCAACATCATCGCTGTGGTCAATCAGGGTCTGGGCTAAGTTTTTGGCGCTATCATACGTATCCGTCCGTGCAGCTAATACATTTCCTTTTGTTGGCTGGGTCAACCCCCAGATGAACCTCTCTATCTTCTTACTTTCCGGGTTAACCATTCCCGGGCAAAGTAGCGCCAAATCATCGAATCTAGAAGTGTATGCAACAATATCGGAACCCTTCATCTTCAGGTTCCAGAGCTCGTGCTCTAATTTCTGCATTTCGCCCCGAGGGCAGTACTAAGCTAGAAGGAGTTCTTTCATGGCTTCCCAGCCCATAGCATTGGCTACAGGTAGGGTCAAGGATTTGACTCGGCCGTTCCACCAAGTCAAGGCTTTATCGATAAAGGTACAAGCTGCGAATTTCACTTTATCGGATTTCGAACAAGCACAGATTTCAAAGATGGATTCGATTTTCTCGAACCATCAAGAAAGAGAAATGACACCTCCATTGCCATCGAAGGATGTAGGTTTCGCGTTCATGAAGTCTTTATAGGAACCCTATTTTCGGTGTCCCTGGCTACTATCCTGGTTTTGAGGCTGGGGACCACCTTTTGAACCACCGGGGTTCATTTGTGACATGGCGGCTGTTACTGCGGCTCTAACAGCTGCCTGAAGCGTTACAAGATCTATTTGAGGAGGAGGTGGTGGTGGAGGGTTGTTGGTCTTTGTGCTGGGTCTCTTTCTTGGAGGCATCTTGATCTAATAAGATCAGGAAAGAGAGGATGATAAGTCCTCAGAATTGAATCAAGAGATATGACAGTTATATATATTCGAATAAGCGATAAAACAGGAAAGAGTTATCAATGCAGACAATTTATCGCTAGAGGAATGTTCAAGGGGTGTCGTCTGAATGAGGATTTCTACAACGGATTGAATCGAGAAATACTCCCATAGTATTTTAGGATTCGCTACGACCATGATTCGATGTTTGGGGAATTAGGTAAGTTTTAGGCATGTCGCACACCACAGTCACTCCCAAACACATGTTGGCCGTGTCTCGAATGAATATAGTTGGCCAGGCTATATTGATCCTAGACACGACGACATAACTGCCCAGGTTAAACCGCAACGTACGACACCCATTTACTTATGTTTTGTTCTACTTGTAGCTACGGATCTCGACGGTTAAGTATACTTGTATACTTTTGAAAATACTTATATTTTGAAGTATACTTTTAGTTCAGAGCACTTAGGCCCCTTAGTGCTTATAGTCTTATACCATGTAAGGTTTGGTATACTTTATTGACTATAAACAAGGGCTCTGATACCAATCTGTCACACCCCGAAAACCCAAGGCGGAAACATTTCCGGGGAGGACTCCACTTTGAGTATCAAATCCAATGTACATAGTAAGCAAAGTAAACAACCATTACATTACATATTAGAATTTACATTTGTTTTAAGGTAAAAAGTATTACAAGTGTGATACATGTATATATATGAACAAAAGTAAGACGTGACTTCTACGCGCTCCGTCTTCGCCAAAAGGATCATCGGGTACCTGTCTAATGCGGACCTAAGAATACAAGCAGTTTGAAAATCAGCATAAAGCTGGTGAGTTCATAAGTGGTTTTGTTTTCTGAAAATGTATTTGTTTCCTTTCTGTTTCTGAAAATTTACGCACCAAGAAAATCCCATATTTTCTTAAAAGTTGGTTACTAATCCAAAATGTAATGTAAAAGATGTACACTGAAATCATGGTTACTCTTGTGAATTGTAAAGTTTAGTTATCTGGTTTGTTATGTACAAATGATACCCCTGGAAAATCCCATATTTTCCTGAAAGTTGGTTGCCAATCTGAAATGTGAAAGATGTATACTAAAAACCCGGTTATCCTTATGAAATGTATTAGTTTTAACACGTATATAAAACTAATATGTACAAAGTAAACAAGTTACTTAATTCATTATTACTATCAAGTAAATCTCTGTTATCCAAATTGCGAGTTCCATAAACATACGATAGACTAGATATGGCAATAAGTAGTCCACATCACCTTATGACTTTCGTCACCCTTGAACTTTTTGGTTCGGCTGTAGCTAGCAGCCAGGTGTGGGGTAGTCAGCCCCGTATAGATCTATACACTCAAGTCACGCTCCCTATCTAAGAGATTCTGGTTACGGGTGTTCACCGAGGACGTGTCTCCAATTTATAGGAATAATAAATCTACTAGTAATAATACAATAATCCTCCACTCGCGTATCTCTATGGAGTGTTCACCGAGGACGTGTCTCCAATTTATAGGAATAATAAATCTACTAGTAATAATACAATAATCCTCTACTCGCGTATCTCTGTGGAGTGTTACCGAGGACAAAACAGTGTGCTAGGTTTCATGTTTAAAGTTCAAATGTCATGCTTTTAACTGATATAATATGGAAAACCATTTGTGAAATATAAAACATAACAGTTTAGAACGTATTTCACAAATAATGTGTATAGATGTTCTGCAAATTCAAACGGTTATCTGTTACGATTATCAGTGTTAAAAAGCATATGTAATATGAAACACAACATATGTAAAACAAGTTTTGAGTACAAGTATTCCTTGTACTTTGCTTGTATTCTCCCCCTGAAAACAGTGAAAAACATTGAAAAAGGTAGGGGTATGAACTCACCAGGCGAGAAAACGTGACGGTTTGGATGCTAAGTGTCGGTTCGGGGCTTGATAACGAGTGAGGTTCCTATGTAATATGAAATGGTATACAAATGTATCTAATTAGACTTTAAACCACTAATTAGATATGATTATACACTCCAATGCGCGAAAACACTTCAAATCAAGTGTTTGGAGTGACCCGGGTGACATCTACGGACATGTATGGCTTAGGAATGGAGTTTACTCTTCAAGAGTAAACTCTTAGAAGAGTTTTCGGCCCTAAACACCACATCCACATGAGTTCACGTTCGTGAACTCATGAGTGGTGTTTTTGGGTGCTAAATGGTCTACAACACTTGGGGTTTAAATCTAGGCTTGGCTTTAAGGCATTGGAAAGTATTTTGGACATTTTAAGGACCATTAGAGGAGTTTACGGCAGTAAACTATGTGTTTACGGCCGTAAGCTCTTGTGTGCCCATTCACAAAGTGTTTTGGTGGTCCTAATTCATTCACAAGTGATTCAAACCAATTATACAAGCCTTAGAATGAGTTTAAGGCATCATATGACTTGTGTATGTGAGTTCACGGCCCAGGAACCCATTCTTGGGGGGTTTACGGCCGTGAACACTCAAAGGAGTGGTTTACATCATGATTAAGGTCCCCAAATCGATTGTGGTTGGTTCTAGAATTTAATCCAAGGCTATTGGTGTGTTTAAGTGGCATTTAAACACTTGATTTTGAGTTTACTCCCCATGAAGATGAGTTTATGGCCCAAGCATGTTCTTGGGCAGTAAAATCATGTTTACTCCTAAAAAATGATGTTCAAGGTGTTCTAAGTCCGAATTGATAAGCCATTAGGTCATGTCTAAGCCCCAAAGTTGGTTTGGAGGGATTTTAAGGCTCAAAAACCCTCTTTATATGTGTTTACAGCCCAAGCATGTTCCAGGGCTGTAAACTCATGAATATGGTCCTTTTCCAAAGATTACACCTGAATTTGAAGGCTAATGATGCTATACTATGAGTTAAGGAAGTTACCTTGATGAATTTGAGCCTTAAATTGATGTTTTTGGACTTAGTTCTTTGGTTTGAGGAGAGAGGTTAGAGATAGAGTAGTGAGAGAATGCAAAAGCTTCAAATGGAAGCTTAACCCCCTTTAAATATGTTCTAAGTTCAGGAGACGGTGGAATTCTACCCGATACCGACGTTAGACGTGGCTTTTGGTCGCACTCGATTAAGTTGCCGTAACCCGATATGGTCGATTCTAAAAATATTCCTATTACTAGAATGGGGTGTTAATGTGAATTCTAAATGCGTTAGGACACCCATTAAGTCATAATAGAAATCCCACATTTATGACTGAATTTAATGACGTAAACGGAAATGAAATTTAAAATGATGAATGTATTAACAAAACGGGTTACAAATGGAACGAACTTCGGGTTGTCACAATACTCCTTCCGGCTCAGAGCATCGGCTACCACGTTAGCCATACCTGGATGGTATTTGATCTCGCACTCATAATCATTTAGCAGTTCAACCCATCTTCGTTGCCTCATGTTCAGTTCCTTTTGATTTAGAATGTGCTGGAGGCTCTTGTGGTCTGTAAAGATGGTGCGCTTGGTACCCTATAGTTAGTGCCTCCAAATTTTCAAGGTGAAGACCATCGCCCCCAGTTCGAGATCATGCATAGTATAATTTACTTCATGTGTTTTCAGTTTTCTGGATACATATGCAATTACTTTCCCGCGTTGCATAAGGACACAACGTAGACCTTGATTCGAAGCATCATAGTAAACTATGAAGTCTTCAGTTCCCTCTAGTAAGGATAGCACTGGAGCACTACAGAGGGTTTGCTTCAAGGTTTGGAAGGTGATCTCTTGCTTGGTCCAATTGAAAGGTAAACCTTTCTATGCCAATAAGGTGAGGGGTTTGGCTATCCTGGAAAAGTTCTGAATGAATCTTCGGTAGTAGCCCGCTAGACCAAAAAATTGGCGTATTTCTGTTGGCGTTGTCGAAATTTCCCAGCCTTCAATGGCCTTGACTTTGGAGGGATCTACATGGATTCCTTCCTTTTTGACAACATGTCTTAAGAAATTTACACCGCGGAGCCAAAACTCACACTTGGAGAGTTTCACATACAACTTTTCGGCTCGAAGGGTCTCTAAGATATGTCGGAGGTGTTGGCTATGCTCTTTCTTGCTTTGAGAGTATACGAGAATATCATCGATGAAAATGATCACAAATTTTTCAATGAATGGGCGCAAGATTCGATTCATGAGGTCCATAAATGCAGCGGGGGCATTTGTTAGACCAAAGGGCATCACGACAAATTCGTAATGACCGTAACGAATTCAGAAGGTAGTCTTAGGAATGTCTTTATCTCGGACTTTGAGTTGATGATAACTGGATCTCAGATCTATCTTTGAAAAGTAACTAGCCCCTAGAAGCTGGTCAAATAGATCATCGATTCGTGGAAATGGGTACCAATTTTTGATGGTTAGCTTATTTAATTCACTATAGTCGATGCACATCCTGAAGGATCCGTCTTTCTTTTTAACAAAAAGAATCGGAGCTCCCCATGGAGAGAAACTTGGTCTTATGAATCCTTTATTCAAGAGTTCACTTAGTTGGCTTGACAATTCTTGCATTTCAGTAGGAGCCAACCTATAGGGTGATTTGGCGATTGAGGTGGCTCCAGGCACTAGGTCGATTTGGAATTCGATCTGTCGTTCTGGGGGTATTCCCGGAAGTTCTTCTGGAAAGACATCCGGGAAGTCACATGCCACTGGAATGCTTTGAATGCTCGCTTCCTCTTTGGTTTTATCCACCACATGAGCAAGAAATGTGTAGTTCTTCTTTTGTAGACACTTTTGTGCCTTGATACATGAGATAAGGCGAAGGTTTGTGTCGGGTTTATCTCCGTAGATTATTAGGGTTTCATGATTAGGAAGATGAAGGCGAACGGACTTCTCGTGACACATAATATCGGCATGATGGGGGCTTAACCAATCCATGATGATAATCACATCAAAATTCCTAATCTTTACTGACATCAAATTTATTTGGAAAGAGTGGTTGTTTAGTGTTAACGTGCTTCCTATATAGATATCTTTGGTTGATTCAGTTTTCCCATTAGCCATTTCCACCGTGAAGGCTTCGTTGAGCTTCTGGGGTTGTTGATTTAGCAAGCATTTGAATTTATTACTAATGAAGCTTAACTCCACCCCATTATCAAATAGGAGGCATGCATACGAGTTGCTAAGTAGGAACATACCGGTGACAACTGCTAGGTCCTGCATTGCTTCACCTTGACCCATTATCAACACTCTCCCTGCTGATCCCACCCTTGACTGTTTGCGTTGGGGCAATTTGGCCTGAAGTTCCTAGTTTTCCCATACCCGTAACAGGTATAACTGGCCCCAACATTGGGCTTGTTGTTATTGTTGTTGTTGTTGTTGTTGTTGTTGTTTCTGTTGTTGCTGTTTGTCATCTGGTTTTGTTGAAGCTGAGCCCTACAATACTTTGCTATATGGCCCTTCCGGTCGCACCTTGTGCAAATCATCTCTCTGCATTCCCCGTGATGGTGGAAGTTGAATTTGTTACACTTGGGGAGATTTCCTGAGTACTGCTTTGGAGCATTTGGTGTGGATGAGGCTGGAGCATGTGGTGTTGTGGTAGCTTGAGTTGCAGCATGGATAGTCACAGTTTGTTGCTTCTTAGATGATTCTAAGTTATTTTTTTCCTTTTTCTCTTGTTGTTTCTCCCTTTCTTGCTCTTTTCTTCCTTCTTAACCTCCGCTTCCACTGTTTTGGCACCCTTCTTATTTCCATGATCATATAATTTCTTGGCCAATCTCTTCGCGCTATCAAATGTATAAGGGTTTGCCACAATGACATTCCCTTGGATAGGTGCAGTCAATCCCTAGATAAACCTCTCAATCTTTTTCCCTTTTGAGGTGATCATTCCGGGACACAAAAGAGATAGCTCACTAAACCTGGATATGTATGCGTCAATATTGGAGTTTTGAACCGTGAGGTTCCACAACTCTTGTTCCATCTCCTTAATCTCTTCCCAGGGCATCGCGTTCGCCACTGGGAGTGTCATGGCCTCTACGTGGCCATTCCACCAGGAGAGGGCTTGATCAATGAATGTGCAAGCTACGAACTTGACCTTACACTCATTTGGACACCCGCAGATTTCAAAAACGGATTCTACTTTCTCGATCCATCGCTTCATGGCTATTATGCCTCCTGTCCCATTAAAGGTTCGAGGTTTGGCGTTGGTGAAGTCCTTATAGGTGCATGTTCGTGCGGATACGTGGTTTGTTCCTTGATTTGTGCTTCCGGTTCCCTGTCCGTTGGCTTCTCCGTTGTTTCCATTGCGAATCTGCTCAAGTGCTGCAGTGACCGCAACTGACATTGCTGCCTGGAATGCAACCGAGTTTATTTCCGACGGGGTCGGTGTTGCGTTGTTTCTACTGTTGGGCCTTTGAGGCATCTTTCTGTCATGGAACGGAAAGATGTTGAGTTGCTATTGTTTTTCGAGTTTGGAATCCCATAGACTAGGCGTATAGTGTGTGTGTATTTAAGTAATTTCATGCATTAACATAAAATTAGGAATTAAAACGCATAGCAGATGACAACATCATGATAAAACATAAAGCATCTTCATTAATACTAATTGTTTTGATACATGAAAATTTGCCAGAAGGCATACAATACATGAGGAAATATAAAATCCGGCAGCATGACGACCCTATGATTAGTGTGATCACTTAAACATAGAGTCGATAGTACATAGCATAGATCACATAAACATAATACTAACGAAAGATACAGTTGGTCCTAGTCATGGTTGAATGTGCCAGGAGGTGGTGCTGAGGAACTGGATGCTCCCTGAATAAGAGCCACCTGTCGCTCCGCATCTCGAAGTCGAGTCTCCCACCTTACCTGCCTCATGTGGAACTCCTGGATAACCTCTCACGTTTCCTGTTCTTCCCTTGGAACTCTTGCTCGCATCTGGTGCATCTGGTCGGCGGTGCTTTGAGCCAGATCGCCAGTATCCATCAATCGTCTCACCATGACTGGAAGTGTTTGGTCAGTCGGTCCTCCATCCCTCAAGTCATAAAACTCTCGTGCCATGCCAAACGGGGGTCGCTGTCCCTGCTGTTTGATCCACCTCCAAATGTCGATACCCTAGGGAGGTGTAGGGCCACTAGGGCCCATTTGGTGAGCCGACACCCTCACTGGGTAGGGTGGGTTGATGACCATAGACTTTGCGTCTGAATCATCATCGCTATCATCACCAGACTCTTCTTCTCCATCGTATGCCACTGGTTTCGCAGGTCCATCTTCAATTTCTTCTTCCTCAGGGTCCTCTTCAGGTTCCTCTTCATATTCCTCTAGCCAGACATTATTTCCTTAATTGGGAAAATAAGGATCTCCAGGGTGGTGGAAACCAGCCACACTGACTGTACGAGAGTGCATAAATGAATCATATTTTAATTACCCTTATAATATGTTTTTAATTATTTAGGTTTGGGTTCCTTAGGGTTGTTGGAGAGTGAGGTAGGTTTTTAGATTCATTTCCTGCTATGATTACTCCCAAACACATGTTGGTCATATTCTGAATAAACATAGTTGATCAGGCTATATTTATCCCTAACAGGACTACATAATTGCCGAGGTTTAATCATAGTGTTCAATATCCTCCAGAAACTTTTATTAAATATTGTTAGGTTATTATCCTAATATGCACACATAAGTATGAAAATTTTGTTTTGTTCAGAGTTATTTAGTCCTATTGTGTTTATAGTTGCATATCATGTATGGTTAGATATGCTAGTTCACTATAAACCTGGCTCTGATACCAACCTGTCACACCCCGAACCAAATGGTGGAAACGTCCGGGGGCTCGTGTGACTAACAATTGAATTATCATCATAATGAATATACATGAAACATAACACATTCATCACCAACACTACATATAACAACCATCATTGTTCACATCAAGTACATTGTTATAAATAACATAAATTCAAAGTATTAATATTACGATGAGTGATGTTACACAAAGTAAATCCATACACATTTGAAAATCTTCCTGCTTAACGATTACATGAGAATATAAATTATTTTGAAAACGGTCAACATATATAATGTTGGTGAGTTCATAAGTATGTTTGAATAAAAGTTTTTGTATCTTTTGTAAAACCCAGAAAATCCGATATTTTCTGTAAAATGTCTGAAAATGATGTGAAAATCAAGTATAAATGCATGTGTGAATTTCATAGCAGTAACATATATGATTGCAGTTTAAATTTATTTGTATTGTACGTAAGTGATAATCGAATTATAGTATTTCCCTAGAAAATTTGATATTTTCTAATTTATAATAATGTTGTGGTTCTTGTATCATTAATTAAGTTGTTTCGTATCGACACAATCGAAGGGTTAATCTTCGATATGTTAAATAGGTATTGGATCTCTATATGAGCCGTCATAACCATGCATGATAATGACTAGGTTGTCTGTCTTCGCATTTTCCAAACGCGGATATTTGCTCAAGGTTTTGTCACCCTAGACTGGCCTAGTCTAGCTGTAGCGAACAGCTAAGGTGTGACAACTCAAAATTTTCATTCAGTCAAACCCTAAAAGTCAATCACTTCGATTTATAGGTCAATTACATTATTACTTATTTTTAGCAAATTTAAAGTTCGTTTGATTATTTTAATATTATTCTTTAAACGAACGGGTGAAAGAAAGTGCCGTCTTGGGTTTTGAAATTTAAAAACCGCAAACACCATGTGTCTTAGAAGTTCACGACCAAACTTTTATGTTTGGGTCGAAAAATCACCCTAAAACCGTGAACTCATGCATAAGCATGAGTTTACTCCCCAAAAACTAGTCATTTTGTGTTTACTCCCCATTTACCAAAAGAGTAAACTCCAAAAATCCTCTCAAGTATCATCCTAGAATTAATTCAAGATCTTCAAACTTGTAAGTGTTTTAGCCCTTTCAAGTTAGTATATCACCTAATCTAGTGATTGTACATCCTTTAATCCATCCATTTATGTGTTTTGACTAGTTTTTCCAAAACACCAAGAACACCAAGAACACACACTAAGTGTTCTTGGAGTTTAAGTTCATTTCAAGCTTCCACAATGTAAGTACTTCTATCCTAGAGTCATTTAAAGCTTGATATACATGTTTATACCAAGGAAAAGTCCCAAGAACACCAAGAACAAGGTGTTCACGGTTTTGGGAGGCTACCAAAACAGTAAACACCAAATTTAGTGCCTTAGGGTGCTTTAGGGTGTCTAGATGCTTCACAATGCCTTAGGGACTTGTCTAGATCCATCCTTGATGTGTATATCACCTAAAAGAACAAGAAAACAACCATTTATATGTGTTTACGGTTTGGGGATCTCCCAAAACCGTAAACACCCGAAAAGGTGTTTAAAAGTCCCACAAAAGTCCCATGGTTTTTCCTTATGTTTAAATCTAACCTAGACTAGTGCCATGATTGAGCTAAGGACTTGAAAACCACCAAATACCAAACTTATGGGTTTAATGTAGTAAACTCATGAGTTTAAGGTAGTAAACTCATGAATTTAAGGTAGTAAACTCATGGAGAAATGGTCCTTAGACCGTAAACTCCATTTAGGAGTGTTTTGATGCCACACAACACTTCCTAAGGCTTAAACATGAAGTAGGAATGTTTGGAATAGCTTAGAAGACTTCAAAACAACAAATGGTCAAAAGGTTAGGAGTTTACGACCTTAAACTCAAGAGTTTACGACCGTAAACTCAAGGGGTGTTGGTCTTTAGGGAGTAAACTCATTTTAGGAGTGTTCCTTGAACCCCAAACACACTAGCCTTTCCTTACAACACTTAGATGCACTCCTTAGCCCTTATAACACTTATACAAAGTATTTATCATGCCCTAGAGTGTCTTGACTTGTTTATTAATTGTTTAAAGACTATTTTTTATATACATATGTCTTTATATGTTATTAGGATCTTTGTGCGTGTCTAAGTCTTCACTTGACACCAAGCACTTATCCGACACTTCCTTCCAATCCACTCGCAACAAGTGAGTTCATACCCCTTAATCAATCTTTTAAATGTTTTTAAATACTTTATGGGGGTGGGGGGATACAAGTAGAATTAAGCTACTTATTATATCAATCATATGTGATTAATAAGCAACTTTCAACTGATTTACTACTCATTAGCCGTTTTATCAAACAGTTTCCTTCAAATGTTGTTCATAAACACTTTATATGTTTAAAACTCCTTATTAAACTGTACATTTTACGCTGTATGTTTCATTTCAAACTCAATTACAATTGTGTTTCAAACAAATGTTTCTTTATACTTAAACTGTTTTATCAAACCCATGCTTTCAAACCGTTTTATAGATTGACATCAAGTCGATCTTTTCTTAGATAATAAAACTTATTTTATGCTTTTATTTTATCAATTGCATGCCTATATATGTATAGATATATAAGAAATGTTTATAAGACTTAGGAAGGCAATCCACCATATTTCCTTTTCGCGCTTGAGATGTGGTCTGGTGGGACATCGGGTATCCGTCCGAAGGTTGTTTAAATATTAGTTATATATCAGATGTACATGTGTAGTCATAAAGGATTTCCCAGTTCATTGAATACCCTTGGGTAGCAAGGGTATACTTCCAAGTCATACGTGCCAGTTACATTACTAGTAAGCTGCCATATGGGTAGTTTAGGAAGATACTAGAACATGATATCATACAATGAGTCAGTTCATTCATGAGTCAATACTTGATAGATAGAGAGAACACACGTCACAGCTAGTACACACAATACATTACTATACATTTACATGGATACATCTACATAGATACATTTACCTGATTACATTTACATGAGTACATTTACATGAGTACATTTACATAGATACATCTACATGAGTACACTTACATGAGTACATTTACATAGATACATCTACATGAGTACATTTACACGAGTACACTTACATGAGTACATTTACATAGATACATCTACATGAGTACATTTACACGAGTACACTTACATGAGTACGTTTACATAGATAACATATGATGAATTAATAGTACATTTTATATGTATAGATTCTGTCATATAATCCTCATTCTTATCTTCACTTTGTGATACAATCACATAACCGTCGAGATAGATTGGATTTAATATCCTAGTACCAAAGGATACTTTGCGGGATTAACCATTCCTATAATCTTTGTTAGCTACAAAGGTAAAAGCACATCCACGGATGTCAACGGTTGATACCATTATAGGTATACTTTAAGGGACTAACTATTCCTATACCCAGCTGTTAGCAACAGAGGTGAATGTACATCTACGGATGTCTCCAGTTAACACTGTAAGCTACCCTAGTACCAAAGGGTAATACTTAGGTTATTTATATTATTACCTCTAACTTGTGACTCATTCACATAACCGATGAGGTGAATTATTTGAGTATCCTAGTACCAAAGGATACAGTTTCTTATAAAAATAATAATAGTAGCACAGTTGGGTCTTGGTAGAAGACTACATTTAGAACAGTTGGGTCTTGGTAGAAGACTACATTTAGAACAGTTAAATCTTGGTAGAAGACTACATTTAGAACAGTTAGGTCTTGGTAGAAGAATCCCTTTTATAATAGTAGGAATCATAGGGATTTCTAGGGTTTTTCAAACATTTACATTTGTTTTACAAACATTTTCATACTTACAAGAACTTTCTTTCAAAACATTTTCAAGTCTTTCATTACATGTCAAACAAATACTTACATACAAATTAAGACACATTAATACTTATGATTTCACCAGCTTTAAAGCTGATACTCTCTTTCAAAATACCTTGTATCCTCAGGTCAACAGTAGACAGGTACCGATGCAAGGTTTAGAGAAGATGGAGCTCGTGCAAGACTCATCTTTCATTTTGTTTATACTTTAGTGTCTATTATAATTTGACTTAACACTTGTATTAAAATTATATTATTAATGCAATGGATGATGTTGTTGCTTGTTTACTACTTTTCATTGTTGTGATACTGTACATGACGTCCTCCGCCCTAGAACGTTTCCGCCGTTCTTGGTTTTGGGGTGTGACAGATTGGTATCAGAGCATTGTTTACAGTGAATTAAGTATATCAACCCATAAAAGATATACTGACTATAAATACATAGGGATTAAAAATACTCTGACCAAGAGTTTATACGTTAAATAGTAAAATATTTAATTTAGTATACGTGCCTGCATTCATACTAAAATCAGTGTCACTAGGACAGTACAAAAGAATTACGATTGTTGGGCAACACAGGTGGACTTAGAGACATATAGTCCAAACAGGGAAGATATAGCCTGATCAACTATATTATCTGAGGGTTGCCTAGCATGTGCCTAAGCGTAGTTGTGTTGTTGCAACAAGTCTAAAATCTTACCAACAATACCACAATGAGAACAGTAGAACATAACATTAAACTTAAAATACTATAGGGATATTTGGTGTTACTTTAAGTACTTTATACTTGAGAACTAAAATGGGATCTTCATTACTAAGTTGATAGTTTCTAAGTGGATACACTAAGGCTATATGTAATTAGGATGTTATAGACTTAGAATCTGTGAAAATTTTACTTTACCCCTATTCTATGTGAATTTGGAGTTAAGATCACTTATTCGAAGGCCTATCCTGTTTTGATTACATATAACTGGTATGCACTTCACAAATAGCGATGTAACTAATGAAGATTTTCTAAATAATTATCTAGATAGTTCGTCTAATAGTTATTTTCTTACCCCAATTCTCGCGTAGATAACATGGCTGGACTCCACCCCCACGACAACCAGTATCTTCCGAACGAAGTCATTGCTGGTTGGTTTGGAGAAGAACCAGAGAATGATCATCCTATCCCTTTGAATGATCACCATGATGAAGACCTTTCGGACGGTGCTAACTCCGAACCCGAGGTTGAGAACCTACCCTAGGCAGCTCCCGTTCCAATTCCTAACCCTCGTCCGACTTTTCATGGCCCGACGACTGAGTGGAATGCTTGGAAACATGGAGCCAAGGACAAGATCAGCCCATGCCATTTAATAGTGATCGAAGCTTTTATGACTTAAGCAATGGGGGCTCAGCAGACAGAATCTTGCCAATCTTGGTCCGCAGAGTGGCCCGAAATGAGATTCAAGGCAGGACAGCCCTACATCAGATCACCGAAGTTGTCGCCGATGCGAGAATGCATACCCTCCGCACGATTCGTCTAGAAGATGCTCATGAGAGATCTAAGAGAAACCATGAAACCCTACTGCAAGCACTGGCTGAATCACGAGCCGAAGTCATAGAGCTTCGAGTACGCCAGAGGGTGTACGAAAGACACCTGCTTGATGTGGAACGTCAACTGGCTGAAATGAGAGTTCACCAGAGGGATGACCGTCACCAGTAGTAGATGCTTTACTTTATTTTCCTTGTTAAAAGGAATCATTTTTCTGTCTATGCCCGAAGTGACATTTTCTATGAAATTATCTTGTACCGTAAGTACTTTTGGTTAGGTCTTTATGCTGTCAAGGACTATCTTCTCTGGATATGATGTAAGACCTTTTACAAGGTCATTCTCCCGAACTTGTACATCATGAATATCAAAGATATTGACAGCCGGCTAACTTCTGTGTCATTCTTTATTCAAGTACTCTTATCATACTTTCATTAGAGTCTATCTGAAACATGCTTTAGTCAAGTCATTGGACTATAGCAATTTAGCTCTGGAGACATTTGCAAGTCTCTTTTAGTGGTTGGATCATGTTGTTCACCAACCAACGATACCTCAGCTTGAACGACAAACGTCATGAGACCATTCTACAAACTCAGTTCCACTCAGCACTAGGACCGCATCATAGGGATGCAGGTCAAACTGTCGAAATCATACTCTTACTCCTTACTTGAACAATCGAAGTACATCTAGGGTCAACCCAAAATCGCTCACAAAATCCTTATCTTTCGTGTTATAGAATCATGTCTTCATCCGGAAGCAGCCAGCCGAACAATGAAACCTCTGCTTTTCCTATGGACGCCACTACTTTTCAAACCGCAGTTACAGCTGCCGTAATGGCTATCGTGACAGCTGTCCTTGCAAACCGCAGCACTGCCAACGCAAACAAGACTGAAAAAGGAGTTGACAATCCTGATCGTGTTAACTATCTGAGAAATCAACAAATAGTAACAGTCGCCACCACCCAAAACAACAACTCAGAGTTTAAGAAAAGAAAACGTCAAGCCAAAGTGGAACGCAAACGATTTCAAAGAATTGCCATGCAACAACAACAAGCGGAAACCGCTGTCAACCCAGTGCCGAGTAGACCATATGAAGGAACACTCCCGAAGTGCGACCGGTGCAACTACCACCACAAAGGAATTTGCCGAGTCAGGAAATGCAATAATTTCAACAAGATGGGGCACATTGCTCGTTTCTTTAGAACTACCTCCACCACTGGAGCAAGTCTAGTTTGCTATAGTTGTGGTGAGGCAGGGCACTATTACAGAGATTGCCCAAAAGAGAAGATCAACGAAAGCAACCCTGTCCCCATAACTTCTACTCAACACTTCACTTCCACCACCAATGTTAATGTTGTCCAGATATGTCACCAATGCGGTGAAATTGGACACCTCAAGAAGGATTGCCTGATAGCATAGAACTCTGGCGCAGACGGGAAGATTCTCAGGATCACAGCTGCAGGAGAGCCTACTTCGGACCCACTTAATGTAATTACGGCGTTTCGTTGTAACAGACTTATAAACCGTTTTAATTTAGTGTGACTCGAGTGTTACCTTTTGAGGGAGCCCATCAGTTAAGGGACACCTGTGCTGCGTATACTTGTCTTTTAATAGTATACCTTATTCGCAGCAATATTCTTGTAGTAAGCCTAAAGTGTTGTAACTATGTTGATGGTCGCACAGTTGTATTTTGTCGGTAACGTCTTATGTTCAAATCTAATGTCTTTAATTTTCCTTATGATTCCGACATTATCATACAACTAGATTCAATTTGATCCACACCATACCAGCTTCTTAAGTACATCTCTTTCTCAGTAAACGTCTTTTAGCGAATCCATCATTTCAGAACACCGAAGTACTCATGCGTGGAGTACCTCATAGTTTTTCTCTTTTCCGAAGAAATCCCCGAAGTACCACTCGTGCAGTACGTCAAGTTCAATCTAAGGATTCATACAGTTGATCTATCACTGAGGAATGTATACATAAGAGTGATCTATAATCAAGGTTCTACAGGTTTAGAATTGATGATTCCACTTTAACTTCTTTTTCCTCGATGGGATGTGAGCTTAAAGAAGAATCAGTTATTTGACTACCTTTTCAATCTTAATTATATACGACTCGTATACACGAGATTGTAATTGTGAAACCATGTATGAATTCTAATATGAACTTCAGGATGGAGAACTTCCCAAGCCTATGAGTAATCGCATCGTCATGTGAACAAACTTAGAACCCAGTATGACTCCTGTAAACAGATCGCCCTATAGTATAAACACCTATGGAGATACTAGAACAGCCCGGACAACTTAGCAAACTACACAGAAATAGAATTGGAAGACTAGGCTTCTCACCCTGGAGAGCCCCGGTCTTATTCTTCCAGAGGTCGATGGATTTCATCATATGTACCTCAGATATCGAGGACTCCGTCAATATTTTCCATTAGAAATCGTTGTCTCTGCCTCGCATAGATGAAGCGGTTGAGCAAACGCAAGGAAAGAATTACTTTCAGAAATGGACCTGAGATCCGAATATCACCAGTTTGAGTGTGAGGGAAGGATGTCCGGAAGACTACCTTCCGAACTCGATGCGGACACTTCGAGTCCGTAGTGATACCCCTCAGATAGGACCAATACGCCCGTAGCATTCAAGAGTTTATTGAATAGAGTTCGTCTTTCTTACTTGGATCAGTTCATCATTCTCCATGTAACGACTTACTTATCTACCCTCGTAGTAAGAAGGAACTCGTGGAAACATTACCCTCGGAGATACTTTTCGCAAAGTTCTCTGAAAACGAGTTTTGGAATTAAAGAGTCAAAATTTCCTAAGACACACTATTAGTGATGTGGAAATTCTTGAGTACTCTGTCAATTTATCAAAACCGTTGAGAATTTGTCGACACCAGAGACGCCGATAGAAATTCGCCAAATTCTAGGTCTAACAGACCTACTGTCATAGTTCATCCAAAACTCCTCGCAAATTACAGAAACCCTTATGACTTTGACCCAGAAAGGGGTGGCCCTTGACTGGGAAGTTAAGCAAGAGAAAGAACCCTTGGAGATTCCAAGTGAGAGACCAAGTTCTTAGGAAAAATCACTCTGGAATGGCTTAATGCACTTCGTAAAGCGTGGAAAGCTAAATCCAATATAGTTAGGACCTCTGAGATTCTTACCAGAATCGGTCCTGTATCTCATAGACTAAACCTACTCTGCGAACTCAGTAACGTACATTTTACCCTTTGCATCTTGATCTTGAAACTGTACCTTTCCGTTAGGACCCTCGTAAGTTCGAGCCGACGAGATTGAGATTAACGAGATCCTCGCCTTCGTATTAGAACCGTAGTGACCCTCGACCGAGTGGTCAAGAGGACGAAGCAGCGCCGCCTCCCTATAGTGAAGGTTCGTTGGGATACCAACCGAAGACCCGAATTCACTTATGAGCACAAGAAACAATCGATTAAGAAGTTTCCCACCTCTTGACTCGATCATTCATACCTACTTCCTTACCTAAATTCTAATTTCGGGACGAAATTCCCTTTAACAGAGGGATGATGTGACAACTCGAAATTTTCATTCGGTCAAACCCTAAAAGTCAATCACTTCGATTTATAGGTCAATTACATTATTACTTATTTTTAGCAAATTTAAAGTTCGTTTGATTATTTTAATATTATTCTTTAAACGAACGGGTGAAAGAAAGTGTCGTCTCGTGTTTTGAAATTTAAAAAGCGCAAACACCTCGTGTCATAGAAGTTCACGACAAAATTTGTATGTTTGGGTCGAAAAATCACCTAAAAACCATGAACTCATGCATAAGCATGAGTTTACTCCCCAAAAACTAGTCATTTTGTGTTTACTCCCCATTTACCAAAAGAGTAAACTCCAAAAATCATCTCAAGTATCATCCTAGAATTAATTCAAGATCTTCAAACTTGTAAGTGTTTTAGCCCTTTCAAGTTAGTATATCACCTAATCTAGTGATTGTACCTCCTTTAATCCATCCATTTATGTGTTTTGACTAGTTTTTCCAAAACACCAAGAACACCAAGAACACACACTAAGTGTTCTTGGACTTTAAGTTCATTTCAAGCTTCCACAATGTAAGTACTTCTATCCTAGAGTCATTTAAAGCTTGCTATACATGTTTATACCAAGGAAAAGTACCAAGAACACCAAGAACAAGGTGTTCACGGTTTTGGGAGGCTCCCAAAACCGTAAACACCAAATTTAGTGCCTTAGGGTGCTTTAGGGTGTCTAGATGCTTCACAATGCCTTAGGGACTTGTCTAGATCCATCCTTGATGTGTATATCACCTAAAAGAACAAGAAAACAACCATTTATATGTGTTTATGGTTTGGGGATCTCCCAAAACCGTAAACACCCCAAAAGGTGTTTAAAAGTCCCATAAAAGTTCCATGGTTGTTCCTTATGTCTAAATCTAACCTAGACTAATGCCATGATTGAGCTAAGGACTTGAAAACCCCCAAATACCAAACTTATGGGTTTAATGTAGTAAACTCATGAGTTTAAGGTAGTAAACTCATGAGTTTAAGGTAGTAAACTCATGGAGAAATGGTCCTTAGACTGTAAACTCTATTTAGGAGTGTTTTGATGCCACACAACACTTCCTAAGGCTTAAACATGAAGTAGGAATGTTTGGAATAGCTTAGAAGACTTAAAAACAACAAATGGTCAAAAGGTTAGGAGTTTACGACCGTAAACTTAAGAGTTTACGACCGTAAACTCAAGGGGTGTTGGTCTTTAGGGAGTAAACTCATTTTAGGAGTGTTCCTTGAACCCCAAACACACTAGCCTTTCCTTACAACACTTAGATGCACTCCTTAGCCCTTATAACACTTATACAAAGTGTTTGTCATGCCCTACAGTGTCTTGACTTGTTTATTAATTGTTTAAAGACTATTTTTTTATATACATATTGTTGGATTAATGTCTAAGTCCATAACTATAATTGGTAAGACTTGACCCGACCCGGCATGGTCCATTTGGGTTGCATGGCATCATGCATTTGGATAGACTATAATGAGAGAAATAAGATGATTATGGTTATTAATATATTATAAGTTCTAGTATATTAATAATAAGAATAATAAGATTATTTAATTAGTATTGATCAAGAATTAATCTAGGATTAATTAAGTGATCAAAAGAAGACTAATTAAATATATGGGTTGATTGTGTAAATCATCCATACTTATATAGTGGGCTAATGCTCCATGGATTATCTAGTTGGGCTAAAACCCATATGATTCTCCATGGATGCTCCATGGTGTTTTTGTACCCATGGATCATGGAAATGAAAGGCCATGTCAATTAGGCTTTACATGGTGTAACCCTAACTATATATGCATCTTATTCTTGACCAAACTCGGACAAGTGTGTGTAAGAGAAGGGCTAGCCGATTTCATGAGTTGTGGATTTCTCTCAAGTTATTCCAAGTGTATTTGGTGTTGTGTGAACCATTTGAGGTGTCACACTTGAGGCACTAGGCACTCAAGCTTCATGAAGACTTTCTACATCAAAGAGGTATGTATTCTATCTTGCTATAGTCATTGTTTTGTATGCTAGATTAGGATAATACCTTGTATGTTTATATTTGCATGTATAATAGAGAAAACATAGATCCAAGGTATTTAGGGTTGCATGTACACTTAGGAGTGTTAGAATGCTCAAAACCCAACAGTAGTATCAGAGCCTAGGCTTGTTTTCTTGTTATACTTGCAAAAGGAGCTGAAAAATCGAGTTTTGATGCTGTCTGCCCAGCAGACTCGCCGAGTCCATGAATGGACTCGCCCAGTCCAAGGCAAAATGCATCCAACTCGCCGAGTTGGCTCGTGCACTCGACGAGTTGGACCCCTAGACAGCATAAATTCGACTTTTTTGGCTGGAATTGGACTAGGAACATTATCCTAACATGTTTTTGGACTTATAAACTTGTTTTTGATGTGGTAATGTTCATGCTAATCCAATTTCAAAGATAATTGTCAATAGATTCATGTTTTGTATTAGTTTAAGGCTTAAACTAATTACATGAAAAAGTTTGATTTGAATTATCTTGTTCTTATGAGTTGCTTAGATTAATAGAAAAGTTGAGTGAAATAGTTGTTTTCAATCCAAATTAATCTAAGAGTTGATTCTAAAATGTGTTTTTGTAACTTGTCCTCAAGTTATATGAAAAGTCACATTTAAGTTTCATAAAACTCATAAAAGTTGGCAAAGGTTACAAAATGAAGAGTCTAGTTCTAATTAAATGGTTTTATGACTCCATAACTTGTCCTCAAGTTATGGAGGACCAAGAGTCTCTTCATTAAATAAATAAAAATGTAACCTTAATTAATTCCATAAGTTATAAAATAAAGAAAAGTTAATTTTTTTATTAGTTTAAAGTCTTCCATAACTTGTCCTCAAGTTATGGAACTTGAAGATTTTTTGGATAAAAACTACGTTAAACACATAAGTTATGGAATTAATTAGTTTTGAATAATTTCAAAAACTTGCCCTCAAGTTTTGGAATTTGTAAAGTTTTCTCTTATGAATACTTTAATTCCAAGTTAGCCCTTAGAATTTTAAGAGTTAAAATTCAACCCTTATACTTTATAATATTATAAGTTAATAATATTTATATATATGTATAAGAGTAAAGTCAGTCTTACTGTTTGTAGGCCTCATTCACGAAGCCGGTCTATAAGGGGGTATAAGGTTACTGCCTATAAAATGGCAGTTTAATGGGTGTCCACTCTCACCCATCGCTTCCTTGACTGGTGGAGGGTCGTTAGCCGAATGGGTTTGACATGACTAGAATTCTCCCTTCATTAAAAGTATTAATGATAAATACTAAGTAACTAAACTCTTAACTAAATACCCAATCTTAGTTACTTAGGAAAATGTGAATAAGGTGCTAATCCATGAAATTACACTTTGCACTTTGTTTAAGTCGGTTAGTGGAGCGTGTGTGGTTAACCAGCACACTAACTCGTATTTAACAAGGTAGGCAAAGGGTAACTTAATGTTTATCATAATATCGATGGAGCGTGTGTGGTTAACCGGCACATCGATTGAGGGGGTAAACACTTAAGGGTACCAAGTAATTTGCATGGTTACTTCACACCTTGTTTTGTGATCCTCGGCATCCCAGTCACAAAACCTAAAGGGCACACGATTGAAACATGCCATTGAACATTTCAATGAATCTCAAAAGATCTAGGATTTTCAAATCCAATTAAAACTTAATAATACATTTCGTTTATCTTGGTGGAAATTGGTGAATCATCATTCACCTACGTTCAAATATTTTATAGCTTGGATTACGACATCCCTTGTCACACCCCAAACACTTAACCAAAGGGTTTTCCGCTCCTTAGAGTGCGTATACTTGTTTAATTAGTATTAAATATACTAATTGTATGTGAACATATGTTATCATATGTTAAATAGGTCTCTAAGTGTGTCCAAGTCCTTACTTGACACCGAGCACCCAACCGACACCTTCGTCGGATCTACTTACACCAGGTGAGTTCATACCCCTGAATGAACCTTTTAAATGTTTTTACATGTTTTATAGGGGGGAATACAAGTTAAACATGCCAGTTATCAGATCAATCACATGTGATTGATAACCCGCATGCACAAGGATTTACCACACTGTTAACTGTTTTACCGAGAATGACACTGTAAAAGGGTTTTCTAAAAACATAGTTATTTGTTTAGCTTTTACTTATGATGTTTAATCAAAGTTTTATTTTAAACTTGTTTATGAAAGGTTTTCAAAGGATTTTTAAAGATTCTCAAACTTATTTTACAAAGGAATACCAAGTCGTGATTTTCTTAATATATAAAGGTTTTCCAAAAGTTTACGTCTATGTTTTTATACTTCTACTTGGTTAAGATACCACTGTGTTATCTCTGTTTAGTTAATACTTCCACTTCGTGATACACTTATACTTGAGAATGTTTCCACTTCGTGATACACTTATACTTGATAACGTCTCCACTTCGTGATACACTTGTATTTGGTAACGCATATACATCACGGTCCAGTTATTCACACATTGTTCGGTTATACATCTCGATTCGGTTATTCATACACTGTTCAGTTATACATCTTAATTCGGTTATTCACACACTGTTTGTTTATACATATCTACTCGGTTATTCACACACTGTTCATTTATGCATCATGACTCGGTTGTTCATACACTGTTTGTTTATACATCTCGACTTAGTTACTCACACACTGTTTGGTTATACATCTCGATTCGGTTATTCATACACTGTTTGTTTATACATCTCGACTCGGTTATTCATACATTGTTTGTTTATACATCTCGACTCAGTTATTCACACAATGTACATTTATACATACGATTCGGTTATTCCATACTGTACGTTTCCACTTGTTCCACACTCAGTCGTAGTTAGATGTATGTCTGTGCTTGTATAGGTGCATATAAACAATGATTAAAGGACTTAGGAAGGCTTGTCCGCCCTATTTCCTTTTCTTCATTGAGATGTGGTCTGGTGGGATCGGATGGCCATCCGAAGGTCGTTTGATTCATTAGTTATATGTTATGTATATGAGCATAGACTTATAGGTTTACTCTAGTCAGTCCAGTTATGAGTCTCTACCTCTAGTTCAGCACTTACATATGAAACCCACTACCCACTAATTGGGATGCATCTTCGGGACACGGCCTTCTCCGTTGTCTAGTTGGTAACCAGAGTCTGCTATAGGGAGAGCGGACATTGTGTGTATAGATCTATACGGGATTGACACCACCGCACCCTGACTGCTAGCTACAGTCCACGGTCCACCAAGCCAAGGGGTGACAAATGTCATATTTTATAGACGCTTGTAGGGCATCAAGTACTCTAGTGTCGGTTAGTATGGTTACGAGTATCCCAGGTTACCTTATAATTCATGGCCTTAAGGTAATGGTAATTCACCAGCAATTTACACTGTATGCTGGAAAACCCACTCTCGGAGTCACACTGTTTTAGACCTTGCTAGACGTATCATTCATTTGATACTTTCTGGTGTCTGTATTCACTGTATTCACTGTATCCACTGTATTCACTGTTTTGTACCTTGCTAGACGTATCATTCAGTTGATACTGTCTGGGGTCTGTGTTCACTATTCTAGACCTTACTAGATGTACCTTTCATCTGGTACCGTCTGGGGTCTGTGTCTCTTTCTGTTAGACTGAACCAAGCGTGTCGTTCATTCGACACTCTCCTGGAATTTATGATTCCCTTGCCTTAGTCAGCAGTCCTCATTGCTGAGGCATATGTTATTTCCCTGAATTCTCCTACTTTCTTAATAATCAAATTCTGTATTCTGATAATG
Organism: Lactuca serriola; assembly: GCF_051521515.1. NCBI lineage: Eukaryota > Viridiplantae > Streptophyta > Magnoliopsida > Asterales > Asteraceae > Lactuca > Lactuca serriola. The sequence continues at coordinate 190,243,703 of NC_136410.1, forward strand.
ATAGCGATTAAGGGAAAACTACTTTTTACCACATAACTCTGTCCAGTCTTGGTAGAAGACTGCTTTTATTAAAGAAAATATAGGATTTTCTGGAAAGGACACTAATGTAATCGATTCAGTGAAACCACCACTTTCATTAAAGTTATTTGAATAAAATGCCACTAAATGCTTATGAACTCACCAGCATTTGTAAAAATGCTGATACTCGCTTTTCAAATAACTTGTATTCTCAGGTCAGCATTAGACAGGTACATCCCCGGAGCTTCTGATGAAGATAGCTTATTACCATGCTGTACTTATTATATTTACTTGTATTACTTCGTCGTATTGTAATGTAAACCATGTAAAACTATTACTATTAATGCAATGTTTTGTTGTACTTTGATTACTATAATGCATGTGTTGTGATACTTGACATGACGTCATCCACCCCAGAACGTTTCCGCCGTTCCGGTTTTGGGGTGTGACAAATTGGTATCAGAGCATTGTTTATAGTGAGCTAAGTATATCAATTCATAAAAGATATATAGCCTATAAATACAAAGGGATAAAACACTCTGACCAAGAATTATACTTTAAAATATAACCATATTTTACCAAAGTATAAGAGCATCCAGAACCTAAACACTCGAACAAAAGTATCACAAGAAGAACAATAATAAAAGTCTTTGGATGTTGAGCACTACAGTCAAACCTGGGCAGTTATGTAATCGTAAGCTGGAATAAATGTAACCTGATCAACTACATTTATTCGAGATGCGATGAACGTGTGCTTGGCAGTGATAGTGGTGTTGCAATAGGTCTGAAACTTACCAACTAGGAATGCTAGAGCCAAACATAAAGTTAAAATACTATAGGAGTATTTTGGAACACTAAAAGATTCACACTAATCCCAGAACCATATTCAGAAGATAAGAACCAAACAAGAAATTAAAATACCATAGGCGTATTTTCGGATCCATAACTAACCTTGTGTGAAGAACTAAAAAGATCCTTATTGATATACCTATAACTACAGAGGGTGTACTCCCAAGGTTATATATAATAAGGATCCCATAGGCTAAGAATGTGTGGTTTTGCTCTACTTCCTTTTCCTCGTTGGGATGTGGATATAGAGTAGTATCACATATTCGAAGGCCTATCGGATCTAAGCTATATATGATTTGTATACCCTGTGTAATTGTAGCAGGACTCGATATGGATCATCCAGTGAAATGTTAATAATCTCTTAGGATTCTTTAGACATTTCCATTCTCGCACGAACCCCGTAGAAAACCCTATCCACTTCAGTGCTTGACAGCAGAGTTGATTCAGACCCAGAGGAGGTTCATTGAGAAGATTTCCTGTTCGGAAATAAATGAACTGGGTCGAGACTATTGAATTCACCAAGTGCCTATATCTTTTAGGGACAGTGGTGAGAGATTCGCCTAAGCTTCCGAGATTTCCAGTCATCCATCATGAAGTGATGACACCCAAAGACAGATTCATAAGTAAGGCGGAGAAGAAATTCAATATGTCCATACGAGGAGAGAACCCTAGGTGACTACCCGAAGGAAGCCAAAGTCGATACCAGTCAAAGAATACGAGGCAGACAGAGGGAGCCAGTACATGGAACCCGAGAAGTGTCTTACCCTCGTGTTCGTCATGCTAATACACCCTTAAAATAATACAATTTAGTGAGATAGTGGTTACACTACTCACGCTATGTGTTAGGTAAATCGTCGTCTCCCGTTGCCAGTAACACAATTAGAGCAGATCCCCACACCTCTATTAAGGGTATTTATCCATAAGTCTTTATAAGCCTCTCTTTCCGCGGTGTTCGTTCCGAACTGTTCTCAAATCTTTCCAGGCCGGGAGTGAAACCTTTCCCAGTATAAAGGTAACTTAGTAGGAACGACTCCCATCTTATGGCCTTTTTACGATACTCACACTCCTACCTTGATTACCAGGACTACATCATACGGATGTAGGTCGACACTCAGACAACCAGTACCTGAGGCACGGAAATTGTTTTTACGCCTAATGCAGTCAGGACTGATATGTCCAGGGCTAGCCATCGTCTCTCATTATCTTGTTTTCCTTTCCGTGTAGGAAAAACCATGCCACCGAAGAATCGTAACCAACCCACAAGCAAGAAACCTACTCTCTTATTCGACGAAGCTACGTTCCAAGCTGCAGTCTCGGCAGCCGTAGCAGCTGCCATGGCTCACTTGAATGCTAACAACGCTAATGTTAGCCAGGGCCTTATAGGGATTTCCGATCCTAGAAATGGACAGCAACAGCCAACCCCTGCATACCCAGCCACCCAAGAACCTCACTCAAACCCACTGAAGAGAAAGATCAAGATCGGGGAGGGAAGTACCTCGGCTCAAGGACCTTCCGAAGGGCAACGAGCTGAGGCAGTCAATACCCATCCCTACACCTAGGAGACCATACTTAGGAAACTTTCCCCATTGCAGCAAGTGCAGCTACCATCATCATGGTGTCTGCCGGGAGCTCTATTGTGCTAGGTGCCACATGTTGGGGCATACTGCTCGCGTCTGCAGAACCCCGGTTGAGTTCATTACATCAACCACCAATGTGGCGACCCGTACAGTTTGCCACCTATGTGGTGAAGTGGGACACTTCAAGAAGGACTGCCCAACTGAAGGGAAAGACAAAGACACATGAGGAGTCTAACTCCAATGCTTAGGGAGAAACATCAAGGAACCTAGTAGATTTTGGTACGTCTCTCGATCTCGGATAACTAACGCAAAACATTAATAGGCTAATTCAAATGTAAATACTTCCCCAATATGGCGAAAGTCACAGCACTGTTATAAAATTTAAAAATTCATCAGGTAAAACTATAATGGCTAAACATATACGTTACGGCCACGTATAGTTAAGATGGATAGACCTAGAGTGAGTGAATGCCGCCTCATTTCCTGTTCCTCGTTTGGTTGTGGATTTAGGGCGGAGTCGCTCAGTCAACAGTCCTCCCCACCTTAATTATACATGACTAGTATATGTTAGGCGATTATAGAAATGCCTCGTGAGAATCCATTCATGAAAAAGGTACTCCATTCGGAAACACTTAGGACTCTCTATAGTTCCGTGTCGACTCTATCGGTCCAAGTATCCACGGCAGTGATACATAGGACGAAACCCGAAACGCCTAGAACTTGTGTGCCGGATCGGCGCATGACTCTATCGATACTCATCTTATATCACGTCGAAGTGTGCCAACTTCGACGATTCTATCGATCATGGTTTGACGTAGTGCAACCATGTGTACATCCCAAGTGTTGTGTAAAAAGAACTTTCTTCGTAGCCATGTCGGCAAATAGAGGTTCTTCCAAACCTAAACATAATATGAATAATCAAACCTAATACAATCCGTTAGTTGTCCCTCTTACCTCAAACCTTCCGAAGTACCCAAGAGAAGGGTACCGCGCGCTGTCGACCGACCTCTCTTAATCATATGGAAACCGAAGTGAAAGACACTGCAAGACACTTCAGAAGACAATGACCATCCAAAGCCTACTCCGTAGAATTCCCCAGAAAGACCCTTCGCACCTCGCACATCAGGTTCGTGAACCCAGAGAATAGAACCCATAGGATGACCACTATAACCAGGTATATGCGTAAAGGTGGTATATAATCGAGATCAAAAAGATTTAAGATGTGTGCTTCCTACCTATTCCCTGTTCCTCGTTGGGTTGTGGGTCTGGGGTGGAGCCGCACAACTGAACATCCTGCCGACCTCAATTATATACGGCTTGCATACACCAAGTATTAGTGGTTAAGCCGGGTATGAGCTCTACCACGAACCTCATAGTAAAGCTCTTCATCTTATTCCATAAAATAGGAGCTGGAGTCAAGAGAACCACTGTGGGTTGAGCTACTATAGTGACCACAAATCCGAAATTTGTTGTCATACGGGTTAAACCCACATAGTAGCTAACACCCTCAGTTAGTAAAGAGATTATAGTTCCAAGTGATGGGAACCTATACTCACTAGATTTGACCAAGACCGAGAAAAACTCAGAACCTTTGGAAGAGTAGTTGCAGTAGATGCTCGCACTACTCAGGCACTTCGTCCACCCTGTTACAGACTAGTAGTCCCTAAGATCCTCCGCCCTCTCGCATGAAGGAAGTCACCGTCGCTTTGTAGACGATAGACTTCATTCTCCGAAGTAAACGCTAGAATATCGAGAACCACAGGATAACCTCCGCAGCCAGGAATACTTGATCAAAGTGCGAACGTAGTTGCATTCAGCCTCATGACCCAGATTCCGAAGAGATTATAGACTTGACACCAGCCTTGGTGTTAGTCGAGGGGTTGTGTAGGAGCATGCGCTTTCCGCACTAGAATAAACCAAAGTCTTAGAGATTCATTGGACTATTAGGTGTTCCACGAATACTATCTCACGCAGAAATAGTAGAACCACCTCCCGAGGTAGTCCAACACTCGTCTGGTGAAACCCTATCTCCCTGACCCCGAGGGTTTCCGTTAGAAATACCTCAAGCATCAGAAATGCAGATTCATTTTGCACAAGCTTGAGATAGACACTCTACAACAAACAGAAAACCGTAGTCATGCAACCCATTCGATGATCTAGAAAGCCTCTAACAACCAGTTGACAGGAAATGCGAAACCAAAGACAACCCGAGCTTCCTAAGAACCAACATGAAGGACTACACTACCAGTAAGAGAGAGAACGTTAGGAACTTCGTACTGGCGATCACACCAGTGATGATCTTGCCATAGAGGTACACTATGTTCTAAGTATTGAAAAGCTCTACCCTCCCGAGAGCTTAGGACCATCTTAGGATTCTCACGGAGATTTAGTCCAACCCTCGTCAGACCACTACTACTTCCGGATATTCCACAAGTTTGACACCCGAACGATCCACTTCTTAGACTTGATTAGTGTTTACCCGACGTCACTCTTCGTATCCCACTCATCGTGATAGAGACCATTGAGAACCATAACCTCGTAGATACACCAATCGGAACCCACTAACTACAAGAGACAGAATCCGCATCCCGTAGGTGAAGGTTTGTTGGAATGACAAACACAGACCAAAGATTCATAGGGGAATGCGAGGACAAACAGAATAGGAAGTACCCTCCTGCCTCTACCCGGTCATTCATACCTAATTCCTTGCCTAGACCTGAATTTCGGGACGAAATTCCCTCTAACGGGGGGATGATGTGACAACCCAAAGTTTATTCCGTTACATCACCCCGTTACCGTTAACGGAATATTCCAATTTATAAAAGTTCCGTTAACTAGGGGTCGCAAAATAAATAAATGTTTTATTTATTTATTTATATTATGTCGTTATAGTCGTAATAAAGTAAATAAAAACACTTAAGTTGCATTTCCATTTTATTTTGGAAAAAGGGTTAAATTTTATTACGACCACTAAATCGGGTGCGACCAAAAGCCCCGTATAACGGCAGTATCAGGTAGAATCCCACTGAGCCCCAACTCCAACCCCTATATAAGGGTGAGTGGAGTCCATTGGAGACTTTTTACACTCTCCCCACTCTCTCTCTACAACTTAAATTCGAGCCAAAAATCGTCCGTTTCGAGCCCCAAACGAGTAGGTAAACTATCCTAACTCGTTTTATAACTTATCTAGCCTGCCAATTCGAGTTTAAAATATAAAATAGGGACATAGTCATGTGTTTACGGCCCAAGAACATGCTTGGTCCGTGAACACCATTTAATGGGGTTTTTAAGCCCCAAAACCCCTCCAAATTGTCCCTAAGGCTTAGATATGACTTGTAGGCTTATGGAATCGGACTTAGAACACCTTGAACTAGCATTTTGGGGAGTAAACATGAGTTTACTGCCCAAAAAAATGCTTGGGCCGTAAACTCCTCTTCATGAGGAGTAAACTCATATTAGTGTGTTAAAAATGCCCTTAAACACACCAATGGCCTTAGAAAAACACCCTGAAGCAATACCACCATTCTAGAAGCCTTAAACTTCAATAAAACTAGGGGAGTAGGAGTTCATGGCCGTGAACTCCCATAGGGGTGGTTCATGGGTCGTAAACTCCCATTTAATGCCCAATTGGTACCCTAAACTCCCCATTTGACTTGGAAAAATGCTTAGGAATTTACCCTCTACCACTTAAGCCCTTAAAACACCAAAAGAAAGAGTGTAAACTCCTCAAAGGGGCCATTTGATGCTTTAAACCCATTCACACATTTGATATTTGAGTCAAGCAAAGTTCCACAATTGATAATGAGACACTTTAGCATCCTAGAACACCCTCACCACGAGTTTACGGCTGTAAAATCATGGGGAGTAGTCCCAAGGCCGTAAACACCCTATGGTGAGTTTACTCTTGGAGAGTAAACTCCATTCCTAAGTCATTCATGCCCTTAAATGTTACCCGGGACACGCCAAACACTTAACCAAAGTGTTTTCCGCTCCTTAGAGTGCGTATAATTGTTTAATTAGTATTAAATATACTAATTGTATGTGAACATATGTTATCATATGTTAAATAGGTCTCTAAGTGTGTCCAAGTCCTTACTTGACATCGAGCACCCAACCGGCACCTTCGTCGGATCTACTTACACCAGGTGAGTTCATACCCTTGAATGAACATTTTTAAATGTTTTTACATGTTTTATAGGGGGGGGGGGGAATACAAGTTAAACATGCCAGTTATCAGATCACTCACATGTGATTGATAACCCGCATGCACAAGGATTTACCACACTGTTAACTGTTTTACCGAGAATGACACTGTAAAAGGGTTTTCTAAAAACATAGTTATTTGTTTAGCTTTTACTTATGATGTTTAATCAAAGTTTTATTTTAAACTTGTTTATGAAAGGTTTTCAAAGGATTTTTAAAGATTTTCAAACTAATTTTACAAAGGAATACCAAGTCGTGATTTTCTTAATATATAAAGGTTTTCCAAAAGTTTACGTCTATGTTTTTATACTTCTACTTGGTTAAGATACCACTGTGTTATCTCTGTTTAGTTAATACTTCCACTTCGTGATACACTTATACTTGAGAACGTTTCCACTTCGTGATACACTTATACTTGATAACGTCTCCACTTCGTGATACACTTGTATTTGGTAACGCATATACATCACTGTCCAGTTATTCACACATTGTTCGGTTATACATCTCGATTCGGTTATTCATACACTGTTCAGTTATACATCTTAATTCGGTTATTCACACACTGTTTGTTTATACATCTCTACTCGGTTATTCACACACTGTTCATTTATGCATCTCGACTCGGTTGTTCATACACTGTTTGTTTATACATCTCGACTCAGTTATTCACACCCTGTTCGGTAATACATCTCGATTCAGTTATTCATACAGTGTTTGTTTATACATCTCGACTCGGTTATTCATACACTGTTTGTTTATACATCTCGACTCAGTTATTCACACACTGTACGTTTATACATACGATTCGGTTATTCCACACTGTACGTTTCCACTTGTTCCACACTCAGTCGTAGTTAGATGTATGTCTATACTTGTATAGGTGCATATAAACAATGATTGAGGGACTTAGGAAGGCTTGTCCGCCCTATTTCCTTTTCTTCGTTGAGATGTGGTCTGGTGGGATCGGATGGCCGTTCGAAGGTCGTTTGATTCATTAGTTATATGTTATGTATATGAGCATAGACGTATAGGTTTACTCAAGTCAGTCCAGTTATGAGTCTCTACCTCTAGTTCAACACTTACATATGAAACCCACTACCCACTAATTGGGATGCATCTTCGGGACACGGCCTTCTCCGTCGTCTAGTTGGTAACCAGAGTCTCCTGTAGGGAGAGCGGACATTGTGTGTATTGATCTATACGGGATTGACACCCCTGCTCCCTGACTGCTAGCTACAGTCCACGGCCCACCAAGCCAAGGGGTGACAAATGTCATATTTTATAGACGCTTGTAGGGCGTCAAGTACTCTAGTGTCGGTTAGTATGGTTACGAGTATCCCAGGTTACCTTATAATTCATGGCCTTAAGGTAATGGTAATTCACCAGCAATTTACACTGTATGCTGGAAAACCCACTCTCGGAGTCACACTGTTTTAGACCTTGCTAGACGTATCATTCATTTGATACTGTCTGGGGTCTGTATTCACTGTATTCACTGTGTCCACTGTATTCACTGTTTTATACCTTGCTAGACGTATCATTCAGTTGATACTGTCTGGGGTCTGTGTTCACTGTTCTAGACCTTACTAGATGTACCTTTCATTTGGTACCGTCTGGGGTCTGTGTCTCTTTCTGTTAGACTGAACCAGGCGTATCGTTCATTCGATACTCTCCTGGAATTTATGATTCCCTTGCCTTAGTCAGCAGTCCTCACTGCTGAGGCATATGTTATTTCCCTGAATTCTCCTGCTTTCTTAATAATCAAATTCTGTATTCTGATAATGATAGTGATTAAGGGAAAACTACTTTTTACTACATAACTCTGTCCAGTCTTGGTAGAAGACTGCTTTTATTAAAGAAAATATAGGATTTTCTGGAAAGGACACTAATGTAATCGATTCACTGAAACCACCACTTTCATTAAAGTTATTTGAATAAAATACCACTAAATGCTTATGAACTCACTGATGGGTTTTAGTCATAAGACATCCTATGTGCTCATACAAACCCTAATGCTTGGATCTAGGTTTCTCTATTGTACATGCAAGTTATCCAAGACTATAAACCCTAATTCTAGCATAAAATTAATCATATCAACATAAAAATAGGTTTATAATATTGCCTTGATTGTTATGTAGCAATAACAATCCCAAATCTCCTTGTATTGACTTTGGAAGGCTTAGAGTCACAAGTTTCACTCCTCTAATGGTTCACAAACACCATAAGCAAGAGGATGAAGAGGAGAGAGGATGGAGGCTGCCCAAAAACGTGTGAAACCCTAGAACAAGTCTTGTCCCCGTTTTTGGTCCTTAAGGGGTCTATTTATAGTGAGGCTATTAGGGTTATCTAATAAGGAAACCCTAATTTGGATGCTTAAGGCCTAAACAACCCATGGAGCCCTTTCCTTAAGGCCTTGGACGATTTCATATGGGCTTCCCCCATAGAATTCGTCCACCTTATAATAAAAGGCAATCCATGGCCCAAATTGCAATTATCTTATAATTACAATTCCAGTCCCTTAAGTTTAATTAATCTCTTTTAGTCACAAAACTAATTACCAATTAATTATTGACTAATATTAATTAAACAATATGATTTCTCCTTTAATATATTATTCCCATAATATATTAATAAATCATATTTAATCCTTTCTCTCCATAATTCATCCTATCAAGTTGCTTTGATGTAGGCAACCCAAAAGGACCATGCACCATCGGGTCAAGTACATACCAAAATAGTTATGGACTTAGACACTAATCCAACAGTCTCCCACTTGGATAAGTCTAATAACTATTCTGCGTATGACTTCAGATCCTGATCTGCAATCGTAGATTTCCATAGCCGCTATCAACTCTGATCCTATAAGATACGCATGTCCTTAGATAAGGGATCATATATTCCTCCATTCTAGATATCATATGAGATATGATTTCAAATCATTCTCTTTGTACTATATCTCGATTCCCCGATTTATGACGACTGACTAATTGAACAAATCAAATTAGCCCTAGCCCGGCCGAGCATTTACGTTTGTCATCACTAAATCGTCGAGGGTCCCAAAAATATCGCTTTTATCCTACTTTGGATTAAAGGAACGGATAAACTATGATACAATGCTCGCTTGCACTCACTCACCGAATCACACATAATAATATGTTTTATAACACCAAGTTACTAGTGCGTTTACATATTATCAATGTGCAACCGATTCGCAAGATACAACTCACACATCTCGGTTTCAAGAATATAAGATGTTATCGTCTCACCAATCACTCGTGATGCAATTCATGGAGTGATCCAAGTGAGCGTGGGTTTAATCCAATGCTCAAATTCATATTCATAAGCACTCATGAACGTTGCAGCAAACATTTGCTTATGTCTAATACTCTTTTAGACAATCCACACACCAATTCACGACAGTCTTCATTCATATCTACTTCCAACATATGAACGACTGTGGCCCGTTCGAATAATTCGATTATTCTTAATAAATTCAATTATTCTGGAAGTCAAAACATGCAAATGTGAAACACAAGAATAATACTAATCCCATATGGCCTCAAACCTTTGAGTATAAATAAAACTCCTTTTATTTATCACCATATCGATTACTCATTATTTGCCGTTTCAGATAATCAACTTCTTACTTGAATTATTACACTTGTCCCATGCTCTTAGCATGCACACAATGTTTACCTATGGTTCTTACTTTTGTGAAATAGATCAAATTGAACACATTTCCAACCATTCTCATTTCACAACTCCAAATCCTTTTTCATAAGTGTAAGAATATCAAATTCTTGTTACTTATAAATTATGCTAGATTCTAACATTCTATGCAACGATCCTTTCGTAATGTCACTGCACAAAAGTCACAAAGACTATTGCCAATGATATTACAAAGTCCTCTATCAGAGATTGTTACAAGACAATTCCATAGACGTGATGTCTCTCACTCAAAGTACATTCTTTGAACATCCTTTTGCATAAAAGTTTCTAATCTAGTCATAGATGTTCAATATTCAATTCCCAATATGGACACGCTTCCATATTTTCCATATGACAACTCATTCTTAATAGAATCTTTTCTATTCATAATAATGTTGATATTCAATACCATACTTCCAACAACTCACAAGCAACCAATCCTCGTCGAACTTGGATTGTCCTTTTGATAGTTGTTTAATTATTTTAGTCCAAACCGATTCTAGTCCCTTTTCCCTCTAAATGCGCTAGACATTTGGAAAATGTTAGAATGGTCAAACATTAAAGCATTTGCAATCGATCCTATACCCAAAGCGTATGGGACACGACGCATGATGTTTTATTTGCTATGTTCTCAAAATTCAAATTGTGAAGAGGAATGCCGTAATCATAATCGAAATTTTAACAACACACTATGTACCCTTGACTAAATTTATTAACATTTCTCAACCTAATCCTTTAGATTTGAAATGAAGCATTATATTCTCTCCCTTAATTATAGCAAAACAACTTTACAACCCTTACGACTTTGCAAGGTATAACTCTTGTTTTCTATAATTAATATTGCCAACTTGCAATACATGCCTTAATAATCATACAATCATAACATTTATGCTCCCACTATCATAATGATTATTATAAACATAACACTTATACTCCTGTCACACCCCGAAAACCGAAGGCGGAAACATTTCCGGGGTTGACTCCACGTTGAGTATAAAATCCAATGCACATAGTAAGTAAAGTAAACAACCATTACATTACATATAGAAAGGTTTACATTTGTTTCAAAAGTAAAGTTATAGAGTTGTGATACATAGTATATATGAACAAAATGAGACGAGTCTTCTGCGCATTCCGTCTTCGCTAAAAAGGAATCATCGGGTACCTATCTCAAGTGGACCTGAGAATACAAGCAGTTTGAAAATCAGCATAACGCTGGTGAGTTCATAAGCGGTTTTGTTTTTTGAAAACGTATGAGTTCCTTTTCTGTTTCTGAAAATGACACACACCAAGAAAATCTCATATTTTCTTAAAAGTTGGTTATTGAATCCCAAAATGTAATGTAAAAGATGTACACTGAAAACATGTTTACCCTTGTGAATTGTAAAGTTTAGTTATCTGGTTTGTTACACGATTCTGGTTATGTACAAGTGTTACCCCAGGAAAATCCCATATTTTCCTGAATGTTGGTTACCAATGTGAAAGATGTATACTGAAAACTTGGTTGTCCTTATGAAATGTATTAGTTTTAACACATATATAAAACTAACATATACAAAATAACTTAATTATTATATTCATTATTGCTATTAAGTAAATCTCTGTTATCGTAATTGCGAGTTCCTTAACCATACAATAGACTAGATATGGCAATAAGTAATCCACATCACCATATGACTTTCGTCACCCTTGAACCATTTCGGTTCGGCTGTAGCTAGCAGCCAGGTGTGGGGTAGTCAGCCCCGTATAGATCTATACACTCAAGTCATGCTCCCTATCTAAGAGATTCTGGTTACGGGTGCGGTCCTCCACTCGCGTATCTCTGTGGAGTGTTCACCGAGGACGTGTCTCCAATTATATAGGATTAACAAATTTACTAGTAATAATATGATAATCCTCCACTCGCGTATCTCTGTGGAGTGTTACCGAGGACAAAACAGTGTACTAACTTTTATGTTAAAGGTTCAATTGTCATACTTTTAACTGATAACATATGGAAAAACATTTGTGAAACATATAAAATACAACATTTTATGACATATTCCACAAATAATATGTTTACGTGTTCTGCATGTTCAAACAATTATCTGTTATGTCTATCAGTGTTCAAAGCATATGAAATTATGAAACACACATATGTAAAACAAGTTTTTGAGTACAAGTATTCCTTGTATGTATTCTCCCCCTGAAAACAGTGAAAAGCAGTGAAAAAGGGTAGGGGTATGAACTCACCAGACGGGAAAATGCGACGATTTGAATGCTAAGCGTTGGTTCGGGGCTTGATAACACGTGAGGTTCCTAAGTAATATGAAGTGGTATACAAATGTATCTAATTAGACTTTAAAACACTAATTAGATATGATAACACACTCCAATGAGCGAAAACACTTCAAATCAAGTGTTTGGACTGACCCGGGTAACATCTACGGACGTATGGGACTTAGGAAATGAGTTTACTCTTCAAGAGTAAACTCCTCATGTAGTTTACGACCCATTGACCATACTCCCATGAGTTTACGGCCGTAAACTCATGGATGGTGGGTTCTTGGATGCCAAATGGTCAAACAATGCACACGGGAAGTTCTAGGGTTGATTCCATGGCTTAGGGAGTGATCGGGACTTGAAATGCTCTTGGGAAATGAGTTTAAGGTCTAAGGAGATGTTCTTGAGGAGTTTACTACCTTAAAATCATGAGTTTACAACCGAAAACTCATGTTTGTCCATGAATCAAGGGCTTTGGTGGTTGTAATTCAATCACATGTGATTCTAAGTCCAAAACTAAGCCATTCAAGGGCTTTAAGGCACCTTACCACCCTTTGGGGGGTGTTTACGGCCTAAGGAGGTGGGTTTACGGTCCAAGAATGTTCTTGGGCCGTAAACTCAAGTTTGATGCATTTGAGGATGTTTTGGTGCATCACATGAAGGTTTATGAGGTTCTACAATCCCGTGGAAGCATTTTGAAGGTGTTTAAGGGCATTTTGACTCATTAAAATGAGTTTATGGTCTAAGAAGATGAGTTTACGGTCAAAGAATGTTCTTGGACCGTAAACTCAATTTTGTCCCATTTGTGTATGATTTGGTGCATTTCTTGAAGGGTTATAAGGTTCCATGCACTCATGGAAGTCCATTGGAGGTGTTTATGGGCAAACTAACACCCAACAAGGTGTTTAAGGTCTATGAATGAGGGTTTACGGTCCAAGAACATGCTTGGGCTGTAAACTCATGTCCATGCCTCATTTTGTGCGATTTTGGGGTCCTAAGCTCATGCATGCAAGTTTCTAAGTCGAATCTAGGCCCTAGAAGTGGTTTGAAGGGGTTTTGAGGCTTCAAAACCCTCATATGAGGTGTTCACGGCCTAAGGAGGCTCCAAAACCGTAAACAGTTGTTTATGGTCCCATTCCTCATAAAAATTACGAATTTGAAGGTCTAGGATGCTAATTCATGAGTTAGGGAAGTTACCTTAGAGATTTGGAGCTTGTTTTGGATGATTTTGGCTAAGTTTCGGATTTTAGACAGAGAGTAGTGAGAGAAAGTTTTAGAGAGAGACAAAAAGCCTCAAAATGATGTCACTCAATCCCTTATATAGGGGTTGAGTTTGTGGCTAGGAGGACTTCTACCCGATACTGCCGTTAGACGGTGCTTTTGGTCGCACCCGATAAAGTTGTCGTAACTCGTTATGGTCGAAACTATAAAAGTTACTAATATTAAATTTAGTAAATTTTCTTGAGTATTTATTATGTTTGAACATCCATTAAGTGATAATAAACAACCCAAATATTATGACTTAATTTAATAACGAAAACGGAAATAATTCGAAAACGACGAATTTATTAACGGAACAAATTTAATACAACGGTTTTATTTGACAGAAACGGTTTTAGTGACGGAATAAATTACAGGTTGTCACATTATCCCCCCGTTAGAGGGAATTTCGTCCCGAAATTCAGAATTAAGATACAAATGATGGATTTGGAAAGAGATGCGGATACTTCTGTTTCATCGAGTCTTCACGCTCCCAAGTGAATTCTGTTCCCCGCTTGGCATTCCAGCGAACCTTCACTATCGGGATGCGGTTTAGTTTCGTACGTTTGATCTCTCGATCCATGATTTCGACTGCTTCCTCCACGAAATTCAAGTTTTCATTGATCTCGATTTCATCCAAGGGAATCACAAGGGTTTCATCGGATAAACACTTCTTGAGATTTGAGACGTGGAAAACGGGATGGATGTTGCTAAGTTCATGGGGTAATTGGAGTTTATAGGCTACAGGACCTATCTTGGTGAGGATCTCGAAGGGTCCAATGTACCTCGGGTTAAGTTTCCCACGCTTTCCAAAGCGTACCATGCCTTTCCAGGGCGAGACCTTTAACAGGACACGATCTCCAACCTGGAACTCCAGAGGTTTCCGGTGATTATCTGTGTAACTCTTTTGGCGATCTCGTGAAACTTTCAATCGTTCCCAGATTTGAATGATCTTCTCAGTGGTTTTGCGGATGATTTTAGGACCAGTGAGAGCACTGTCGGGGACTCGACTCTTGGCTAGCTGCGTGTCCCCTACCTCGGCCCAGCACAGAGGGGATCTGCACTTGCGACCGTAGAGGGCTTCAAACGGGGCAGCCTTGATGTTGGTTTGGTAATTGTTGTTGTACGAGAACTCGATCAAAGGAAGATGTGTGTCCCACGATTTTCCAAAATCTATGACACATGCCCTCAACATGTCTTCCAGGGTTTGGATAGTTCTCTCACTCTGTCCATCGGTCTGAGGATGATAAGCCGTGCTCATGTCTAGATTAGTTCCAAGAGCCTTCTGAAGGAACTGCCAAAACCTGGAGGTAAACCTGCTATCTCGGTCAGAGATAATGAATGTAGGTACACCGTGCAGTCGAACTACCTCCTGGATGTAGATCTGCGCGAGTCTTTCCATCTTGAACGATTCTTTAATCGGGATGAAGTGAGCGGATTTTGTTAAACGATCGACAATTACCCAAATGGTGTCGTACCCACTCGGACATTTGGGTAACTTGGTGATGAAGTCCATGGTAATCATCTCCCATTTCCATTCAGGTATCTCGGTCTGCTGGAGCAGACCCGAGGGTTTCTGGTACTCAACTTTAACCTTGGCGCAAGTCAGGCACTTGCCCACAAATGTAGCGATCTCAGCTTTCATGTTGGGCCACCAGTATTGTTTCTTGAGATCCAGGTACATCTTATCCGATCCTGGGTGAACAGAGTATCTGGTCTTGTGTGCTTCCTCCATGAAAATCTCCCTGAATCCTACGGACTTTGGAATCCAGATTCGGCCCATGAAACAGTAGACTCCGTCACCTCTGATCTCAAGTTTCTTATCCATTCCCCTCAAGGTTTCGATTGACACGTTCTCGGGTTTGAGGGCTTCTAACTGGGTTTCTCGGATTTGCATGGATAGATGGGAATTGATAGTCATCGTCATGGTCTTCACTTTTCGGCTTGAACTCTCCTTTCGGCTAAGGGCATCTGCTACCACATTGGCCTTGCTGGGATGGTAACGGATTTCACACTCATAATTGCTGAGTAGTTTTACCCATCGTCGTTGCCTCATGTTTAAGTCTTTCTGATCAAATATGTGCTGCAGGGTCTTATGGTATGTGAAGATCGTACACTTGGTTTCGTAGAGATAACGTCTCCAAATCTTCAGTGCAAAGACTACAGCTCCTAACTCCAAGTCATGAGTGGTATAGTTGACCTCGTGTGCCTTTAGCTGTCTTGAGGCATATGCAATCACCTTTCCCCTTTGCATAAGCACACAACCTAAGCCTTGATTAGACGCATCGCAGAAAACAATGAAGTCCTCTGTTCCTTCGGACAAGGACAGGACCGGTGTGCTGCACAAGGCTTTCTTCAATGTCTGGAATGCGGTTTCTTGCTTTTCACTCCAACAAAAGGGTACACCTTTTTGTGTCAGAGTGGTTAAAGGTTTGGCGATCCTAGAAAAATTCTGGATGAATCTCCGATAGTAGCCGGCGAGACCCAAGAATTGACAGATTTCTGTGGGTGTCTTCGGTGCCGATCAATTCTCTATCGCTTTAATCTTGGACGGATCCACATGAATACCCTCCTCGCTTACCACATGACCGAGGAAGGTTACCTTCCGAATCCAGAATTTACACTTGGAAAATTTCGCGTACAGCTTCTCGGATCTGAGGGTTTCCAACACCGACCTCAAGTGTTGTTTGTGGTCTTCTTCGCTTCTGGAGTAGACAAGGATATCGTCAATCAACACGATGACGAACTTGTCCAGAAAAGGGCGACACACCCGGTTCATCAGGTCCATGAACACTGCCGGTGCGTTGGTTAGACCGAAGGGCATCACTACGAACTCGTAGTGTCCATACCGAGTCCTGAAAGCTGTTTTGGAAACATCACTTTCATGAACTCGTAGCTGATGGTACCCTGAGAAGTAGCTGGCTCCCTTGAGTTGATCGAAGAGGTCATCTATTCGAGGAAGAGGATATCGGTTTTTGACGGTCAACTTGTTCAACTCTCGGTAGTCGATGCACATTCGGAAGGATCTATCTTTCTTCTTTACAAACAATACCGGAGCTCCCCAGGGTGAGGAACTCGGTCTAATGAATCCTTTACTGAGCAACTCAATGAGTTGGCTGGATAACTCTTGCATTTCTGTTGGAGCTAAGCGATACGGAGATTTCACCACGGGAGTAGCTCCAGGAATTAGGTCAGTACGAAATTCGACCTGACGTTCGGGAGGAATTCCTGGAAGCTCTTCGGGAAACACATCAGGAAAGTTACAGACTTCGGGGATGCTCGCGAGGTCTTTAACTTCCTTTTTCTCATTGATTACATAGGCTAGGAATGATTGACATTCCTTTGGCAAGAGTTTATGAGCTTTGATGCAGGAAATGATACGAAGGTTGGAACAGAGTTTATCGCCATAGATAATGAGTGTCTGACCCGAAGGAAGGTTGAGACGGATGGATTTTTCGAAACAGAGGATATCAGCATGATTGGGACTCAACCAATCCATGCCAATGATGACATCAAAGCTCTTTATGGAAACTGGCTTAAGATCGATGGGAAATGAATGGTCATTAAGGGTAAGGGTACAACCTACAAACACCTCTTTAGCGCTTTCTTTCTCACCGTTAGCCATATCGACGGTAAACATTTCAGTTAATGGTGGGGGATTAGATTTAAGATTATGTTTGAATGCATGAATAACAAAGCTTCTTTCAGCACCAGAATCGAAAAGGATACTAGCATAAGTGTTTTCGAGAAGGAATGTACCCGAAACAACGGTGGGATCGGCGACTGCCTCCTCCCTTCCCATGGCTAGGACTCTTCCAGTGGTATCAGTTGTCGCCTTCTTGGGATAGTTCCTTTTGAAATTTCCAACCTCTCCACAATTATAGCAGGTTTGACCAACACCTGCTCCAGAAGATTGATTCACAGATTGGGCTGGAGCTTTGCAGAATCGAACTGTGTGCCCCTTTTTACCACAATTTGTGCATGACAGCTCACGGCAGGGGCCAGGGTTATGATGGTATTTCAACTTTTCACACTATGGAAGGTTACCAACATACCTTCTAGTAGGTGTTTGAGTGGTAGATCCCACAACAGAAGTGGCAGCAACGGGGGTAGTAGCAGCATGGACTGTTACAGTATGCTGTTTCTTTGAGGATCCTTGAGAAGATTGACCCTTCTTCTTTTTCCAAAATTTCCTTTTCTCACCACTCCTCTTTGTCGGTTCAGGAGTGGTGGTCGTTTCCTCAACATCATCGATGTGGTCAATCAGGGTTTGGGCTAAGTTCTTGGCACTGTCGTACGTAACTGGCCTCGCAGCTAAGACATTTCCCCTGGTTGGCTGGGTCAGCCCCCAGATGAACCTCTCTATTTTCTTACTCTTTGGAGTAACCAATCCCGGGCAGAGGAGTGCAAGATCATCGAATATAAAAGTGTACACATCAATATCGGAACGTTTCATCTTCAGGTTCCAGAGCTCGTGCTCTAACTTCTGCATTTTGCCCCGAGGGCAGTATTCAGCTATGAGGAGTTCTTTCATGGCTTCCCAACCCATGGCATTGGCTACAGGTAGGGTCAAGGATTTGCCTCGGCCGTTCCACTAAGTCAGGGCTTTGTCAAAAAAGGTACAGGCTGCGAACTTTACTTTATCAGATTCCGGAGAGGCACAGATTTCGAAGATGGATTCGATTTTCTCGAACCATCGGGAAAGAGAAATGACACCTACAGTGCCATCGAAGGATGTGGGTTTTGCTTTCATGAAATCTTTATAGGAACCCTTCTTTTTGGTGTCCCTGATTGCTTTCTTGATCCTGAGTTTAAGTACCACCTCCCGAACCACCGGAACCACCGGTGTTCAATTGAGACATAGCAGCTGCCACCGCGGCGGTAACAGTTGCCTGAAATACTACGGGGTCAATTTCAGGAGGAGGTGGTGGCGGAGGGTTGTTGGTCCTTGAGCTGGGTCTTTTTCTTGGAGGCATCTTGATCTAATAAGATCAAGAAAGAGAGAGCATGGTAAGTCCTCTGAATTGAATCAAGAGATATGACAGGTATATATATTCCGAATAAGCGATAAAGCAGGAAAGAGTTATCAATGCAGATATATTATCGCTAAAGGAATGATCAAGGAACAATGGGTGAACAAAGATTTCTACAAAGGATTGGCTCGAGAAATACTCCCATAGTATTTCATGATTCGCTACGATACTGGCTCGATGTTTGTGGTATTAAGGTAAGTTTTAGGCATGCCGCATACCACAGTTACTCCCAAGCACATGTTGGTCGTGTCTCGAATGAATATAGTTGGCCAGGCTATATTGATCCTAGACACAACTACATAACTGCCCAGGTTTAACCGCAGTACACAACACCCATTTACTTATGTTTTGTTCTACTTGTTGTTACGGATCTCGACGGCTCGGTATACTTGTATACTTTTGAAAATACTTATATTTTGAAGGATACTTTTAATTCAGAGCACGTAGGCCCTTTAGTGTTTATAGTTTTATACCATGTAAGGTTTCATATACTTTATTCACTATAAACAAGGGCTCTGATACCAATCTGTCACACCCCGAAAACCGAAGGCGGAAACATTTCCAGGGTTGACTCCACATTGAGTATCAAATCCAATGCACATAGTAAGTAAAGTAAACAACTATTACATTACATATAGAAAGGTTTACATTTGTTTCAAAAGTAAAGTTATATAGTTGTGATACATAGTATATATGAACAAAATGAGACGAGTCTTCTGCGCATTCCGTCTTCGCTAAAAAGGAATCATCGGGTACCTGTCTAAAGCGGACCTGAGAATACAAGCAGTTTGAAAATTAGCATAACGCTGGTGAGTTCATAAGCGGTTTTGTTTTCTGAAAATGTATGAGTTCCTTTTCTGTTTCTGAAAATGACACACACCAAGAAAATCTCATATTTTCTTAAAAGTTGGTTATTGAATCCCAAAATGTAATGTAAAAGATGTACACTGAAAACATGTTTACCCTTGTGAATTGTAAAGTTTAGTTATCTGGTTTGTTACACGATTCTGGTTATGTACAAGTGTTACCCCAGGAAAATCTCATATTTTCCTGAATGTTGGTTACCAATGTGAAAGATGTATACTGAAAACTTGGTTGTCCTTGTGAAATGTATTAGTTTTAACACATATATAAAACTAACATATACAAAGTAATTTAATTATTTTATTCATTATTACTATTAAGTAAATCTCTGTTATCGTAATTGCGAGTTCCTTAACCATACAATAGACTAGATATGGCAATAAGTAATCCACATCACCTTATGACTTTCGTCACCCTTGAACCATTTCGGTTCGGCTGTAGCTAGCAGCCAGGTGTGGGGTAGTCAGCCCCGTATAGATCTATACACTCAAGACATGCTCCCTATCTAAGAGATTCTGGTTACGGGTGCGGTCCTCCACTCGCGTATCTCTGTGGAGTGTTCACCGAGGATGTGTCTCCAATTATATAGGATTAACAAATTTACTAGTAATAATATGATAATCCTCCACTCGCGTATCTCTGTGGAGTGTTACCGAGGACAAAACAGTGTACTAACTTTTATGTTAAAGGTTCAATTGTCATGCTTTTAACTGATAAAATATGGAAAAACATTTGTGAAACATATAAAATACAACATTTTATGACATATTCCACAAATAATATGTTTACCTGTTCTGCATGTTCAAACAGTTATCTGTTATGTCTATTAGTGTTCAAAGCATATGAAATTATGAAACACACATATGTAAAACAAGTTTTTGAGTACAAGTATTCCTTGTACTTTGCTTGTATTCTCCCCCTGAAAACAGTGAAAAGCAGTGAAAAAGGGTAGGGGTATGAACTCACCAGACGGGAAAATGCGACGATTTGAATGCTAAGCGTTGGTTCGGGGCTTGATAACACGCGAGGTTCCTAAGTAATATGAAATGGTATACAAATGTATCTAATTAGACTTTAGAACACTAATTAGATATGATAACACACTCCAATGAGCGAAAACACTTCAAATCAAGTGTTTGGACTGACCCGGGTAACATCTACGGACGTGTGGGACTTAGGAAATGAGTTTACTCTTCAAGAGTAAACTCCTCATGTAATTTACGACCCCTTGACCATACTCCCATGAGTTTACGGCCGTAAACTCATGGATGGTGGGTTCTTGGATGCCAAATGGTCAAACAATGCACACGGGAAGTTCTAGGGTTGATTCCATGGCTTAGGGAGTGATCGGGACTTGAAATGCTCTTGGGAAATGAGTTTAAGGTCTAAGGAGATGTTCTTGAGGAGTTTACTACCTTAAACTCATGAGTTTACAACCGTAAACTCATGTTTGTCCATGAATCAAGGGCTTTGGTGGTTGTAATTCAATCACATGTGATTCTAAGTCCAAAACTAAGCCATTCAAGGGCTTTAAGGCACCTTACCACCCTTTGGAGGGTGTTTACGGCCTAAGGTGGTGGGTTTATGATCCAAGAATGTTCTTGGGCCATAAACTCAAGTTTGATGCATTTGAGGATGTTTTGGTGCATCACATGAAGGTTTATGAGGTTCTACACTCCCGTGGAAGCATTTTGAAGGTGTTTAAGGGCATTTTGAGTCATTAAAATGAGTTTATGGTCTAATAAGATGATTTTATAGTCAAAGAATGTTCTTGGACCGTAAACTCAAGTTTGTCCCATTTGTGTATGATTTGGTGCATTTCTTGAAGGGTTACAAGGTTCCATGCACTCATGGAAGTCCATTGGAGGTGTTTATGGGCAAACTAACACCCAACAAGGTGTTTAAGGTCTATGAATGAGGGTTTACGGTCCAAGAACATGCTTGGGCTGTAAACTCATGTCCATGCCTCATTTTGTGCGATTTTGGGGTCCTAAGCTCATGCATGCAAGTTTCTAAGTCGAATCTAGGCCCTAGAAGTGGTTTGAAGGGGTTTTGAGGCTTCAAAACCCTCATATGAGGTGTTCACGGCCTAAGGAGGCTCCAAAACCGTAAACAGTTGTTTATGGTCCCATTCCTCATAAAAATTCAGAATTTGAAGGTCTAGGATGCTAATTCATGAGTTAGGGAAGTTACCTTAGAGATTTGGAGCTTGTTTTGGATGATTTTGGCTAAGTTTCGGATTTTAGAGAGAGAGTAGTGAGAGAAAGTTTTAGAGAGAGACAAAAAGCCTCAAAATGATGTCACTCAATCCCTTATACAGGGGTTGAGTTTGTGGCTCGGAGGAATTTTATCCGATACTGCCGTTAGACGGTGCTTTTGGTCGCACCCGATAAAGTTGCCGTAACTCGTTATGGTCGAAACTATAAAAGTTACTAATATTAAATTTAGTAAATTTTCTTGAGTATTTATTATGTTTGAACATCCGTTAAGTCATAATAAACAACCCAAATATTATGACTTAATTTAATAACGAAAACGGAAATAATTCGAAAACGACAAATTTATTAACGGAACAAATTTAATACGACGGTTTTATTTGACGGAAACGGTTTTAGTGACGGAATAAATTACAAGTTGTCACAGCTCCCACTAGCTTCGACATGTATTCATAAACATCTTAACTTTTTAGAAAAATAATACCTATTGAATTTCTTAAGTCCATGTTTCTAATACTTAATGCTTTGATAATCTTTTATCAAGGCTTCTTGAACTTATACACCTTTGCCTTAGATAGTTCATATGTGTGTGTAAACAATTGCCAAACCTCACAATTCAGATTATGGAAAGGGATACCGTAACCATGATTGAATTCGAGAATGCAATTTTACAATTACTATCATCTTAAAATCTTTCTTAGTGAAAGCATTTCCTCACAATCATTTTCATGAAGGAGGAAATCTTATGACACTTAGATTTAAATGGTGTATGTGTTCCTATCCATGTGAATCGAACTTTCTTAATCTTGATTTCTTGCCTTATGGTAACACAGCTGCCCACCATGTCTTCCAAGTAGTTAAGCAGCTCACCTTTTCCTATCAATGTACCTTTCATTGATTAAGGTGCTTTGCCTTTTATGCGTTCAAAATGAGAACTCATAGAACTCACATGCATAATTAACTCAATTGGAACCGCACAGAAACAAAATAATGTCAACACGATAGGTTGAAAACCTCAACTCGTGTGCTAGTGATGATCGATAAGGTT
Organism: Lactuca serriola; assembly: GCF_051521515.1. Classification (NCBI taxonomy): domain Eukaryota; kingdom Viridiplantae; phylum Streptophyta; class Magnoliopsida; order Asterales; family Asteraceae; genus Lactuca; species Lactuca serriola. The sequence goes on from NC_136410.1 coordinate 190,266,741, forward strand.
TATTTGATTTGTTCTTGAAGCCTTTCAAGACTAGTAAGACTCCCATTGACTCCTTGACATGTAAGATTCTCTTGTCAAAACATTTCTTGACAAACAAATATTCAAGAGTTAGTGTAGCTTTTATCAAAACTCTTCATAAATTGGTCCTAGTTGTTCTTTGTCTTATCCAAGACATCACAACTTTCCACATTTGATGAATGTTATAAACATTCTTAATACTTATCACTCAATTTCACAATCTTAACTCTAAGACTTGTTTTTGGAACGAAGTATGATTGACTTCTTGATTTAACCATTTCTTCAATTCTCGATTTCTCCTCTTAAACATACAATTGTACTAAGACTCACTTAGAGGTTCAATTGAGATATGGTTCTTAATCATTAAGACCTATCATAAAGCATAAAAGGTACTCTCCCTTCTTCTTAGAATGGAGAAACTTTTATCTTTCTGCCTACTTGATTCTTCTTATTCGTTCTGCTATTGATTTAAACTTTTTCAATCAATTCAGAATTACACTTAATCTGATAAGTATAATCATATTTACTAAACCTTTAGTAAATCAAGTCGAATATCTTTGTTACTCTTATGGTGGACTTGATCAACACGCAACTTTGTGTACTCGATCTCCTAGTCCTTCACTTGACACTTTGTCAATGAATTAGTCTAATTTCTAAATATGAAATTTTTCATTCATCGTGCAACCAAGTTGCATGATTCCAAGTTTCTGTCCAATTGAAACTTGGGCGATGAGAAACTCTCCCTATTCGGTAAACTCTCGACTTTCCATAACATAATAAGAACCAAATCCATTATAGAAACATTCAAACATCAATTTTTCATATACACCATTGCAAGGATAAATAAATAATATAAAATCAAAATTTATTTTTATTGCAGAAAAATTTGTCCTTACAATGCAATTCATTGAAAAACTATGCTAATACGTCTTTCTTAGCAATCTAATTCTAACTCTAAGTAGTAGCTCAAGAATCTAATCTTCGAGAAATGCGATCGAAATCCATTCCTTCACGGTTAGATTCTGCTCACTTCTTCCCTTAAGCTTCCTTTCTTTTCTCTGATCCTACAAAACATCAATTGTAATCTTATCACATTATGTATTAGGAATCTAGAATAGAAGATTAAAAGAGTTATTTAATGGATTTTACCTATATTAGAGCCATACGTTTCGACTCTCCCATCTCTTAGATCTCTTAGGTAAATGGGGCAGCTTCATCTCAAATGCCCTTTTCTCTTGGCAATAAAAGCAAATTGACTCTTTTGGAACATGAAATGGAACTACTTCAGACATTTCCTTTCTCTTATGATCAAACTTTTCGATCATAGCATGTCTTTCGTTGCCATTGTCTATATCCATAGAGGTCTTGAAGGCAAATTCACCAATCAACTTTGCTTTTCTATTGTGCCAAACCATTGCTGATTCAGTAGCAATAAGCATATAGGTGAGATCTATAAGGGTCACGTCGCGGTTCATCATATAGTACTCTCTTACGAACTCACTATATAAGTTAGGAAGTGACTGAAGAACCCAATCAATAGCTATTTCCTCATACACAACGGATCCCAACATTCTTAACCTATCAATGTGTGACTTCATCCCTATGACGTGTGCACACACCGACTTTCCTTCTTTATGTTTACTAGCCAAAAGGGCTTGAGTGATCTTGAACTTTTCAAGCCTTTAAACTTGTGGGTTAGGGAGAATAATTGGAGGAGGAGGAGGAAGTGAAGTATGATCTCTTGTTCCTCGATCGAATCGTGGAATATCATCTTCATGTGGAATGCTTGTTCCACAAGATTTGAGAAGACCATAGTTGTCAAACTTTGACATCTAGAAAACGGGAGAAAACAAATTCAAGTTAGTTAATTGAATGAGTCCTTAGTAAATCACCCAAATGAGATACTAAGGCTAGGACCCAACACAATATTCTACAACTCGGGAGAGGGATGCCGTAACCCAAATTGCAGAACATTTGAAGGTAAGTGAATGACGATTCACTAATTTCCACCATGAAAAACGAAAAAGATATTTAAGTTTTAAATCTATGAAAACTCCTAGATCCTATGAGATTCATTGAACATTTCAATGGCATGTTTAAATCTCGATATGCCCCTCTTGTTTGTGAATGGGATGCCGAGGATCACAAAGCGGGTGTGAATAACCATGCAAACTACATGGTGCCCCCACATGTTACAGTCACCTATTCGATGTGCCGATAAACCACACACGCTCCACCGAACTATGACAAACATTGAGTCACCCTTTGCTACCTTTGCTTAGAACCATTTAGTGTGCTGGTTAACCACACACGCTCCACTAACGTCTTCGCAAGGGCACAAAGTGTAATTTCATGGAATTGCATCGATTCACTTTTGCCTAAGTAACTAAGATTGGGAATTTTATGAAAACATTTAGTTACTTTAATAATTCATTACACTTATAATGGAAGGTTTCGTCCTATCCTACCCGTTCGGCTAACGACCCTCCACTAGTCAAGTGTGCGGTGGGTAAGAGTGGATACCCATTCAATCGCCATTTTATAGGTAATTTCCTTAAACACCCCTTATAGACCAGCTTCGTGAATGAGGCCTACTAACGGTAAGACTGACTTTTACTCATACATATATATAATGTTAGACTTTTAATGTTATATATATATATAGTATAGGGTGTATTTTACACTTTTAAAATATTAGGTGGTCAAATTTAACAATTATACTTTTAATTCAATTAAATTTTAAACCAAAACTTTATGGATTTATTAAACCTCCTTTAATTATACACCTTAATTAATTAATAAAACCATAAGGGTGTGATTTGAACTTTTTCAAAACTATCATAAGGTTTTAGAATTTAACATTCCTAATTAAACTTTTAATCAACTTTTAAATTCCAAAACTTGAGGGCAAGTTTTGAAACATTTCAAACATTAGGGTTTAGAATTTAAATATGCATCAAAATTAAACAATTAATCAAAATTTAAATTCCAAAACTTGAGGGCAAGTTTTGAAACTGTTTTCAAAACATTAGGGTTTTAACTATTTAAATTTCAAAACAACAAACTTTTGGGTTCAAATTTAAACTATAAAACCTAAAAGGGAAAATATGAAACTTTTCATAACAACAAGGATCAAATAACAAATAATCTAAATTAACATTTTATTACATAATTATCCATATTTGATTTATTTAATGATATCTTGCAAAACAATTTATCAATTTAATCAAAACAATTAATCAATTATCACATAAGGAAACAAATATTTTATTAATTGATAAATATCTTCAATTAGATCAAGAATATACTCATATATATCAAAAAATCAGATTTATATTGATCTAATGTGATAAGGTAACTATCCATAAGCAAAAACAGCAAGAAATCGTGAGATATGCTCCATCTGACGACTTGACTCATCGAGTTAGGCTTCGACTTGTCGAGTCTGCATGGACTCGACGAGCTCAGCTATGGACTCGGCGAGTCCAGCCTCCAGAAACCAAAAAAACGAATTTTTCAAACAAAGCAAGCATCAATACAATAGAAACCAGTCTTGGCTCTGATACCACTGATGGGTTTTGGTCATAAGACATCCTATGTGCTCATACAAACCCTAATGCTTGGATCTAGGTTTCTCTATTGTACATGCAAGTTATCCAATACTATAAACCCTAATTCTAGCATACAAGTAATCATATCAACATGAAAATAGGTTTATAATATTACCTTGATTGTTATGTAGCAATAACAATCCCAAATCTCATTGTATTGACTTTGGAAGGCTTAGAGTCACAAGTTTCACTCCTCTAATGGTTCACAAACACCATAAGCAAGAGGATGAAGAGGAGAGAGGATGGAGGCTGCCCAAAAACGTGTGAAACCCTAGAACAAGTCTTGTCCCCGTTTTTGGTCCTTAAGGGGTCTATTTATAGTGAGGCTATTAGGGTTATCTAATAAGGAAACCCTAATTTGGATGCTTAAGCCCTAAGCAACCCATGGAGCCCTTTCCTTAAGGCCTTGGACGATTTCATATGGACTTCCCCCATAGAATTTGTCCACCTTATAATAAAAGGCAATCCATGGCCCAAATTGCAATTATCTTATAATTACAATTCCAGTCCCTTAAGTTTAATTAATCTCTTTTAGTCACAAAACTAATTACCAATTAATTATTGACTAATATTAATTAAACAATATGATTTCTCCTTTAATATATTATTCCCATAATATATTAATAAATCATATTTAATCCTTTCTCTCCATAATTCATCCTATCAAGTTGCTTTGGTGAAGGCAACCCAAAAGGACCATGCACCATCGGGTCAAGTACATACCAAAATAGTTATGGACTTAGACACTAATCCAACACTCACCAGCATTTGTAAAAATGCTGATACTCGCTTTTCAAATAACTTGTATTCTCAGGTCAGTATTAGACAGGTACATCACCAGAGCTTCTGATGAAGATAGCTTAGTACCATGTTGTACTTATTATATTTACTTGTATTACTTCGTCGTATTGTAATGTAAACCAAGTAAAACTATTACTATTAATGCAATGTTTTGTTGTACTTTGATTACTATAGTGCATGTGTTGTGATACTTGACATGACGTCATCCACCCCAAAACGTTTCCGCCGTTCCGGTTTTGGGGTGTGACATCCCTCTTCTAAGTTATAAAATAGTTTGTTGGGTCCTAGCCTTAATATTTCATATTAGGTGTCATATTAAGGACTTTAGATCAACTATCTTGAATATCTCCCAAAAGATATCTGGTTTAGACATCTATGATCTTCCCAAATCTCTTGAAACAAGGTTTCCTAAATAAAGATGATGTCCTTTGGAAATCATACTTCTTTCACCTCCTCCAATTATTCTCCCTAACGCACAAGTTCTTGACAAGTTCAAGGTCACTCTAGCCCTATTGGCAAGGCAAGGTCTAGGTGTGATCACATCTTGGAGATGTAGTTACATATTGACAAGCCGGGAGAGTTGGGTGTCAAAGTCTTGAGAAAGTTGGTGGTTCAACTACTTTCTAAGTCACATAGTGAGTTCTTTTGGAACAACTATGAAACAGACTATGATAAGACCCTTAATGATCTTATCTATTTGCTAAGATCAACTTCCCAAAACTTTATGGACAGGTACAATAGTGAAATTGGATATCTAGTAAAGCTCTCTCTTTCCAGTGGAAAGGGATCGACCATAGTCAACTCGGTTGACCAAATGGTAAAGAGAAAGGCTAAGTCTGTGATAGTCCCATGTTTCGTTACCAAAGCATCCATATGTTGAATTGCCAAAGAAAGGGACATTGGTTGCGAAGCTGCAAATTTGCCTAAGGATGTTAAAGTCAATAAGTTTGACTCTACTTCACGTAAAAATTCCACTATCTAACTCTGCTAAGTTTCTACTCTGAGATTCTTGATACATGATGTGATTGGGTCACATGGTGATGTTTTAAGAATCAAAGAAAAGTGAAGAAACTTAAAGAAAGAATATGTTGAATCAGATCGCGTAGATGGATTTCTATCACGTAGTTTGAAGATCGGATTCTTGAGCTACTTCTTAGGAGTTATGAGATATTGCTTAGGAATAGATAACAACAAGTTTTCATATGGATTGTAAGGATAAGTTTTTCCGCAAAGTTTTAAAATAAAAGAAAATTTTTGATTTTATTTATTTTAAAATATCCTTACAATGGCATTTGAGGAAAAATTGTTGCTTATAATATTCCATTCATAGCAAGAGTGGAAATATGAAATTGATTCTTTCATTTGTGGTAATGTCTAAATTTACCAAATAAGGAAAGATTCTCATCACCCAAGTTTCAATTGGACCGGGACATGGAATCATGCAAGGTGTATAGCATGATGAATGAGAACTTTCAAGTATTGGAAAAATTAAGACTAATTACTTGTTCACATGGATGTGTGAGTCAAGTAAAGGACTAAGGGATCAAGTACACATTCTTGTGCACTGATTAAGTCCACCACAAAATATTGATAAGACTATTCGTCATAGTTTACTAAAGCTCAGTAAATATGGTTATACTTACAAGCTTAAGTGTAATTCTGAGACATTGGAAAAGGTTCCAATGTATGGCAGAGCGAATAAGAAGAATCAAATTAGAGACCTTATCACAATTTATCCTCTAAAAAGATGGGAGAGTACTTTAGTATCAGTTTTTATGATCATCTTAATGATTTAGAGACCTTATCACAATTCATCTTCTAAGTGCTTTCTTATAGCTAAGAAGAGGAGCTATGAATTGTTGAAGTGGTTAAATCAAGAAGATGATTCATACTTCGTTGCAATACAAGTCTTAGAGTCATACTCCAAGATTGTAATTTGAGCGACATGTCTTAGAGAAGGTTTAAAACACATGGCAAATGTAAGAGTAAAGTTTTCTACTCTTGTACATTTGAAATTGGTAAGTTGTGATGTTTTGGATAAAACAAAGACCAACTAAGCCCAATTGTGTGAAGTGTTTGTCTTGATAAAGAATCCGCACTATCCCTTGAATATTTGACAAGAAAGTTTTATATGTCAAGAGGACAGTGGGAGTCTTAAAGGTCTTGAAAGTCTCAAGAACTAATCAAGAATAAAACCCGAAGCTCTTCACTAGCACACAACTTGAGGTTTATAACCTATCATGTTGACATATTCTGTGCCCATTCCAGTTAAAGTTGGCTTTGCATATGAGTTCTTAGAATGCTCAATTGGTTGCACAACAACTTGGAAGCAATGGCAGGCCCTTGAGCTGCCAGGTGGCAAGAAATTAAGATTGAGTTCAATCCATATGAGTTTGGATTTGTCATTATCCTTGTCTTGTGACTATGGTTATGACAATTCACATGGATAAGAACACATACACCAGAAAATCTAAGTGTCATAAGGTTTCTCTCCGATTCAAGAAAATGATGGTGAGGAAACACTTTCACTAAGTAGATTTTAGCTAGATAGCAATTGTGAGAAGTGGCAAAAAGGTCTATCCATTATGATTACGGTATCCCTCTTCATAATTGTTTAGATACATAAGTGCGCTATCTAAGGGAAGGTGTATGAATTTGATAAAGTTTTATCAAAACAATCTAGTATCAGAAATCTGAACTTTGGTAAGAAAGTCAATGAAGTATTGATTTCTAGAAGACCAGCTGATTTCTGAGTACATGTCAAAGCTAGTGGGAGCATAAGTGTTATGCTAATAATCATCATGTTAGTGGGAGCATGATAATTATAATAAGTATTGCAAGTTAGCAATGTTAATTATAGAAAACAAAAGTTTCAACTAGGAAAGAGTTGTTTTGCTATAATTAAGGGAGAGGAAATTATACTTCATCTCAAATCTATAAGCTTAGATCATGAGGGTTTAATCATTTAGTCAAGGATATATATATGAATTTCATGTTGGAATGGCTCAACATAAGGAAATTCTGTATATGGCTCCATTATTTGCGTTCTAAAATTCGATTATGATTACGGCATCCCTTTTCATAATCTGAATTATGAGAACTTGGCAAATTGAAATGGAAATGTTATAGCAAAAGACTGGTTTAGTCTTTATGTGAGACATCATGAATCATGTCCCATATGCTTCGGATATAGGATCGATTGCATGTGCTATATTCATCCTTTCTAAAAATTTCCAAATGCCTGCGGCATTAAGAAGGGAAAAGGTCTAGAATTAGATATGACTAAAAGGATTAAACAATTGTCGAGGACAATCTAAGGTTTACCAAAGATTGGTTTCTCAAGGACAATTGGAAGTATAGTGATAATTCTGGAAGGACCATATTGACATAATCTGTAAGGAGGCAACTCTTGTTCAGAAGTGATAGTCAAAATGGAATCTGGAAATGTTTCAAAGTTAGAAATTATTCAATCTGTGTAAGATTAGGAAACTTATTGCAAGAAGGATGTTTCCAAGGAGCTGATCTCCTTTGGAATGCTCTGTAATGGTTGTTGTCAAGTCTTTCTGACTTTGTGCAAAAACATTACAAGAAGATCAATGCATATAAGTTTAGAATCTAACAGATTTCAGTAAATGGCATGAATTTGGAATTCTTGCATTTGCAGTAAGGATTTGGGACTGTGAAAGAGGATCATTAGAGTTATGTTCAATTGATCTAATTCACAAAGTGAAGATCATACACAAACATAGTATGCATACTTGGTGTATAGCATGACTAGTGTTTAGAAAACATAGTGTACATGCTTGGAGCATGGGACAACTATTGTTTAAATTCAAGAATAAAGTTGATAGCTGAAATAGTATACAATGAATAATATGTATTCATATGGTGATAAATAAAAGGTGTTTTATTTATATTCATAAGTTCTGAGACCATATTGGATTCGATTATTATTGTGTTTCACTTTGCATGTTTTGATTTCTATAATAACTAGGTCATTGTTCTGATTGACTAAGTGATTCAAACCATCCACAGTCGGTCATATGTTGGAAGTAGATATGAATCAAGACTGTCATGGGTTGGGTTTGTAGAGGTCTAAGATGTTGGACAAGGTGGTGCTACAACACTCATTATCACACCCCAAAACCAAGAACGGCGGAAACGTTCTGGGGCGGAGGACGTCATGTAAAGTATCACAACACAGTAAAAGTAAACAAGCATACAACATCATCCATTGCATTAAGTATATAATTTTAACACAAGTGTGTTCTTTACAGTTATAGACACCAAAAATAATGTGAATCAAAATAATAAGATAAGTCTTGGATGCGCTCCATCTTCTCAAAAGCTGGCCTCGGTACCTGTCTACTGTCGACCTAAGAATACAAGTTATTTTGAAGGAGTTTATCAGCATTAAGCTGGTGAGTTCATAAGTATTTTAGTGTCGTTGATTGTTATCAAAACGTTTGAACAATGTCTCAAGTATAAGTTTGTAAAATGTATGTAAATGTTTGTAAGTGTTTATAAAAGTTTGAATCTCTTAGAAAAACCTATATTTTCTATTAAAGTAGGCTTCTACCAAGACTTAACTGTTTTGTATGATCGTTTGCTGTAAAAGTGTGTAATTTCCCAAGTGTAACTATCATTAACAAAATATAGTTTGTACATTTATGTTTAAGTGACAAAATCACTAAATATATGTAATGGGTAAATTATTGTAGTGCTGTAGTGTTGTGTTATAGGAACTACTGCTGTACTAACTACCTTAAACCGGATTTATATTAAGGTATCATGTGATTTATTGTACCATACTATCGACTGGATAAACAACGACAATTGTAGGTCGTAAAAAGAAATGACATTTGGCACCCGCAGACCTGCAGGTCCGGCTGTAGCTAGCAGCAAGGTGTAGGATAGTCAATCCAGTATAGATCTATATGCAAACTCACGCTCTCCCTTCAAGAGACTCTGGCTACAACTCAGGCCATGACATTTAAGGCATGCTCCGATACAGTGGATCACAATTGTTAACGTATTCATGTATATGTAATGTAATGTTACTTGTCCTAGTATCGTTGTAAATGTGCTCTTCCTAGTATAGTTGTATATGTTCCTCTTCTAGTATAGTTGTATATGTTCTTCTCTAGTATAGTTGTATATGTTCTCATAGTATTATAATGTATATGTTCTCATAGTAATGTAATGTATATGTTTCTCATAGTACTAAGTACTGACTCATAAATGAACTGACTCATTGATCTAGCAATAGTATAAGTGTAATCCTGTGTTACCCCGATAGTAACTTACTAATGATGTAACTAATACGCATGAATATGGAAGTACTTTTATGTCTATATATGCACATATGATATATAATTAATATTGAAACGAACTTCGGACGACTACCCGACATCCCACCAGACCACATCCAAATCGAGGAAAAGGAAATAGGGCGGATGGCCTTCCTAAGCCTTTTAAACATTTCTTATATATCTGTACATATATGGACATGCAAATAATAAGAAGTATATTAAAGTTTAAATAAAAGTATTTGATAAGTAAAAGATTTTGTAAAACATTTTGAAGTAAAACAGTTTGATAAACAGTTTGGACAGTGATAAAATCATTGGTTTTATAGTTATTAATCACATGTGATTGATGTAATAAATATAAGTATTCAACTTGTATTCCCCCCATAAAAGCATTTAGAACATTTAAAAGTATTTCGAAGGTTAATTAAAGGGGTATGAACTCACCTGTAGTGAGTGGTTCTGATGACAATGTTAGATTAGATGCTAGGTGTCAAGTGGTGACTTGAGTACACACGCGAATCCTATTAAGCATATATTGTACATATATGATTATAATTAGTATTATGAACGACTAATTTATGATTTTGGGACCACCTTAGGGACTAGTAAACACTCATAATGAAGTGTTATAATCATATATGATTGTATGAGGTTTTATAAGGCTATACAAGAGGGTGTATGGCCAAAATACACACTGTATGTGTGTGTGCGGCCAGGTGTGCGGCCCTGTGTGCGGCCATGTGTGCTGCCATATGGTGTGTGCTGCCAGAACATGGTCTTCTTGGTGTTCTTGGTACCTTTTATGAAGATCTTCAAGGAGAATGGATGATACTTGAGAGGATTTCGTGTTCTATGCTTGAAGAAGTGAAAGAAGTGTTCAAAATGACTAAGTATGGTATATATAGGTGGAGTGTGCGGTTGGAAAGGGTGTGAGGCCGCAAACACAAGTGTGTGGCCGCAGACTCAAGTATGTGGCCGCACACTCCATGTGTTGGAGTGTTTGGCCCGGCTTTGATTCCTACACTTCGAGTTAACCCTTTTTAACACTCCTACCTTGATTATAACACATTTAGAACGCTTCATTATGCTCGAAAGGGTACTACCATATAGTAAAATAAGTCTAATATTGGACAGAATTGAAAAGTGCATGCGAGAAGTTTTTCGGGTTGTCACATCATCCCCCCGTTAGAGGGAATTTCGTCCCGAAATTTGAGTTTAAGTTACTAGATTATTACAAATAACTAAGTAAAAAGATGAGGATATTTCAGTTTCATCTAATCCTCTCGCTCCCATGTAAATTCCGGTCTTCGCATGGCGTTCCAGCAAACCTTCATAATCGGGATGCGGCTTTGTTTCGTCTGTTTGACTTCACGGTCCATGACCTCTACAGGTTCTTCCACGAAGTTGAAGCTCTCGTTGATCTCGATGTCGTCGAGTGGGATTACAAGAGTCTCGTCGGACAGACACTTTTTCAAGTTAGAAACGTGGAAGGTAGAATGTACATTACGAAGTTCGTTCGGTAGATTGAGTTTGTAAGCCACTGGGCCGATTCTGGCGAGAATCTCGAAAGGCCCAATGTACCTCAGATTCAGCTTTCCACGCTTTTTGAAGCGTGTCAAGCCCTTCCAGGGTGAGACCTTCAATAGGATACGGTCACCCACCTGGACTTCCAACGGTTTTCTATGTTTATCGGCGTAGCTTTTCTGTCGGTCTCTGGAGGCTTTCAATCGTTCACGGATCTGAACAATCTTCTATGTGGTTTCCCGAATGATTTACGGGCCTGTGAGAGTATTGTCAGAAACTTGCCCCTTAGCTAACTGGGTATCACCCACTTCATCCCAACACAGAGGGGATCTGCATTTCTGGCCGTAGAGGGCTTCAAATGGGGCAGCCTTGATGCTCGTGTGATAACTATTATTGTAGGAAAATTCGAAAAGAGGTAAGTGAGTATCCCATGCCTTTCCAAAATCAATCACACAGGCTCTCAGCATATCTTCCAGTGTTTGGATGGTTCTCTCACTTTGCCCGTCGGTCTGAGGGTGGTAGGCTGTGCTCATGTCTAGCTTTGTTCCTAGGGAATGTTGCAACGATTGCCAGAATCTTGAGGTGAATCTACTATCTCTATCGGAGATAATGGATGTAGGAACACCATGCAGTCGCACGATTTCCCTAATGTATGTTCTCGTAGGTTTCTCCATCTTATCAGTTTCCTTGATAGGTAGGAAGTGTGCAGACTTGGTCAATCTATCGACAATGACCCATATGGTATCAAGTCCACCCGTTGTCTTGGGCAACTTGGTTATGAAGTCCATAGTGATCCGCTCCCACCTCCATTCTGGGGTCTCTGGTTGTTGCAATAAACCAGAGGGTTTCTGGTACTCAACCTTAACCTTTGCGCAAGTAAGGCATTTACTTACGAAGGTAGCAATCTCTGCTTTCATGTTAGGCCACCAGTATAACTTCTTAAGATCCAGATACATTTTATCTGAATCTGGGTGGATGGAATATCGAGTGTTGTGTGCCTCGGTCATGACCAAGTCTCGGAACCCACCGTGTTTCAGGGTCCAGATCCGGTCCATGAAATATAGGGCTCCATCACTCTTGGCTTCTAAGTTCTTATCCATTCCTCTAAGGGATTCATTCGCCATATGTTCAGGTTTCATAGCTTCAAGTTGAGCCGCCTGAATTTGTTTAGACAAGTGCGAATGGATAGTCATTGTCAACGACTTGACTCTTCGACCAGAATATTCCTTCCGACTTAGGGCGTCCGCTACTACGTTGGCTTTACCCGGATGATAATGAATGTCGCATTTGTAGTCATTGAGTAGTTCGACCCATCGTCATTGGCGCATGTTGAGCTCCTTCTGATCGAATATGTGCTGTAAACTCTTGTGGTCAGTAAAAATGGTGCTTTTGGTGCCATACAAGTAATGTCTCCAGATCTTCAGGGCAAACACAACTGCCCCCATTTCAAGATCATGTGTGGTGTAGTTGACTTCGTGTGTCTTCAGCTGTCTCGAGGCGTTGGCGATAACTTTACTTTGTTGCATCAGGACACAACCGAGCCCTAGATTCGACGCATCACAATAGACCACGAAGTCTTCTATCCCTTCGGGTAGGGATAGTATTGGTGCGGTGCACAAGGCTCGCTTGAGCGTTTGAAATGCTCTCTCTTGTTTCTCTTCCCAGTCAAAGGCCACGCCCTTCTGGGTCAGTGTTGTAAGAGGTTTTGCAATACTGGAGAAGTTCTGTATGAATCTGCGGTAGTAGCCAGCTAGACCTAGAAATTGACGAATTTCTGTAGGCGTCTTTGGTGCTGACCAGTTCTCAATAGCTTTAATTTTGGATGGATCCACGTGGATTCCCTCTTCGCTTACCAGATGTCCTAAGAATTCGAATCTTCGGATCCAAAATTCTCACTTCGAGAACTTTGCATAGAGTTTTTCCGTTCGTAACGTTCTTAAAACTTGTCGTAGGTGATTGCCATGCTCTTCCTTACTCCGGGAGTACATCAGAATGCCATCGATGAAAACAATTACGAACTGATCCAAGTAAGGTCGGCATACTTGATTCATCAGATCCATGAAAACTGCGGGCGCATTGGTCAGTCCGAATGGCATCACCACGAACTCATAGTGTCCGTAACGAGTCCGGAAGGCTGTCTTTGGAACATCCTCCTCTAGCACTCGTAACTGGTGATATCCGGATCTCAGATCAATTTTGGAAAAATAATTCGCCCCTTGGAGTTGGTCGAATAAATCGTTGATGCGAGGCAAAGGGTAACGATTCTTGACGGTTAGTTTGTTGAGTTCTCTGTAGTCGATACACATACGGAATGATCCATCTTTCTTCTTAACGAACAAGACAAGTTTTCCTTCAAAGGTACAGGCGGCATATTTAACCTTGTTCGCCGCAGGGCATGAACAAATTTCGAAGACCGATTTAGTCTTCTCGAACCATTGCGAGAGGGAAATGACTCCACTGGTTCCATAAAAGGACTTTGGCTTACAGTTGGTGAAATCCTTGTAGGAGCACTCTCTCGTGCGCACATGGATCTCAGCATGAGTAGATTCAACATGGGATCTACCTTGGCTGTTGTTAGTTGAGTGATATTGAGCCATGGCAGTTGCTACTGCCGCAGCCACTGCAGCATTCAGAGCCGCAGTATCGATGACCGGAGGAGGTGGAGGTGGAGGAGGTGCAGGGTTATGTCTTGTTGACTTACGAGGAGGCATCTTTCAGCTATAAGTTTATAAAGACAGATACAATGGTAAGAATCAATTGTAAGCAAGTTGAGAGTGACACATGGACTAAATAGCCATAGTCCAACAGTTGAATGTGTGTACGAATTGAAGTCATAATAGGGAAGAATAGTAGAAACACGCAAGTGTAAAGATTTTCTCATAGATTAGATAGCTGTCAATATTACTGGTATTATTGATGTAATGTGTTCAGGGAAAATCAACCTAACAGTAGGTCTTACATCATACCATACGGAAAAGTTTGACAGTTACTAGATTCCTAGTTAGCGTACTGAAAGTTAGGAATATTTTACAGACAAGCGTTACTAAAAGCCCCCAGATACTAAAGGCTATTCCTTAAAAGACAAAGATGTACTAGACATCTTCTAACGACGACAGGAATTCGTAGGGCGAATTCTCATATCTGCCAATTGACGAACCACTTCTCGGAGGTGTCGTTCGTGAGCTCCTTGGCGAACTTGAAGTTCTGCGACTTCGGTGGTCAATTGATGTCGCAGTGCGTCATTGGATCTCCTCGTCCTTTCGAGTGCTTCTTCCAGATATCGAATGCGGACGGTATTAACGCCTGAGTTGGCATCAATTTCCATGACTCGGTCGATGGCTGCTCGACCTTGTTCGACGTTTCGAGCAATTCTACGGACCATGACGGGCAGAGCTCTATCCGCAGAACCACCTTCGCTAACGTTGTAAAAGCTTCGGTCCCCAAATTAAGGTAAGGGTTGACCCTGTTCGTCGCTCCAGCGATTTAATTTGTTTACCCACAAGGGAGTGGGACCTGGAAAAGCTGGTCGGGGATTGTTGTTTGGGGCTTGACCTACGAGCGGTAGGTTGTTGACTTCGGGTTCCGAGTCAGAACCATCAGAAAAGCCTTCAGCTTCATGATCATCCAAAGTAATCGTGTGATCATCTTCCGGTTCCTCTTCCAGCCATCCTGCATTGCCGTGGTTGGGGAAGTACGGGTCGCCATGATATCTATGCGAGAAAGGGGATATAAGAATCTTATGAAATTTGACGTACTACTAAGATAATTATAAGATGATCTTCATCAGTTATGTCAATACTTGTGTAGTGTATACCAGTTATATGAAATTAGAGTAGGATAGCCATTCGAATAAGTGACCCTAACTCCAAATCCACAACCAAACAAGGAACAGGAAGTGAGGCAAAGGTCACAGATTCTGATTCTATAACACCTAAATTTCATATAACCTTAGCATATACACTTCAAAATTATTGACCTACTTGATAGAGATCTTTTTAATTCTCAGGTATGTAACTATAGTAACCCAAAATACTCTTATAGTATTTTAGACTTATGTTTTGTTCTAATGTTCTTGTCGTAGTAGTGTTGGTAAGTTTTTAGACTTGTTAACATATCACAACCATTCTAGGGCATATACTAATCACTCCTCGGACCAACATAGTTGATCAGGCTATGCCATTCCCAAGACTAACCATACATCCCCGAGCTTACCTGTGATATTTAACAATTGTAATACTTTTGTTCTTGTCATTGCGACATTGATTTTAGTATGAATGCAGCCTAGTATACTTAATTAAATATTTTAGTATTTAATGTATAGACTCTTGGTCAGAGTGTTTTTATCCCAAATGGGTTTAAAGTTAGTATATCTTTTATGGGTTGATATACTCAATTCACTATAAACAATGCTCTGATACCAATCTGTCACACCCCAAAACCAAGAACGGCGGAAACGTTCTGGGGCGGAGGACATCATGTAAAGTATCACAACACAGTAAAAGTAAACAAGCATACAACATCATCCATTGCATTAAGTATATAATTTTAAAACAAGTGTGTTCTTTACAGTTATAGACACCAAAAATAATGTGAATCAAAATAATAAGATGAGTCTTGGATGCGCTCCATCTTCTCAAAAGCTGGCCTCGGTACCTGTCTACTGTCGACTTGAGAATACAAGTTATTTTGAAGGAGTTTATCAGCATTAAGCTAGTACGTTCATAAGTATTTTAGTGTCGTTGATTTTTATCTAAACGTTTGAACAATGTCTCAAGTATAAGTTTGTAAAATGTATGTAAATGTTTGTAAGTGTTTATAAAAGTTTGAATCTCTTAGAAAAACCTATATTTTCTATTAAAGTAGCCTTCTACCAAGACTTAACTGTTTTGTATGATCGTTTGTTGTAAAAGTGTGTAATTTCCCAAGTGTAACTATCATTAACAAAATATAGTTTGTACATTTATGTTTAAGTGACAAAATCACTAAATATATGTAATCGGTAAATTATTGTATTGCTGTAGTGTTGTGTTATAGGAACTACTGTTGTACTAACTACCTTAAACCGGATTTATATTAAGGTATCATGTGATTTATTGTACCATACTATCGACTGGATAAACAACGACAAATGTAGGTCGTAAAAAGAAATGACGTTTGGCACCCGTAGACCTGCAAGTCCGGCTGTAGCTAGCAGCAAGGTGTAGGATAGTCAATCCAGTATAGATCTATATGCAAACTCACGCTCTCCCTTCAAGAGACTCTGGCTACAACTCAGGCCATGACATTTAAGGCATGCTCCGATACAGTGGATCACAATTGTTAACGTATTCATGTATATGTAATGTAATGTTACTTTTCCTAGTATCGTTGTATATGTGCTCTTCCTAGTATAGTTGTATATGTTCCTCTTCTAGTATAGTTGTATATGTTCTTCTCTAGTATAGTTGTATATGTTCTTCTCTAGTATAGTTGTATATGTTCTCATAGTATTATAATGTATATGTTCTCATAGTAATGTAATGTATATGTTTCTCATAGTACTAAGTACTGACTCATAAATGAACTGACTGATTGATCTAGCAATAGTATAAGTGTAATCCTGTGTTACCCCGATAGTAACTTACTAATGATGTAACTGATACGCATGAATATGGAAGTACTTTTATGTCTATATATGCACATATGATATATAATTAATATTGAAACGACCTTCGGACGGCTACCCGACATCCCACCAGACCACATCCAAATCGAGGAAAAGGAAATAGGGCGGATGGACTTCCTAAGCCTTTTAAACATTTCTTATATATCTGTACATATATGGACACTCAAATCATAAGAAGTATATTAAAGTTTAAATAAAAGTATTTGATAAGTAAAAGAGTTTGTAAAACGTTTTGAAGTAAAATAGTTTGATAAACAGTTTGGACAATGATAAAATCATTGGTTTTATAGTTATTAATCACATGTGATTGATGTAATAACTATAAGTATTCAACTTGTATTCCCCCCATAAAAGCATTTAGAACATTTAAAAGTATTTCAAAGGTTAATTAAAGGGGTATGAACTCACCTGTAGTGAGTGGTTCTGATGACAATGTTGGATTAGATGCTAGGTGTCAAGTGGAGACTTGAGTACACACACGAATCCTATTAAGCATATATTGTGCATATATGATTATAATTAGTATTATGAACGACTAATTTATGATTTTGGGACCACCTTAGGGACTAGTAAACACTCATAATGAAGTGTTATAATCATATATGATTGTATGAGGGTTTATAAGGCTATACAAGAGGGTGTATGGCCAAAATACACACTATATGTGTGTGTGCCACCAGGTGTGCAGCCTGGTGTGCGGCCAGCACATGTGTGCGGCCCTGTGTGCGGTCATGTGTGCTGCCAGATGGTGTGTGCTGCCAGAACATGGTGTTCTTGGTGTTCTTGGTACCTTTAATGAAGATCTTCAAGGAGAATGGATGATACTTGAGAGGATTTCGTGTTCTATGCTTGAAGAAGTGAAAGAAGTGTTCAAAATGACTAAGTATGGTATATATAGGTGGAGTGTGTGGTTGGGAAGGGTGTGAGGCCACAAACACAAGTGTGTGGCCGCACACTCCATGTGTTGGAGTGTTTGGCCTGGTTTTGATTCCTACACTTCGAGTTAACCCTTTTTGACACTCCTACCTTGATTATAACACATTTAGAACGCTTCATTAGGCTCTAAAGGGTACTACCATATATTAAAATAAGTCTAATATTGGAAAGAATTGAATAGTGCATGCGAGAAGTTTTTCAGGTTGCACACTCATGAGTGCTCATAAGTTTTGAGTATTGGATTCAACCCGCGCTCATTGGAATCACTTCATGGATTTTATCATGAGTGATCATGAGACGATAATATCTTATATTCTTCAAACCTAGAGTTATGAGTTGTTACTATGAGTTGATAGTACATTGATTGCACGAAAACGCATTGGTAACTCGATGTTATAAAACGTATCTTTGTGTATGATTCAACAAGTAGTAGAACAAGCCATATGAGTCGAAGTTTATCCATTCCTTTTACCTTCGGGATAAAAGCGATATATGTGGGCCCCTCAATGATTTGATGATGACAAATGGAAGTGCTCAGCTGGGCCAGGACTGATTTGATTTGTTCAATTAGTCAGTCGTCAGAAATTGGAAATCGGGAAACAACAAATGGACAGAGAGAATTATTATAATCCATGTCTCAGTCCATATGATATCTAGAATGGAGGAATATATGATCCCTCATCTAATGGACAAGTCACTGACAAAGGTCAGAGTTCATCTACAAGGTCAGAGTTCGACAGTTGCTTTTGAGAGCTATGATTGCAGGTCGGTTCTTGAAGTCATACGCAATAATAGTTTTAGACTTATCCAAGTGGGAGACTGTTGGATTAATGTCTAAGTCCATAACTATAATTGGTAATACTTGACCCGACCCGGCATAGACCATTTGTGTTGCATGGCATCATGCATTTGGATAGACTATAATGAGATAAATAAGACGCTTATGGTTATTAATATATTATAAGTTCTAGTATATTAATAATAAGAATAATAAGATTATTTAATTAGTATTGATCAAGAATTAATCTAGGATTAATTAAGTGATCAAAAGAAGACTAATTAAATATATGGGTTGATTGTGTAAATAATCCATACTTATATAGTGGGCTAATGCTCTATGGATTATCTAGTTGGGCTAAAACCCATACGATGCTCCATGGATGCTCCATGGTGTTTTTGTACCCATGGATCATGGAAATGAAAGGCCATGTCAATTAGGGTTTACATGGTGTAACCCTAACTATATATGCATCTTATTCTTGACCAAAATCGGACAAGTGTGTGTAAGAGAAAGGCTAGCCGATTTCATGAGTTGTGGATTTCTCTCAAGTTATTCCAAGTGTATTTGGTGTTGTGTGAACCATTTGAGGTGTCACACTTGAGGCACTAGGCACACAAGCTTCATGAAGACTTTATACATCAAAGAGGTATGTATTCTATCTTTCTATAGTCATTGTTTTGTATGCTAGATTAGGATAATACCTTGGATGTTTATATTTGCATGTATAATAGAAAAAACATAGATCCAAGGTATTTAGGGTTGCATGTACACTTAGGAGTGTTAGAATACTCAAAACCCAACACATATGTCTTTATATGTTATTAGGATCTTTGTGCGTGTCTAAGTCTTCACTTGACACCAAGCACTTATCCGACACTTCCTTCCGATCCACTCGTAACAGGTGAGTTCATACCCCTTAATCAATCTTTTAAATGTTTTTAAATACTTTATGGGGGGGATACAAGTAGAATCATGCTACTTATTATATCAATCACATGTGATTAATAAGCAGCTTTCAATTGATTTACTACTCATTAGCCGTTTTACCAAACAGTTTCCTTCAAATGTTGTTCATAAACACTTTATATGTTTAAAACTCCTTATTAAACTGTACATTTTACTCTGTATGTTTCATTTCAAACTCAATTACAATTGTGTTTCAAACAAATGTTTCTTTATACTTAAACTGTTTTATCAAACCCATGTTTTCAAACCGTTTTATAGATTGACATCAAGTCGGTCTTTTCTTAGATAATAAAACTTATTTTATGCTTTTATTTTATCAATTGCATGCCTATATATGTATAGATATATAAGAAATGTTTAAAAGACTTAGGAAGGCTATCCACCCTATTTCCTTTTCGCGCTTGAGATGTGGTCTGGTGGGACATCGGGTATCCGTCCGAAGGTTGTTTAAATATTAGTTATATATCATATGTACATGTGTAGTCATAAAGGATTTCCCAGTTCATTCAATACCGTTGGGTAGCAAGGGTATACTTCCATGTTCATACGTGCCAGTTACATTACTAGTAAGCTACCATATGGGTAGTTTAGGAAGATACTAGAACTATTACTAGAACACGATATCATACAATGAGTCAGTTCATTCATGAGTCAATACTTGATAGACAGAGAGAACACACGTCACAGCTAGTACACACAGTACATTACTATACATTTACATAGATACATCTACATAGATACATTTACCTGATTACACTTACATGATTACATTTACATGAGTACATTTACATGATTACATTTACATAGATACATCTACATGAGTACATTTATATGAGTACACTTACATGAGTACATTTACATAGATACATCTACATGGGTACATTTACATGAGTACACTTACATGAGTACATTTACATAGATACATCTACATGAGTACATTTACACGAGTACACTTACATGAGTACATTTACATAGATACATCTAAATGAATACATTTACACGAGTACACTTACATGAGTACGTTTACATAGATAACATATGATGAATTAATAGTACATTTTATATGTACAGATTCTGTCATATAATCCTCATTCTTATCTTCACTTTGTGATACAATCACATAATCAGCGAGATAGATTGGATTTAATATCCTAGTACCAAAGGATACTTTGCAGCATTAACCATTCCTAGAATCTCTGTTAGCTACAGAGGTAAAAGCACATCCACGAATGTCAACGGTTGATACCATTACAGGTATACTTTAAGGGACTAACTATTCCTATACCCAACTGTTAGCAACAGAGGTGAATGTACATCTACGAATGTCTCCAGTTAACACTGTAAGCTACCCTAGTACCAAAGAGTAATAATTAGGTTATTTATATTATTACCTCTATCTTGTGACTCATTCACATAACCAATGAGGTGAATTATTTGAGTATCCTAGTACCAAAGGATACAATTTCTTATAAAAATAAAAATAGTAGCACAGTTGGGTCTTGGTAGAAGACTACATTTAGAACAGTTGGGTCTTGGTAGAAGACTACATTTAGAACAGTTAAGTCTTGGTAGAAGACTACATTTAGAACAGTTAGGTCTTGGTAGAAGACTCCCTTTTATAATAGTAGGAATCATAGGGATTTCTAGGGTTTTTCAAACGTTTACATTTGTTTTACAAACATTTTCATACTTACATGAACTTTCTTTCAAAACATTTTCAAGTCTTTCATTACATGTCAAACAAATACTTACGTACAAATTAAGACACATTAATACTTATGATCTCACCAGATTTAAAGCTGATATTCTCTTTCAAAATAACTTGTATCCTCAGGTCAACAGTAGACAGGTACCGATGCAAGGTTTAGAGAAGATGGAGCTCATTCAAGACTCATCTTTCATTTTGTTTATACTTTAGTGTCTATTATAATTTGACATAACACTTGTATTAAAATTATGTTATTAATGCAATGGATGATGTTGTTGCTTGTTTACTACTTTTCATTGTTGTGATATTGTACATGACGTCCTCCGCCCTAGAACGTTTCCGCCGTTCTTGGTTTTGGGGTGTGACATAAGGCGTGAGGGGGGGGGGGTCCATCTCGTATACATCTATACACAAACTCCCGCTCTCCCTCCTAGAAACTCTGGTTATAACTACAGACTACAATTATACACTCAGAGGTGCCAATCGACATGTCTCATTAGAATCTCAACCTTTCATGTTTGTTATGTTTTTCACCATGTATAATGTTTACGTGTATGTTGTAGATTTCAAATCCAAAGGTATGTATATAAGTACACGAAGTTAAGTAATTATGTAAAGGTATAGCTACACTCTACTAACATGTGAATTTCAGTCCAAGCCCAATTAGCATGTAAGTGGACCATAAAGGCCCAATAACATGTAATAGGGTAATTTAGGACCAATAGACATGTAAGTGAACCACCAAGGCCCAACAAACATGTGACCCATAACGCAGGCCCAAATTAACATGTAATTGCCTCGCAAGGCCCAATAAACATGTCATGGAAAATATTGGGCTCAATATACACTTGAATGGGCCATTAAGGCCCACTGGCCATGTAACGTGAATATTAGGCCCAATAAAATTTTTATCGATGTATTTCGTCCATCTGTTATTATTTCGTTGTTTGTTTTAGTTCGAGGTTTACCGAATTGAATATAAAAGTCCTCTTTCGTAAAAAGGACGTTCTTGGCCAATAAGCCTCAAATTTTAAATTAAGGCCCAAAGTTTTGTAAAAATAACACTTTAGTCCGTAATTTATAAAAAATTGTAATTTCGTCCCAAATGTTTAGAAATTCACGGATTTAATCCAAAAATTTATATTTTGACATTTATGGCCCAGTTTTGCAGAAAAGTACATTTTCAGCCCCTTGTTTGTAAAATTGACACTTTCGGCCTAATTTTGATAAAAGTTACATTTTTGGTCCAATTTAGAAATAAATGTTATTTTAACCCCTAAACTTGGTTTATTTACATTTATGACTCAAACTTTGGTCAAATGACATTTTTAATCCAAAACTTTCATTTTCTCGCAAACTTAGGCCTAAAACCGTGAGGCCCAAATGTTTGGCCCATTAAGCTAAAAATTACATTTTTTGCCGCTTTGGAAAGCATGTTTATCATAAAAATGCATTTTTATACAAGTATGACCTGTTTGATCCTAATAAAAACATAAATGTCACTTTTTTCCCTTATCTTTTGTTTTCTTGACAACTTTGACCCTTAACAAGGTTTTTGCTTTGAATATTTTATATCTTAACATATAAACACTTTTAACTTGATAATATGATGTATAAGATGTCTTAGTTCATGGATCTTTACTCAATGTTACTTAAGATATCGAGATTTTTGTCAAGATCCAACACATTTTTACAAAATAAACTAAGAAATCACACAAGACATGCATATAACACATAGATCTACACATTTTACTTGTATTCTCACCCAAAAACTCTTGTAAAACCGAAAATAAGGGGGGTATGAACTCACCTTTGCTTGATGTTTCGGTTTTTGAAGAAGAGGTGAAGATATATTTGGTCCTAGCAAGCTCCTTGAGTGGATTTCGAGTTTAAGGAGTTTCTAAGAGTGTGATCATGGAATAAAGCTATGTAAGAAGG
The DNA here is from genome assembly GCF_051521515.1 of Lactuca serriola. Taxonomy (NCBI): domain Eukaryota; kingdom Viridiplantae; phylum Streptophyta; class Magnoliopsida; order Asterales; family Asteraceae; genus Lactuca; species Lactuca serriola. Next base: position 190,290,001 of record NC_136410.1, read on the forward strand.
AGTTCTTGATGTTAAAATGAAAGAAGATGTTTGTGTTTGATAACAACTTACCAATGATAGTGATTGTGGTGAAAAATCCCCTTGGAAACACCCAAAATCTTGAAATTTTGAGGAATGAAGGAGGAGTTGTTCTTGAGAGCTTGAGAGAGTTTGAAGGAAATATCAAGATGTGTGTGTGTGTTTACCTTCAGCCAAGAGTAGAAGAAGAGGGGAAGGAGAAGGGTGTGCATAGATATATGGGACTTGTCTAGATGTATGTGATGCATTAAGCTAGGTTATCCTTTAAACAAAAGTGATGTGTCATGGTTTGGATTAATTAGCCATTTTTTTTTGTTTTACTTGGGCCGAAAATGGGCTAAAGAGAAGGGAAATAGATTAGCTTCGCCAATTTCTAGCTTTGTTTCGAAATTATGAGGCCCAATAATTACTTTTTGGCCCAATGGGCTCATTATATGGATCACGACCCAAAATGGCATAAAAGAATGGATTTATGGCTTACTAGGGTTTATTGGATTAGTTTTGACCCAATAGGGCCCATTAGGGTTAGAATGAATCATTCTAGGCCTTAAGGGTCCAAAATGTTATAGATTTATGAATTGGGTCCATTTAGAATCCAAATGGGGTTTCTAAGCCCAAAATAGTTGAATTGAATGCTTATTGGTCCATTAGGCCCAATAAGGAAATCCTAGTCCAATATGGACTTAAACCGGGTGTAACATTGCAAAAATAAAGTCTAAAAATTTCGTTTTAATTTAATAATAAAATCATAGTCATCAAACATCATATAAAAATCATAAACAGTATATCTCAAAATATCGTAACAATTGTAAAAATATCAGAGTATAAACATCCCAGGCTAAACAGATGATGTGTGTATTGTAATCTTCCCAAGATCCTCTTTTGAAAACTGAGTACCTGAAACCAAAACTGAAACTGTAAGCGCGAAGCTTAGTGAGTCTCCCCAAACTACCACATATCATATAATAAAATATAAAGCAAATACTGGGCCTTGCCCACTGCATCGGACCGAAGTCCTGAATAACTAGGGACTTGCCCACTGCATCAGACCGAAGTCCGGAATAACTAGGTCCTCGCCCACTGCATCGGACCGAAATCCGGAATAACCAGGGCCTCGCCCACTACTAGGGCATTGCCTGCTGTATCGGACCAAAGTCCGGACTAACTAGGGCCTCGCCCACTGCATCGGACTGAAGTCCAGAATAACTAGGGCCTTGCCCGCTGCATCGGACTGAAGTCCGGACTAACTAGAGCCTCACCCACTGCATCAGACCGAAGTTCGGACTAACTAGGGCCTCGCCCACTGCATCGGACTGAAGTCCAGAATAACTAGGGCCTTGCCCGCTGCATCGGACTGAAGTCCGGACTAACTAGAGCCTCACCCACTGCATCAGACCGAAGTTCGGAATAACTAGGGCCTTGCCCGCTGCATTGGACCGAAATCCGGATAAACTAGGGCCTCTCCCACTGCATCAGACCGAAGTTCGGAATAATTAGGGCCATACCCGCTGCATCAGACCGAAGTTCGGACTAACTAGGGCCTCGCCCACTTTATCGGACCGAAATCTGGAATAACTAGGGCCTTGCCCGCTGCATCGGACCGAATTCCGGAATAAACTGAACATAGCATAAATGTTATAGTAAACGTATAACATAATCACATGTACATGCATGAATTATAAAGACATCAAGCATACAAAACAACTTCTCGGGACTACCCCGACATCGGACCACAGTCTGGAACTACTATCATCTAAACGAGCCGACATTGTGGCCGTAGACCCGCTCCTACTAGAAGGAAAGTCACCTCACACTGTTGTAGTCCCGCTGACAAAACCCGAGCTGCTGGATGACAGATCCTGAATCTGTCAATTATCAAAATAAGACCTAATAGATAATTGGGTTCCAACTCATAAACATAAGTCCATACTTGGGGTAAAAGACTACTTTACCCCTATTTTAGCTTGACTCAAGCCCAAGGCCCAGTCCAAATGCCCAAAAGTCTAATAACGAACCAAGGCTCAACTATGACCCAATTTTCCCAATTGGGCCCAAGTCTCTACATGGTCTTGATCAAAGGCCCAACCATTTAGTCCAGTCTAACATTTGGCATTCTAGTGGCCCAATATCATATAACCATCAAGGCCCAAACTATGTCCCAATTTTCCAAATTGGGCCCAAACCCTCATATGGGTCTTACCCTAAGTCGATTAAATTATTCTAATCTGTTTGCTTGCTCTTGGATGGTCCATTATTATCCTAATCACCAAGGCCCAATAGGAAGGCCCAACTCAATTCCAAGTGAATTTAGGGTTTCACATAAAATGACAATTAAGGTTAAGTGTTTCTCACTTAACTCATTAAGGACTTAATCCATTAAGTCCTTTACTCTACTAGATAAATGATATGGAAGAATTTGGGCTTAATACACAATCCAATCCCAATGGCCCAAAGGTGGGTCCCAATAAGTCTAAGGCTTAAATACTCACAATTAGGGTTTTCTAAACCCTAATTAGAGTTTCCACCCAAACATGGCCCAATAGGCCCAAAGTTAATCTTTAAGACCATTAGGGTTTTCCTAGTAGGGTACCACCCACTACCAGCTCGGGTACTGGTGGTCAATGGCAGCTCGCGGCGGCGGCCACCACCTTACGGTGGTGGTTATGGTTCTTTTCATTAATCTTTTCTAATTAAAATTACAATGCTTAATGAAAAAATTAAACACACACACATACACACAAACTAACTAATACCCCCTCCCCCCACACACACAACCACCCTAGTGGTGGTCGGTGGTGGCTCGTGGCGGCGGTGGCTTTTTCCGGCCAAATAAAACACACCACACAAATTCAAAGGAAAAATATACACCCACCCACGCTATAATCTTACAAGCAACTCCAGCCACCCCTTGGTGGCACACAACGGGAACAGCAACACAAAACAGCGGCAGCTATGGTGCTTCCGGTAGCCTCAACGACGGTTCACCGACTCCTCACGAGAAGATACTCACGTCGACATTTCCTTCCTACAACAAACAAACGATGCGTCCTCATGAGGTTCTATGAGCTCAGCCACCCTTCCCGACGAATTAAGTTGAAGTACGATCCACACGCAATGAACACACACAGCACTGCCACCCATGTGGTGGCAGGTGGTGTTTGGAAGCTCGCTGCTAAAGGCTACGGTCGACGGAACGATTGTGATAATAGTGGAGTACAGAACAGAAAAGAGAAGGGGGATAGAGGGTTACGCCGCTACAGGAGGGAGGCAACAGAGGCGGCGTCACGACTTCGAGCTCCCGATCTTCCCTTTCTCGCACGTTAGAACCATGTTTTCTGCCTTCGCTGACAGCGGAAGCAGCATCAATGAACGGTTTCGCCGGCACCCTTGACTTCTAAAAACTTTTCAAATTAAATCATAAACTTATACTTTTAACCCTCAGCTTTTAAAATCCTTCACAAATTATTTTGGGACTTACATTTATTAATTTATTTAAATAAACGGGGCGTTACAACTCTCCCCTACTTAAGTTAGATTTCGTCCTTGAAATCATTCCTTACCATTTCCTTATGCTCCAAACCACTCTAGTAAAATGGTCGCCATACTAGGCACACCCTAGCGCTCCTAGGGTAGCCATGACCAATCTTCACAAAGCCCTAAAACCCTTAGGTGAACGAATTCCTTGCAACAAGATTACATGTACTCTATCTGAAATTTGCTGTCTCTAGATGATCTGAATCCCTAACAAACCACTCATACTGAATCATTATAGATGAACCCCACAGTGGGTGACTAAGCATTACTCAGCAATCTGTTACGCTTATCATACATGAGGTCCTCAATTACCATTACTGTTGGAGACCCAAAACTGTCTGAAACACTGATCTGCCTGAAAACACTGAACTACCTGAAACACTGATTGTCTGAAACAATGAACTACCTGAACACTGAACTGCCCGAAACACTGAACTGCCTGAACACTGAACTGCGTGACACACAGAACTGCCAGAAACTGTATGCTGCCACATGGCTGCTTCCCTACATCTACTGAGACCTACCTGGTCTCAATTTTCGCCAATCGTCTGAAATACCGGGTTCCAGCCCTACTGTGGAGCCAAAGGACTCCCTACTTAGTCGCCTCACACGACTTCTAAAAAAATCCTTCTCTTGAACTATTTGCTACTAATTATCTTGTCATTGTGGCTCTAACGGCCTTCTGATCTAACAGATTGGTTCCATGCGTCGAATCCTAACATCACCAATCCCAAGGCTAAAAGTGATTGCTGCATAACCATTGGTAGCCTTATGTCATAAATGACCTTAAGCAGTCCACTGCTTCCTTGCTCTTATAGTTGTAGTGGCGCTTCTACAGTCTTACCATTGGCTTAACCAGGTCTAATCCATCTGGGTAATTCCGAAATCCAATCCGTGGATTACCATATCCTCACTACTACACCCTAACAACACACTCATGCTATCTACCAACCCAGTGAATGCTATGGCTACACCCACAGACTTACAACACTCTATCACTATCTGGCTGCTAGTGAATGCTACAGCTACTCCCGCAGACTTACAACACTCTAATACTATCTGGCTGCTAGTGAATGCTACGGCTACACTCGCAAACTTACAACACTCTAATACTATATGGCTGCTAGTGAATGCTACGGCTACACCTGCAGACTTACAACACTCTAACACTATCTAGATGCTAGTGAATGCTACGACTACACCCGCAAACTTACAACACTTTCCATACTGGATCGAACACGCGCTTGACCGAAACTCAGCTGAACTCATGACCTGACTGGAATCCCCAACCTGATTCCCTAAGGCTTACTAGCAAACATTACGGGAACATGATCTCCTTATTGGCAAGTTTTTTCCGAACTTCCATCTCACACTTTCCTCAAACCATACAGTCTCTTGGGTTGTCTTCCTTCCAAACAAGGATACAAAACTTATCCCAGTTTCAAAACTGCTCCTACTTCTAAATCCTTGGATGATTCTACCCCACTTCGATTTAACTAACACCTTACGACACACAATACTGGAAGGATTCTCAATCCTTCTTACCATTCTATGCCCAATCTGCTGAAAACCACGTTTACCATTGCTAGTGTTTCAATACTAGTCAGTCCAAATGATCACACGACTTTCAAGAACCCTAATAAATCTCCGGTAATAACCCGCTAGACCCAGGAAGCTCCGAATATCAATTGGAGACCTCAGAATCTTATCAATTAGAGACCTCAGAATCTCTCGCTGCTTCACGGCCTTTATCTCGGCCGGAACGACTAGAATACCCTTCTGATTGACAAGGTGCCCAAGAAATTGCACCCCGTACAACCAGAACTCACATTTGGAGTACCTTGTAAAAGGTCTCTCCCTCCCCAAAGTCTCTATCACCTCCCTCAGGTGCTTCTCGTGCTGGTCCTCAGTCTTGGAATGAACCAAGATGATGTTGTACTCTCCCAATCCAATGATTTGGGAAAAGATATTTCGCTATCTGCTAATAATTCTCAGTATGCAATTGGCATATGACATCTCTTGATAGTATAATTCAAACACAAACAGAGGATAACCCAGAGTCACACTTACTCAAACCCTTGGAATGAAAGGCTCCACCATGCAATTTCTGTTGGATAAGGTGTCTAAGTCCATAACTATTTCTGGTAAGCACTTGACCCGACCCGACATGGTCCATTTGGGTTGCATGGCACCATGCAATTGGATAGACTAAATGAGAGAAATAACACTTGGAGATTATTAATATATTATAAGTTCTAATATATTAATAATATTATTTGATTAGTTTGATCAAGAATTAATTTAGAATTAATTAAGTGATCAAAAGATAACTAATTAAATATATGGGTTGATTATGTAAATCATCCATATCTTGTATAGTGGGCTAAGAGGCTCCATGGATTATCAAGTTGGGTTCCACCCATAGGATGCTCCATGGATGCCCCATCGGAGTTACAAACCCATGGGTCATGGAAATGAAGAGTCATGACACATTAGGGTTTACATGGTGTAACCCTAGATGTGTCAACACTATATAAGAGTCTCATACTCCACCAAAATCGGACACATATGAAACAAGAGGGCTAGACCAATTTTAAGAAGTGTGTATTCTCTCAAAAGTCTTTCCAAGAGCATTTGGTGTTGTATGAAGCATTTGAGGCATCACACTTGGGGTGCTAGGCTCACAAGGTTTCAAGGAACATAAGCAACAACAAGGTAAGTTATTCTATCTTTCATTCAAGTTAAAAATTGTTCCCCATGTATGCTAGATAGGAATATAACCTTGGAATTCAACTGTGCATGATAATTAGACAAACATAGATCCAAGTTTATTAGGGTTGCATGTACACTTAGGAAGTGTTAGAATGCTCAAAACCCATCAGTGGTATCAGAGCCTACGCTTGTTTGTTTGTTATTTGTGCTAAATAGTTGAAAAAAAATTCGATTTTGTGCAATCTGCCTGACGAACTCGCCGAGTCCATGGGGGGACTCACTGTCACAACTGGAAATTTTGTGTCATGTAATCTATACACTCAAGCTAATGTGAATCAAAGCTTAAGAACATGTGTAACACCTATGATTATGACTTCAAAAACTTCAATCAAATACATTATACAAGTACTATAAATAGTCATCAAACAATTGGAGACCTTAGAAGTCCTTGTTTAAGTCCATTTTGGACTAGGACTTCCCTATTGGATCCAAATGGACCAATAAGCTTCCAATTAGACTATCATGGGCTTAGAACCCTAATTGGGCTCTAATTGGACCCACACTAATTTATTTCAACATTTTGGGCCATATTGGGCCTAGAATGAAATGAATTAAAAGCTTTGATCCATGAATACCCTAAACTAGTTCAACAAAAATGGAAAAATCATACTATATTCTTTTATGATAAAATTCACCCAAATTAACTCTAATATTGGGCTTAGGGGCAAAGGCCCAAATTCTTCCTTTTCCCTTTCAAATTCTCGGCCCAAGGCCCAAGTCCAAGAAGAAATGGAAGAGTTGACTATTTGCTTGCCACCTCATTAATACCCAACATGTTTCCATGCACAACTCATACTTCTAGGAGCATATCACTTCAAAGATCACATCTCTTCTTCCTATCTCTCTCACTCTCGGCCATACACCCACACACACTCACAAGAATCTCTCAAACACTCTCAAGAACATCCCTCCCTCTCCACTCAAAATCTCGAAAATTAGGAGGCTTTCAAGAGTATATTTCCACCAACTCTTCATCCAAGGTAAGGCTATGCTTGGATCTATGAATTAAATTCTTTGTTTTATCAAAATCCTTTCCTAATCTATGCAAAAATCGTGATCTTGCATCCTAGAACCATCTCAAACTCGAGATCTTCAAGAAAAGGGTGCTAAGGCCAAAAATCACCAAGTTTTCTTCCATCTTTTCTTCAAAAACCGAAATCACACACCAAGGTGAGCTTCATACCCACTATTTTCTGTTTTTATGAGTTTTGTGGGGGGGGGGGGGGGGAATACAAGTGAAAGTGTAGATCTATATGTGTTTTGTATGCCTTGTATGATTTCCATGCTTACATGTATGCTTTTGTGTGCTATAATGTTGGATCTAGCCATAAAACCCCTCAAAACCGAGATATATCTTATGTTAAATGATTTTAGCATCAAAACTGTGATTTTCTGTAAAACAGTGGACTATAAGTGTTCCAAGTCCTTTTCAGAGGTTTAAAATGCTTTTTAAATTTAAAAAGGACCAAAGTTGCAAAAATTTTACAATTTGGGCCAAAATTGTCAAAATTGCGAAAAAGAAGGGTTATAACCGAGAAAACTGAAATTTCAGGGACTTAAGCTGTTTTCTATGAAAAATATGCTGGAAAATATTTATTTCAATAATTTTTGGTGTTAAAATGTCAAGAAAATTGATTTAAGGACCAAACCGGAAAGTACTTAAAATGAAGGGTTGGAAAGGTAAATTTTACAAACAAGGAGGGGCTGAAAACAGAAAATTTTCAAGACTAATTCAATACATGCAATTTGACCAAATAATGGTACCACGACTATCGACAAAATACAATACATTACAACACCAAAAGTCGTTGCTAAACGAATTGGATCGGTCTCGAACCAATAAAAATCCGAAACTACTAACTCGACGACACTATGATACTTCAATACTACGATTCATACAAATAACGATTGGGAATTCATTTATGTACGAATCGAACAATTTATTTTTGGGAATGTAATGTTTAAACAATGTACTTCATGTAAACTTTACTGGTTGTATTGTATTAATGCATGGTGACGAATGTTGTTACGTTTCATATATATACAATGTTATGGTATTCAATTGAGTCACGACAGCCCCCGAACGTTTCCGCCGTCTGGTTCGGGGGTGTGACAGGTTGGTATCAGAGCTTTGTTTATAGTGAACTAGCATGTCGAGCCACACATTGATATGCAACTATAAACCAAAAAGAGGGACTAACAGAACTCTGAACAAAACAAGTAAATAAAACACGCTTGCTTACATTAGGGATAAGGACCTAACGCCGAATCAAACACAATAATGCTGCTATCTCGGTTAACTCGGGACTGTTCTTAGTGATACCAAGGAGTGAATGTAGCCTGATCAACTACATTCTCTCCAAAGTAAAACTAACACACGTCTTGATGAGATCGGGATAGCTAGGGAACCTAAAACTATACCCTTTACCACCAACAAGAGAACGTTTGCTTAGTCTGTACAATAGTCATAGCACCTAGGAATAATGTTAGCATATTTACGTACTCGCGCAGACAACATGGCTGGTTTTCATCACCCTAGAGACCCCTATTTCCCTAATCAGGGAAACAACGGGTGGCTAGAGGAGGAGGAGCCTGAGGAAGAGCAGCAGGGTATCCAGCTTCATCCGGTTCTAGTAGCTCACGGGATATTTGGGGAGGAACCGGAGGAGAATCCGGGGGAAGCACACGGCGTCGGACCCGACGAATATGTAGACACTGACTACGAATTTGGAGAGATCGACGACGACGACGAGGAAGGTCAGGTCGGGGATCAGGACCCCGTCCCACCATGTGAGAACGAGACACAGCCAGATCACCCCGCTCCGCCAGTGAATTCCCCAAGAGAGAACCGTTCTCTCGAAGCGGAGATCGCTGCGCTGCGGCAACAGCTGTACGCTATGGAAGCTCGGGCGGTGAGAGCAGAGCATGAGAGGGACGAGGTTATTGGAGACATGGCAGACATGGCGCAGCTACTGGCGCAACATTTCGGCATATGATCTCGGCACCACCTCCAGACGCAGCACATCGCGATTAGGATGGACTTATCATGGTAGGACATTAGGAACTATATTATGTACTTCGGCTTTATGTTTAAGTGACTACACTACTCATGGAGCCGTTATGCTGTCGGATTAGTGTCACTTATGTATGCGCTTACGAGCAAATTTTCTTGTACTAAACGCGGATAATATTAATAAACTTTTATGTGTTTTGCTATGATATTACAAGTTGTTATGTGTTGAGAAGTTATGATTGTATGCTTGATGATAGTAATGTTTAGGTTCGTACCATACGTCTAGTTAGTAGGATCACGACCACACAGGGACCGCATACACTCAACATCTCTCCGTTTCATGGCAGAAAGATGCCTTGCCGAGCTACTCGCGGAAATCCCGAGCCAACTTCGCCTGAAGTCGACACCACTGCTTTCCAGGCAGCCGTGTCCGCTGCGGTCACCGCAGCTATGGCACAACTTCACCGAGGGAACAACGGAGGAGGCAATGGGCAAGGCTCCGGAAGTTCGAACAACGGGACGAATCAAGGACCCACTAAAACGTGCACCTACAAGGACTTTGCGAACGCTAAACCCCGAACTTTCAACGGCACTGGAGGGGTGATTACCTTGAAGCGATGGATCGAGAAGGTAGAGTCGGTGTTTGAGATATGCGATTGCCCCGAGCAGATGAAGGTGAAGTTCGCGGCCTGCACTTTTGTGGACCAAGCCCTCACTTGGTGGAACAGACACGTGGAAGCTATGACGCTCCCTGTCGCCAACTCTATCCCATGGGCAGAAATGAAAGAAATGTTAATGGCTGAGTACTGCCCCCGAGGCGAAATACAAAAGATGGAGCAGGAACTATGGAACCTCACGGTACAGAATGCTAACACCGACGCCTACATCTCGAGATTCAGCGAATTATCTCTATTGTGCCCGGGTATGATCACGTCAGAAGGAAAGAAGGTTGAACGATTCATCTGGGGACTGACATCCCCCATTCAAGGGAATGTGATAGCTGCGAACCCTGAAACGTTTGACAGTGCGAAGAGATTGGCCAAGAGGTTGTACGATCATAACAACAAAAGGGGCGAGAAGCCAGTAGAGACTGAGAAGAAAAAGGAGGGTGATGGCAGGAGAGGGAAGAACCCCAAGAGGAAGGGGCGTCAGGGCCCCGAGACCTCTAAAAGGCAGCAAACAATGGCAGTTAACGCTGTCACCGCACCGGTTCCAGCCACACCACATGCTCCAGCCTCAGCTGCTTCAAATACTTCAAGACCCTACTCCGGTAATCTTCCCAGTTGCAATAAGTGTGGCCTCCACCATCACGGCGAATGCAGGGAACTCCATTGCACCAGTTGCAACCGAAGGGGACACACTGCAAGGTTCTGCAGGACGTACCCTCCTAGGAACCAGAGTCAGGGAAACAACCAGAACAACAACAACAACAACAACAACAACAACTACCGCAATAACAACAACACCAATGCCGGCGGCAATAATGCAGGGCCTAGCCACACCTGCTTCGGGTGTGGAAGGACGGGGCATTTCTGCCGAGATTGCCCTAACAACAACTCAGGAAACAGAGGAGCAGGAAGAATGCTGACTATGGGTCAGAGTGATGCAGTTCAGGATCCCGCAGTTGTGACCGGTACGTTCCTCCTAAACCACACTTATGCATGCATCTTATTTGATACCGGAGCAGAGCAAAGTTTCGTGAGCGAGAAGTTTAAACATTTATTAAAACAACAACCCCAGAAGCTAAATGAAACATATACGGTGGAAATGGCCAATGGGAAAACCGAATCCATTGAGGAGATCTACACCGGATGTACCCTAACCCTTAACCAGCACGTTTTTCGAATAGACCTAATGCCAGTATCAATTAGGAGTTTCGATGTAATTATCGGCATGGATTGGTTAAGCCCCCACCATGCTGAGATTTTGTGCCATGAGAAGGTCGTTCGCCTTCGTCTTCCGAATCACGAAACCCTAGTGATTTACGGAGACAAACCCAGTACGAATCTTCGCCTCATCTCGTGCATCAAAGCACAAAAACATCTGCGAAAGAACAATTTGGCGTTCTTGGCTCACATTGTGGATAGGTTCAAAGAAGAAACTAACATCCAAGATATTCCGGTAGCGTGTGAATTCCCGGATGTGTTTCCTGAAGATCTTCCAGGAGTACCCCCAGAGAGACAGGTTGAGTTCCGAATCGACCTTGTTCCAGGAGCGACTCCTCTCGCTAAATCACCATATCGGTTGGCTCCTGCTAAAATGCAGGAATTGTCCAGCCAACTCAGTGAGCTTCTGGACAAGGGATTTATCCGACCTAGCTACTCGCCGTGGGGAGCTCCGGTGCTCTTTGTCAAAAAGAAGGACGGATCTTTCCGAATGTGCATCGATTACAGAGAGTTGAATAAACTCACTGTTAAAAACCGCTACCCACTCCCACGAATCGATGATCTATTCGACCAGCTCCAAGGAGCTAGTTATTTCTCCAAAATAGATCTACGGTCTGGATACCACCAACTCAAGGTCCGAGAAGAGGATATTCCCAAAACCGCTTTCCGAACCCGCTATGGACATTATGAATTCGTCGTAATGCCCTTCGGTCTAACAAATGCACCTGCCGCATTTATGGACCTAATGAATCGAATCTGTCGACCGTTCCTTGACAACTTCATCATTGTATTTATCGATGACATCCTCGTCTATTCTCGAAGCAAAGAGGAGCATGGCCAACATCTACGACCAATTCTAGACACTCTGCGATCGGAAAAGCTTTACGCCAAACTCGCCAAGTGTGAGTTCTGGCTTCGGAGTGTGAATTTCCTAGGCCACGTGGTTAGCCAAGACGAAATTCATGTGGACCCCTCTAAGGTCAAAGCTGTGGAAGGATGGGAAACTCCGACTACGCCCACAGAAATTCGTCAGTTCTTAGGCCTAGCAGGCTACTATAGGAGATTCATCCAAAACTTCTCTAAGATCGCCAAGCCGCTTACCTTGCTTACACAAAAGGGAGTGCCATTCAAGTGGACAGACCGAGAAGAGATTGCGTTTCGAACCTTGAAGCAAGCTCTCTGTAGCGCTCATGTACTATCTTTGCCTGAAGGAACGGAAGATTTTGTAGTCTACTGTGACGCGTCGAATCAGGGCTGAGGTTGCGTTCTCATGCAACGTGGAAGAGTGATAGCATATGCGTCCCGCCAACTAAAGACGCACGAGGTAAATTACACGACCCATGACCTAGAACTGGGAGCCGTGGTCTTTGCTCTAAAAATTTGGAGGCACTACCTGTACGGTACAAAGTGCACCATTTTTACGGACCACAAGAGCCTACAGCACATCTTGAATCAGAAGGAGCTGAACATGAGACAGCGAAGATGGGTGGAATTGCTAAACGACTACGAATGCGAGATCAAGTACCATCCAGGTAAGGCCAACGTGGTAGCTGATGCATTAAGTCGGAAGGAGTACGCTAATCGCCGTACGAGAACACACTCGATAAGCATTCAATCTCATCTGGCCACTCAACTTGCATCAGTCCAGTCAGAGGCTATGCAAGCGGAAAATAGAATTAGCGAGGCGTTGCGCGGGATGGAAGAGAACCTAGAAGCAAGAGAGAATGGGGTATACTACTTCATGAACCGTATTTGGGTCCCAAAAATCGGAGGATTTAGGGAGATCGTTATGAAGGAAGCCCACAAGACACGATACTCCATTCATCCTGGATAGGACAAGATGTATTTGGACATTAAACAACACTATTGGTGGCCTAACATGAAGGCGGAAATCACGACTTATGTTGGTAAGTGCCTTACGTGCGCCAAAGTAAAGGTGGAGTACCAGAAACCTTCAGGATTGTTACAGCAACCGGCAATCCCTGAGTGGAAATGGGAGGGAATTTCTATGGATTTCGTGACCAAGCTGCCTAAGACGTCGGACGGACTGGACACCATATGGGTAATAATCGACCGACTGACGAAATCTGCCCATTTCCTACCAATCAAAGAATCCTACAAGATGGAGAGACTGACGCGTTTGTACCTACGAGAAATCGTAAGACTCCATGGAGTGCCAAAATCTATCATCTCGGATAGGGACAATAGATTCACGTCGCGCTTTTGGCAGTCACTCCACAAGGCAATGGGCACTCATCTCGATATGAGCACCGCATATCACCCACAAACGGACGGTCAAAGTGAACGAACCATTCAAACGCTTGAAGACATGCTTCGTGCATGTGTGATATACTTTGGAAAGTCTTGGGATACCCACCTACCGTTGATCGAGTTTTCATATAACAATAGTTACCATTCGAGCATCAAGGTGGCTCCTTTCGAAGCACTGTACGGGCGTAAATGTAGATCACCGTTATGTTGGGCGGAAGTAGGTGACACCCAGCTAGCAAAAACGCATATGTCAAACAGGGCACTAACGGGACCGGAGATCATTCGCGAAACCACAGAAAAGATCGTCCAGATCAAAGCTCGATTACAAGCATCGCATGACCGACAAAAGAGCTACGCTGATAGACGGCGAAAGCCCTTAGAATTCCAGGTCGGTGATCGAGTATTGTTGAAGGTCTCACCCTGGAAAGGGGTTATACGTTTCGGAAAACGGGGAAAGCTGAACCCGCGATACATTGGACCTTTCGAAATCGTCGCCCGAATAGGCCCGGTAGCCTACAGGCTACAACTACCCGCGGAGCTAAACGGTGTACACCCCGTGTTTCATGTCTCAAACCTAAAGAAGTGCCTATCAGACGAAACCCTTGTCATTCCTCTTGACGAAATCGAAATCAATGAGAATCTCCTGTTCGTCGAAGAACCAGTCGAAATCATGGACAGGGAGGTGAAGCGTACTAAACAGAGCCGCATCCTGATCGTGAAGGTACGGTGGAACGCAAAGCGTGGGCCAGAATTCACTTGGGAACGCGAAGACCAAATGAAGCAAAAGTACCCTCACCTATTCTAGCATTCTCGAATCTAGCTTTCAAATAGAATTTCGGGACGAAATTCCCTCTAACGGGGGGATGATGTCACAACTGGAAATTTTGTGTCGTGTAATCTATACACTCAAGCTAATGTGAATCAAAGCTTAAGAACATGTGTAACACCTATGATTATGACTTCAAAAACTTCAATCAAATACATTATACAAGTACTACAAATAGTCATCAAACAATTGGAGACCTTAGAAGTCCTTGTTTAAGTCCATTTTGGACTAGGACTTCCCTATTGGATCCAAATGGACCAATAAGCTTCCAATTAGACTATCATGGGCTTAGAACCCTAATTGGGCTCTAATTGGACCCACACTAATTTATTTCAACATTTTGGGCCATATTGGGCCTAAAATGAAATGAATTAAAAGCTTTGATCCATGAATACCCTAAACTAGTTCAACAAAAATGGAAAAATCATACTATATTCTTTTATGATAAAATTCACCCAAATTAACTCTAATATTGGGCTTAGGGGCAAAGGCCCAAATTCTTCCTTTTCCCTTTCAAATTCTCGGCCCAAGGCCCAAGTCCAAGAAGAAATGGAAGAGTTGACTATTTGCTTGCCACCTCATTAATACCCAACATGTTTCCATGCACAACTCATACTTCTAGGAGCATATCACTTCAAAGATCACATCTCTTCTTCCTATCTCTCTCACTCTCGGCCATACACCCACACACACTCACAAGAATCTCTCAAACACTCTCAAGAACATCCCTCCCTCTCCACTCAAAATCTCGAAAATTAGGAGGCTTTCAAGAGGATATTTCCACCAACTCTTCATCCAAGGTAAGGCTATGCTTGGATCTATGAATTAAATTCTTTGTTTTATCAAAATCCTTTCCTAATCTATGCAAAAATCGTGATCTTGCATCCTAGAACCATCTCAAACTCGAGATCTTCAAGAAAAGGGTGCTAAGGCCAAAAATCACCAAGTTTTCTTCCATCTTTTCTTCAAAAACCGAAATCACACACCAAGGTGAGCTTCATACCCCCTATTTTCTGTTTTTATGAGTTTTGTGGGGGGGGATACAAGTGAAAGTGTAGATCTATATGTGTTTTGTATGCCTTGTATGATTTCCATGCTTACATGTATGCTTTTGTGTGCTATAATGTTGGATCTAGCCATAAAACCCCTCAAAACCGAGATATATCTTATGTTAAATGATTTTAGCATCAAATGTATTTCTACATACAAAGTGTTTCAAGAAAAATAGCTAAGTGGTTTAGTAACAATTTTCTTTGGGCTAAAAACACAAATTTTGGGCCTAAAATGTGAAAAATACAAAATTAAGGGCCCAAATTGACATATCACGAATTCTGATGGATGAAGTGTGTCAAAACAGTTTCAATAAAACAATTTCTGGAAATATACTCATTTAGAGGATTAAAAACATAAATTTCAAGCTTAATGGGCTAAAAATGACAATTTCGGCCCAATGAGGCCCATTATGCGAATTTTTCTGTTTTGGAGGGCCAAAACTGTGATTTTCTGTAAAACAGTGGACTATAAGTGTTCCAAGTCCTTTTCAGAGGTTTAAAATGCTTTTTAAATTTAAAAAGGACCAAAGTTGCAAAAATTTTACAATTTGGGCCAAAATTGTCAAAATTGCGAAAAAGAAGGGTTATAACCGAGAAAACTGAAATTTCAGGGACTTAAGCTGTTTTCTATGAAAAATATGCTGGAAAATATTTATTTCAATAATTTTTGGTGTTAAAATGTCAAGAAAATTGATTTAAGGACCAAACCGGAAAGTATTTAAAATAAAGGGTTGGAAAGGTAAATTTTACAAACAAGGAGGGGCTGAAAACAGAAAATTTTCAAGACTAATTCAATACATGCAATTTGACCAAATAATGGTACCACGACTATCGACAAAATACAATACATTACAACACCAAAAGTCGTTGCTAAACGAATTGGATCGGTCTCGAACCAATAAAAATCCGAAACTACTAACTCGACGACACTATGATACTTCAATACTACGATTCATACAAATAACGATTGGGAATTCATTATACATGCGAGTGTGCACAGACGTCTACGCACCATCTTTGGGCCCCACAAGTGTAAAATCTTGTTTGTTGAGCCTAGCTAGCCCAACGACCTGATCTTAAGGCCCGAAGACTTCTATCTTACGAAGTGTTGGGTTTTACCGATCCGACACGACGTAACCGGACTTTCAATGGCTTGTATACTACTGGTCCCCAAGGGTCCTTTAGTGTCGCTAGTAGAGTCTACCTTTCATGCGAGGCGGGTCTGGGACCCCTCGTACCTTTTTATCCCCAACCGGCTAATGGAGTCATCGAGGCCTTCGTGTCCTCTTTCTCTTCGGATGTGGGACTACACGTAGTCAGGGCGGTTGGATAACGTGATTAGTACGGACGACGCCTACGGGATCGTTAGTATCGCTATAGACTAGTCGTTTGTGTAACGCGTGTTTGTAGCAGATAATCATGCTCAAAAATAATCCAATGTCGCCTGGTAATGATAACTTCATGCGTTGCAATAGTTTCAATGTAAATTCATGGGATTCAAAGAATTAGGAAAACATCGGGTTTTCCTAGGGTTTTCAATACATACAGATTCGAAATATCTACAATTTCAATGAACAATCTCTTTTTTTCTTACAAGTATAGAAACAAACAAGCATACTTATGGATCTTCACAAACGTTTTCAAAAGCTTCTCTTTTCAGAAAATATCGGATTTTCTGGTGGTTTTCAAACGATATGAAACATTGTTTTTCAAATACAGCTTATGAACTCACCAACATTTCATATGTTGACGTTTTTCAAAATACTTGTATTCTCAGGGAACCAGTGAATCAAAGGAAAACATATTCAGTGATGGCTTGCAGTTTATTTATGTACGAATCGAACAATTTATTTTTGGGAATGTAATGTTTAAACAATGTACTTCATGTAAACTTTACTGGTTGTACTGTATTAATGCATGGTGACGGATGTTGTTACGTTTCATATATATACAATGTTATGGTATTTAATTGAGTCACGACAGCCCCCGGACGTTTCCGCCGTCTGGTTCGGGGGTGTGACACTCACCGAGTTCATGTGTATCTTCATCCTACTCGCCGAGTAGGTTCATGCACTTGGCGAGTAGGAGCCTTAGAATGCAGATTTTCGACTTTATTTGCTGGAAATGGACTAGAAACATTACCCTAAACTGTTTTGGTACTTGAAAAATTGTTTTAGATGGTGTAATATCTTTGCTAATCCATTTACAACAAGTTATCAAAATTACAAAGTTTTAAGTGTAATTTTGTGTAACAACGTAAATTTTCAAAACAATTTTTCATTTTCAAAATATTCATTTACTCACAAAATAACATCAAACATATTGTATCAAATGTATTTATCACAAAAACATCTCCCCAGAATCCAAAATATAAACCCCTCAAGTGTGTACGAATCATGCCGGCGCCTTCCCGCGCTCATCACTGGTACCTGAAACACATAACACAACAATTGTAAGCATGAATGCTTAGTGAGTTCCCCAAAATACCACATACAACACATACACTACTCGAGGCTATAATATGACCCTCCGGTCGATGTGTCTCAGCGGGACCCTCCAGTCCCGTAGCTCGTTGGACCCTCTGGTCCGGTCATAACTCGTTGGACCCTCCGGCCCGGTCTATATCCTCATACAACATACAACTATCACATAGCACATAGTCTCATACATAACACATAAGACCCTCTGGTCCACACAAATATACCACTCTAGGTAACGTATAGTGAGAAGACTCACCTCGCGGTCTCGATAAGTATCTGTCTCGGAAGAAATGTGATCTAGCCTCCGCCTAATCACACAAAGTAATACTCTCATAAATACAACAATACTCAACCCTAGAAGTCAACAAGGTCAATGGTCAAACTTGACCCGACTCGGCGAGTCTACACGTGTCCACTAACTCTCTTAGATTCTATCTTGGCACGTCGAGTATTTCCCTTAACTCGACGAGTTCCACCAGGCATGAATCGCGGGGCCACCTCAACTCAACTCGCCGAGTCTCAAGAACAACTCGGCAAGTTCCAACTTGAACTCAGACCCGTGACTCTCCCTGACTCACCGAGTCATTCCCCCAACCCGGCAAGTTCACTCACTGAATGATTAACGGGCAACCTTCATACTACTCACCGAGTCTGCTCTTGGGACTCGGCGAGTTCATGCCATGCACAAACTCAAAACAACTTCTGAGGTCAGATCTGTTCCATATAATCATAGATCTGGCCTCCCCAAGCATGATAATCATGTAAAGTTCGGACCTTGACACACATATAACATAGAAATGGTCCAAAATGGTGATTTAGCCCAAAAAATGACATTCCAAGCTCATGACTTCCAAAATGACTCAAAAAGCTCCAAAGGTTAAGGTCTATGGACCTCTTTGAGTCCAGATCCAGAACACAAAATCGAGGAGGGACCAAAATACCACTTAATCAATCTCTAAAAGGGTTAGGAAAACCCTAACACAAAGAATCAACACCAAAACTGAAGAACGTCCGAGAATAATACCTCGATGCAGTCTCTATGAGCTCAAAACCACCAGAAATCGTACCTCCTTCAGCCTCCTCTTGCCTTAAACACTTCCTTCTTGCAAAAACACCCACCAAAGCTCAAGATTAGCCTCTCCTTCCTCACAAACGCTCTCGGTCTCTTTAGGGTTTCTCTCTGGGGTTGGTGGCCGCAAATAACGGCCATAAGGCCCTATAAATAGGTCTCAAACTCTGGAAATTAGGGTTTCATTAAACAGCGTGGACTCGCCGAGTCCACTCATGAACTCTCCGAGTCCAGTTGTGAACTCGCGTACCAATCCACGACCATACTCGGCGAGTCTAGATGCCAACTCGTCGAGTTCCCCCTACAAAACCCAAAATAAAGGAACAAAATATTATACCTGGGAATTCGGGTGTTACAATTCTCCCCCACTAGAATCAGACTTCGCCCTCGAAGTCTCACTCTGCAAACAACTCCGGATGTTGCTCCCGCATCTCACGCTCCGGTTCCCAAGTCAATTATGACCCTTTGTGATGCTGTCGCTGGACCTGCACCAGCGGCACTTCCTTGTTCCTAAAAACCTTGATCTTCCGATCCCTGATCGCTACCGGTCTCTCATCATAATTCAGGCTCACATCCACCTGAATATCTTCTAATGGCACCACTGCCGACTCGTCGGCTATACACTTTCACAACTGCGACACATGGAAAGTGTCATGAATCTGACCCAACTATGCTGGCAACTCGAAACGATAGGCTACCCTGTCTACCCTCGCGATCACCCTTAAAGGTCCAATATATCGGGGCCCCAACTTGCCCCTCTTCCTGAATCAGATCACTCCTTTCCAAGGAGAGACCTTTAGGAGCACAAAGTCGCCGACCTGAAACTCGAGCTCGGACCGGCGCCTGTCCGCATAACTCTTCTGACGACTCTGAGCGGTCAACAACCTCTGCTTGACCTATTGGATCTGCTCTATCGTCTGAAGCACAATCTCGGTACTGCCCATCACACGCTTCCCTACTTCTCCCCAGCAAATAGGGGTTCAACACCTCCTCCCATACAACAGCTCAAATGGCGGCATGCCAATGGTCGAATGATGGCTGTTGTTATAAGAAAACTCCGCCAAGGGAAAATACGTGTCCCAAATCCCTACGAAATCCAATACACATGCCCGAAGCATATCCTTGAGCGTCTGAATCGTCCGCTCACTCTGTCCGTCTGAGGGTGGTATGCAGTACTGAAATGCAGCCTCGTACCCAACTCCTCGTGAAACTTCTTCCAGAATCTGGAAGTGAAACGTACATCTCGATCTGAGATAATCGAGATTGGCACTCCATGCCGTGATACCACCTCTCTTATGTACATCTCCGCCAACTTCTCTGTGGAAGAGCTCTCACTGATGGCCAGGAAGTGAGCACTCTTCGTCAATCTATCCACAATCACCCAAATTGCATCGACACCCCTCGCGGTTCTTGGCAATTTGGTGATGAAATCCACGGTAATCTGTTCCCATTTCCATTCGGGAATCTCTAATGGCTATAGCTTACCATGTGGACGCTGGTGCTCGGCCTTCACCCTGCGAAAGGTCAAGCACCTCTCTACGAACCATGCGACATCCCTCTTCATATAGGGCCACCAATAATCCTTCTTCAGGTCCAAAAACATCTTAGTGGCCCCGGGATGGATCGAGAATTTCAATCGATGAGCCTCTTCCAACAAAATGGTACGCATCCCACCCACAGACAGTACCCAAATCCGGCCCTGAAATGTCATAAGCCCCCGACTGTCAGTAACAAATTCCGATACCAACCCGACAACTTGCTCTCTCTTCTGACTCTCTGGCTTTACAGCCTCAACCTAGGCCCCACGAATAGCATCCAACACTGGGGTCATCACTGACAATCTCAAACAAACGTCTCGAATTGGGGCGCCCTCCGCCCAACGGCTCAATGCATCGGCTACCACATTAGCCTTGCCCGGGTGGTACAGGATCTCACAATCATAATCCTTGACCACGTCCAACCACCTCCTCTGGCGCATATTCAGGTTGGGCTAATCCATCAAATACTTCAAGCTCTTGTGGTCCATGTATATTGAACACCGGGCCCCATACAGATAATGTCGCCAGATCTTGAGAGCGAACACTACCGCTCCCAACTCCAAATCATGAGTGGGGTATCTCGACTCATGAGGCTTAAGCTGCCTCGATGCATATGCAATCACATGCCCCCTCTGCATAAGCATCGCTCCTAATCCGGATATCGATGCATCACAATATACCACAAAATCTTCCATCCCTTCCGGAAGAGCTAACACTGGTGCTTCGCATAATTTCTGGCGAAGTGTCTCGAACGAGGCCTGCTGCTCCGGACCCCAAGAAAACGCAACACCCTTCCGGGTCAACTTGGTGAGTGGCACGGCGATCTTGGAGAAATCTTTAATAAACCTCCGATAATAGCCGGCCAAACCCAGAAAACTCCTGATCTCGATGGGTGACCTCGGCACCTCCCACCTCATAACTGCCTCAATCTTGGCCGGATCGACCAATATCCCCTTCTGGTTAACGAGATGCCCCAAAAATTGAACCTCTCGCAGCTATAACTCAAATTTGGAGAACTTGGCATAAAGCCTCTCCGATCTCAGAACTCTGAGGATCTCCCTCAAATGCTCATCATGCTGCTCTCTGGATCTCGAATATACCAATATGTCGTCGATGAACACGATCACCAAGCGATCCAACATCGGTCTGCACACCCTGTTCATGAGATCCATGAAAACCGCTGGTGTGTTGGTGAGTCCGAAAGGCATCACCACGAATTCGTAAAGCCCATAACGAGTCTGGAAGGCTGTTTTCTGGACGTCCTCCTCCCGCACCCTCACCTGATGATACCCAGACCTCAAATCGATCTTGGAGAACCAAGATGCTCCCTGCAACTGATCAAAAAAAATCATCGATCCTTGGCAACGGGTAACGGTTCTTGACCGTTAGCTTATTCAGCTCACGATAATCGATGCATATCCGGAGCGAGCCATCCTTCTTCTTGACAAAAAGGATAGGAGCTCCCCAAAGCAAACTGCTCGGCCTGATAAACCCCTTCCCCAGCAGCTCTTGAAGCTGCGAGGATAACTCCTGCATCTCCAGAGGCGCAAGGCGATACGGCGCCTTAGCGATAGGCGCAGCTCCTGGAACCAACTCAATACCGAACTTCTACCTGCCTCTCCGGAGGCACACCCGAAAATTCCTCTGGAAACACATCCGGAACCTCACGCACTATCGGGACCTCATCAACTGACTTCGGTCTCTCTGTATCAACCCTCGCATCCATCACATATGCCATAAAACCCCTACAGCCCTGCTGTAGACTCTGTCTCGCTCTGGTGGCCGAACAAAATGCTAACCCCTTACGTGTACCCTCACCGTACACCATAAGAACTCCCCCACTAGGGTCTCGAATCATTACCAATTGACGCTCGCAGTCTATCACAGCTCCATATCGGCTCAACCAATCCATACCCACTATGACACACACATCCCCCATCGCATTCGGAATCAGATCTATCGGAAACTCTACCCCGAAGATCTCAAGGACACATCCTCGAATCACTTCCGAAGCATACACTGCTCGCTCATCAGCTATGGGAACTCGCAGAAGCCGATCCCATGCCTCTCGACAGACACTCATATGCCGACTAAATGCTACGGAAACAAACGACCGACTCGCACCCGAGTCAAATAATACCAACGCAGACACAGAACTCACAAGAAAAGTACCTACGTATATCATCATATAAGCATAAAATCTCAACTCAAATAAAAGATGAAAAGAATATACATACCAGCCACAACATCGGGCGTCGCGCGGACCTCCTTCGCGGTTAACTGAAATGCTCTCCCACGAGCCCTCGGGGCCTCGGCCTTCACCGGCCGAACCTCGGTAACCCTAGCAGCAGGCGCAAATCCCTGCGTTGATCCCTGAAGAAGCTGCGGGCACTCGCCCTTTCGATGGCCGGTCTGGTTGCAATGAAAGCAAACCGAGAATCCCTTGGGGCAATCCCTCGTGATATGCCCCTCCTTCCCACACTTATAGCATACCCCAGCCCTGCACGACCCCTCATGGCTCTTACCACACTTCCCACAAGTGCGGCCCTTCGCGCCCCCAGATCTCAAATCAGCGGGTCTAGCCCGCTTGGCTACCAGCTGAGACTGAGCCGGCCGCCGATCCATCCTCTAAGACTCAGCCTCCTCCCTGGCCTGCGTCTCCAGCTCGATCTCCCTTTTCCGGGCATTTTCCTGGAGCTCAGCAAATGTCTGGTAAGTCGAGTTCGCCACGAACTCCCGAATTTCTCTCCTCAGAACACCCAGATAACGGCTCATACGAGCCTGCTCAGTCGACACCTGCTCAGGGCAAAACATCGCCCTCTCATGGAACTTCCTGGTGATGACTGTCACCGAATCAGTACCCTGCTTGAGGGTCAATAACTCCTAGATCAACCGTTCCCTCTCTACCTGGGGAACATACTCCTCTCGGAACATAGCGGTGAAGCTCTCCCAGGTCACCTCAGAAATCTCAGCCAAAGTAAAGTTCGCCGTCACGAACTTCCACCAATCCTTCACTCCCAGGCGGAGCTGGTTCAAGGCAAACCGAACCCTCAAGTGCTCTGGACAACAGGACGTATAGAAGCATCCCTCGATGTCAGAGATCCATCTCATAGCGGCAATCGGGTCCTGTATCCCGTCGAACTCTAGTGGCTTCGTGTTGCTAAATTCCCGGAACAACAACGAGTCGCCTCCCTGAGGTCTGGCAGCAGCAACAGTAGCAGTAGCTGCAGCTGCATCAGCCTCAGTCAACGTTGCATACCGCTCATCAAAAGTCTCAATCAATATGGTCTTGATGTCCCCAAACATCTCAGGAATCTCATCCCGGATGGCAGCAGCCACCTCCTCATGAATCAACCGACGGATCTCCTTATCGCTGACACCACTGGTCTCAGGTGTGTGTCGAGTCCCAACCATGATGCATCAGAAATACAACAAAAATTATCAAAGATTCGATCGAACATGCTCATACTCGATGACGCAACCCTAATTGTCCTCCGTCGTCCAAAAGATTCTTACTTGAAATGCCCACTGATCTGGTGTCTTCAGTAGTACGGGCACAATACTACTGACCACACCGCATCAGCATTCACTTCAAGTCCTCCTCCTTGGATCTTGGATTACAAGTACTCTATTCTCATGAGCTCCTAACTACTATCACTCGCCCTCAAAGCATCTCAGTAGCAGAAAACTCCAAGGCTAAGGCATCACAAATCAGGCCACTCTAGTCCTAACATGTATACTTAGCCTACTCTAAGGGTACTTTTGGGGAATTCGTCGTTCGGGCACTGGTTGATCGTAGACATGGCTCTGCTCTGTTTGTCTCAAAACTCCTTTACTCTTTTCAAAAATTTTACTTCATTATAAAAATTTTCCACAATTCCTCAGTTTAAGTTCAGATACGCCCGAAGATGCATCCGAATCCCTCAAACCATGGCTCTGATACCAACTTGTAACAATGTAAATTTTCAAAACAATTTTTCATTTTTAAAACATTCATTTACTCACAAAATAACACCAAACATATTGTATCAAATGTATTTTTCACAAAAATATCTCCCCAGAATCCAAAACATAAACTCCTCAAGTATGTACGAATCATGCCGACGCCTTCCCACGCTCATCACCGGTACCTGAAAAACATCACACAACAACTATAAGCATAAATTCTTAGTGAGTTCCCCAAAATACCACATAAAACACATACGCCACTCAAGGCTATAATACGACCCTCCGGTCGATGTGTCTCAGCGGGACCGTCCAGTCCCGTAGCTCGTTGGACCCTCTGGTCCGGTCATAGCTTGTTGGACCCTCCAGCCCGGTCTATATCGTTGGACCCTTCGGTCCGGTGTATAACAACATACAACATACACATAACACATAACACATAATCTCATACATAACACATAAGACCCTCTGATCTACACAATATACCACTCTAGGTAATGTATAGTGAGAAGACTCACCTCGATGTCCCGATAAATATCTGACTCGGAATAAATGTGATCTAGCCTCCGCTTAATCACACAAAGTATACACTCATAAATACAACTATACTCAAGCCTAAAAGTCAAAAAGGTCAACGGTCAACTTTGACCGGACTCGGCGAGTGCACAAGGGCGACTCGGCGAGTCTACACGTGTCCACTGACTTTCTTAGATCCTCTCTTGACATGCCGAGTACCTCACTGACTCGACGAGTTCCACCTGGCATGAATCGCGGGGCCACCACGACTCAGCTCGCCGAGTCTCAAGAACAACTCGGCGAGTTCCGGCTTGAACCCAGTCCCCCTGACTCACTGAGTCGTTGTCACACCCCAAAACCAAGAACGGCAGAAACGTTCTGGGGCGGAGGACGTCATGTAAAGTATCACAACACAGTATAATAGTAAATAAGCAAACAACATCATCCATTGCATTAAATATATAATTTTAATACAAGTGTGTTCTGTACAGTTATAGACACCAAAAAGTAAATCAAAATAATTAGATGAGTCTTGAATGCGCTCCATCTTCTCAAAAGCTGACCTCGGTACCTGTCTACCGTCGACCTGAGAATACAAGTTATTTTGAAAGAGTTTATCAGCATTAAGCTGGTGAGTTCATAAGTATTTTAGTGTCGGTGTTTGTTATCAAAACGTTTGAACATGGTTTTAAGTATGAGTTTGTAAAAGGTATGTAAATGTTTGTAAGTGTTTGTAAAAGTTTGAATCTCCTAGAAAAACCTATATTTTCTATTAAAGTGGCCTTCTACCAAGGCGTAACTGTTTCGTATGTTCGTTTGTTGTAAAAGTGTGTAATTTCCCAAATGTAACTATCATTATCAAAATATAGTTAGTACATTAATGTCTAAGTGAAATAATCACTAAATATATGTAAAGGGTAAATTATTGTAGTACTGTAGTGTTGTATTATAGGAACTACTGCTGTACTAACTACCTTAAACCAGATTTATATTAAGGTATCATGTGATTAATTGTACCATAATATCGACTGGATAAACAACAACAAATGTAGGTCGTAAAAAGAAATGACGTTTGGCACCCGCAGACCTGCAGGTCCAGCTGTAGCTAGCAGCAAGGTGTAGGATAGTCAATCCAGTATAGATCTATACGCAAACTCACGCTCTCCCTTCAAGAGACTCTGGCTACAATACGGGCCATGACATTGAAGTCAGGCTCCGATTCAGTGGATCACAATTGTTAACGTATTCATGTATATGTAATGTAATGTTACTCGTTCTATTATATGTTCTCCTTCTAGTATAGTTGTATATGTTCTCCTTCTAGTATAGTTGTATATGTTCTCTTTCTATTATAGTTGTATATGTTCTCTTAGTAATAAGTATTGACTCATGAATGAATTGACTCATTGATCTAGCAATAGTATAAATATGATCCTATGTTACCCCGATGGTAACTTACTAACGATGTAACTAGTACGTATAAGCATGGAAGAACTTTTATGACTATATATGTACACATGATATATAATTAATATTGAAACGGCCTTCGGACGGCTACCCGATAATCCACCAGACCACATCCAAATCAAGGAAAAGGAAATAGGGCGGACGGCCTTCCTAAGCCTTTTAAACATTTCTTATATAACTATACATATATGGGCATGCAATTTATAATAAGTATAACAAAGGTTAAGTAAAAGCATTTGATAAGTAAAAGAATTTTTAAAGCAGTTTGAAGTAAAACAGTTTAATAAACAGTTTGAATAGTAATAAAATCATTGGTTTTGCAGTTATTAATCACATATGATTGATGTAATAACTATAAGTATTCAACTTGTATTCCCCCTATTAAAGCATTTAAAACATTTAAAAGTATTTCAAAGGTTAGTTAAAGGGGTATGAACTCACTTGTGGTGAGTGGATTAGATTGAAGTGTCGGGTACGGTTCTAGGTGACATATGAATACTTGTACACACGCACGAGCCTAGTTATCATATAATGAACACATATATAACTAATTAGCCAATTTATAACTAATAAATTAAGTTGGGACACCCTAGAACATGAAAACACTTTGTTTCAAGTGTTAAAGATCACAAGGATTGCATCCGAGTGTTGGTAGGGTAAAACTAGTGTGTTTGGAGTCCAAGGGTAAACTCCCTTGGAGTTTACGGTTTTGATGGTCAAGACCTAGGGAGTTTATGGCAGTAAAATCTAGTCTTAAGGTCCACGTGTTGTTTTGTGGTTTAGCAAGCCTTTTGAAGCAATTCTACTAAGTGGTTTGGCCTTTGGAAAGGACTAGGGCAACAAAACACCTCCTTTGAGGAGTTTACGGCCTAATGGCATTTTCCTTTGGGTTTACTACCGTAAACCCTCATGAGGAAGGTTATAGCCATGTTTTCAAGTCCCTAACACAATTAGGTAAGTGTATGTGCTAGTTTCTAAGCCTAAGGAAGGAAAATAACCCATTTAGACACACTTTAGGGTGTTTACGGTTTTGGGAGATACCCAAACCGTAAACACCTATAAATGTTGGATTTTGGTGTTTTTCAAGGCTTAGATACATTAGAGGAAGGTTTAATCAATTCATGGAAGGCTTAAAGATCAAACTAGGGCTTAGATTAGGACTTAGGCACACTTTGGTTCACTTTATGGTGTTTACGGTCCAAGCATCTCCTTGGACCGTGAACACCTATATCCTTGTGTTCTTGACAAATTTCCTTGATATTCAAATGTAATACTAGCTTAAAATCACTCAAGGATGAAAGCACTTACTATTAGAAGGCTTGATTTGAGCTAAAAGGCCAAGAACACTTAGTGTGTGTTCTTGGTGTTCTTGGTGTTTTGGAAATCTAGCCAAATACAAATATGGTTGGATGATTAGATATATGAACACTAGATTAAGTGTTTTACTAACTTAAAAAGGTTAGAACACTTAAAAGATTGAAGATTTGGAATTAAATCTTGGATGGTATTTGAGAGAATATTTGGAGTTTACTCTTTTGACATTTAGGGAGTAAACACAAATGACTAACTTCATGGGGAGTAAACTCATACGTAGGTATGAGTTTACGGTTTTGGGTGATTTCTCAACCCAAAATTTAAAAGTTTGGCCGGGTGTTTCTAATACGCGAAGTGTTTGCGGTTTTTGAAATTCAAAACACGAGACAGCACTTTCTTTCACCCGTTCGTTTAAAAATAATATTAAAATAATCAAACGAACTTTATATTTCTTAAAAATAAGAAATAAATACATTAACTTATGATACGAAGTGGTTGTCTTTTAGGGTTTGACCGAATGGAAATTTCGGGTTGTCACATCATCCCCCTGTTAAGGGAATTTCGTCTAGAAATTAAAGTCTAAGCAAATAAAGTAGTTACAATTAACTAAGAAAAAAGATGAGGGTATTTCAGTTTCATCTGATCCTCACGCTCCCAAGTGAATTTCGGTCCTCGCTTGGCGTTCCAGCGAACCTTCACTATTGGGATACAGCTTTGGTTCGTCTGCTTAACTTCTCGGTCCATGATCTCTACTGGTTCTTCCACGAAGTTGAGGCTCTCGTTGATCTCGATCTCGTCGAGTGGGATTACAAGAGTCTCGTCGGACAAACACTTTTTCAAGTTAGATACATGGAATGTGGAATGTACGTTACGAAGTTCGTCGGGTAGATTGAGTTTGTAAGCTACAGGGACGATTCTTGCGAGAATCTCGAAGGGCCCTATATATCTTGGATTAAGCTTCCCACGCTTACCGAAGCGTATCAAGCCCTTCCAGGGTGAGACTTTAAGAAGGACTCGGTCTCCCACCTGGAATTCCAAAGGTTTCCTTCGCTTATCAGCGTAGCTCTTCTGTCGGTCTCTAGAGGCTTTCAATCGTTCACGGATCTAAACGATCTTCTCTGTTGTTTCCCGAATGATTTCCGGGCCTGTGAGAGTACTGTCAGAAACTTGCCCCCTAGCTAATTGGGTATCACCCACTTCCGCCCAGCACAGTGGGAATCTGCACTTTCGGCCATAGAGGGCTTCGAATGGAGCAGCCTTGATGCTCGTGTGATAACTGTTATTGTAGGAAAACTCGACAAGGGGTAAATGAGTATCCCATGCCTTTCCAAAGTCAATCACATAGGCTCTCAACATATCTTCCAGTGTTTAGATGGTCCTCTCACTTTTTCCATCGGTCTGTGGATGGTAGATTGTGCTCATGTCCATCCTTGTTCCCAGGGAATGTTGTAGCGATTGCCAGAATCTTGAGGTGAACCTACTATCTCTATCGGAGATAATGGATATAGGTACACCATTTAGCCGTACGATTTCCCTAATGTATGTTCTCGTAAGTTTCTTCATCTTGTCAGTTTCTTTGATAGGCAGGAAGTATGCAGACTTGGTCAATCTATCGACAATGACCCATATGGTATCAAGTCCACCCGTTGTCTTGGGTAACTTGGTTATGAAATCCATAGTGATCCGCTCCCACTTCCATTCTAGAATCTCTGGTTGTTGTAGTAAACCGGAGGGCTTCTGGTACTCGACCTTAACCTTTGCGCAAGTAAGGCATTTACTTACGAAGGTAGCAATCTCTGCTTTCATATTAGGCCACCAGTATAACTTTTTAAGATCCAGATACATCTTATCTGAACCTAGATGGACGGAATACCGAGTGTTGTGTGCCTCTGCCATGACCAAGTCTCGGAAACCACCGTGTCTCGGTGTCCAGACCCGGTTCATGAAATATAAGGCTCCGCCACCCTTTGCTTCTAAATTTTTATCCATTCCTCTTAGGGATTCACTCGTCACATTTTCAGGTTTCAAGGCTTCAAGCTGGGCCGCCTAAATTTGCTTAGACAAGTGTGAATGGATAGACATTGTCAATGACTTGACTCTTCGACCAGAATATTCCTTCCGACTTAGGGCGTCTGCTACTACGTTGGCTTTACCCGGATGATAACGAATTTCGCATTCGTAGTCACTGAGTAGCTCGACCCACCGTCGTTGTCTCATATTGAGCTCCTTCTGATCGAATATGTGTTGTAAACTCTTGTGGTCGGTAAAGATAGTGCTTTTCGTTCCGTACAAGTAATGTCTCTAGATCTTCAGAGTAAACACAACTGCTCCTAGCTCAAGATCGTGGGTCGTGTAGTTAACTTCGTGTGTTTTCAGCTGTCTCGAGGCGTAGGCGATGACCTTACCTCGCTGCATCAGAACACACCCGAGCCCTTGATTCGACGCATCGCAATAGACTATGAAGTCTTCTATCCATTCGGGGAGGGATATTATTAGTGCGGTGCACAAAGCTCGCTTGAGCGTTTGGAACGCTATCTCCAATTTCTCTTCCCAGTCAAAGGCCACGCCTTTCTGGGTCAGTGTTGTAAGAGGTTTCGCTATTCGGGAGACGTTCTGTATGAACCTGCGTTAGTAGCCAGCGAGACCTAGATATTGACGAATTTCTGTAGGCGTCTTTGGTGCTGACCAGTTCTCAATGGTCTTAATTTTGGATGGGTCCACGTGGATTCCCTCTTCGCTTACCACGTGTCCTAAGAATTCGACTCTTCGGATCCAAAATTCACATTTAGAGAACTTCGCATAGAGCTTCTCCGCTCGTAAGGTTCCTAGAACTTGTCGCAAATGATCTCCATGCTCTTCCATACTTTGGGAGTAGATCAGGATGTCATCAATGAATACAATGACGAACTGATCCAAGTAAGTTCGGCATACTCTATTCATTAGATCCATGAAAACTGTTGGCGCATTGGTCAATCCGAATGGCATTACCACGAACTCGTAGTTTCCGTAACGAGTTTAGAAGGCTGTCTTCGGAACATCCTTCTCTAGCACTCGTAACTGGTGATATCCGGATCTTAGATCAATTTTGGAAAAGTAGTTCTCCCCTTGCAGTTGGTCAAATAAATCGTCTATGCGTGGCAGAGGGTAACAATTCTTGACCTTTAGTTTGTTGAGTTCTCTGTAGTCGATACACATACGGAATGATCCGTCTTTCTTCTTAACGAATAAGACCGGTGCTCCCCAAGGCGAGAAACTTGGTCTTATAAACCCCTTGCTGAGCAGTTTGTTAAGTTGATCGGATAGGTCCTGCATCTCTGCTGGAGCTAATCGGTAGGGCGACTTGGCTACTATGGTAGCTCCTGGGACTAAGTCGATTCTGAACTCGACCTGTCATTGCGGAGGTAATCCTGGTAGCTCTTCTGGGAAGATGTCGGGAAAGTCGCTCACTACTGGAATGCTCTTTAGTTCTTTCGTTTCGAGGCTCGTATCGATGACGTGAGCAAGGAATGCATGGTATTCTTTACGCAAATACTTCTGTGCTTGAATACTTGATATAATACGAAGACTCGCACCAGGTTTGTCGCCGTAGACGATAAGAGTTTTGTTGGACGGGAGGTTTAGACGGACTGCTTTCTCGTAGCACATGATGTCGACGTGATGAAGACTTAACCAATCCATGTCGATGATAACGTCAAAGCTTTTTATTGAGACCGGCATAAGGTCGATTGGGAATGAATGGCTATCTAGAGTTAGGATGCAACCTAAGTATATGCTATTCGTGTTGTCAGTTTTTCCATTAGCCATTTCTAATGTGATTTATTCTTTAAGTATGTGTGGTTGTTGTTTAAGCATGCGAGAAAATTTATGGTTCACAAAGCTTCGCTCCGCTCCACTATTGAACATAATGCATGCATAGGAGTTATCGAGGAAGAATGCACCAGTCACCACTGTCGGGTCAGCAACTGTTTCCCCATGCCCTATTACTAGTACCCTTCCTACTCCACCATCATTCTTCGCTTTGGGGCAGTCCCTCTTATAGTGGCCCGCCTCGCCACATCCATAACAGGTCTGGCTCACGCCAGAGCCGGGGACTTGGGTAATCGGCCTCGCCGGAGATTTACGGAAACGGACTGTGTGTCCTTTCCTGTTGTAGTTAGTGTACTGCATTTCACAGCAGGGGTCTTTGTGGTGGTAATTGCATTTGCCGCACTTAGGCAAATTTCCAGCATACTGTCCCACCGGAGCAGTAGCAGCAGCAGGGCTTGTTGCGGCATTCACTGCCACAATTTGCTGCTTTTTGGCAGCTCGCTGTTTCTTCTTCTCCTCCCAGAACATCCGCTTAGTGTCAGCGGGTTTGGAGGGTTCCAGGATGGCTAGGGTTGTTGTTGTTGCAGGGGTTTTGACTCCATGGTCAATGAGTCGCTGTGCCAGTCGCTTGGCACTGTCGAAGGTAGCAGGGTTTGATGATAGGAAATTCCCCTGATACAGAGGCACTAGCCCCCATATGTACCTTTCGATCTTTTTCCCTTCAGTGGGAACCATATTGGGGCAGAGGGCCACCAGCTCGCTGAATCTGGCGGTATATGCGACTACGTTGGTGCCCTTCATGGTTAGGCTTCAAAGTTCCTGCTCCAATTTCTGGATTTCGCCCCTCGGGCAGTATTCCTCAATCATGAGGTCCTTCATGGTTTCCCAACCCATGTCATTCGCTACTACGAGAGTTAGTGCTTTAACGTGGCCGTTCCACCATGTCAGGGCTTTTCCTTCAAAGGTGCATGCGGCATATTTGACTTTGCTCGCAGCAGGGCATGAACAAATTTCGAAGACGGATTCAGTCTTCTCAAACCATTGCGAGAGGGCAATGACTCCGCCGGTTCCCTGAAAGGACATCGACTTACAGTTGGTGAAATCCTTGTAGGAGCACTCTCTCGAGTGCACAGGGATTTCAACAGAAATAGAGTTAATAGGGGTTCCACCTCTGCTGGCATCAGTAGAGTGATATTGTGCCATGGCAGTTTCCA
Source organism: Lactuca serriola (assembly GCF_051521515.1). NCBI lineage: Eukaryota > Viridiplantae > Streptophyta > Magnoliopsida > Asterales > Asteraceae > Lactuca > Lactuca serriola. Next base: position 190,322,723 of record NC_136410.1, read on the forward strand.
CTGCTGCAGCTACGGCAACATTCAGGGCTGCAGTATCGATGACCGGAGGAGGAGGTGGTGGAGGTGCAGGGTTATTCCTGGGAGATTTGCGAGGAGGCATCTTTCAGCTATAAGTTTATAAAGATAAACAAAATGGTAAGAATCAATTGTAAGTGGGGTGAGAGTGACACATGGACTAACTAACCATAGCCCAACAGTTGAATGAGTGTTTGAGGTCACAACGAGGAAGATTAATGGGAAAACACAAGCGTACAGATTTTTCCCACAGATTAGATAACTGTCTAAAATACTGGTATTATCGATGTAATAAGTTTCAGGGAAAATCGACCTAACAGTAGGTCTTACATCATACCATACGGAAAGCTTGACAGATCTTAGATTCCTAATTAGAGTACTGAAAGTTAGGAATATTTTACAGACAAGTGCTACTTAGAGCACAGATACTAAGGGCTAATCCTTAACCAAAAGATAATGATGTACTAGACATCTCCTAACGGCGATGGGAATTCCTCGGGCGAACCCTGAGGTCTGTCACTTGACGAAACACCTCTTGAAGTTGTCGCTCATGAGCCCTCTGACGGGCTCGAAGTTCCATGACTTCAGCTCGAGAGGCAGCCAGCTGCTGCTGAAGTGCCTCATTGGTTCTCCTGGTCCTTTCCATTTCTTCTTCCAGACGGCGGATGCTGACTGTGTTGACACCAGAGTTGGCATCAACCTCCATGACTCGGTCGATAGCTGCTCGACCTTGTTCACCATTTTGAGCTATCCTGCGGATAATGACGGGCAGAGCTCGATCCGCAGAGCCACCTTCACTGAGGTTGTAAAATCTTCGGTCCCCCAAGTAAGGTAAGGGTTGACCCTGTTCATCACTCCATCGATTCAAGTTGGTTGCCCACAAAGGTGTAGGACCTAGAAAAGCTGGTCGGGGGGTTATTGTTTAGGACTTGACCTACTGGTGGTAGGTTGTTGACTTCAGGCTCAGAGTCGGATCCGTCAGAAAAGCCTTCTGCGAGGTGATCATCCAAAGGGATTGGATGCTCATCTTTGGGCTCTTCTTCGATCCACCCAGCATTGCCTTCGTTGGGAAAGTACGGGTCACCATGATGGAATCCAGCCATTTAATCTACGCGAGAAGAGAGGTATAAGAATCTAGTGTATAAATAGCTTGTAGTAGCACAAAATACTCCTATAGTATTTTAAGTTTAAGATCTACTATTCTCCTTGTGGTATTGTTGGTAAGTTTTTAGACTTGTTAACATATCACAACCATTCTAGGGCATATGCTAATCACTCCTCGGACCAACATAGTTGATTAGGCTATGTCATTCCCAGGACTGGCCATACATCCCCAAGCTCACTTGTGATATTTAACAATCGCAATACTTTTGTTCTTGTCATTGTGACACTGATTTTAGTATGAATGGAGACTAGTATATTTAATCAAATATTTTAATATTTAAAGTATAGACTCTTGGTCAGAGTGTTTTAATCCCCAAATGGGTTTATAGTTTAGTATATCTTTTATGGATTGATATACTCAATTCACTATAAACAATGCTCTGATACCAATCTGTCACACCCCAAAACCAAGAACGGTGGAAACGTTCTAGGGCGGAGGACGTCATGTAAAGTATCACAACACAGTATAATAGTAAATAAGCAAACAACATCATCCATTGCATTAAATATATAATTTTAATACAAGTGTGTTCTGTACAGTTATAGACACCAAAAAGTAAATCAAAATAATTAGATGAGTCTTGAATGCGCTCCATCTTCTCAAAAGCTGACCTCGGTACCTGTCTACTGTCGACCTGAGAATACAAGTTATTTTGAAAGAGTTTATCAGCATTAAGCTGGTGAGTTCATAAGTATTTTAGTGTCGGTGTTTGTTCTCAAAACGTTTGAACATGGTTTTAAGTATGAGTTTGTAAAAGGTATGTAAATTTTTGTAAGTGTTTGTAAAAGTTTGAATCTCCTAGAAAAACCTATATTTTCTATTAAAGTAGCCTTCTACCAAGGCATAACTGTTTCGTATGTTCGTTTGTTGTAAAAGTGTGTAATTTCCCAAATGTAACTATCATTATCAAAATATAGTTTGTACATTAATGTCTAAGTGAAATAATCACTAAATATATGTAAAGTGAAATAATCACTAAATATATGTAAAGGGTAAATTAACGTATTCATGTATATGTAATGTAATGTTACTCGTTCTAGTATCGTTGTATATCTTCTCTTTCTAGTATAGTTGTATATGTTCTCCTTCTAGTATATTTGTATATGTTCTCCTTCTAGTATAGCTGTATATGTTCTCTTTCTAGTATAGTTGTATATGTTCTCTTAGTAATAAGTATTGACTCATGAATGAACTGACTCATTGATCTAGCAATAGTATAAGTATGATCCTGTTTTACCCCGATGGTAACTTACTAACGATGTAACTAGTACGTATAAGCATGGAAGAACTTTTATGACTATATATGTACACATGATATATAATTAATATTGAAACGACCTTCGGACGGCTACCCGATAATCCACCAGACCACATCCAAATCGAGGAAAAGGAAATAGGGCGGACGGCCTTCCTAAGCCTTTTAAACATTGCTTATATAACTATACATATACGGGCATGCAATTTATAATAAGTATAACAAAGGTTAAGTAAAAGCATTTGATAAGTAAAAGAGTTTTTAAAGCAGTTTGAAGTAAAACAGTTTGAATAGTAATAAAATCATTGGTTTTGCAGTTATTAATCACATGTGATTGATGTAATAACTATAAGTATTTAACTTGTATTCCCCCCTATTAAAGCATTTAAAACATTTAAAAGTATTTCAAAGGTTAGTTAAAGGGGTATGAACTCACTTGTGGTGAGTGGATTGGATTGAAGTGTCGGGTACGGTGCTAGGTGACATATGAAGACTTGCACACACGCACGAGCCTAGTTATCATATAATGAACATATATATAACTAATTAGCCAATTTATAACTAATAAATTAAGTTGGGACACCCTAGAACATGAAAACACTTTGTTTCAAGTGTTGAAGACCACAAGGATTGCATCCGAGTGTTGGTAGGGTAAAACTAGTGTGTTTGGAGTCCAAGGGTAAACTCCCTTGGAGTTTACGGTTTTGATGGTCAAGACCTAGGGAGTTTACGGCAGTAAAATCTAGTCTTAAGGTCCACGTGTTGTTTTGTGGTTTAGCAAGCCTTTTGAAGCAATTCTACTAAGTGGTTTGGCCTTTGGAAAGGACTAGGGCAACAAAACACCTCCTTTGAGGAGTTTACGGCCTAATGGCATTTTCCTTTGGGTTTACTACCGTAAACCCTCATGAGGAAGGTTATAGCCATGTTTTCAAGTCCCTAACACAATTAGGTAAGTGTATGTGCTAGTTTCTAAGCCTAAGGAAGGAAAATAACCCATTTAGACACACTTTAGGGTGTTTACGGTTTTGGGAGATCCCAAAACCGTAAACACCTATAAATGTTGGATTTTGGTGTTTTTCAAGGCTTAGATACATCAGAGGAAGGTTTAATCAATTCATAGAAGGCTTAAACATCAAACTAGGGCTTAGATTAGGACTTCGGCACACTTTGGTGCACTTTATGGTGTTTACGGTCCAAGCATCTCCTTCGACCGTGAACACCTATATCCTTGTGTTCTTGACAAATTTCCTTGATATTCAAATGTAATACTAGCTTAAAATCACTCAAGGATGAAAGCACTTACTATTAGAAGGCTTGATTTGAGCTAAAAGGCCAAGAACACTTAGTGTGTGTTCTTGGTATTCTTGGTGTTTTGGAAATCTAGCCAAAATACAAATATGGTTGGATGATTAGATGTATGAACACTAGATTAAGTGTTTTACTAACTTAAAAAGGTTAGAACACTTACAAGATTGAAGATTTGGAATTAAATCTTGGATGGTATTTGAGAGAATATTTGGAGTTTACTCTTTTGACATTTAGGGAGTAAACACAAATGACTAACTTCATGGGGAGTAAACTCGTACATAGGTATGAGTTTACGGTTTTGGGTGATTTCTCAACCCAAAATATAAAAGTTTGGTCAGGTGTTTTTAATACGCGAAGTGTTTGTGGTTTTTGAAATTCAAAACCCGAGACGACACTTTCTTTCACCCGTTCGTTTAAAAATAATATTAAAATAATCAAACGAACTTTATATTTCTTAAAAATAAGAAATAAATACATTAACTTATGATATGAAGTGGTTGACTTTTAGGGTTTAACCGAATGGAAATTTTGGGTTGTCACAATCGTTCCCTCAACTCGACAAGTCCACTCACTGAGTGATTACGGGCAACTTCATACTACTCGCCGAGTCTGTTCTTCAGACTCGGCGAGTTCATGCCATGCATAAACTCAAAACGACTTCTGAGTTCAGATTTGTTGCATTCAGTCATAGATCTGGCCTCCCCAAGCATGATAATCACGTAAAGTCCAAACCTTGATGCTCAAACAACATCTATTTGCTCCTATATGATGTTTTGGCCCCATAACTCATAACCCATGGTCAATACTCCCATGAATCCTCAAAAAGCTTGAGGAATAAAGCTTCTCTGGACCTCTATGGATCCCATTCCAAGTCTCATCACAAATAGGGATGAAATGGACATCAAATCTAACCAACAAAGAGCTCAAGAAACCCTAGACCTCCATGTTCATCATAACAACAGAAAGGGAGCTAAAATATTACCTCCAAAGTGATACTCTAAGCTCCAAATTCGAAGAATGTCCAACTCCCTTGCTTCCTCTTAGCTAGAACTTCCTTTGCCTTGCCAAACAATGCTTCAAAGGTTAACAATGGCCTTCTCTCTCTCCCAAAATGCTCAAGATCTCTTTAGGGTTTCTCTCTAGGTTGGTGGCTGAAAATGGCGGCCATAAGCCCCTTTAAATAGGCCTCAAACCCTGGAAATTAGGGTTTCATTAAACAGCGTGGACTCGCCGAGTCCAGACGCGAACCCGCGTACAAAAACCGCGATCCTACTTGGCGAGTTTAGACTCCAACTCGCCGAGTCTCCTCACAACACCAAAAAATAAAAGAATAAAAAAATATCTGGGAACCCGGATGTTACATATATATATATATATATATATATATATATATATATATATATATATATATATATATATACCAAGCGACGGGTACAAATAGTTTTTTCAGAAATATCAACTTACAATGTGCATTCAAATGGTTTTCTTTCTATTTTAGTTCCAACCTAAATTACCGATGTAGACTTTAATAAAATAAAACAACCTCCTTTTTTTTACCAATATAGACAACACACTTAACCATAAGAAATATACTTACATCTATTTACCGATAATAGAATAATTGTAACTCTTTTATTTATACCAAAAATAACAATATCTAAATTACTATAGTAACCTATTTACATTGATATTATAGGTCATTATAAATAGTTATTAAATTAAGTATTTTTTTTAGTTAATTATGTTTTGATACTTGGGATTTAAGTATGTTTTCACTTTTAATTAGGGGTGAGCAACGGACCAAACCCGAACCAAACTAGTCTGAAGACCGAAAACTCGAAACCTGAAATTTATGAATTACCTTAACCGAAAACCAGGCCTTTTAGGATATGCCGATTCCGATTTGAGTCCAGTCCGATTCCAGGTCACCTACCGAGTTTCGGTTTTTGGCCCGAATTGTATCATTTGTTAGGCTAAATATTTGTTTGGACCATTTGTTTTGGGCTTCATATATAATAACACATGTAATAACCATGTACCAGACAAAGTTTATAATTTTATTATAAACTAACAATATAAGCTATTGATTTTTAAAATAGATATCAACTGGAAATAGTCATTTTTATACAATAATTTGTAATTTGAAGTGAAGAATTATGAAGTTCAAAGAAATTACACAAGTCACAAATGGATACCATTATATTTCACTTTGCATTTTTTGTAAAAACAATACTTAAATTATGTTTTGACATTAACTACTTAAATTTGTTTTTGTAGTTAGGCCCTTAACTATAAAAACAAAGATGGATTGAACTTCATATTACCAAAATATTATACTAAATCCAAGAAATACCAATAATTTATATTTTATTTAGTGATCAGAAAATGAAACAATAATTTTTAAATACCAAGGGTGAGAGATGTTTCATGGTTTGGTTTGACCGGTTTAGTTCTCAAATATAATTTTACTTATCTTGTGTGTTGTCGTCGATCACCAAGGAAGAAACAAAATAAATTGTTTTTGTGTTGTTGTGTATGGGAGGGGAGAAAATTATGCCTTATCAAAAATATGATCCATATATGCTACAACCTATGACCTATAAATTTCAATTAAAAGTCAAAGTATTTTGGACCGGTTCGGTCCGGGTTTTAACTGAAACCCGAATTTCACAAAAAAATGGAACCGATAACTGGCTCGTTTATAGGCATTTCCGATTCGGTTTGGTTCGATCCAGTCTCGGTTTTTTTCTGGTCCGGTCCAGTCCGATCTGACGGATTTACGGATTTATTACGGTTAAACCTAAATCAAATTCTTAATCAAAACCCATACATATAAAAACCTTCGACTTAATAGAAATTAAATTTTAATACAATGTTTGTCTTTTTTTTTCGTTGGACATTACACGTAAAAATTGAGGTTACCATTAGGGGTATAAGTATTCTAAAATCTCAAACTTATTACAAATAATAATACTAAAGGTATAAGTATTCTAAAATCTCATATTTATTACAAATAATAATACTAAACTTATGAATAATGGAAAGTTCAAAACTTAACCAACGTTTTAAAAATTATATATGAATAATGAAAGTTCAATGGAATTAATTTTGGAATCAAAGTCAATTAAGTCTCACATAAGTTATTATTACAATTCCCTAAGATTGGTTCTAAGATAAAATATATCATTTATCCATATAACATTGAGTTAAAAAAATTTGGAATCCAAACTGTTTGTATTAATATTCCCACAGATTTTGCATAAAAGAAAGAGTAGTGCATGGATCATTTATCCATATAGCATTTAGTTAAAAAAGGACACATGGCTCATATGAAAAGAAATATGGCATATTAAAGAAGAGACCTACAATATCTCGAATCTTGGTGGAATTTTTCAGCGAACATTAGTGATCATACAACCCCTCTCTTACAACCTGAAACATAAAAATACATTTAATCGAACTACTGATTTGCACTTGTTGAAGACCATACCATACCTAATAAAATAGAAAAGAAAACCTTGACAAATGAGAAGCTTTGTCAATACAGACAATCAAATTTAGAACCATTAATTCCTATTTTCAAGTATTTATAACCTCAAAAAAACAGTGAGAATATATATAAACCAGTTTAATGGACAAAAGTTAGTTTGCATGTGTTCAAATTTCCACAGAAGCTTTAAAAAAATTAAAAATAAGATTAACGGATAAAGCGAACCTAACAACATTCCTAATAACATTGCCTTTGAACTCCAAAAAAAGAATCTATTAGAGGGGGAAATGAAGGATATTTTGTTCTACCACAGAAAATTATTTGATTCTTGCCTTTCAAATAATTTCCATGATACACAAGTACAATCATTTTTTTAGGATTTAATGATCTTTAAGAGCAGATTCACCCCTTTCTTTTATCTTTTATAAAGGATCTGTTGGTCCAGTCATTTGATTTGGTAATAGTAATAAAAAAAATAACAAATAGAAAAGAATAATGGTTTGGGCTGTGTATCTACGCCAATCTACGGTATAAAAGAAGGTTCCATCGGAACAATTATTTATTTCAAGGTACCTTTCTCTTTTTATTCCCGCCTGTCACGCGGGTGACCCGGGTTCGATCCCCGGCAACGGCGCCAAAAATTTGGTGGTTGTCAAGGCCAACACAAATAATAACCCTAAATATTACACACTAAAATAGTATATAGTGGTAAACGGATCGAATCCACGGAGATTGGTTCAATTTATAACTCTATAAAAAATCTCTTTGTAAAAATACTTGTAAAATGACAATAAAAATAAAATGGGGGGGGGGGGGGGGGGGGGGGTTTGGTCTTTTGAAATACTTGAAACAAACTAGAATTAACTATGATTTAAATAGACAAATGCAACAAAAATAAGAGTTTGATGTAAAATCAATAAGGGAGAGATGGTCGACTTAAAGTTTCCTCACTTTGACTTTTGATGAACATGTCATTAGAATCCAATGGTGCAATACTTTGATTTAAATCCTTAATTTGGCTATAGTAATCCAAGGAGCTTGAGATTACCTAGACTTTTCTTAATTGTTGAAATGGCTAGAGAAGCTCATAACAATTTCCTTAGTCAAAGTCACTAATTCCAAATAGCATGTAATTAGTGAAAGTCAACTAGCATTAAGAACCAAAAAGTCACCAAATCCAAGAGGGTCAAATGCTTTCACCACCATGTTGGAGGAAATGTTTTTATGATTGTGTGAAGCAAAAACAACACAAAAATCATTTGTTGCTTGCTAATTTGAGGATCCTTTACTTAATCAAGAAATTAGCCAACTAATCACCACAAACACATTTAAACTCATGAACTAAAACATACAAGTAGTGATAAGATGTTGAAACACAAAACATTCCCATAAAGATTTAAGAACATGTTCATGGGTTCTTCAACATTCAACAAAAGTTCAAAGGATTAACCAAAAGTCAACCAAGATTAGTTTAGCCAAGCATGGCTAAACCCAAAGAAACAAAGTTAGAGAAAATTGTACCAAACATTAAGCAAGAATCAAGAGGTAAAAATATGATGTTCTTCAAGTGTTTATGGCCTTCCAAAGTCTTCAAAACACCAGAGAGAATCTCCAAAAACCGGATGTCCAAGAGTCTCCAAAAGATGGGCACCAACCTTCCTCAAATAGCCTTCCAAATGGATTTCCGAAATTACCCCTGCAGAGCCTTGCGCGACCCGCATGCTGCTGCGCGGGTGGTGCCTGACATGGGCTTCTTTGAGATTTTGGGCCTCCAAAGCATATCCCACTAGCCTAGATCGAATCCAATCACCTCCTAGCCCATTTTCTTCAAGTTTTTCTTCATTTTAAGCCCAATTTGACCTCTCCAAATCCTCCAAAGCTCGTGCACTCTCCCGATTAAAAATCTACGTATGCTTGAATAAACTCCCGCATCTTGCAAATTTAAAGTTTATTTCTCTCCAAGCCTTCAAATAACCATCAAGCTCGCTCCATGCATAATCTCCACAATCACCAAGCCTAACATCATTTTTGTCTACCAAATCTCATCGCTTCCCATACGTCCCGAACACTCACGCTCCGCTAGACCCGAAAACCTGCAATTATGCTCACAAGATTCGAAAGTACCCGAAATAGTCATAAAATAACAAAATGGAAAATATGCATGGAAATTATCTAAATTATGAATGAAATATGCTAAAATAAACTATAAAAAGAAGTAAACAAAACTAACTATCAAATCACCCCAAGCTTAAACCTTACTTGTCCTCAAGTAAGACAGGACTAAAATGAACTTGGGATATGAACTATCCTAGAGAAAATAAAAAGAATGGATAGAGCCGCAGAACCTGATCACCGTTAGTCAACATGGTCAAAATTGATCCTGCTATTACCTCACGAATTTTTCATCCGATGACAATGGTACCATAAACCACAGCCAGGATAACTCCTTTAGGTGAGTAAGGAGGGATGAGCAGTCGCAGCCTCAATGGAACATGCATACAATGAAGAATATCTGTAGTAGGGAGAAAGCAGCTGGATGGGCTCGGGTGGAGCTCTTCTTTAAGTGTACACTCTGATCTCACGTTTGCCGGTTTCGCTCATGTGTAACTAGGTTTAATCGCTCGGGCACCGTTGTAGGAATCGGTTCACTTGGTGTTGGCCCAAACCTCCCGTAGTATCTGACTCGACAGTCTCCCTAACATCACCAATTTGCGAAAAACAACTCGATCTATATACAATAAAACATACCTAAATAAATGAATATCAAACGTTGGGTGACCAAAATATTGGAAAATTTGTTCAATAATTGAACCGGTCGCCCATCTAAGATAATCGCCGCTTGGATTTTTATTTTATTTTTTTGTATTTTTTTGTATTATTTTTTTGTTTTTGTTTTTTTTTCTTTTTGGAGGTATCAATATGATAACACATACTTGAAGGTAATATACTAACAATCAGAATTTTTAACAAGAAAACCCTTTGACTCAAAATTTGGTTCCTAAAGTGTGTAAGTGGAACCGAAAGGGTAGTAATATAATCCGAATGGTCTCAACGAGAAAATGACCATGTGTGGAGCATAAAGATACAATGTAAGCTCCTCTTCAAATTTGTGAATTTTTTTTTTCAAAAATAATGAAAATGTCCACATGCGGACTAAAAGACTTCTCTAAAATCCTAAGAAAATCGCAAAAAGATATGGTGATGTAAAGAGACCGGATATGGATTCTACTCGGGGACAAGCACTAGTGCTTCATCCTAACGGTTCAAACATGATCAAGTGTGATCCTCTCGGCGGTAGTGACCGAAAGGCTAAGACATCCATTGCTATAGTATATCCTACAGTCATTAGTATTGTATGCATAATTTTTCATGAAAACTACCTGTCCATGATCACTTACCCCTTTAAGCTTCCAGCATCTGATCCCAAGTATGAAGTCCTAAACTGCAGCTAGTGGTCTCGGTTCGATGGGTGAGATAGCAACAAGATCCTGGACCAATAATGATACAATAACTATGAACCTGTTCCATGGCATCCAAGGAGGTGAGAATAAACAGACAACAAAAATGCATGAATGCTAATGCCCTAAGCTAAATGTTATGCAAAAATATAAAAGTAGAAAAGAAGAAAATAAAATCTTTTTGGATTTTTAAAAAAAATGAATGAAAATTAGCTTAAAACTAAAATGTTATGCAACCTAATTAAAAATGCATGAAAAAATAAAAGGAAAATGAAATGCCCCACCCCAAGCTTAAGGACAAGCATTGTCCTCAATGCTTAAGGTAAGGGCAAAAATGACCTAAATCGGAGGATTGGATGACGAGAGATGTCTGTGGCGGTGGTTTCGTGAAATTACGACCAGTAGAACTCCGACAATCTTGAATTTTCCGGCGAGGTGGGTGCTGGAAGTTTATATAAGAGGAATGGAGTGGGAGGTCAACATGATTAAATGAAGAAGAAATGAAGCTGAACATTTTAATCTATGGGTCAAAAAGGGTCAATTTCGGTCAATGTTGGTCAAGAAAAGTCAAAAGGTCAACTCATTAAAACCTTTGGTCAACACTTGGTCCAATAATAGCCAAAAATAGCCCAAATTGCCCAGCATAGTGCGCGGGTCGCGCAGACCTTGCAGTTAAGTCTTGGGCCAATGTCGCTTCATCACACCTGGCCGCGCAACCCACCCGCGCAACAACACGCGGGTCGCGCAACCCGCTGATGCTGATCTTCATTTTCGCTTCACTTTTCTTCGTTTTTTACCCGTTCTTGCTTCAGACAGCCCCAAACACCTAGAAACTCTTGATTTCTTCAAAAAAAACAACTCTTTTGAATCCCAAAAACATCTTCAAAACTCATTTTGTTCAAATTAAAAACACGAAAACACAATGCTTTCCAAAAATGCCCTTCTTTAACGTCTTTGGTGAGACGCCTCCAAACTTCACTTTAACACTTTGGGGCGTCCAAATGGACGACATCTTGGACATTTGAATCAAAACCTTCATTGAATGGCTTCAATCGATGTCCATTAACCTTGCAAATTTTCCCCATGTCTAAATTTTTTAATTTCCACACCTCCATTGGGACTCTTTTCTTGTATTTGACTTTCTTTTTACGGGAGAACCATATCGGACTTAGACCTTTGATAATAGAAATCATCCAACCATTTTCTCTCTCGTACTTGTTCCTTAAGGTGACCAACTCTTCCCTCTTTGACATGGTGGTTGAGTAGGTGACCGGTTGGGCGTCTTCTTTCTCGGGATAGGTAACCTTTGAAGAGTCCGAAAAATTTATCGTTTGTGGCTCTTGTGGTTGGTCTACCACGGGAGTTAGTTTCTCAATGGTAGTGGGTGACTCAACCTCTCCTTCGTTAACCCCTATTACTTCCTTTACAGTTTCATTGACAACATTCTTAATTTCTTCTTCCTCTTTGACAACTTCTTCCACTTCTACTTCTTCTTCCTCTTCTTCATATAACACTCTTGGGGCATCAAAAGTTTTCTCATCTTTCAAAGGAATGCAACATGCGTTATGACATGGGCTCTCTTCAGATGGTAATTTGTGTTGAGGTTCCACTATACTCAATGATTGAGAAATTTGTGTTATTTGTTGCTCTAAGCTTTTGAGGCTAGCTTGAGTTGTTTCTTGGAAAATTTGGGTAGAAGTGGCAATGCTTTTTACAATGTCCTCTAAGGACATGCTTGGCGTTTCAGTTTGTTGAGGAGGGTAAGGATAGGGTTCTTGGAACAGTGGAGTTGGTTGGTATTGGTTATTTCTCCATGTTTGGTATGGGTTTTGGTAATGGTTATTTCCCCAAACTTGGTTGTTGTCCCACCATTGATCATGTTGAGGCTGATCATAACTCCATTGGTTTGACCGGTAGTAGCTTCCCTTATCATGCACTTCTTCCCATTCTCCTTGTAAATATAGACACGTGTCGGAATGATGTCCATTTTGGGCACAAAAATCGCAAAGAAGAGGTGTGGGTTGCATACTTTTGTCACTTTCAATCATCATAACTAACTGAGCTAGCTCAGAAAGTTGGTCTTCGGTGCAAGTAGTATTCATTTCCGAACCATACTCTTTTTTTTTAAATTTCTGGATTTTAAATTAGAGTACCTGCACAATGAGATCTAGGCATAGAGAAACAAACTGATTAAATCAAAACCAATCCCCGGCAACGGCGCCAAAAATTTGGTGGTTGTCGAGGACAACACAAATAATAACCCTAAATATTACACACTAAAATAGTATATAGTGGTAAAGGGATCGAATCCACGAAGATTGGTTCAATTTATAACTCTATAAAAAATCTCTTTGTAAAAATACTTGTAAAATGACAATAAAAATAAAATGGGGGGTTTTGGTCTTTTGAAATACTTGAAACAAACTAGAATTAACTATGATTTAAATAGACAAATGCAACAAAAATAAGAGTTTGATGTAAAATCAATAAGGGAGAGATGGTCGACTTAAAGTTTCCTCACTTTGACTTTTGATGAACATATCATTAGAATCCAATGGTGCAATACTTTGATTTAAATCCTTAATATGGCTATAGTAATCCAAGGAGCTTGAGATTACCTAGACTTTTCTTAATTGTTGAAATGGCTAGAGAAGCTCATAACAATTTCCTTAGTCAAAGTCACTAATTCCAAATAGCATGTAATTAGTGAAAGTCAACTAGCATTAAGAACCAAAAAGTCACCAAATCCAAGAGGGGTCAAATGCTTTCACCACCATGTTGGAGGAAATGTTTTTATGATTGTGTGAAGCAAAAACAACACAAAAATCATTTGTTGCTTGCTAATTTGAGGATCCTTTACTTAATCAAGAAATTAGCCAACTAATCACGACAAACACATTTAAACTCATGAACTAAAACATACAAGTAGTGATAAGATGTTGAAACACAAAACATTCCCATAAAGATTGAAGAACATGTTCATGGGTTCTTCAACATTCAACAAAAGTTCAAAGGATTAACCAAAAGTCAACCAAGATTAGTTTAGCCAAGCATGGCTAAACCCAAAGAAACAAAGTTAGAGAAAATTGTACCAAACATTAAGCAAGAATCAAGAGGTAAAAATATGATGTTCTTAAAGTGTTTATGGCCTTCCAAAGTCTTCAAAACACCAGAGAGAATCTCCAAAAATCGGATGTCCAAGAGTCTCCAAAAGATGGGCACCAACCTTCCTCAAATAGCCTTCCAAATGGATTTCCGAAATTACCCCTGCAGAGCCTTGCGCGACCCGCGTGCTGCTGCGCGGGTGGTGCCTGACATGGGCTTCTTTGAGATTTTGGGCCTCCAAAGCATATCCCACTAGCCTAGATCGAATCCAATCACCTCCTAGCCCATTTTCTTCAAGTTTTTCTTCATTTTAAGCCCAATTTGACCTCTCCAAATCCTCCAAAGCTCGTGCACTCTCCCGATTAAAAATCTACGTATGCTTGAATAAACTCCCGCATCTTGCAAATTTAAAGTTTATTTCTCTCCAAGCCTTCAAATAACCATCAAGCTCGCTCCATGCATAATCTCCACAATCACCAAGCCTAACATCATTTTTGTCTACCAAATCTCATCGCTTCCCATACGTCCCGAACACTCACGCTCCGCTAGACCCGAAAACCTGCAATTATGCTCACAAGATTCGAAAGTACCCGAAATAGTCATAAAATAACAAAATGGAAAATATGCATGGAAATTATCTAAATTATGAATGAAATATGCTAAAATAAACTATAAAAAGAAGTAAACAAAACTAACTATCAAATCACCCCAAGCTTAAACCTTACTTGTCCTCAAGTAAGACAGGACTAAAATGAACTTGGGATATGAACTATCCTAGAGAAAATAAAAAGAATGGATAGAGCCGCAGAACATGATCACCGTTAGTCAACATGGTCAAAATTGATCCTGCTATTACCTCACGAATTTTTCATCCGATGACAATGGTACCATAAACCACAGCCAGGATAACTCCTTTAGGTGAGTAAGGAGGGATGAGCAGTCGCAGCCTCAATGGAACATGCATACAATGAAGAATATCTGTAGTAGGGAGAAAGCAGCTGGATGGGCTCGGGTGGAGCTCTTCTTTAAGTGTACACTCTGATCTCACGTTTGCCGGTTTCTCTCATGTGTAACTAGGTTTAATCGCTCGGGCACCGTTGTAGGAATCGGTTCACTTGGTGTTGGCCCAAACCTCCCGTAGTATCTGACTCGACAGTCTCCCTAACATCACCAATTTGCGAAAAACAACTCGATCTATATACAATAAAACATACCTAAATAAATGAATATCAAACGTTGGGTGACCAAAATATTGGAAAATTTGTTCAATAATTGAACCGGTCGCCCATCTAAGATAATCGCCGCTTGGATTTTTATTTTATTTTTTTGTATTTTTTTGTATTATTTTTTTGTTTTTGTTTTTTTTTCTTTTTGGAGGTATCAATATGATAACACATACTTGAAGGTAATATACTAACAATCAGAATTTTTAACAAGAAAACCCTTTGACTCAAAATTTGGTTCCTAAAGTGTGTAAGTGGAACCGAAAGGGTAGTAATATAATCCGAATGGTCTCAACGAGAAAATGACCATGTGTGGAGCATAAAGATACAATGTAAGCTCCTCTTCAAATTTGTGAATTTTTTTTTTCAAAAATAATGAAAATGTCCACATGCGGACTAAAAGACTTCTCTAAAATCCTAAGAAAATCGCAAAAAGATATGGTGATGTAAAGAGACCGGATATGGATTCTACTCGGGGACAAGCACTAGTGCTTCATCCTAACGGTTCAAACATGATCAAGTGTGATCCTCTCGGCGGTAGTGACCGAAAGGCTAAGACATCCATTGCTATAGTATATCCTACAGTCATTAGTATTGTATGCATAATTTTTCATGAAAACTACCTGTCCATGATCACTTACCCCTTTAAGCTTCCAGCATCTGATCCCAAGTATGAAGTCCTAAACTGCAGCTAGTGGTCTCGGTTCGATGGGTGAGATAGCAACAAGATCCTGGACCAATAATGATACAATAACTATGAACCTGTTCCATGGCATCCAAGGAGGTGAGAATAAACAGACAACAAAAATGCATGAATGCTAATGCCCTAAGCTAAATGTTATGCAAAAATATAAAAGTAGAAAAGAAGAAAATAAAATCTTTTTGGATTTTTAAAAAAAATGAATGAAAATTAGCTTAAAACTAAAATGTTATGCAACCTAATTAAAAATGCATGAAAAAATAAAAGGAAAATGAAATGCCCCACCCCAAGCTTAAGGACAAGCATTGTCCTCAATGCTTAAGGTAAGGGCAAAAATGACCTAAATCGGAGGATTGGATGACGAGAGATGTCTGTGGCGGTGGTTTCGTGAAATTACGACCAGTAGAACTCCGACAATCTTGAATTTTCCGGCGAGGTGGGTGCTGGAAGTTTATATAAGAGGAATGGAGTGGGAGGTCAACATGATTAAATGAAGAAGAAATGAAGCTGAACATTTTAATCTATGGGTCAAAAAGGGTCAATTTCGGTCAATGTTGGTCAAGAAAAGTCAAAAGGTCAACTCATTAAAACCTTTGGTCAACACTTGGTCCAATAATAGCCAAAAATAGCCCAAATTGCCCAGCATAGTGCGCGGGTCGCGCAGACCTTGCAGTTAAGTCTTGGGCCAATGTCGCTTCATCACACCTGGCCGCGCAACCCACCCGCGCAACAACACGCGGGTCGCGCAACCCGCTGATGCTGATCTTCATTTTCGCTTCACTTTTCTTCGTTTTTTACCCGTTCTTGCTTCAGACAGCCCCAAACACCTAGAAACTCTTGATTTCTTCAAAAAAAACAACTCTTTTGAATCCCAAAAACATCTTCAAAACTCATTTTGTTCAAATTAAAAACACGAAAACACAATGCTTTCCAAAAATGCCCTTCTTTAACGTCTTTGGTGAGACGCCTCCAAACTTCACTTTAACACTTTGGGGCGTCCAAATGGACGACATCTTGGACATTTGAATCAAAACCTTCATTGAATGGCTTCAATCGATGTCCATTAACCTTGCAAATTTTCCCCATGTCTAAATTTTTTAATTTCCACACCTCCATTGGGACTCTTTTCTTGTATTTGACTTTCTTTTTACGGGAGAACCATACCGGACTTAGACCTTTGATAATAGAAATCATCCAACCATTTTCTCTCTCGTACTTGTTCCTTAAGGTGACCAACTCTTCCCTCTTTGACATGGTGGTTGAGTAGGTGACCGGTTGGGCGTCTTCTTTCTCGGGATAGGTAACCTTTGAAGAGTCCGAAAAATTTATCGTTTGTGGCTCTTGTGGTTGGTCTACCACGGGAGTTAGTTTCTCAATGGTAGTGGGTGACTCAACCTCTCCTTCGTTAACCCCTATTACTTCCTTTACAGTTTCATTGACAACATTCTTAATTTCTTCTTCCTCTTTGACAACTTCTTCCACTTCTACTTCTTCTTCCTCTTCTTCATATAACACTCTTGGGGCATCAAAAGTTTTCTCATCTTTCAAAGGAATGCAACATGCGTTATGACATGGGCTCTCTTCAGATGGTAATTTGTGTTGAGGTTCCACTATACTCAATGATTGAGAAATTTGTGTTATTTGTTGCTCTAAGCTTTTGAGGCTAGCTTGAGTTGTTTCTTGGAAAATTTGGGTAGAAGTCGCAATGCTTTTTACAATGTCCTCTAAGGACATGCTTGGCGTTTCAGTTTGTTGAGGAGGGTAAGGATAGGGTTCTTGGAACAGTGGAGTTGGTTGGTATTGGTTATTTCTCCATGTTTGGTATGGGTTTTGGTAATGGTTATTTCCCCAAACTTGGTTGTTGTCCCACCATTGATCATGTTGAGGCTGATCATAACTCCATTGGTTTGACCGGTAGTAGCTTCCCTTATCATGCACTTCTTCCCATTCTCCTTGTAAATATAGACACGTGTCGGAATGATGTCCATTTTGGGCACAAAAATCGCAAAGAAGAGGTGTGGGTTGCACACTTTTGTCACTTTCAATCATCATAACTAACTGAGCTAGCTCAGAAAGTTGGTCTTCGGTGCAAGTAGTATTCATTTCCGAACCATACTCTTTTTTTTTAAATTTCTGGATTTTAAATTAGAGTACCTGCACAATGAGATCTAGGCATAGAGAAACAAACTGATTAAATCAAAACCAATCCCCGGCAACGGCGCCAAAAATTTGGTGGTTGTCGAGGACAACACAAATAATAACCCTAAATATTACACACTAAAATAGTATATAGTGGTAAAGGGATCGAATCCACGAAGATTGGTTCAATTTATAACTCTATAAAAAATCTCTTTGTAAAAATACTTGTAAAATGACAATAAAAATAAAATGGGGGGTTTTGGTCTTTTGAAATACTTGAAACAAACTAGAATTAACTATGATTTAAATAGACAAATGCAACAAAAATAAGAGTTTGATGTAAAATCAATAAGGGAGAGATGGTCGACTTAAAGTTTCCTCACTTTGACTTTTGATGAACATATCATTAGAATCCAATGGTGCAATACTTTGATTTAAATCCTTAATATGGCTATAGTAATCCAAGGAGCTTGAGATTACCTAGACTTTTCTTAATTGTTGAAATGGCTAGAGAAGCTCATAACAATTTCCTTAGTCAAAGTCACTAATTCCAAATAGCATGTAATTAGTGAAAGTCAACTAGCATTAAGAACCAAAAAGTCACCAAATCCAAGAGGGGTCAAATGCTTTCACCACCATGTTGGAGGAAATGTTTTTATGATTGTGTGAAGCAAAAACAACACAAAAATCATTTGTTGCTTGCTAATTTGAGGATCCTTTACTTAATCAAGAAATTAGCCAACTAATCACGACAAACACATTTAAACTCATGAACTAAAACATACAAGTAGTGATAAGATGTTGAAACACAAAACATTCCCATAAAGATTGAAGAACATGTTCATGGGTTCTTCAACATTCAACAAAAGTTCAAAGGATTAACCAAAAGTCAACCAAGATTAGTTTAGCCAAGCATGGCTAAACCCAAAGAAACAAAGTTAGAGAAAATTGTACCAAACATTAAGCAAGAATCAAGAGGTAAAAATATGATGTTCTTCAAGTGTTTATGGCCTTCCAAAGTCTTCAAAACACCAGAGAGAATCTCCAAAAATCGGATGTCCAAGAGTCTCCAAAAGATGGGCACCAACCTTCCTCAAATAGCCTTCCAAATGGATTTCCGAAATTACCCCTGCAGAGCCTTGCGCGACCCGCGTGCTGCTGCGCGGGTGGTGCCTGACATGGGCTTCTTTGAGATTTTGGGCCTCCAAAGCATATCCCACTAGCCTAGATCGAATCCAATCACCTCCTAGCCCATTTTCTTCAAGTTTTTCTTCATTTTAAGCCCAATTTGACCTCTCCAAATCCTCCAAAGCTCGTGCACTCTCCCGATTAAAAATCTACGTATGCTTGAATAAACTCCCGCATCTTGCAAATTTAAAGTTTATTTCTCTCCAAGCCTTCAAATAACCATCAAGCTCGCTCCATGCATAATCTCCACAATCACCAAGCCTAACATCATTTTTGTCTACCAAATCTCATCGCTTCCCATACGTCCCGAACACTCACGCTCCGCTAGACCCGAAAACCTGCAATTATGCTCACAAGATTCGAAAGTACCCGAAATAGTCATAAAATAACAAAATGGAAAATATGCATGGAAATTATCTAAATTATGAATGAAATATGCTAAAATAAACTATAAAAAGAAGTAAACAAAACTAACTATCAAATCACCCCAAGCTTAAACCTTACTTGTCCTCAAGTAAGACAGGACTAAAATGAACTTGGGATATGAACTATCCTAGAGAAAATAAAAAGAATGGATAGAGCCGCAGAACCTGATCACCGTTAGTCAACATGGTCAAAATTGATCCTGCTATTACCTCACGAATTTTTCATCCGATGACAATGGTACCATAAACCACAGCCAGGATAACTCCTTTAGGTGAGTAAGGAGGGATGAGCAGTCGCAGCCTCAATGGAACATGCATACAATGAAGAATATCTGTAGTAGGGAGAAAGCAGCTGGATGGGCTCGGGTGGAGCTCTTCTTTAAGTGTACACTCTGATCTCACGTTTGCCGGTTTCTCTCATGTGTAACTAGGTTTAATCGCTCGGGCACCGTTGTAGGAATCGGTTCACTTGGTGTTGGCCCAAACCTCCCGTAGTATCTGACTCGACAGTCTCCCTAACATCACCAATTTGCGAAAAACAACTCGATCTATATACAATAAAACATACCTAAATAAATGAATATCAAACGTTGGGTGACCAAAATATTGGAAAATTTGTTCAATAATTGAACCGGTCGCCCATCTAAGATAATCGCCGCTTGGATTTTTATTTTATTTTTTTGTATTTTTTTGTATTATTTTTTTGTTTTTGTTTTTTTTTCTTTTTGGAGGTATCAATATGATAACACATACTTGAAGGTAATATACTAACAATCAGAATTTTTAACAAGAAAACCCTTTGACTCAAAATTTGGTTCCTAAAGTGTGTAAGTGGAACCGAAAGGGTAGTAATATAATCCGAATGGTCTCAACGAGAAAATGACCATGTGTGGAGCATAAAGATACAATGTAAGCTCCTCTTCAAATTTGTGAATTTTTTTTTTCAAAAATAATGAAAATGTCCACATGCGGACTAAAAGACTTCTCTAAAATCCTAAGAAAATCGCAAAAAGATATGGTGATGTAAAGAGACCGGATATGGATTCTACTCGGGGACAAGCACTAGTGCTTCATCCTAACGGTTCAAACATGATCAAGTGTGATCCTCTCGGCGGTAGTGACCGAAAGGCTAAGACATCCATTGCTATAGTATATCCTACAGTCATTAGTATTGTATGCATAATTTTTCATGAAAACTACCTGTCCATGATCACTTACCCCTTTAAGCTTCCAGCATCTGATCCCAAGTATGAAGTCCTAAACTGCAGCTAGTGGTCTCGGTTCGATGGGTGAGATAGCAACAAGATCCTGGACCAATAATGATACAATAACTATGAACCTGTTCCATGGCATCCAAGGAGGTGAGAATAAACAGACAACAAAAATGCATGAATGCTAATGCCCTAAGCTAAATGTTATGCAAAAATATAAAAGTAGAAAAGAAGAAAATAAAATCTTTTTGGATTTTTAAAAAAAATGAATGAAAATTAGCTTAAAACTAAAATGTTATGCAACCTAATTAAAAATGCATGAAAAAATAAAAGGAAAATGAAATGCCCCACCCCAAGCTTAAGGACAAGCATTGTCCTCAATGCTTAAGGTAAGGGCAAAAATGACCTAAATCGGAGGATTGGATGACGAGAGATGTCTGTGGCGGTGGTTTCGTGAAATTACGACCAGTAGAACTCCGACAATCTTGAATTTTCCGGCGAGGTGGGTGCTGGAAGTTTATATAAGAGGAATGGAGTGGGAGGTCAACATGATTAAATGAAGAAGAAATGAAGCTGAACATTTTAATCTATGGGTCAAAAAGGGTCAATTTCGGTCAATGTTGGTCAAGAAAAGTCAAAAGGTCAACTCATTAAAACCTTTGGTCAACACTTGGTCCAATAATAGCCAAAAATAGCCCAAATTGCCCAGCATAGTGCGCGGGTCGCGCAGACCTTGCAGTTAAGTCTTGGGCCAATGTCGCTTCATCACACCTGGCCGCGCAACCCACCCGCGCAACAACACGCGGGTCGCGCAACCCGCTGATGCTGATCTTCATTTTCGCTTCACTTTTCTTCGTTTTTTACCCGTTCTTGCTTCAGACAGCCCCAAACACCTAGAAACTCTTGATTTCTTCAAAAAAAACAACTCTTTTGAATCCCAAAAACATCTTCAAAACTCATTTTGTTCAAATTAAAAACACGAAAACACAATGCTTTCCAAAAATGCCCTTCTTTAACGTCTTTGGTGAGACGCCTCCAAACTTCACTTTAACACTTTGGGGCGTCCAAATGGACGACATCTTGGACATTTGAATCAAAACCTTCATTGAATGGCTTCAATCGATGTCCATTAACCTTGCAAATTTTCCCCATGTCTAAATTTTTTAATTTCCACACCTCCATTGGGACTCTTTTCTTGTATTTGACTTTCTTTTTACGGGAGAACCATACCGGACTTAGACCTTTGATAATAGAAATCATCCAACCATTTTCTCTCTCGTACTTGTTCCTTAAGGTGACCAACTCTTCCCTCTTTGACATGGTGGTTGAGTAGGTGACCGGTTGGGCGTCTTCTTTCTCGGGATAGGTAACCTTTGAAGAGTCCGAAAAATTTATCGTTTGTGGCTCTTGTGGTTGGTCTACCACGGGAGTTAGTTTCTCAATGGTAGTGGGTGACTCAACCTCTCCTTCGTTAACCCCTATTACTTCCTTTACAGTTTCATTGACAACATTCTTAATTTCTTCTTCCTCTTTGACAACTTCTTCCACTTCTACTTCTTCTTCCTCTTCTTCATATAACACTCTTGGGGCATCAAAAGTTTTCTCATCTTTCAAAGGAATGAAACATGCGTTATGACATGGGCTCTCTTCAGATGGTAATTTGTGTTGAGGTTCCACTATACTCAATGATTGAGAAATTTGTTTTATTTGTTGCTCTAAGCTTTTGAGGCTAGCTTGAGTTGTTTCTTGGAAAATTTGGGTAGAAGTGGCAATGCTTTTTACAATGTCCTCTAAGGACATGCTTGGCGTTTCAGTTTGTTGAGGAGGGTAAGGATAGGGTTCTTGGAACAGTGGAGTTGGTTGGTATTGGTTATTTCTCCATGTTTGGTATGGGTTTTGGTAATGGTTATTTCCCCAAACTTGGTTGTTGTCCCACCATTGATCATGTTGAGGCTGATCATAACTCCATTGGTTTGACCGGTAGTAGCTTCCCTTATCATGCACTTCTTCCCATTCTCCTTGTAAATATAGACACGTGTCGGAATGATGTCCATTTTGGGCACAAAAATCGCAAAGAAGAGGTGTGGGTTGCACACTTTTGTCACTTTCAATCATCATAACTAACTGAGCTAGCTCAGAAAGTTGGTCTTCGGTGCAAGTAGTATTCATTTCCGAACCATACTCTTTTTTTTTAAATTTCTGGATTTTAAATTAGAGTACCTGCACAATGAGATCTAGGCATAGAGAAACAAACTGATTAAATCAAAACCAATCCCCGGCAACGGCGCCAAAAATTTGGTGGTTGTCGAGGACAACACAAATAATAACCCTAAATATTACACACTAAAATAGTATATAGTGGTAAAGGGATCGAATCCACGAAGATTGGTTCAATTTATAACTCTATAAAAAATCTCTTTGTAAAAATACTTGTAAAATGACAATAAAAATAAAATGGGGGGTTTTGGTCTTTTGAAATACTTGAAACAAACTAGAATTAACTATGATTTAAATAGACAAATGCAACAAAAATAAGAGTTTGATGTAAAATCAATAAGGGAGAGATGGTCGACTTAAAGTTTCCTCACTTTGACTTTTGATGAACATATCATTAGAATCCAATGGTGCAATACTTTGATTTAAATCCTTAATATGGCTATAGTAATCCAAGGAGCTTGAGATTACCTAGACTTTTCTTAATTGTTGAAATGGCTAGAGAAGCTCATAACAATTTCCTTAGTCAAAGTCACTAATTCCAAATAGCATGTAATTAGTGAAAGTCAACTAGCATTAAGAACCAAAAAGTCACCAAATCCAAGAGGGGTCAAATGCTTTCACCACCATGTTGGAGGAAATGTTTTTATGATTGTGTGAAGCAAAAACAACACAAAAATCATTTGTTGCTTGCTAATTTGAGGATCCTTTACTTAATCAAGAAATTAGCCAACTAATCACGACAAACACATTTAAACTCATGAACTAAAACATACAAGTAGTGATAAGATGTTGAAACACAAAACATTCCCATAAAGATTGAAGAACATGTTCATGGGTTCTTCAACATTCAACAAAAGTTCAAAGGATTAACCAAAAGTCAACCAAGATTAGTTTAGCCAAGCATGGCTAAACCCAAAGAAACAAAGTTAGAGAAAATTGTACCAAACATTAAGCAAGAATCAAGAGGTAAAAATATGATGTTCTTCAAGTGTTTATGGCCTTCCAAAGTCTTCAAAACACCAGAGAGAATCTCCAAAAATCGGATGTCCAAGAGTCTCCAAAAGATGGGCACCAACCTTCCTCAAATAGCCTTCCAAATGGATTTCCGAAATTACCCCTGCAGAGCCTTGCGCGACCCGCGTGCTGCTGCGCGGGTGGTGCCTGACATGGGCTTCTTTGAGATTTTGGGCCTCCAAAGCATATCCCACTAGCCTAGATCGAATCCAATCACCTCCTAGCCCATTTTCTTCAAGTTTTTCTTCATTTTAAGCCCAATTTGACCTCTCCAAATCCTCCAAAGCTCGTGCACTCTCCCGATTAAAAATCTACGTATGCTTGAATAAACTCCCGCATCTTGCAAATTTAAAGTTTATTTCTCTCCAAGCCTTCAAATAACCATCAAGCTCGCTCCATGCATAATCTCCACAATCACCAAGCCTAACATCATTTTTGTCTACCAAATCTCATCGCTTCCCATACGTCCCGAACACTCACGCTCCGCTAGACCCGAAAACCTGCAATTATGCTCACAAGATTCGAAAGTACCCGAAATAGTCATAAAATAACAAAATGGAAAATATGCATGGAAATTATCTAAATTATGAATGAAATATGCTAAAATAAACTATAAAAAGAAGTAAACAAAACTAACTATCAAATCACCCCAAGCTTAAACCTTACTTGTCCTCAAGTAAGACAGGACTAAAATGAACTTGGGATATGAACTATCCTAGAGAAAATAAAAAGAATGGATAGAGCCGCAGAACCTGATCACCGTTAGTCAACATGGTCAAAATTGATCCTGCTATTACCTCACGAATTTTTCATCCGATGACAATGGTACCATAAACCACAGCCAGGATAACTCCTTTAGGTGAGTAAGGAGGGATGAGCAGTCGCAGCCTCAATGGAACATGCATACAATGAAGAATATCTGTAGTAGGGAGAAAGCAGCTGGATGGGCTCGGGTGGAGCTCTTCTTTAAGTGTACACTCTGATCTCACGTTTGCCGGTTTCTCTCATGTGTAACTAGGTTTAATCGCTCGGGCACCGTTGTAGGAATCGGTTCACTTGGTGTTGGCCCAAACCTCCCGTAGTATCTGACTCGACAGTCTCCCTAACATCACCAATTTGCGAAAAACAACTCGATCTATATACAATAAAACATACCTAAATAAATGAATATCAAACGTTGGGTGACCAAAATATTGGAAAATTTGTTCAATAATTGAACCGGTCGCCCATCTAAGATAATCGCCGCTTGGATTTTTATTTTATTTTTTTGTATTTTTTTGTATTATTTTTTTGTTTTTGTTTTTTTTTCTTTTTGGAGGTATCAATATGATAACACATACTTGAAGGTAATATACTAACAATCAGAATTTTTAACAAGAAAACCCTTTGACTCAAAATTTGGTTCCTAAAGTGTGTAAGTGGAACCGAAAGGGTAGTAATATAATCCGAATGGTCTCAACGAGAAAATGACCATGTGTGGAGCATAAAGATACAATGTAAGCTCCTCTTCAAATTTGTGAATTTTTTTTTTCAAAAATAATGAAAATGTCCACATGCGGACTAAAAGACTTCTCTAAAATCCTAAGAAAATCGCAAAAAGATATGGTGATGTAAAGAGACCGGATATGGATTCTACTCGGGGACAAGCACTAGTGCTTCATCCTAACGGTTCAAACATGATCAAGTGTGATCCTCTCGGCGGTAGTGACCGAAAGGCTAAGACATCCATTGCTATAGTATATCCTACAGTCATTAGTATTGTATGCATAATTTTTCATGAAAACTACCTGTCCATGATCACTTACCCCTTTAAGCTTCCAGCATCTGATCCCAAGTATGAAGTCCTAAACTGCAGCTAGTGGTCTCGGTTCGATGGGTGAGATAGCAACAAGATCCTGGACCAATAATGATACAATAACTATGAACCTGTTCCATGGCATCCAAGGAGGTGAGAATAAACAGACAACAAAAATGCATGAATGCTAATGCCCTAAGCTAAATGTTATGCAAAAATATAAAAGTAGAAAAGAAGAAAATAAAATCTTTTTGGATTTTTAAAAAAAATGAATGAAAATTAGCTTAAAACTAAAATGTTATGCAACCTAATTAAAAATGCATGAAAAAATAAAAGGAAAATGAAATGCCCCACCCCAAGCTTAAGGACAAGCATTGTCCTCAATGCTTAAGGTAAGGGCAAAAATGACCTAAATCGGAGGATTGGATGACGAGAGATGTCTGTGGCGGTGGTTTCGTGAAATTACGACCAATAGAACTCCGACAATCTTGAATTTTCCGGCGAGGTGGGTGCTGGAAGTTTATATAAGAGGAATGGAGTGGGAGGTCAACATGATTAAATGAAGAAGAAATGAAGCTGAACATTTTAATCTATGGGTCAAAAAGGGTCAATTTCGGTCAATGTTGGTCAAGAAAAGTCAAAAGGTCAACTCATTAAAACCTTTGGTCAACACTTGGTCCAATAATAGCCAAAAATAGCCCAAATTGCCCAGCATAGTGCGCGGGTCGCGCAGACCTTGCAGTTAAGTGTTGGGCCAATGTCGCTTCATCACACCTGGCCGCGCAACCCACCCGCACAACAACACGCGGGTCACGCAACCCGCTGATGCTGATCTTCATTTTCGCTTCACTTTTCTTCGTTTTTTACCCGTTCTTGCTTCAGACAACCCCAAACACCTAGAAACTCTTGATTTCTTCAAAAAAAACAACTCTTTTGAATCCGAAAAACATCTTCAAAACTCATTTTGTTCAAATTAAAAACACGAAAACACAATGCTTTCCAAAAATGCCCTTCTTTAACGTCTTTGGTGAGACACCTCCAAACTTCACTTTAACACTTTGGGGCGTCCAAATGGACGACATCTTGGACATTTGAATCAAAACCTTCATTGAATGGCTTCAATCGATGTCCATTAACCTTGCAAATTTTCCCCATGTCTACATTTTTTAATTTCCACACCTCCATTGGGACTCTTTTCTTGTATTTGACTTTCTTTTTACGGGAGAACCATACCGGACTTAGACCTTTGATAATAGAAATCATCCAACCATTTTCTCTCTCGTACTTGTTCCTTAAGGTGACCAACTCTTCCCTCTTTGACATGGTGGTTGAGTAGGTGACCGGTTGGGCGTCTTCTTTCTCGGGATAGGTAACCTTTGAAGAGTCCGAAAAATTTATCGTTTGTGGCTCTTGTGGTTGGTCTACCACTGGAGTTAGTTTCTCAATGGTAGTGGGTGACTCAACCTCTCCTTCGTTAACCCCTATTACTTCCTTTACAGTTTCATTGACAACATTCTTAATTTCTTCTTCCTCTTTGACAACTTCTTCCACTTCTACTTCTTCTTCCTCTTCTTCATATAACACTCTTGGGGCATCAAAAGTTTTCTCATCTTTCAAAGGAATGCAACATGCGTTATGACATGGGCTCTCTTCAGATGGTAATTTGTGTTGAGGTTCCACTATACTCAATGATTGAGAAATTTGTGTTATTTGTTGCTCTAAGCTTTTGAGGCTAGCTTGAGTTGTTTCTTGGAAAATTTGGGTAGAAGTGGCAATGCTTTTTACAATGTCCTCTAAGGACATGCTTGGCGTTTCAGTTTGTTGAGGAGGGTAAGGATAGGGTTCTTGGAACAGTGGAGTTGGTTGGTATTGGTTATTTCTCCATGTTTGGTATGGGTTTTGGTAATGGTTATTTCCCCAAACTTGGTTGTTGTCCCACCATTGATCATGTTGAGGCTGATCATAACTCCATTGGTTTGACCGGTAGTAGCTTCCCTTATCATGCACTTATTCCCATTCTCCTTGTAAATATAGACACGTGTCGGAATGATGTCCATTTTGGGCACAAAAATCGCAAAGAAGAGGTGTGGGTTGCACACTTTGGTTGTAACGCCCGGGTTTTAGGGCTAAGCATTTTTGTCAATGTAATAGTCTAGGTCAACTCTTGTAACTCTTTTTGAAGTAATAAAGATTAAATATTTGAGTATTATGTTAATTATGTGTATTTATGTGCTTATAATTTAATTATAAATGTATAATTAATAAATAATAAAAATAAGCGTCAAAATTGAAGTATAAGATAATCCTGATATCTCTAAATAAAGTTGTAGAATATGTCTCAAGGTTTCCGTACATATAAAGAATGCCGAAATCCGAGTTATAACGAAGAAGTTATGACCCGTCGAAGTTTTACGGTAAAATCGGCACGGCACCGGGAAGCGTAAATAGTGAATTTACGATAGAGCGAGATTTAGCCTTAGCGATCTAAACGAAAGTCGTAGAATATGTTAAAATAAGAACATCGATAAAAAGAACGCCCAAATCTGACTTCGTATGAAGAAGTTATGATTTTTCGAAGTTTCGGAATAGCAGTGTACAGCCCGAAATCCGAATATTAGATCGAGCGGTTTTTAGCCGACACGACCTGAACGAGAATCGAAGATCTCGTTAAGGGTAGCGTAACGAGAAAAAGATGGGTGAAACCGGATGTCGGATGAAGAAGTTATGAGGATTTAACGGACCAATCGTGTCCAGGCCCGTTAATAATAAAAAATTTAAAATCGAGCCAAAATTAGCCGATGGAGTCTAAACGAAAGTTGTAGAGTACGTTCCCACCTTCGCGTGGATATAAAGAACGTCGAAAACGGAGGTCGTACGCGAAAGTTACGAATTTTTAAAGTTGAAGTATGAAAATGCGAAGTCTGTTGCGAGGCTGATGACGTGGCTGCATCTGGGCCGCCCATCGCTGATGAAGGAACGCGCTTCGGATGATGACACCTGCCCTCGCTGTACGCTCCGCGTCCGAAACCAGTACGCCCCGCGTACCCTCGCCCTTATCTCTTCCGGAGTGCTAGCCAGCTGGTCCGAGGTGGCGCTCTTATCCGATGACTACGCCCCGCGTAGGTCCGAGGTACGCCCAGCGTACCGAGGCCTCGCAGGGCTATAAAAGGAGGCCGATTTTCCTTCATTTTTTCACACCTTTTTCACTTCTCTCTCTAACTTCTTTCTCTCTCTACAACCCCAAAACACCTCTAAACCCTAGTTAAGCCCCTTAGCACCCTAGGGAAGCCCCGAGGCTCCCAGAGTCCCGAGAAAAAGGAGTTTTTCGGTTTCGAAACGTTGCTCCAATCAAGTCCCGGTTCTCGATAAAATTCGCTGTAAGTGTGCTACGCTTACGCAATTTTTAATATAGCTTTCAAATAATTATAGGAATGTTATTAGGTCCTTAAAATAATTATTTGGGCTATTATTATGAGTTATATCGAGTATTATTAACGCTTAATAATACTCGGACTAATTAATTTGTCGCGGTTATCGTTAAACTAAACCCTAGTGGTATCGATACTAGGTTTTATCGAAGGAATATCATTTTGAGAGTATCGAAGCGCTGTCCGAGTGCTGAGTCACCACCTAATCAGGTGAGTGCATAGTTACTTTCAGCTTACACATAGATATGAAGTATTTTATATAAATTACGTGCTATGTGTGCATATTATCTGAATACTTGCTATCTATGCTGGATGAACATTGTTATACATGTTTTCAATGATTTAAACTGTATATGTATTTTATATCTACGAAAATGTTAGGGTAAAACATGGGTAGATGTAATAGCTGATGTGTGATAAAATGATGAGAGGCCTCGATGTTGATGTTGTTGTTTCTGTCATCTAGCGGAGTATGGATGACGACCACGGACTCTTCTAGACAGTCCAGTGGAACACTAGCAGGCTCGCAACCTGTAGGTGTTTGTGAACGATGTGTTCACCGGTGTACTCCATCCCCCACATGGTTGCCTTTAGGACATTTATTGCTGAGGAATCCCCTTAGCAGTAGTGTTCGTCCCGATGATGATCCTTAGGCTAGGTCCCTTATGATAGGTGTTTAGGGACGTAAAGTGAGGATAACGGGAACGGGTAATCGGGTTATTGTTGATTGATGAAATTAATAAACTTATTTATTGTGGGTTGAAAACCCTATGTGCTCACCAGGCTCCCAAGCCTGACCCACTCAGTTTTATGTATTACAGGTAGTGGCGCATGAGCATAGATGTGATGTTTTGGACGAGGGATTACGGATATAGGCCTGTAGATATGAAATAATGTAGTAAGGCTTATATTGTACTGTTTATGCTTTTGATCTGTACGAACATGACATCCCAAGTCTTTCAATGAAATACATTTCTATGGAAATGCTTTTGATAAATCTTTATCATATTTTGTTTTGGGACAAATTCCGCAACACTTTCATTTAAAATGTAACTCTGATTTTTAAACAAAGCATAAACAAACCGGTCTTTTCTGGCCGTGATTTTGGGGATGTCACAGTTGGTATCAGAGCATTAGTTTAAGCGAACTAGGAATTTGTAGGATTTCTAGACTTAAACTTAGAATGCTAAGCGATGATTGTGAGGTGTGAGCACTAGCTTATTTTAGGAATTGTGCCTAAAATGCTTTTATGTGCTAAATGATTTGTGCATAATATGTTGTTAATGGTTCGGATCTATGGTTTGTTGCCGACCGGATCTGGAAACCTTATGTGTTTAGGATTCTAAACGTACGACTACGATATTAGAACTAGCATGTAAACGTTTCGGAGTGATAAGGACGATTTAAACGTCTATCCTAAATAAAGATCTAAATTCACCTTATTCGGTGTATAGATCAAGATGGCAAGGACTCGTAGCGGAAACGTGAACGCGAATGGAGATAGGAACCAACCCCCAGTGGTTCAACAAATACCTGTTGTAGAAGAAGTTGCACCTGAGCCAGTCACGATGGCCGGAGTGCAAGCGATGATCCAGGCTATGTTGGATCGTCAAATGGAGGAAACTAGACGTTTGCTCCAGTAAAATCGAGAGGAAGGCACTATTCAGATCGAACAGCCCGAGTTGAACGAAGGGCAGACTGAGGAAGGAGACTACAGTGGAACTGTTGGTCAAGTCAACCAACCAATAGTTCAAGAAAATAACCAAGATGACGGATTCGAGAGAAATGGATGCAAGTACAAGGATTTTCAGACTTGCAAGCCATCGACTTTCACGGGAAAGGAAGATCCAATCGGAGTCATGGATTGGATCTCGGAGATGAGTTAGCTTTCATAACATGCGGTTGCAGAGGGAAGCTACAAACCACGTTTGCAGTGCGTCAGTTTCGAGGAGGCGTTGTACGTTGGTGGAATACTTTGGGGAAGACTTTAAGCCCCAACAAACCCCTGGAACTGACATGGGCAGAATTTCTGGTACAATTCAAACGAAAGTACTGCTCAGCTCAAAACCTGCTCGAGCTAGAGAACCAGTTTCTAACCCTAAAGAAGGGGAGCATGTCAATCGATGAATACACGAACAACTTCACAGAAAAGATGGAATTTGCCTTGCGTCTTGTTCCGGACGAGCTGACGAAAATTGATAAGTACGCAAAAGGATTACCATGGGAGTACGCGGTGCCAGTGCGTCAGGCACCTACTTTGGAGGCAGCTATCTGGGCTGCCAAGTCTGTGGAGGATATGATTAAGGGAAGAGCTGCCAGCAAAGTCGAGGTTGGCGAGAAAAGGAAATTTGACGGATCCTCAAGGTCCGGTAAGAAGGGTAGATTCTCGAAGTCTGGTTCGAGAGGAGGAGGATCAGAAGCGAAGTGGTGTGACAAGTGCAAGAAAAAGCACTTTGTGAAGTGTGATGGAGGGGTCACTTGTTACAAATGTGGAAAGCCTGGGCACTATGCCAATGAATGCACATTCACTAAGAAGGTCTGTTATGAGTGCAACGAGGAGGGGCACATTTCAAGGGATTGCCCGAAGAAGAAGGAGACGGGAAGACCCAACATACCACCGAAGCCGAAGGCAAGAGCCTTCCAGATGACGCTCGAGGCTGCAAAGGAGGCAGCGGACGTCGCTTCAGGTACCTTTCTTGTAAATGGTTTGCCTGCAAATATACTATTTGATTCCGGAGCCAACTACTCCTTTGTGTCGCATAAATTTGGTGGGAAATTAGCGTTGCCTGTAGAAAAACTAGATAATGCCCTGATTGTAGAAGTTGCCAGTGGCAAATTCGTACCTGTTAGTAATCATATTAGGAACATCGTCATCGACCTAAACGGAAACGAATTCAACGAAGAGCTATTACCCATAGAGTTAAACGGTTTCGACATCGTTTTGGGTATGGATTGGCTTAGCGCCAACGATGCTGAGATTCAATGCCGAAAGAAGATAGTAAAGGTGAACCCACCCGGAAAGGAATCATTTATGGTGTACGGGGACAAACGCAGAGTGAATTCTGGAATCATCTCCCTGATGAAAGCCAGGAAATGTTTGTCCAAAGGATGTGCATCGTACTTGGCATTCGTAATCGATGCCAAGAAGGAGAAGAAAGAGGTGCAGAATATACCGGTTGTGTGTGATTATCCGGAAGTCTTTCCCGAAGACCTTCCCGGATTACCACCTGATAAACAAGTGGAGTTTCGTATAGACTTGTTACCAGGAACAACACCAATAGCAAAGGCACCTTACCGATTAGCACCGACGGAGATGAAGGAGCTCATGACGCAACTTCAGGAGCTGTTGGACAACGGTTTTATTCGACCTAGTTCATCACCCTGGGGAGCTCCGGTGTTATTCGTAAAGAAGAAGGACGGAAGCATGAGGATGTGCATAGACTACCGAGAGCTGAATAAGGCAACGGTGAAGAACAAGTATCCATTGCCAAGGATTGATGACCTATTCGATCAGCTGCAAGGTTCGAGCTACTTCTCAAAGATCGATCTTAGGTCAGGATATCATCAGCTGAAGGTGAGGGAGCAGGATATTGAAAAGACTGCATTCAGAACAAGATATGGACACTACGAGTTCTTGGTTATGTCATTCGGACTAACCAATGCTCCCGCAACATTCATGGATTTGATGAATAGGGTTTGTAAACCATTCCTCGATAAATCTGTGATAGTGTTCATCGACGACATTCTCATCTACTCGAAAAGCCAAGAGGAGCATGGCAAGCATCTACGGGAAGTATTAGAAGTGTTGAAGAAGGAGAAGCTTTTTGCAAAGTTCTCCAAATGCGACTTTTGGATACGGGAAGTCCAATTCTTGGGTCATGTTGTTAACCAGGAGGGAATAATGGTTGACCCCGCAAAGATCGAGGTTGTAATGAAGTGGGAACGTCCAAAGAGTCCCACGGAGATTCGAAGCTTTCTAGGATTAGCCGGATATTATCGACGATTTATCCAAGGCTTTTCTTCGATAGCTGCTCCATTAACAGCTTTGACTCATAAAGGAGCTACGTATACGTGGAGTGAGAAACACGATGAGGCATTCGAGAAGCTAAAGAAGAAGTTATGTGAAGCACCGATACTTTCTCTACCCGATGGAGTCGAAGATTTCGCAGTTTACAGTGATGCATCTGGAGTCGGGTTGGGTTGTGTTTTGACCCAAAGAGAAAAGGTGATAGCATACGCATCTCGACAATTGAAAGAACACGAAAAGAACTACCCCACTCATGATCTGGAGTTGGCAGCGGTAGTTTTTGCCTTAAAGATATGGAGGCATTACCTCTACGGCACGAAGTGCAAGCTCTTCACTGATCATAAGAGTCTCCAGTATCTCTTTAATTAGAAGGAGTTGAACATGAGGCAACGACGCTGGCTAGAACTTCTCAAGGACTACGACTGTGAGATACTTTACCACCCAGGTAAAGCAAATATTGTTGCTGATGCTCTCAGTCGGAAAGTCAATCTGGAAAGGAAAAGGCCAAGGGCGTTAAGAATTGAAGTCGTTTCAACGATTGTCGAAAGTATCAGGAAAGCTCAAGAAGAAGCTTTAGAGAAAAATGACCGAAAGGAAGAACGTTTGGGAAGAACGTTAGTGTTCGGTACAAACAGTCGAGGACTGAAGGTATTCCAAGATCGAATTTGGGTACCTAAGACGGGAGGAATAAGAGATCTTCTGATGGAAGAAGCACACAAGACCATGTACTCGATTCATCCCGGTAGCACTAAAATGTATAGGGACCTAAAACCCTACTACTGGTGGCCGACGATGAAGCTCGATGTTGCGAAGTATGTGGCCGAGTGCGTAACATGTGCGAGGGTTAAGGCACAACATCAGAAACCGTATGGGAGTTTAGAACCTTTACCTGTACCCATGGGTAAATGGGAAGACATCACCATCGATTTTGTGACTAAACTGCCCAGGACGAAGAACGGTCACGACATGATTTGGGTAGTCGTGGATCGTTTCACCAAGAGTGCACACTTCATAGCAGCCAACGAGAAGTGGTCTATGGATAAGCTCGCAAATGCTTACGTGAAGGAAATTGTAAGACTTCACGGTGTTCCTCTTACGATTGTATCAGATCGTGATAGTCGTTTCACGTCAAGGTTTTGGAGGAGTCTACAAGAGGAGTTGGGTACAAAGTTATGTTTGAGTACTGCTTACCATCCGCAAACTGATGGCCAGAGCGAAAGAACGATTCAGACACTGGAAGATATGCTGAGAGCATGTACCCTCGAATTCCAAGGAAATTGGGACGAGCACTTACCTCTGGTAGAATTCTCCTACAACAATAGTTTTCACTCGAGCATCAAGATGGCACCTTACCAAGCCTTGTATGGACAAAAGTGTCGTACGCCGTCTTGTTGGCTTGAAGCCGGAGAGAAGTAGTTTATGGGCCCCGAGATAGTCCATGAGACTGCCGAGAAGTTGAAGGTGATTAGGGAAAGAATGTTAGCAGCTCAGGATCGTCAGAAGAGCTATGTTGACAAGAAAAGACGACCGATAACCTTCGAGGTTGGGGATTCCGTTCTGCTTAAAGTCTCACCATGGAAGGGACTTATACGATTTGGGAAACGAGGAAAGTTGAGTCCAAGGTTTATTGGACCGTTCAAAGTTCTTCAGAAGATTGGGAACCAAGCTTACAAGCTGGAATTGCCCGAAGAACTCAATGGTATTCATAACACTTTCCATGTGTGTTATTTGAGGAAATTCACGGGAGATGTTCCCGACATAATTCCAATCTCAGAGTTAAGGATGGATGAGAATAAAAGGCTGATCGAAGAGCCTGACGCAATTGTTGACCGTAAGACTAAGAAGTTACGACGCAAGATGGTCGACTTGGTGCTAGTCCGATGGAAACATTCGAATGGGCCGAATCTCACTTGGGAAACAGAGGATGACATGATGAGTCGCTATCCACATCTGTTTGCTGATGCATGATTCCGGGACGGAATCATCCTAAGGGGGAGAGAATTGTAACGCCCGGGTTTCAGGGCTAAGCATTTTTGTCAATGTAATAGTCTAGGTCAACTCTTGTAACTCTTTTTGAAGTAATAAAGATGAAATATTTGAGTATTATGTGAATTATGTGTATTTATGTGCTTATAATTTAATTATAAATGTATAATTAATAAATAATAAAAATAAGCGTCAAAATTAAAGTATAAGATAATCCCGATATCTCTACATAAAGTTGTAGAATATGTCTCAAGGTTTCCGTACATATAAAGAATGCCGAAATCCGAGTTATAACGAAGAAGTTATGACCCGTCGAAGTTTTACGGTAAAACCGGCACGACACCGGGAAGCGTAAATAGTGAATTTACGATAGAGCGAGATTTAGCCTTAGCGATCTAAACAAAAGTCGTAGAATATGTTAAAATAAGAACATCGATAAAAAGAACGCCCAAATCTGACTTCGTATGAAGAAGTTATGATTTTTCGAAGTTTCGGAATAGCAGTGTACAACCCGAAATTCGAATATTAGATCGAGCGGTTTTTAGCCGACACGACCTGAACGAGAATCGAAGATCTCGTTAAGGGTAGCGTAACGAGAAAAAGATGGGTGAAAACGGATGTCGGATGAAGAAGTTATGAGGATTTAACGGACCAATCGTGTCCCGGCCCGTTAATAATATAAAATTTAAAATCGAGCCAAAATTAGCCGACGGAGTCTAAACAAAAGTTATAGAGTACGTTCCCACCTTCGCGTGGATATAAAGAACATCGAAAACGGAGGTCGTACGCGAAAATTACGAATTTTTAAAGTTGAAGTATGAAAATGCGAAGTCTGTTGCGAGGCTGATGACGTGGCTGCATCTGGGCCGCCCATCGCTGATGAAGGAACGCGCTTCGGATGATGACACCTGCCCTCGCTGTACGCTCCGCGTCCGAAGCCAGTACGCCCCGCGTACCCTTGCCCTTATCTCTTCCGGAGTGCTAGCCAGCTGGTCCGAGGTGGCGCTCTTATCCGATGACTACGCCCCGCGTAGGTCCGAGGTACGCCCAGCGTACCGAGGCCTCGCAGGGCTATAAAAGGAGGCCGATTTTCCTTCATTTTTTCACACCTTTTTCACTTCTCTCTCTAACTTCTTTCTCTCTCTACAACCCCAAAACACCTCTAAACCCTAGTTAAGCCCCTTAGCACCCTAGGGAAGCCCCGAGGCTCCCAGAGTCCCGAGAAAAAGGAGTTTTTCGGTTTCGAAATGTTGCTCCAATCAAGTCCCGGTTCTCGATAAAATTCGCTGTAAGTGTGCTACGCTTACGCAATTTTTAATATAGCTTTCAAATAATTATAGGAATGTTATTAGGTCCTTAAAATAATTATTTGGGCTATTATTATGAGTTATATCGAGTATTATTAACGCTTAATAATACTCGGACTAATTAATTTGTCGCGGTTATCGTTAAACTAAACCCTAGTGGTATCGATACTAGGTTTTATCGAAGGAATATCATTTTGAGAGTATCGAAGCGCTGTCCGAGTGCTGAGTCACCACCTAATCAGGTGAGTGCATAGTTACTTTCAGCTTACACATAGATATGAAGTATTTTATATAAATTACGTGCTATGTGTGCATATTATCTGAATACTTGCTATCTATGCTGGATGAACATTGTTATACATGTTTTCAATGATTTAAACTGTATATGTATTTTATATCTACGAAAATGTTGGGGTAAAACATGGGTAGATGTAATAGCTGATGTGTGATAAAATGATGAGAGGCCTCGATGTTGATGTTGTTGTTTCTGTCATCTAGCGGAGTATGGATGACGACCACGGACTCTTCTAGACAGTCCAGTGGAACACTAGCAGGCTCGCAACCTGTAGGTGTTTGTGAACGATGTGTTCACCGGTGTACTCCATCCCCCACATGGTTGCCTTTAGGACATTTATTGCTGAGGAATCCCCTTAGCAGTAGTGTTCGTCCCGATGATGATCCTTAGGCTAGGTCCCTTATGATAGGTGTTTAGGGACGTAAAGTGAGGATAACGGGAACGGGTAATCGGGTTATTGTTGATTGATGAAATTAATAAACTTATTTATTGTGGGTTGAAAACCCTATGTGCTCACCAGGCTCCCAAGCCTGACCCACTCAGTTTTATGTATTACAGGTAGTGGCGCATGAGCATAGATGTGATGTTTTGGACGAGGGATTACGGATATAGGCCTGTAGATATGAAATAATGTAGTAAGGCTTATATTGTACTGTTTATGCTTTTGATCTGTACGAACATGACATCCCAAGTCTTTCAATGAAATACATTTCTATGGAAATGCTTTTGATAAATCTTTATCATATTTTGTTTTGGGACAAATTCCGCAACACTTTCATTTAAAATGTAACTCTGATTTTTAAACAAAGCATAAACAAACCGGTCTTTTCTGGGCGTGATTTTGGGGATGTCACATTGGTCACTTTCAATCATCATAACTAACTGAGCTAGCTCAGAAAGTTGGTCTTCGGTGCAAGTAGTATTCATTTCCGAACCATACTCTTTTTTTTTAAATTTCTGGATTTTAAATTAGAGTACCTGCACAATGAGATCTAGGCATAGAGAAACAAACTGATTAAATCAAAACCAATCCCCGGCAACGGCGCCAAAAATTTGGTGGTTGTCGAGGCCAACACAGATAATAACCCTAAATATTACACACTAAAATAGTGTATAGTGGTAAAGGGATCGAATCCACGAAGATTGGTTCAATTTATAACTCTATGAAAAATCTCTTTGTAAAAATACTTGTAAAATGACAATAAAAATAAAATGGGGGGTTTTGGTGTTTTGAAATACTTGAAACAAGCTAGAATTAACTATGATTTAAATAGACAAATGCAACAAAAATAAGAGTTTGATGTAAAATCAATAAGGGAGAGATGGTCGACTTAAAGTTTCCTCACTTTGACTTTTGATGAACATATCATTAGAATCCAATGGTGCAATACTTTGATTTAAATCCTTAATTTGGCTATAGTAATCCAAGGAGCTTGAGATTACCTAGACTTTTCTTAATTGTTGAAATGGCTAGAGAAGCTCATAACAATTTCCTTAGTCAAAGTCACTAATTCCAAATAGCATGTAATTAGTGAAAGTCAACTAGCATTAAGAACCAAAAAGTCACCAAATCCAAGAGGGGTCAAATGCTTTCACCACCATGTTGGAGGAAATGTTTTTATGATTGTGTGAAGCAAAAACAACACAAAAATCATTTGTTGCTTGCTAATTTGAGGATCCTTTACTTAATCAAGAAATTAGCCAACTAATCACCACAAACACATTTAAACTCATGAACTAAAACATACAAGTAGTGATAAGATGTTGAAACACAAAACATTCCCATAAAGATTTAAGAACATGTTCATGGGTTCTTCAACATTCAACAAAAGTTCAAAGGATTAACCAAAAGTCAACCAAGATTAGTTTAGCCAAGCATGGCTAAACCCAAAGAAACAAAGTTAGAGAAAATTGTACCAAACATTAAGCAAGAATCAAGAGGTAAAAATATGATGTTCTTCAAGTGTTTATGGCCTTCCAAAGTCTTCAAAACACCAGAGAGAATCTCCAAAAACCGGATGTCCAAGATTCTCCAAAAGATGGGCACCAACCTTCCTCAAATAGCCTTCCAAATGGATTTCCGAAATTACCCCTGCAGAGCCTTGCGCGACCCGCGTGCTGCTGCGCGGGTGGTGCCTGACATGGGCTTCTTTGAGATTTTGGGCCTCCAAAGCATATCCCACTAGCCCAGATCGAATCCAATCACCTCCTAGCCCATTTTCTTCAAGTTTTTCTTCATTTTAAGCCCAATTTGACCTCTCCAAATCCTCCAAAGCTCGTGCACTCTCCCGATTAAAAATCTACGTATGCTTGAATAAACTCCCGCATCTTGCAAATTTAAAGTTTATTTCTCTCCAAGCCTTCAAATAACCATCAAGCTCGCTCCATGCATAATCTCCACAATCACCAAGCCTAACATCATTTTTGTCTACCAAATCTCATCGCTTCCCATACGTCCCGAACACTCCCGCTCCGCTAGACCCGAAAACCTGCAATTATGCTCACAAGATTCGAAAGTACCCGAAATAGTCATAAAATAACAAAATGGAAAATATGCATGGAAATTATCTAAATTATGAATGAAATATGCTAAAATAAACTATAAAAAGAAGTAAACAAAACTAACTATCAATTAGTTTCAAACATTTAGAACCTCTAAAAAATCAGAGAAACATAAAGGACATTAAATATGTTTTGACCTTCAACATACTTTATTATAAACAAAATAAATAGAACTTTAAAGGTTTTAATTTGCTATTGGGCCACACAAACAAAAAAAAACACTTTTATGGTTATATCATGCTACATACCACATACAAAATTGCTTTCTTCTATTAAAAACAAGATCACATGAAAAAGACTCCATGGTATCCTGGAGTCTCATTACAGTAGAGTGACAGAAAAAAGTTGCTTCTATTATAAACAAAATCACTTGAATAAACAAAAAAGTTGCTTCTATTTAGGGTACAAATGGTCATTTTAAAATACTAATTAAAAAAATTAACTATTTGACCAACAAAAAAT
The DNA here is from genome assembly GCF_051521515.1 of Lactuca serriola. Lineage (NCBI taxonomy): Eukaryota > Viridiplantae > Streptophyta > Magnoliopsida > Asterales > Asteraceae > Lactuca > Lactuca serriola. The sequence goes on from NC_136410.1 coordinate 190,362,498, forward strand.
AGATTATAAATATATCAAGTTAAAATGGTCACTTTAACATGACATTGCATTTTCAGAACTGTTATAGATGGCATTGTACTTTCAGAATTGGTACCTTATTTGATGGTTATTGATTCAAAAACACTCTCAAAGATCAAGAACTCAATAGCAACTCTTGCAATCTGGTTAAATTTTCTGCAAATCAAGGAATACAGCAATTACCAACTCATGATTATAAACTCTTATATATGTAATTATTACAGGTGGCGTGTTTGGTGCAGGTAAATTTCCACTTTTAATAGTGTGTTTGTCATTCCTGTCATCAACTTCTCAAAGCCTAATATAAGCCATTTTACAAAACAAATCTCAACATGAATTCCTTTTTTGTGCAAAATCTTCTTTTTACACTTAAAAAGTTATTAAAATATTTTTATATTTTAAATAAGTTACCTGAAGCCAGTTGTCTAACAACATCCTTGATAAAAAATGGCATCATCACCTCTTTCATAAGAAAATTATTCAGAACTTTTGTTTTTATTTTTGTTTTTCATGGAGCTTGACCTTACATCCTCGATGTTAAGGTCTAGTGTATCAACATTTGTGGGAACTAATATCTGTGACTTAACTAAAAGGAATTGATTCAGAACGCAATCTATTTCTTGAGAACCTAATATATGTGACTTATCTACATGAACGACTGTTGCCCCAAAATTATGATCAATAAGACATGTCAACAAAATAGCTACATCAACATCACACAACATTTACATAATATCATATCACATTTCAGTTTTTTTGTCATGAATGATTTAAAATATACCTGAGTTTTGGCGATTTAACCCCTTATATTTTGGTTCAGCTGAAGCATGAAGTCATTTCTCATCTGGGGGATTTTGACAACTTTACCCATGAACAACTGAACATAGAACATATTAAAGAGACTAATGCATGAAAATAGAAAATATGGAATAAGTCAAAGTTGAGTTGACTTTACAAAGAGATGGTTGGTATGTAGAAAAATAATAGGATGTCTCCTAGCTGCAAAAATCACGATCGGGATTAGTATTAGGGATTAAAATCGAGATAGAGAGTAAGGATTAGGGCCCGATGGTGGTGCAAAAAAAATATTTCAAAATCAAGAACAATAGGAAATACTTGCAACTGAAATCGATTTTGAAGCCAATTCAAGGTTCTTTGGCTGATTTCACCTTTTTGCAGCCGAATTTGCTCTTCTTAGCCATCAGCTTCCTGATATCCCAACCATTCTTGGTTCCCTACACACAAGTAATGAGTAGATAAACAAAAATTGACAATTTCAACCTCTCATTTGTAGATTACTTACCAAACTCTGCATATCAAACAAAAAAAAAAACACAAAATGAAAAACAGAAAAAAATAAAGTTAGAAATTTATCATAAAATCGCCTAAAAAAACAAAGTTGGTCATAGAAATTGAGCAATAAAAAAAACCCAATGATTTATGAAATGTTATTCAACATTTTGTTTGGTCAAAAATTCAAAATCGTGTTTTGTAAGCATGGAAAAATCCCCTCCCAACTGATGTACCTCTTAATCTGTGGTCAATCCCATCCATACAAGAAGAAGAATCATCATCTTGAGAAGAAATAACACAACTAATTAGATCTGAAACAGCTTTAATAACGCCATGAGAGAATTTTAGGTCTTCACTCTACGTGAGTGGTCTATTCTTATGGAAACATCAACAGTATGGTAGCGAAGAATGTGACTTCATCCATGGTTTATGGTAAAATTTTTTATAGAAGATGAGTGATGGTGTTGATGGATTATAGGGGGTTTTTTACAGAGAGAGGTGGCGATGGTGAGTGGTAAACCATGTTGACAGAACTAAGAGAGGAGATGTCATATAGATTGTATCTCTGTTGATCGATTCAATCGGCTGAATAATGTGAGAAAATACCGATTCAATTTTGACTTATTCATGTTTTTCGAAGAGTTTGTTAAGGGATGATACATTTAAGAGACACCCTTACTTTGACTTTTGACTTTTATTGACTAAATAAGATTTTCATGCATAAAATTGTTGTACATACTGCATAAATCTTTATACCTCTTAAAATTCAGCAAAATATGGTAAATGCTTTTTAAGGTATATATATATATATATATATATATATATATATAGAGAGAGAGAGAGAGAGAGACAGATAGACAGAGGAGGGTTCAATTGAGAAGAAAAAAGGTTGAGAATGGAGGAACCATTCTCAGCTAATCATTTAATGAGCTTAAAGACACGCGGTGGCAAACTTGTAAATAATCCAGATACATTAATGAGCGCTGACAAATTTGTAAATAATCCAAAATCATTAAACCGTCAGGGCACTTGAGTAATTTCATCACACATCAAATCTCGACAGAAAACCATCATTTCCCTCTTCGATACCCCATAACACGAAAACCGTTTGTAGAAGGATTCACTAACATAAAGGATTCTCAACATCGAGAATAAGAAAACGAAGAAAAATGTTTTTCGATGAAAGCATAAACAAAACCATTTCCTCGCTCTTGACTATGAAAGGTAACCATCAACGTTTTTTTCTTTGATTTTTATCGATTTCTAGTCATTTCTAAAATTATCACTTGATTACTTGAAATTTTTCATAATCGTCGTTCATTATTAGTTGATTTAGAACTAAAAAATTTGTAGTCATACTGTTCATTCTTCAAACTAGGTTGTTTACTTCAAATTTTGTGATAATCGTTCATTCTCGTAATCTTCCTTCATTATTAGTTGATTTACTTGAAATTTTTGTGATAATCGTCCATTATTAGTTGATATATAAATGATTTTACATCTTCTCTTCATTTTTCATACTTATTCACAACTTTTCTGTCAAAATATAAACATTACTTCACATTTCGCTTATGTTTTCTTAATATTAACTACTTACCCTTACAGAAACAACACCAACAGCGAAGCATACACATAAACGAAAAACAAAAACAAATAAAAAAGGTAAATAAAATATGTATTCCATTTTGATCTGATTAACTTTATTCATATGTGATTGCCAACATTTAGATGAGATTTTACATAAAAATACAACAGAAAATGAACATACTGAAGATAATTTTGGTTTGATATGTTTTGTGTACTTCTGAACACAAACAAAACTAAATTTTATATATATATATATATATATATATATATATATATATTATATTCACATATAAATAGAATATAATTTGTTGTCATATATACGTTATTCAAATATGAAT